>NC_083243.1:107098032-107735077 GCF_032191835.1 Heteronotia binoei
GGGCTTCTCAGGGAATTAAAATGAATGTCAGCCCTGCAAGGTTGGCTTGCAGTTTGCAAACTAAGATGTTACCAGTAGATGGATGGGTCCAAGACTTCTGGACTTAGCTTTTGATGCTATAGGAGACAATAATCCATATCAAGTTAAAAATATAATTGATTTTTTAAAGTGCAAATCTATTTCTTAAATGACAAAACGGTGAAGGATAAAAATAACAGGTCTAAGCATATCCAGCATAGCTAACACAATATTTATTTTATTTTATTTTATTGCTGTTGATGTTTTGCTGCAAAGGAACTTCAAAAACTGAATGGAGAGGGAAATTGCTGAATTACAAATTATTATGAAACTTGGAACAAACATCACCCCAGGGCTAAACAGGGATATTGGGGTTTTTTTAATCTCATTACATATACTAAACCCATTTTCACCAAGTATAGCTATATAGCCACCAGTATTCCCATGTATTTCTCTTTTAGAATAGTGTATCAGAATGTTTTTTGTATTGACATACTCAAATAGGCCCTCTCATGGATTGCTGCCTTGACGTGGCGAGAGGGCTTGCACGGTTCAGTGAGGCTGTGGGCTATGCCATGCAGGGCCATCCAAGACGGAAAGGCCACAGCTGAGATCCCAGACAAAATGTGATCCACTGGAGAAGGAAATGGCAAACCACTCCAGTATCCTTGCCAAGAAAACCCCATGGGCAGTAACAAAAGGCTAAAAGATATGGCACTGGAAGATGAGCCCCTCAGGTCAGAAGGTGCCCAATATGCTACTGGGGAAGAGTGGAGGGCTAGTACAAATAACCACAGAAAGAATGAAGCGGCTGGACCAAAGCTGAAAGGATGCTCAGCTGTGGATGTGTCTGATGGTGAAAGAACAGTCCGATGCTGAAAAGAACAATACTGCATTGGAACGTGGAATGTAAGATCTATGAATCAAGGTAAGCTGGATGTAGTCAAACAAGAGATGGCAAGACTGAACATCGACATCTTGGGAATCAGTGAACTAAAATGGACCGGAATGGGTGAATTTAACTCAGAGGATCACTATATCTATTACTGTGGGCAAGAGTCACATAGAGAAAATGGTGTGGCCTTTATAGTTAACAAGAGAGTGAGGAAGACAGTAATGGGATACAATCTCAAAAATGATAGAATGATCTCAGTCTGTATCCAAGGCAGACCATTCAATATCACATTAATCCAAGTCTATGCCCCAACCACTAATGCAGAAGAGGCTGAAGTGGACCAGTTCTATGAAGATCTACAACGCCTTCTAAAATTAACACCAAAAAAAGATGTCCTCCTCATCATAGAAGACTGGAATGCCAAAGTAGGAAGTCAAAAGGTAACTGGAACAACTGACAAGTTTGGCCTTGGAGAACAAAATGAAGCCGGGCAAAAGCTAATAGAGTTTTGTTAAGAGAACAAACTGGTGATAGCAAACACCCTCTTCCAACAACCTAAAAGGTGGCTCTACACATGGACATCGCCTGATTGGCAACACAGAAATCAGATTGATTATATACTCTGCAATCAAAGATGGAGAAACTCCTTACAGTTAGCAAAAACAAGACCTGGAGCTGACTGTGACTCAGATCATGAGCTACTCATTGCAAAATTCAAGCTTAAACTGAAGAAAACTGGGGAAGCCATTAGGCCATTCAGGTTTGAGCTTGATCACATCCCTTATGAATATACAGTGGAGGTGAAGAATAGGTTTAAGGAACTAGAGTTGATAGGCAGAATGCCTAAAGAACAATGGATGGAGGTTTATGACACTGTACAGAAGGCAGCAATCAGCACCATGCCAAAGAAAAAGAAATGCAAGGCAGCAAAGTGGCTGTCTGATGAGGCTTTACAAATAGCTGAGGAAAGAAGGAAAGTGAAAGGCAAAAGTGAAAAGGAAAAATTCACCCAACTGAATGCAGATTTCCAGAGAACAGAAAGGAGAGATAAGGAGGCCTTCCTGATGCAAAGCAATAGAGAAAAATAATAGAATGGGAACTTTTCAAGAAAATTTGAGAAATCAAGGGTTCATTTTGTGCAAAAATGGCCATGATAAAGGACAAAAACTATAAGGACCTAACAGAAGCAGTTGAGATCATGAAGAGGTGGCAAGAATACACAGAAGAATTATACAAGAAAAATCTCAATGTCCTTGACAACCATGACAGTGAAATCGCTGACCTTGAGCCAGACATCCTGGAGAGTGAAGTCAAATGGGCCTTAGAAAGCATTACTAACAACAAAGCGAGCGGAGATGATGGTATTCTAGTTGAGCGATTCAAAGTCCTAAAAGACGATGTTGTTAAAGTGATGCACACATTATGTCAACAAATTTGGAAAATGTAACAGTGGCCACAGGATTGGAAAAGGTCAATTTATATTCCAATCCCAAAGAAAGGTAATGCCAAGAAATGTTCAAACTATCGCACCATTGCACTCATTTCACATGCCAGCAAGGTCATGTTAAAGATTCTACAAGCTAGGCTTCAGCAATATGTAGATCGGGAAATACCAGAAGTTCATGCTGGGTTTCGAAGAGGTAGAGGAACTAGAGATCAAATTGCCAACATTCGCTGGATTATGGAGAAAGCACGAGAGTATCAGAAAAACGTCTATTTCTGTTTCATTGACTATGCTAAAGCCTTTGTTTGTGTGGATCACAACAAACTGTGACAAGTCCTTAAAGAGATGGGAGTACCAGACCACCTCACATGTCTCCCGAGAAACCTGTATAAGGGTCAAGAAGGTACAGTCAGAACGGGATATGGAACAACTGATTGGTTTAGAATAGGAAAAGGAGTTCGACATGGATGTATATTGTCACCCTGCTTATTTTATTTATATGCAGAGTACATCATGTGGAATGCTGGCCTGGATGAAGCACAAGCCGGAATTAAGATTGCTGAAAAAAACCTCAACAACCTCAGATGTGCAGATGACACCACTCTATTGGCAGAAAGTGAGGAGGACCTAAAGAACCTAGTGTAGAAGGTGAAAGAGGAGAGCACAAAAGTAGGCTTGAAACTCAACATCAAAAAAACTAAGATCATGACATCCGGCCCCATCACACTGTAGGAAATAGAAGGGGAAGACATGGAAGTGGTGACAGACTTCACATTTCTGGGATCCAAGATCACTGCAGATGGTGACTGTAGCCATGAAATTAAAAGATGTTTGCTCCTTGGGAGGTCAGCTATGGCGAACCTGGGCAATATAATAAAAAGTAGAGACATCACCCTGCCAATGAATGTCCATAGAGTCAAAGCGATGGTATTCCCAGTAGTAATGTATGGCTGTGAGAGCTGGACCATAAGGAAGGCTGAGCACAGAAGAATAGATGCTTTTGATCTGTTGTGCTGGAGAAGAATCTTGAGAGTCCCGTGGACTGCAAGAAGATCAAATCAGTCAGTCCTAAGGGAAATCAACCCAGACTGTTCCCTGGAAGGTCAAATATGTTTATATGTGTGTAACATGTTTAAAACAAATCCCTGAGAAAATGCCCTCATTTTAACCGAGAGCTAACATTATAACAGACTCTCCTTTATTGCATTTCACGCCAAGGATACTTAATGGGTTTGGTACATGGACATCAATCTGCTATTCCAACTTAATTGTTGTTTCAGCCCAGTTAACATAAACTAACAAACACCAGACCCCAATTTGTGACTCTTTTAATCTGCTAAAAACATTCCCATGACTCTGCATACTAATTCACTGCCCACTTTCTCTGTATTTAGGACTGCTTGCCATTCCATACTTTTGTCTGATGAGTTGTGCTTCTAGCACATGAAAGCTTACATTCTGAATAAAACTTTGTTGGTCTTAAAGGTGCACTTGACTTTTGCTTTGTTATAGAAAGGAATATGATTGGTCTCGGGCCCAGAGGAACCAATCAGAATCAAAGAGATGATGTAACTCTTTTATCCTTGTTACTGAGACACATGACAACCATGCTGCAGATTAGCTATCTGTTTTCTCTCAGGTACAAGGCCATTTCTTCAGGCATTTGGAATTTGCCAATTAAGAAGCCCAGGCAAGTATTGTACCTCCCTTGGCCTAATGCAAGCAGTTAGTCTGAAGGTCACAGCTTTGTTATTTTAACTTTTTCATTAAAACAAATACTTTGTAGGCTAAATGAACTGGTTCAGGCTGATTGCCTACAAAGTATGTTGTAGGCTATAAGACTGAACAAAAGCATTTACATTGAGCTAAACTGGTAGTGAACCAGAATTATTTACAGTAACAACCTTTGTTGTAAGATTTTGAGCATTTCTTTATTTGAGTGAGAAATTAAAGTGAAGGTCCAATAGTTGCTGTGATCTTTCATATTTCCTTTTCAGTCTAAAATTATCTTTATAGAAAAGTTCTAGGACTAGAAACAGACTATAAAATAAGTTTAAAAGTTCAAATATCTTTGGTAAGAGACTAACTAAAATAAATGTTTTCATATGGCACCTAAAAAGCAAGTGGAAGCATAGTTACCAGATGAACCTCAAGGGGAAGGGCATTTTACAGGTAAGGTGCCAGCACTGAAAAAGTCACATCTCTGGTAGCCATCCAATTATCTTCTGCAGGTAGGGGCACAGAGTGCTGGTCCTGTGGCAAGGATCTTATAGTATAGATGACATAGAAAGATAGGTCCATTATTGTATAATAGCAGTGATGGCTAAATGGAACCTCCATGTTCAGAGGTAGTGACCCTTTCAATATCAGTGGTGGGCATCAACAGTGGTGGGCAGCTTTAACATCTATGTCCTGCTGTGTCTTCCAAGGACATCTGTGCGAGACAGGATGCTAGATCAAATGGATCATTGATCCATTAGCTGTTAGCCGCCCTGAGCCTGCTTCAGCGGGGAGGGCGGGATATAAATAAAATGTATTATTATTATTATCATTGGTCTGATCCAGCACAGCTGCTTGTACGTTTCCTGATAGTTAAAAGTGATAAAAGATACGCAGGGCAGTTGTGTTTCTGTTCTCTTTCTTATACATTGTCCCATCCACTGCACTTTTAAAGCTTAAAGATGTAAAGAGCCAAAAGCACTCTGAAAAAGGGTCATAATGCTCTCAAGAGGGAATAAGTAGATCCATCACATCAGTGCTTTGAATCTGTTGGCCATCGTATTGGTAGTACTTATATGGAAAAACGGCACCAAAGCAGGGTCACACTCAATTAATCATGTCCACAAGGAAATGTCTGATTCCAAAATGAAATTTATTAACAAACAGAAAACCCTGTGTATTAAAATATGAATATTCAAGGCATATTGTGTTCCAAAGAAGTATGGCTGCATGACTCACTTAAAAAAAAACAAAAAACACAACCCTTCCTTGACTTCCGGGGTGGGATCATGGAGAATTGAGTCACTTCTCAAAAGAGGAGCGGACCAGAGCCTCTGTTCTGGGCAGAGAAGGCAGCCCCAATGCCTGCTGCCTACTTTATTCAGTGAGGGGAAAGGCCAAGACATGCTTAGGAGAATTCTGAGGGGATTTACTTTGGCTGATGAGGAGTCCCAGTGGGGTTCGTTTTAGGCTTTGAAGAGTCCCCGGTGAAGAATTGCATTCCAGTATCTACAGAGGGTCTCCGTGGTAATTAAATTGACTTAAATTCATCAAGATTCAAGCCTTCTTTGGATTATACTAATATCTAAATATTCATCTTTGGAAAGAACGGTGTTGAGGAGGATATATTTGGCTGCAAGGTAAGAAGAACTTCATCTATCATTCCAGGTCTAAAATTAATTCTACGTGAGACAAGGATTAAAATTTGGACTTAACTGCAATATTTTAAAGTTGTAAAGAAGAGAAGGAGGTAATTCTGGGACTTTTGGAATTTAAGAAGCAAAGTTAAAACATGAAAAACAACTATTGTTTGGAATACTTGTGGTTTCTGCAAAAAAAACCCCATCATCACTGAGTTGCTGAATTGGAAGACATCACAGGAAGTGGCGTCATACAAGTATCACGAGATCTCTCAACCATCAAGTACATGACTTCGTGGCAAGAAAAGCGGAAGGAGCCATTAGAAGAAGAGAATTTTCTAAACCTCCTGGCCTTCTCTAGGACTTGAAAACCATAGTGAAATTGTGGTGGCCATTAAAGGAAGGTCAAAAATTTAAAAATTCAAGAAAAAAGAATGAGACTTTAAAAATTAGTTGAGCCGGCAGATATCAGGATTGCAGAGTGAAATATATTCGATTTTAACATTGCAACCAATTTTGGTGGTCTTTTGACAAAAAAGGGAAAAAAAACTTTCAAAAGAGTCTGAAAACTCGCGAATGCCATTTTGTGCATTTTTAAAACTTAAAAAAAAATATCTCGAGTTAGGAAGCCCTGAGAACAGCGATTTTGGGCTTATTGAAAAGGGCATTTCCTAATCTACAAGATCTTATGGTTTAATTTGAATTTGGTGAGATCAACTTAAGAGCCTATTTTGGTAGTGGAAAAACAGTAATGTCTGATCATAAGCCGGTACCAAAACAGACACGTGCAAGGACTGGTTCACTTGAGGAAGGCATAATGCCTAAAATACAAGACCAACTGGATGGTATGGAGGCAAGACTGGTTAAAGTGATGAAAGATCTAATAATGGACAATAAGAAGCAATTGATTAAAAAACTAAAAAAAAATATTGAAACAAGTGCAGAAGTGGTGAAGACAGAAATCAAAAAAAGAAATTGAGGATCTCAGAAAGGATTCACAAGCAACACTAAATAAAGTACATGTGGTTGAAAATAAGGTGAAGGATCAAGATTCCATGATTAACAAATTGCAGGAGAAAGTTCTGCAAGACTGTAAGTTAATGGAAAACCAGATATGTTTGAGAGGAGTACTTGAGAATGAAGGATCTGACTTAAAGACATATATAATAAGAATTACTGCTGAGTTTTTGGAGATAGAACCTGATGAATCTAGCCATCTTTATAATTACTACCAAGAGGTGTGGTAATAAAATTTATTTCAAGAGACATGGTGGGAAAGATCTTAAGAAAACAATTTAAAAACACATTGGGAATTGATGGAAGCAGAGTAAGAATCATGAAAGAGCTGCCAAGAAAGGTTATAAATGACAGAAGATTGTACAAAAAACTTACTGACAAGCTACGGGATAATGAAGTGAGATACAGATGGATACTACCTGAAGGTCTAAGTTTTGAACATGGTGGAAGGAGGATTACAATTACAAATGTAGAGGAATTGAGGATTTTTTTTTTTAAGAAAATGAGGGATTTGGGGATACAGAATAAAAGAAGAATCGTTATGAATTACAAATTAATATCTTGGAACGTAAATGGACTAAATTCACCGCAAAAAAAAAGGCTACATTTCATTAGATCAAGAAACAAAAATGTAGTATAATTTGTTTACAAGAAGCACATATTAAACAATTGGATTATAAATTTTTATGGAATAAACAATTGGGTAAGGAATTTTTTTCCTTGGCTAAGGAGAAAAAAAGGGGAGTGGTTTTTTTATGTTAAACAGGAACTGATTCCAAAATTGATTTTTAAGGACAATGAAGGAAGATATCTAGCTGTGGAAGTGATGATGAATGATAAAAAGACGTTGTTGTTGGGATTGTATGCCCCAAATGGAGCAAAAGACTCCTTTTAAAAAGATATTGTGCAACAATTAGACCAAGTGACTTATGAACAAATAATGGTAATGGGAGACTTCAATGGAACAATTATTAATGATTTGGATAGATCAGGGTAAAGAAAGAAGGAGATGAAATTACCAAAATCATTTTTTGATTTAGTGAAACAAGGAAGTTTGGAAGATATATGGAGGAAATTTAATCCTAAAGTGCGTGATTACACATGTTATTCAGCTAGGCATAACTCTTTCTCAAGAATTGATATGTTATGGACTACAAAAGCTCTTGGACTTATGATGAAAAAAACAGAGATTCTTCCTAAAGTTGGGGCTCACAATCCATTGATGTGGTTGGCAAAAAGCGTGAAAAAGACTAGGAAATGGAGAATAAATGAAGATTTGCTACAGAAAACTGATAGTGGTGTCTCTAGAAAAGGAAACTAAAGCTTTCTTCCAAATAAATGAAAAGGAGGACATTCAATTCCAAACTATGTGGGATGCGTACAAAGCAGTAATGAGAGGTATCTTAATTACAATGAATAATAAAGATAAGAGAGCCAAAGAGAAACAAATGCTGGACATTCAAAAAGAGATGGGGGAAAAAAGAAAAGGAACTTTAAAAAAGACCGGAAAAAAAGAAAATAATAAGGGAAATTACAATATTGCAAAATCAATTGAGTCATTTGTTAAATAAAGAGGTAGAATGGAATCTTAAGAGACTGCAACAGAAATCTTTTGAAGGAGCAAATAAGCCTGGAAAATACCTGGCTTGGCAAATGAAAAAAAAAAAAAAAGGGAAAATAAATTTGTGAACAAAATTGTATCAGGAGGTAAAGAAATTGTTGACCGAGCAGGAATTAAAAGGGAATTTTATAAATATTATGCTAAATTATTTCAAGCTCAAAAGGTGGAGGAAAAAAAATAGATGCATATTTACAGAAACTTCAAGTAAAGCCCTTAACAGAAAACATGGAAAAGGTATTAAATGAACCAATTGACAGGTTGTACACATGTGCTGAGGAAGCTGGCTGCCTGCTCACCCTCCTCTTCGGTTTGGAATTTTAAAAGCTCAAAAAGAACGTAAACAGCCCTTTGGCAAGATTAATTGAAGAAGGAGCTTACTTACGAAGGTCTGGAGAATGTAAGAATTCCTTTCTGGGGTCTCAGAGGGTAAGATAATAACTTTTATTATCGAATTAAGGAGGCACCACCCAGCCTAATTACTCAGCGGTTGCGTGTAGCTCCTGAAGAGTGACAAATCATGGCTAAAAACATTAAGGAGCTCTCTGAGCAACTCTCTTCTTTCCAGGTTTTAATGATGTCGTCCCAGGACCAGATAAGATCTGAAATTAAGTCAGTGAGAGAGGCAGTTTCAGAACTTGCTGCTGAAATCAAAGATACACGGAGCATTGCTAACTCAGCTAATGAGCTTGCTTTATCTAATAAGCAGAAGATTGACCAGTTAAATACGCAACTTACAGAGCTGTCCGACCGTAACAGAAGAGCAAATTTGATACTGGGAGGGATTTCAGAGGAGATAAATAACAAACTTCTGGAAGGAACTCTTATAGAATTGGTTTGGTGAGCAGGGAGTCACGCTGCAACCGCAGGACATTGAGAGGGCTCATAGATTACAAAAGAGACAAGATGGAGGTGCCCCAAGAGAAGTTATAATTAAATTCGCAAGGGAAAAGACACAGCAGGCAGTACTCAAGACCTTGAAAAAAAAGAAGGACCTCTCCTTTAGAGGGAGGAAAGTCTGGGTGAGGGAAGACTTTTGCCAGGAAACCATTAGAAAGAGGAGGCAAATGAGACCCTTTGGACAAAAACTTTATGACAACAAGATTAAATTCTCCTGGGGGTATCCTTCCTCAATAACTATATTTAAAGAGGAAAAAAGGCTGGTTGCACGCAACCCTAAGGAAGCAACAGAACTTCTCACCCACCTGGGCATCGCCATAGATGACCTGAGAGACCAGAGAGAGGAAGAAGAAGCAGTGGGCGCTAATGATGACCCGGGGGAAGGAAGCTCAAACAGACAAGAGAAAAGGCCAAGGATGGACTACTAAAGGGAAGTATAAAACAATTTGAGCTAACTTTAGGTAGAAGAAAGAGGGGGAGGGTCGGGGTGCGTACACTCTAGAAGGTGGAAGACGGGATGATTGTCTCATCCAGAAAGGGGGAAGGGAGCGGGGGGTGGGTTTTTAGTAAGAAACAAAGTTAAGTACCCACAGCCAGAGGGGCCCAAGATTGCTACAAACAAAGAGAATGGTTAGCTCTTTAAGAGTCCTTTCACTGAATGTAAATGGTCTAACATCAAATCTCAAGAGATTTAGAGTAATTAAAATGGCTAGAGAACAAAGAATCGACCTGATGTGCCTACAGGAAACCCATAAAAAAATAAATGACAGAAAACCATTGATAAAAGACTTGAGGTGGCAGGTTTTGGCAGAGGCAAGAGGGTCTTCCAAGGCCAGAGGGGTAGCAACATTGATCCATAGGGATATTAAAGTGGAGGACATTGAAAAATCATAGATAAGGAGGGTAGATACCTGCTAGTCAAATTTAAAATGGAAGGCGTAAAAATCACTATAGTAAACGTGTATGCACCAAATAAAAGGCAAAGGAAATTTTTAAACTTGGTCTTTAAGAAGATTCAACAGTTTTCAGAGGGCGAACTAATTGTGGTGGGTGATTTTAACATGGACATAACCAGGAATAATAGTATTAAGCTAAAAGAATGGGGCTTGAAGGACGCTCATGAGTTTACCGATATGAGACCCAGCACATATATCTAGTAGGCATAAAACAGCATCCTGTATAGATTATATAATCCTGGAAAAAAATAATAACATGGCTGTAAAAGAGATCAAGACCCATCCAATTTTGATATCTGACCATGCCCCTTTAAGTATAGAACTAGAACTAAAATTATCCATGACAAGCAGACCCTGGAGATATAACAATCTGGTAATGGCAAAAGAAGAGGACAGGGAATACTTAACGACACAGTTAAAACTATACTTTAAGGAAAACAGAGGCACGGTGCCCATTAATATACTATGGGATGCTGCTAAAGCGGTTATAAGGGGCCATCTGATTAAAAAAGAAAAGGTCATAAAAAGAGAATGGTACAAATCAAGGCAATCGAAACTTAAGGAACTGGGGAAGTTACAAAAAGAAATAATGGGAAAGTATAACCCTAGTTTACAGATTAGAATTAACGAGATTCAAAAACAGTTGGATGCTCTAGATATGGCAACAATGTGGAAAAGGGAAATAATGGTTAGGAATGACTTCCAGAGGAACAGTATTAATACAGCAAAAAGGTTAGCTAACTATTTGAAGGTAAAAAAGGCAAAACAATTAGAAGTATAAAAATTAATAATAATACAACACAAAAGTCCAAGGAAATCACTAGGGCATTTGAGGCCTTATATAAAAAGTTATATATGAAAAAGAATATAACGGAGGTGTGGGAAGCGCCTAAGCTAAACTTAGAGGAGGAAGCGAATGCTTTACTGGGGGGGGGGGGGGGGCGAGATCAAACTTCAGGAAATAAAGGAAGTAATAAAAGGTCTCAAAAAAGGTAAATCACCAGGGCTGAATCCCTTTACTTCTGACTTTTATAAAGAAATGGTAGAAATTATAGCACCCAAACTGCAGGTAGTTTTAACGAAGTCTTAGAAGGGAAAAAAGCCCCGGACACATGGAAGGAAACCGAAATAATTTTGATATTAAAACCCCAGAAAGACCTGGAAGAAGCAGGTTCGTATAGGCCCATTAGTTTATTAAACCAAGATTATAAGATCTTTGCCAAAATACTAGCAAACAGACTTAAGAGAGTTATCCCATCAATTGTAAAAGGGGATCAATACGGCTTTATCGAGGGTAGATCTATTGCTCATCCCATTAGAAATATCTAAAACGTATTATACCATGGTCAACAGAAAAAAATAGGTTTGTTAAAGTTGGATGTTTACAAAGCTTTTGATACTCTCTCACACGAATACTTGTGGCAAATATTAAAGAATATAGGTCTAGAGGAACGGTTTTTACAGGCCATACAGGAGATATATAAAGGAGGCAATGCAAAAGTAAGGGTCAACAGTGAACATTCACAAGCGTTTCCGATACAAGGGGGGGTAAGACAAGGCTGTCCACTTTCCCCGCTCATATTTATAATAGCTATAGAACAATTAGCAGAACGTATTAGGAACACGGGGAGAATAGAGGGGTATAAGTCGGGTAAGGAAAAAATGAAAATTAATTTATTCGCGGACGATATCATTGTAATTATGTCAAACCCTAAAGACGGTGTTAAAGAGATCAAGATTATTTTAGAAGACTTTGAAAAGTGTTCAGGACTAGGAGTGAATATGGCAAAATCAGAAATTCTATACCTTAATGTTAATAGAGAGGAAAGACAGGAAATAAATAGGATTACGAATATAGGAATGGGGGCTAAGAGACTTAAATACCTAGGAATAGTTCTGCAAAAAGATATTGATAAAATGATAAAGGAAAACTATCGTAAAGTATGGAAGAAAATAGAGAGAGACATGAATAAATGGAACCATAAAATATTAGGGATATCAGCTAGAATAATATCCATCAAAATGTTCTGGTTACCAAAGTTAATGTATCTATTCCAAACATTGCCCCTAGGTTTGAGGAAAAAACAAATTGAGCAATGGATTAAAGCATTTAAAGTGTGGATTTTTAATAACAAAAATTGTAGGTTTCATAAGAGAACTTTATATAACCTTAAATCAGAATTAGGTTGGGGAATCCCAGATTTAAATAAATACTATGAGGCCTTTCAACTAAGAGCGCTATTAGAACTGAGTGAGGAAAAGGTACAGAAGTGGGCTAACTTTGAGAATGCAGTGAATAGAGATATTGGAAGATTTGGTATCTTTTCTATAGTGTCGACAAAAGATTTAAAAGCAGTATTAGGGCCCAGAAGAGTATCTTTAGAAACCTGGATGAAATGGTATCCTCAGTGGTTAGGAAAGGTCTCAAGATAGGCACCCCTAGAAGCTATTGTTAAGGATGTGCAAGATATAAAATGGTGGGAAAGGTTAAAAAATAAAGGCTATTATAGAGTGGATGATATGTTTAGGGGCGGTAAACTAAAACCTTCACAGGAAATTACAGAAGAGATAGGTAAACAATACTGGTTAAAAATAGCAGGCTTACACAAGACAGTCAAAAAGATCAGTGCAAAGGGAGAGCTCTGGTTAGATGCACCAATGGAAGAGATATACAAAGTTTTGGCCAAACAAAGAAAGGGACTAGTGGGGTTATTATATAGAAAAATGATATCAAACAAAGATAAAACAATAGAATATTTACAAAAGAATTGGAGTCATGAAGGCCAGATAACAGAGAGGTTGGCTGGGAAAATTCTGGAAGGTCTAGAAGGGATTAAAGTAATTAAATTTAAAGAACTGGAATATAAATTCCTTACAAAATGGTATAGGACACCCGCACAACTAGCCAATATATTCCCAGGAATGAGTTCCAAGTGTTGGCATTGTAAACAAACTAAGGGTTGTTTCGCACATATGTGGTGGGAATGCGATGAGGTTAAGCTCTTCTGGGGGGAAATTATTGAAATTATCAGAAAAGTCTGTAATGTAACATTAACCATCGGCTTTAACCTGATGTTGTTAAGTACAATAGGAAGTCCGGTACTAAATAGATCCACTCAAAACCTTGCCAAGGCAATGATATTAGCGGGGAAGGCGGTCATTGCTATGGGTTGGAAAGATAAAAGTAAATGGTCAATAGATATCTGGCACAATTATTTGTTTGATTTTATACAGTCTGACATTGTGGCATCAATCAATAAGGATTCAACGTGGGAAGATAAAGCCAAGGAAATCGAGTCCAGATGGAAGCTCTATTTAGAATGGATGTCGGAACAAAGAAGGAAGGACATTCAGTGGAAGATCAAGACTTTGTGCCCGTGGCTGAGGGGGAAAGATTAAGAGTAGATGGGGAGGGATGGGGGGGGATGGAAGGGCTTTTTGTAAATGAAACAAACATACATTGTAATGCTCAATATTATGAGTTAATAAAAATAATTTTTTTTTAAAAAAAATGAACCAATTGAAAAAATCAAAGTTGAAGCAGCTATAAGTTCAATTAAAATGGGAAAGATACTGGGTCCAGATGGTTTTACAGCAAAATTCTACAAAGTCCTCGTTGAGATGTTAGTACGGAAACTTCAGAAGCTGATGAATATCATAAGGATTGATGGGACAATACCAAATACATGGAAGGAAGCAACAATTTCATTGATACCAAAAGACGATAGATGTCACGGGCTAGGGCCAGGCCAGGCGAAGTCCAGGGGCAGTCCAAGGTCTGTAGCTGGGTAGCAAAGAGGGTCCAAAGTGCCAAAACCAAATCACAGTCCAGGTATTGTAGGTCAGAGCTTCAGAAGCCGAAGTCAGGGGGTCCAGAAGTCAATGCCAGAGTCAGGGGGTCCAGAAGCCGAAGTCAGAAGCCAAAGTGGATGCTAGAACGTCAGGTAAGTGACTAGTTGCTTCCACAAAGCCTTCCCTCAAAGCCCACAGCTATATAGCCCTCTGCTGTCTGTTGCCCATTTGGGCTAATTGCTGACTCAGAGGGCAGCCAGGATCCTGCTGAGACTCAAGCACCCTCACTCCTAGAAGGGCCAGAATCCTTTCGAAACTCAGGGCTCAGGGAGCGTCTTGCTCGTGAGCGTGCCGCCCTCCTCCGATCCCTGAGGTCCTGACGAAGGCGGTCACGCACACGAACCACCCGAGAGGGCGAGGCAGGGGGCTTGGATCTTCTCCAGCAGGAGGCAGGGGCACTGGTGCGGGTGGCAGGGGCACAGTTTCTTCTGCAGGCTCGGCTTCTTCTGCAGGGCCCCCAGCACCCATGACACTATCCCCCCCCAGGGCCCCCCTCCGTCAAAGGGCCTGGGAGGTCGGGGTGATTGGTGTGGAATTGCTGCACCAAGTCCGGGGCATGAAGGTTATCCACGGGCTCCCAAGACCGGTCTTCCGGGCCGTATCCCTCCCAGTCCACAAGGTACTGGAGGCCTCCACGATGGTACCAGGAGTCCAGGATTTGGCGCACCTCATATTCTTCTTCATCATCCACCAGCACCGGTGGGGAAGGAGGCCGAGCTGGGTCAGGGGGTGCAGCCGGGACAAGGAGGGAGCGATGGAACACAGGGTGAATGCGGAGGTGGGGTGGAAACTGGAGCCTGAAGGCGACGGGGTTTACTTGTTCCATGATGGGGTAGGGTCCAATGAACCGTGCATCCAGCTTGTGGGACCAACCAGGCCGGCGCAGGTAGCGAGTTGAGAGCCACACATGATCCCCGGCTGCACTGGAGGGCCCTCTTGCCTCTTCCGGGCCGCAGCCAGTTTATATGCCTCCTTGGCCCGCTGTAGCTGCTCTCGGAGCAACTCTTGGCTGGCACGGAGTTCTTGCAGGTAGGCATCAACAGCGGGGACATTCGTGGGTGGCAGGATCGCTGGGAAGATCCGAGGGTGGTACCCATAGGTTGCAGCAAATGGGGTCATTTGTGTGGATGAATGGACCGCGTTGTTGTACACAAACTCCGCTAGGGGCAACAGGGTGGTCAAGTCATCCTGCTGATGACAGGTGTAACAGCGGAGATATTGCTCTAGCGTGGCATTGGTGTGCTCCGTCTGACCATCCGTCTGTGGGTGGTAGGTCGAGGACAGGTGCACTCGAGTACCCAGGCTGGAATGGAGGGCTTGCCAGAACCGAGAGGAGAACTGGGGGCCCTGTTCTGAGATCAGGTGGGCTGGGAGTCCGTGCAGACGAAAGATGTGTTGCAGGTAGAGCTGGGCCGTCTCCTGAGCTGTGGGAAGTTTCGGCACGGAATGAAGTGGGCCATCTTCATAAACAGGTCGACGACCACTAAGATACAAGTCTGACCCTTGGATCGCGGAAGTTCTGTGAAGAAGTCCATCGAGATGGTATCCCAGGGTCCTGAGGGTGTGGGCAAGGGCTGTAACAATCCTGGGGGTTTGGCTGGGATGTCTTTGGCCCGTCGGCAGATGTCACAGGAATTGACATAACGGGCAACATCGGAGCGAACTCGTGGCCACCAGAATTCCCGTGTCAGCAAGTGGGTAGTCTTATGCTGTCCAAAATGCCCAGCGGGTAACGCGTCATGGGTCAGGCGTAGCACTTCTGCCCACAAGGGCCTGGGCGGCACATAGAGGCGTTCGCGGTGTAGCAAGAGGCCGCCTCGAGTCGTGAACTCACCTGTTGAGCCATCTTGGAGTGCCTGGAGGTGTTGCTGGACCCAGGGATCATTGGCCTGGCTAGCATGAATGTTCTCCACGAGTGCTGGTGAAGTGGAGGTGGCTGCAAACACTGAGGGCGGCAGGATGGGAGCAGCAGGCGTGGTCTCAGTTGAAGCAGGGGCGTATTCCGGTTTCCGCAAGAGTGCATCGGCTTTCCGGTTCTGGGTATGGGGGATGTAGGTGATCCTGAAGTCGAAGCGGGAGAAGAATAGTGACCACCGGATCTGGCGCTGGTTGATACGGCGGGTGGTCTGGAGATGCTCCAAGTTCCGGTGGTCGGTGAGCACTTGGACAGGGTGGCGAGCCCCTTCAAGGTAATGTCTCCAAACCTCAAAAGCCGCCTTGATCGCGAGCAACTCCCTCTCCCAGATGGTATAGTTCCTCTCTGCAGCAGTGAGCTGGCGCGAGTAATAGGCGCAGGGCTGGAGTGGCTGGGACGGATCCTCGCGCTGGGACAGCACTGCTCCTAGGGCCACGTTGGAGGCATCAGCTTCCACCGTAAAGGGAAGTTGGGGGTCGGGGTATCTCAGGAGTGGCCCGGTGGCGAAGCGGGTCTTCAGGGTGGAGAAGGCATTATCGGCCTCTGGGGACCAGTAGAAGGGTTCTTTGGGGTGGAGTAGTTGAGTCAGGGGCGTGGTCAGGGATGCATAGGCCGGAATGTATTGCCGATAGTAGTTGGCGAAACCAAGGAACCGCTGCAGGTCCTTGCGATTCTGAGGAGCCTGCCAGGTCAGGACTGCTTCCACTTTTCTGGGGTCCATGAGTATTTTCTGTGGTGACACAATGTGATCAAGGAACTCGACGGAACGCAGGTCAAATTCGCACTTCTCCAGCTTGGCGTAGAGGCCGTGGGCTCGTAGGCGCTGCAGGACCTGGCGAACGTGCTCGCCGTGCTGGGCAGGATTGCAGGAGTAAATCAGGCTGTCACCTAGGTATATGATCGTGAAGCGGTCGAGCAGGTCCCGGAATACAGCATTCATGAACCTCTGGGAGACAGCGGGGGCATTGGTCAGTCCGAAAGGCATCACCAGGTGCTCGTACTGCCCGTATCGGGTCCCAAACGCGGTCTTCCACTCATCTCCAGGCCGTATGCGCACCAAATTGTACTCTCCACGGAGGTCCAGCTTGGTGTAGATTTGGGCCCCCTTTAAGTGATCCAAGAGTTCAGGGATCAGTGGTAGAGGGTACCGGTCGCGGATGGTGATCTTGTTCAGGGCCCGGTAGTCATTGCACAGCCGGAGCTCCCCACTTTTCTTCTTCACGAAGAGGACTGAGGCAGACAGGGGAGAGGTTGAGGGTCGGATGAATCCGCGTTTCAGGTTCTTGTCCAGGAAGTCTCGCAGAGCTGCCAGACCAGGCACCAACATTGGGTACAGACGCCCCACCAGGAGTGGTGCCCCAGGTACCAAATCAATGGCACAGTCATAGGGCCGGTGAGGGGGAAGCTGATCAGCTCCTGTCTCTTCAAAGACATCGGCGAAATCCACATACTTCTGAGGGAGCTGAGGACCACCACTCGGGATGCCGGCTGCTAGAGTGGTGGGAGGAGTCAGATGGGGGCATGGGTCTCGGAAGCGTAGTTCCTGCTGGGCCCAGTCCACGATGGGGTTGTGCAGCTTCAGCCAGGAAAGGCCTAGAATCAACGGGAAGCGAGGCATGCGGGCGACATCAAACTGCAGCTGTTCTTGGTGCTGCTGGACGTGGAAGGTGATGGGACAGGTCTCCTGGGTGACGGGGCCAGAACGGAGGAGGCGCCCGTCAATAGCCTCCACCAGCATCGGAATCTCTTTTGTCTGCACTGGGATCTGGTGCTGCTTTACAAAGGCAACATCTACAAAACAGTGGGCCGCTCCCGAGTCCAGCATGGCATACACGAACAGCCAGCGTCCATCGGGCAGACGGAGTTTGACTGGTAGCAGGAACGGGCCCGGGGTATCAGCCTGCTGTTCGGAGGACCCAGCTAGTCGCCCCAGGCTGGAGGATCCACTTACGCCTGGGGCAGCCTTTTTGGCGGCGGTGGCAACCAAGGCCCGGGTATCCGACGCTTAGCAGGGCTGCCAGAGGCATAGTGGCCTGCCGTGCCGCAGTAGAGGCACAGAGTCTGCGTGCGGCGTCTGGCCTTTTCTTCTGGAGTCAGGCGGGGTCGAGCAGCTCCAAGCTGCATAGGCTCACCCTCGTCTCTGGTACTAGCTGGGGATGGAAGAGGAGCTGAGTGGCACGGCGCAGGGAGCTGGCGCCCTCTGGTCTTGGCTTGGCGGCGACTTTCCAGGCAGCCATCGATGCGGATGCAGAGGGTGATAAGTCCTTGGAGCATGGGTGGCTGCTCCACCCTGACCAGTTCGTCCAGGACTTCCTCCGCCAACCCTTCGGTAAACTGGTCTATCTGGGCAGCCTCATTCCACGCCAAGTCTTGGGCCCGGAGCCTGAATTCGGTGGCGTACTGAGCCACTGAGAATTTGCCTTGTTTCAGGGCCCTGATTTTCTGGTTGGCTGTAGCTGCTTGGACTGGGTTTGAGAAGGCAGCAGACAGGTGGGCCTCAAACCCCTGGTAATCAGTCAGCAGGGGAGAGGACTCAACCAGTAGGGGTGTGGCCCATTTGGCCGCCTGCCCCTTTAACAGTCTAATGATGAAACACACCTTTGTTTTGTCATTGGGAAAGTCCCGTGCTCTTAGCTCGAAGTACAGCCAACACTGCACCAGGAAAGCAGGAAATTCTTCCACAGCACCCGCAAATCTGTCAGGTGGGGGAACTGGGCACTTGGCTGGAGCACTGGCCGCAGGTTGTTGCTGCAAGTGCACTACTGCCTGTGTCAGCTGCTGTACCTGGGCTTGGAGCGCAGCCAGTAGTCCTGCGGTTCCACTTGCTTCAGCATCCATCCTGTGGAATGGGTGTTTGTGGTGGTGGAAGCAATCTGTCACGGGCTGGGGCCAGGCCAGGCGAAGTCCAGGGGCAGTCCAAGGTCTGTAGCTGGGTAGGAAGGAGGGTCCAAAGCGCCAAAACCAAATCACAGTCCAGGTATCATAGGTCAGAGGTTCAGAAGCTGAAGTCAGGGGGTCCAGAAGTCAATGCCAGAGTCAGGGGGTCCAGAAGCCAAAGTGGATGCTAGAATGTCAGGTAAGTGACTAGTTGCTTCCACAAAGCCTTCCCTCAAAGCCCACAGCTATATAGCCCTCTGCTGTCTGTTGCCCATTTGGGCTAATTGCTGACTCAGAGGGCAGCCAGGATCCTGCTGAGACTCAAGCACCCTCACTCCTAGAAGGGTCAGAATCCTTTCAAAACTCAGGGCTCAGGGAGCATCTTGCTCGTGAGCGTGCCGCCCTCCTCCGATCCCTGAGGTCCTGACGAAGGCGGTCACGCACACGAGCCACCTGAGAGGGCGAGGCAGGGGGCTTGGATCTTCTCCAGCAGGAGGCAGGGGCACTGGTGCAGGTGGCAGGGGCACAGTTTCTTCTGCAGGCTCGGCTTCTTCTGCAGGGCCCCCAGCACCCATGACAATAGAGATACTACAAATGTAAAAAATTACAGACCAAGTTCATTACTTAACAATGACTGCAAAATATATGTTAGGACACTAGCAGCACGACTCAAACAGCATTTGAATAATTTTATCAAAGAGAAACAAGCAGGATTTCTTCCCAGGAGACAAATTAGAGATATCAGAACTGTTATAGATATTATTGAACATTATGAGAAGCATCCTGAAAAAGAATGTGGCACTATTTTTTGCAGATGCAGAGAAGGCCTTTGACAATGTGAATTGGGATTTTATGTTTGCAGTGATGGAGAACTGGGACTAGGAGAAGATTTTATAAGAATGGTTAAGGCGATATACACTGAGCAACAAGCAAGACTCTGTATAAATGCAGATTTGCCAGAGAAAATGATTATTGGTAAAGGAACAATGCATGGCTGCCCTCTATCTCCATTGATATTTATAATGACAGTAGAGATTTTGCTTATGCAAATACAAGATGATAAAGAAATAAAGGGGTTGAAATTGAAAGGATTTACTTATAAATATAGAGCGTTTGCTGATGATGTAATGTTTATCAATGAAAATCCCTTATATGTGACACCATTGCTGCTTTGTAAAATACAAGAGTATGGAGAATTGGCAGGCTTTTATATAAATAAAGAAAAATCAAAAATTTTGTGTAAAAATATAACAAAGAATCAACAGGAAGAACTGCAAAGTGCAACAGAGTGTGAGGTCACTTCAAAAGTAAAATATTTAGGTGTGGAAGTTACTATGAAAAATATAGATTTGTATAAAGATAATTATGAAAAGCTTTGGCGGAAAATTGATGAAGATTTGATAAAATGGAACAAATTGAACTTGTCTATGCTGGGCAGAATCGCTGCAATTAAAACGAATGCCCTACCAAGAATTATGTTCCTATTTCAAACAATTCCAATTGTGAAGGACAATAAATAATTCAGTAAATGGCCAAGAAAAGTTTCAGAATTTGTATGGGCTGGAAGAAAACCAAGGATCAAAATGAAAATCTTAACCGATGCAAAAGAAAGGGGAGGTTTCCATTTACCGGATCTAAAATTGTATCATGATGCAGTGTGTTTGGTATGGATTAAAGAATCGATGACATTATTAAATAAGGAATTGTTGATTTTAGAAGGCCATGGAAATATTTTTGGTTGGCATGCATACATGTTTTATGGGGAAAATAAGATGGATGGCTTTTTCTCATACCATTATATAAGAAGAAATCTGCTAAGTACTTGGTTAAAATATAAAAAAAATATGGTGGTGAGAGAAAGCCGCTATAGATTGAGCCAACTGAATAGTAAAATTGTCCTCAGAAACAGATGAAGGGATGTGGTTAACGTATAATCAACTATTAAAGATACAGGGAGGAAAGGTGGAACTAAAATCAGCTGAAGAATTACAGCACAAATATAATTGGTTTCAACTACAACAAATTAAGAGTTTGGTGGAACAGGACATTAAAAATGAAAGTATAAGACAGGAGCAAACAGAATTGGAAAGAATGCTGTGGGGCGAGAACGAAAAGTTGATTTCAAGGATTTATAAATTATTATTGAAGTGGTCTACAGAAGATGAAGTAGTTAAATCTCAAATGATAAAATGGGCAATGAATTTTAACAAAGAAATACAAATGGAATCTTGGGAGTATTTATGGAAGAACTCTATGAAGATATCAACATGTTACAATATTAAAGAAAATAGTTTTAAAATGCGGTATAGATGGTACATGACACCTAAGAAGCTGGCAAAAATGAACAATCAGGTGTCAGACAGATGTTGGAAATGTAAAAAACATGAAGGATCTTTCTACCATATGTGGTGGACTTGTGAAAAAGCAAAACAATTTTGGCAAATGATTCAGAAAGAAATGTCAAAAAATTTAGGTCTCCATCCAATTGAAAAAATAGAAATTGAAGCAGCAATCAACGCAATGAAAAATGAGAAAGCTCCCGGGCCAGATGGATATACAGCTAAATACTTTAAAACTTTTAAGGATTAATTAATACCAAAATTGCAGAAGTTGATGAATGTAATAAGAACAAAAGGGAATGTACCAAATACATGGAAAGAAGCCGTTATTTCTTTGATACCTAAAGAAGATAGAGATACCACAAATGTGAAAAATTACAGACCAATCTTGCTTTTGAATAATGATTACAAAATATTTACAAGAATTCTGGCAGAACGACTTAAACAACACTTGATAAATTTTATAAAGGAAGATCAAGCTGGTTTTCTTCTCAAGAGACAAATAAGAGACAATATTAGAACTGTTGTAAATATTGTAGAATATTATGAAAGACATCCAGAAAAAGAAGTAGCATTATTCTTTGCGGATGCAGAGAAAGCATTTGACAATTTAAACTGGGACTTTATGTTTGCAGTGATGGATAAGATGGAGCTTGGAGAAAGCTTTATAAGAATGATAAAAGCAATATATTCTGAACAAAGGGCAAGGTTGTGTGTTAATGCAGATCTTACAGATGAAATGAAAATCAGCAAAGGTACTAGACAAGGCTGCCCGCTTTCACCATTGTTGTTTATAATGACTCTTGAAATTTTATTGATGCAGATTCAAGAAGAAAAAGATCTAGAAGGGTTACAAATAAAAGGATATACCTACAAGTACAGAGCATTTGCTGATGATATAATGTTTATAAATGAAAATCCCATACAAGTTACACCTTTGTTATTAATGAGAATACAAGAGTTTGGGGAGCTGGCGGGACTTTATATAAATAAAGAAAAATCAAAAAAATTGTGCAAGAATATGCAGGTAAATAGACAACAAGAATTACAAAGACTAACGGGCTGTGAAGTTACCTCTAAGGTAAAGTACCTAGGGGTAGAGATAACAATGAAAAATATTGATTTGTTTAATAATAGTTATGAGAAGCTATGGCGTAAAATAGAGGAAGATGTGCTAAAGTGGAACAAGCTTAATTTGTCATTGTTGGGCAGAATAGCTGCAATAAAAATGAATATTCTACCAAGGATAATGTATCTGTTTCAAACTATTCCCATTGTGAAAGAGGCTAAACAGTTTGATAAATGGCGAAGGAAAATTTCAGAATTTGTGTGGGCCGGGAAGAAACCAAGGATTAAAATGAAAATTTTGACAGATGCAAAAGAGAGAGGTGGATTCCAATTACCAGATTTGAAATTGTATCATGAAGCAGTTTGTTTAGTATGGATGAAAGAATGGATAACGTTGTTAAATAAAAAACTTTTAGTGCTGGAAGGCCATGGAAAAAAATTTGGCTGGCATGCATACTTATATTACGAAAAAAAGAAGATGGATGGCCTTTTCTCTCACCATTATATAAGAAGTAATCTACTAAATGTATGGATAAAGTATAAGAAATATGGTGATGAGAGGAGACCTTTGTGGATAGTGCCAGCTGAAGTGATAAAGATAACGGCTAAAACAGCCAAAGAAAAACGGCTATCATACAACCAGTTACTAAAAATACAAAGTGGAAAAATAGAACTGAAAACTGCAGAAGAACTGAGTTACAAATATGATTGGTTTCAAATGCAACAAATAAAAAGTTTGGTGGAGAATGATATTAAAACCGAAGGAATAAGGAAGGAGCAAACAGAAATGGAAAGAGTTCTGCTTGGAGATAATGAGAAATTAATTTCAAAAGTATACAAATTACTTTTACAATGGTCTACAGAAGATGAAGTAGTGAAATCTCAAATGATAAAATGGGCAATTAATGTAAATAAAGAAATAAAGATGGAATCTTGGGAATATCTGTGGAAGAATTCTATGAAACTCGCAACATGTCATAGTATTAAAGAAAACTGTTTAAAGATGATGTATAGATGGTATATGACTCCAAAAAAATTAGCAAAGATGAACAACAAGATGCCAGATAGGTGTTGGAAATGTAAAAAGCATGAAGGTTCTTTCTACCATATGTGGTGGACTTGTGAAAGGGCTAAAATGTTTTGGCAAATGATTCAGCAAGAGATTTCTAAGATTTTGGGATATGAATTCAATAAAGTGGCAGAGACTTTTCTGCTGGGATTACAAATGGAAAAATTTCCAAAAGAAGACAGAATTTTAATATGGTACTTGCTCTCAGCTGCTAGGACATTGTATGCGCAGCTGTGGAAGCAAGAAAAAATACCAGAGAAATGGGATTGGATTACAAAAGTTATGTCATGGAGTGAAATGGACAAATTAAGAAGAAAACTAAGAGACTATGATTTGGAACTTTTTAAGTTGGAGTGGAAGAAATTCAGAAGATACGTAGAAAAAGAGTGGAAAATAAAAGGACATTGGACAATCTTTGATAATGATTAAGGTTTTTAAAATAAGAATATAACTTTTGGGGGGTTTTGTTTAACAGTTAAGGGTACCTTTAATATTTACTTTTTTAAAGTAAATAACACTGGCGGGGGTCAAGTAACGGGGGGAGGGGTGGGGGAAAAGTAAGATATGGGGTAGAAAGTTTTTTCTTTTATTTTAAGCTTTTATAAGTTGTAGATATAGTTTTGCTACCATATGTTACTAATAAAATTGTTTATCACAAAAAATTTAGGTCTCCAGACTCCTTTTTGTTGGGATTACAAATGGAAAGTTTTCCGAAACAAGATAGAACGATGGTGTGGTATCTGCTTTAAGCTGCAAGGACATTATATGCACAGTTATGGAAGCAACATAAAATACCAGAAAAATGGGATTGGATTTTAAAAGTTATGTCATGGAGTGAAATGGACAAATTTACAAGAATCTTAAAAGACTATGATTTGGAGAAGTTCAGAAAGGAATGGGAGAAATTTCAAAATTATGTTGAAAAAAATGGAAAGTAAAGGGACATTTAGTGGTTTTTGATAATAGCTGAAGTGTGGTGGAATAATGGACTAAAGTTTATAAAGGGATTTTTTTTCTTTTTCTCGTTCTTTGAGTTGAAGGTGAAAGGAGAAAAATGAAGATGAACTTATAGAGTTAATTTTTCTTGTTTTTACTTCTTCCTTATTGTTATAAAGTTTTAAAATGGAGATTCTTGATTTGTTAAATTACCTTGTATTTTTTTTTTACAATTTTAAGTAAACACCGGCGGGGGTCAAGAAAAGGAGAGGGGAGGGGGGGTGATGTATTGTTTTCAATTTGTATAATTAAAAAAAAAATTCTTAAAGAATACTATAACAATATATTGCAAATTGATAAAATTGTTTTAAACAAAAAAACCCCACAACCCTTCCTATATGAAAAAACATTTTCATCACTCTGTCAGGGTTTACTGGGGACAAGATTTCCTTTAGCTATAGCAACTATATACCGTTTCCTCGGAAACTGAGGTGGGGGGACAAAATGCAGCTACACAAGCCACTAATTGCTTTGCTGCCATTTAAGCTGAGTGACAGGTGCTTAACATTAAGCTCTGCAATGTGTTAACAAGCTTGAGAATAAACTCAGGCTAAACTCAGACAACTTGTATTTCCAGATCTAATCCTAGCAGCAACCACACATTGTTGAAACCAGCAGGGAACCAAGCAAAAGGGAAAAAAAAACCCACCATGTTATTTTAAAACAAAAGAACAGTGTTCATGCAGCAGGTGAAAAAATCTTAAACACACAGAAGGTGCAAGAAACAATTATTAGACAGGTGGTAAAAGGAAAGTTTCTTTTAGTCATCAAAGTGTGCTGCTGTTGCTAAACTGCTTCATCACATTTGAAGCTCTGAGGAGGGGGTGGAATCTCCTTTCAAAGGCACATGACAAGAATAAACTCCACAGCATCCAAGAATGGAAAGAGCAATGAATAATGAGGAGCTGTGTGGTTGTTCCTCAAATGAAAGAGAAATTTGAAAGTATTAATAAAATAGGAGGTGCAGTCAGAAGCTTACCCACTATCAAAAATAGCAGAATGACAAATTAATTTAGAACTCATGTTTAGAAATATTAATGTGGGAATAACCTCTTAAGAAGAAAAGTAATCCTGGCTAAACGTTTAGATCTTTTAAAACATACCTTTATGTTTCAGGCTTTCAAAATGCATATATCCTTCCTTGAAATATGGGTAAAATGATTCATAGAATGTATTTATCTGTCATACGATTTGTGCAGTAACACTTTTGGTTGTCTGTCACTGAAAATTGTATATCAACTTAATATTATTTTAGTTGCTTTGCAGCTCTTTGCTTGCTGTGGGGACAGCATTTAGAAGAAGAAGAGAAGAGATTGGATTTATACCCCACACTTCACTACCCAAAGGAGTCTCAGTGGCTTACAATCTCCATTCCCTTCCCCTCCCTACAACAGACATTCTGTGAGGTAGGTGGGGATGAGAGAGCTCTGACGGAAACTGCTCTTAAACAGAATAGCTCTGACAGAGTTATGACTGACCCAAGGTCATACCAGCAGTTGCATGTGGAGGAATGGAGAATTACCCAGTTCTCCCAGATAAAATTCCATGCACTTAATTATTCCACCAAACTGGCTCTTCCATTTTATCAGGATTAAGCTTCAAGTTTTTAAACCTGCAGCCACCCCAAAATTGTCACTAGGCATTGGTTCAGGGTTAGGAGAGCTGGGCTGTGAAAAAGAGATGCAGCAGCTCGTGTTGGCTCAGGAGGGATGGGGAGTAGAGAGAGGGGGCCAGAAGGGAGGGGCAAGGCACATTTGGGAGTGGGAGTCACCTCAAATGGCACCCCAGGGCTATGGGCCTGAATGCAGTGTAGGTAGGCCAAGAATGGAGTGATATGGTCTCTGTGACCCATTCCAGTCAATATCCTGATTGCAGCAGTCTGTACCAACTGAGGTTTCCAAACACTTTTTAAGGGCATACCGTGGTAATCAATCTAGATGTAACCAGGGCATATGCCATAGTGGCCAGATCTTTTCTATCCAGGGAAAGCTGCAGCTGACTAACCAGTCAAAGCTGGTAAAAGGCATTCCTGGTCACAGCTGTCACCTGGTTATTCACTTGGGTCCAAGAGCTCCCCCTGAGTGTGGATCTATTATCTTAAGGAAAGTGAAACCATAAAATGTAATGCCAAGTAACAGAAATATAAATTTTACAAAGGACACACAGACAAACACAAGTAAAGGTTTTTTAAACTTAAAACACGCTTAAAACATTAGCACTCTTGAAATCAGGGCTTTTTTCTTTTTTTTTAGCAGGAACACAGTTCCAGCTGGTTTGGTGTCGGAATGTGTGTGGCATAATATGCAAATAAGTTCCTGCTGGCTTTTTTGTAGAAAAAACTTACAATATTTGATTTAACAGTCTCCGATAACTGACACCTCTTGCCCTGAATTATTACATCAAAATCTGGAGACAGATGGCACCTTAAATCTCAGGCTAGACCTTCTGCTAACCAACAGCACTTCTATTTTATCAGGATTAAGTTTGAAGCTTTCAGCCTGCATCCACTCCAAAACTGCCACTAGGCACTGGTTTGAGGGTTCTACAGTGTCCCTGGGAATGTTTTGAAGCGTCAGATAGATGTGAGTGTTAAGGATGGCTGTAATTCAACCAATTACGTTGGAACCATTGAAATGCTTTGTTTTGTTGGTTATCCCCAGCCTACAAAATAGAAATTAATCTCCATTTTCCAGTAAGTTTTCATAAATATTGTTACATTCTAATTTTTGCCTTCATTTGCAATGATGACATTTTTCATCTACATATTTTCATGGCAAAGCCAGTTTCCTTGACCAGTGTTCTAAATCCAGGTGTGTAAGGAGAATTACCACAAAAATATTTAACTGGGAAAGTATAGTATTACTGACACTGATTACCCAGGGGGTAAAATCATTGTATTCCTAAATATCATACTATCATTATCATGCCTAAGAGTAACACTGTCTTCAAATGTCATGACTAGCTGCAACTGTAATCAAGACAGTGGATCATCACAACTTGTTGTGTGACTTTTTGCCCCTTCCACCTCCTTTCATCTTTTATGTGCAGCTTGATGCAAGCTGATTGAATTCACCCTTATAGCTGCATGTAAGAATTGGAGTTTGTTGGCTCTACAACAGAGGTGTCAAACATGTGGCCCATGGGCTGCATCTAGCCCCCACAGGGCTCCTATCAGGCCTGCTAACAAGTGGCTGACATCTGCATTCTCCGCCCTCTCTTGTTTCCGTCTGCAACTCAGCTTGCTTTGCCAGGCTCTCTCAATTGCACAGGAACTACAGAGCAAGAGAGTTTACTTTGCCAAGCTCACTGAATCACACAGCAGAGCTACTGAACCAAGCCTCACTTCTTTCCATTGGCTGAGGCTTTGCCCCTTTCTTGTCCCCTTACTTTGTCCAGTTCCCTCAATCTCATAAGAGAGATTTAGGCACCTTTAAGATCAACAAAGTTTTATTCAAGTTATGAGCTTTTTGCCTTGCTATACAGAGAGAGTTTGTGTGTGTGTGTGTTGTTAAGCTTGTTATTCTAGAGCTCTCCTGGGTGCAGCTAGGTTTCCTTCCCTTTTATCACTGTATTCATGTCCTCATGTTCCAATCTTTTTCAGTAGGAAAGCGTGTGAACTATTTAGATAATGAACAACATCAAGCCAGTGAGGTGGATTAGGCTGAGAGTGTGTGTCCAGACCAAGTTCACCCAGCACATTTTCCTTTGATTGATAGGGGATTTTGAACTCAGACTTCCAAGATAGTAGACTGATACTGACCACTACACATGACTGTCTCTCTATTCTTGCACTGTCTTGTAGGAGTTGTAGTTATTTCTCTTGGAAGATTATAGTTTTGTAGACAAAACATAGCCCTCAGTGCCATGGTGCCTTCACAAGTTTTTGACCAGCATAAACACACAAACACACATCTTTATTGGCATATATCAGATAGTAAATAAAACAATGAACAGGTATAGAGGTAACAAGGAAAAAAGGTATGACAATCATATACATCTAAACATTAAGCAATCAATCCTTAATTACCAGACTTAAAAATAAGGCTACCTTTTCAGTTATTTTGTTTAATGAATCTTTCAGGAAACGGTACACCTTCATGGTGTCCAAACAACCTGTCATGTTGAACAAAATTGAATCTAAAATATTAAGGCGTATATCATCATATTGGGGACAGTCAAGAAGAATATGAGGAACCGAGTCAACATGTTTTAAATTGCATACACAGAGTCTTGCTGAATATGGGGTTTTATTATATCTGCCGTAGGTAACTGTAGATGGGATTGTATTGCATCTAGCAAGTGCAAATGCTCTGCACAGTTGTGGGGCATGAAGAGCTGATAAATAGGAAGGCAGACGGCCAATAGTTGGAAAAATTCCAAAGTTCAGAGTTGAGCAGGATTTGTTTGCAGCACTGATTAGGTTTTGCATTTCAATATCTGGAATTCTGTGTTTTATTAGGTAATATGCATTTGTAAAAGGGAGCATATTCAGAGAATCTATGAATAAGATAAGCCTATTGTGATTACTTTCTTCTCTATACAGGCAAATCATTTGGATGTGGAAGATTCAGACAGCATTTGATGTAGATAACTCCCACAGTCAGCAACATGATGCACTTGTAGCCAATATTTAATTGATATAAGCCATGCTCTTGTTTCTAACATATTAAGACCAGCATACAAAAGCTCACAATGCCCAGCCGTTTTCTTCCCTTCCCACCTCCCCCCCCCCAGGTCTTAGGCTCAGAGCATTGACCATGAGATTTCTATAATGAATGCCAATAAACCAAAAGTAAGTTTGCAACTTACAGATACACACCTGAACAACACCTGAACAGCACACTCAAGATTGCTACAGCTCAGACATTGTCTCCAGATTTTGGTGCATTAATTCAAGGCAGGAGGTGTCAGTTATTGGAGACAGTTAAATAACATTTAGCAAGAGTTCTAATCTTTTAAGCATATTTTATTTTAAAAAAAACACACCCTTTAATTGTTCTTGTCTGTGCGTCCATTATATTTATTTTATTTATTTATTTGGGATTTATATCCCGCCCTTCCCACGAATGGCTCAGGGCAGCTTCCAACAATTAATCAAACTTAAAAGTAAACAATTTCAAATGTAAAACAATTAAATAATTTAAGCAGTTAAAACATTAAACAGAGTAATTCAGTTTCCTGTGAACAGATGGCTGGCCAGTTTCCTCTGGTTGTTATCCTAGCTAAATGTAGGCTAGGTATAGGCTAGCCGGAAGAGGGTCGTCTTACAGGCCCTGCGGAACTGCGCTAAGTTCCGCAGGGCCCTCACCTCTTCCGGCAGCTGATTCCACCATACGGGGGCCATAACGGAGAAAGCCCTTTCCCTGGTGGCTTTCAGGCGGGCTTCTTTTGGCCCGGGAATAGTGAGGAGATTTTGTGTTCCTGACCTCAGTGCTCTCTGGGGAACATGTGGGGAGAGACGGTCCTTCAGGTAGGCAGGTCCCAGGCCATATAGGGCTTTAAAGGTAATAACCAGCACCTTGTACCGGACTCGGTATATCACTGGAAGCCAGTGCAGAGTCCGAAGACCCGGCTGAATGTGTTCCCACTTTGGGAGACCCAATAACAGCCGGGCCGTGGCATTCTGCACCAGCTGCAGTTTCCGGGTCCGAGACAAGGGCAGCCCCATGTAGAGGGCGTTGCAGTAGTCCAACCTTGAGGTGACCGTAGCATGGATCACTGTTGCTAGGTCGTCGCGCTCCAGAAAGGGGGCCAGCTGCCTTGCCCGTCTAAGATGAAAAAATGCGGACTTGGCAGCGGCTGCTATCTGAGCCTCCATCTTTAAAGAAGGCTCCAATAGCACCCCCAAGCTCCTGACCCTGTCCGCCGCCATAAGCAGCGCACCATCAAAAGCCGGCAGGGGGATCCCCCTCCCCGGGCCGCGGCGGCCCAAGCAAAGGACCTCTGTCTTCGTAGGATTTAACTTCAGCCCACTCAGTCTGAGCCACTCAGCCACAGCCCGTAGTGCCTGGTCAAGGTTTTTCGGGGTGCAGACAGGTTGGCCATCCATCAGCAGATAGAGCTGGGTGTCATCAGCATACTGGTGACACCCCAACCCATACCTTCGGGCAATCTGGGCAAGGGGCCGCATGTAGATGTTAAATAACATCGGGGAGAGAACCGCCCCTTGGGGCACACCACAATCAAGTGGGCGCCTCCGAGACAGCTCCCCCCCAATTGCAACCCTTTGTCCCCGACCTTCCAGGAAAGAGGAAAGCCACTGTAAGGCCAACCCCTGAATCCCTGCGTCGGCGAGGCGGCACGTCAGTAGCCGATGGTCGACCGTGTCGAACGCCGCCGACAGGTCTAACAACATCAGCACCGCCGAGCCACCCCGATCCAGATGCCGTTGAAGGTCATCCACTAAGGCAACCAACACTGTCTCCGTCCCGTGTCCCGGGCGAAAGCCGGACTGAAATGGGTCGAGGACGGAAGTGTCATCCAGGAAGGTCTGTAACTGCTTCGCCACTGCCCTCTCAATAAGTTTACCCAGAAAGGGCAAATTTGAAACCGGCCGATAGTGTGTCAATTGGGCCGGATCTAGAGATGGCTTTTTTAAGAGGGATATAAAGTTTATATCCCTGCCATCTGGCACTGCATTTTATGACACACATGGTCTGACCCAACAAGGTCTCATTTATATCAGATCTGGTCCGTATAACAAAGGAGTTCAACACCCTGGTTTACACAAACTGAGATTATGGCCCTGAAAGAGGAAGTGGGAACTAGGGATGGGCATAAATTGATTTCTAACTGAAGTTCACCACAGACTGGGCCCCAGTTTATTGTTCAAGAGTCTTGTTGCATGCAATTACTTCTCCCAAAAACTGCCAATGAACCAAAGCATTTTTCATAAAGGCTCATGTGGTTCATCGGAGCAGTTCGTGGGTCACACATGCTACCACTGAGGAATCAATTGTCAAGGCAACAGGGGTGGGGGTGGACTTCTGTAGCCCTTTTAGATACCTGGAAAAACCAATCTTAGCCTTCCAAAGCTTGATAGGCAGCTCTGGCTGCCAACAAGAGCTCCCATTCTGCTCTGTGGGAGCAGAATGGATATAAATCCTCAGATTACAACCAGCTGCTTTAACTTTGCAGCAAACAGTAAACAGTAAATTTAAGGGAGCATGGTGAACAGTAGAGTCTACTAGAAACCCACCCACCACCAGTATAGATTCTCAATGCAGCATTGACAATTTCCACAAAGTGTGGTCCCAAACATATGAGACCACATTTTGTGGAAATTGTAAATACTGCACTGAGAATGTGTATTATGTACATATCTTGGTGAGTGTTGTCTATACAGAAGGTTGTACAATTGGCTTCAATATATGAATATATATTTTGAATCTATACATGCTGTTTTCACTTTGCAACATGAAGAGAGGAAGTAGAAGACTGTTAAAGGCAGAGAAGGATGTCTGTGGACAGTGTTGGTGGTTCAGGGCTCTGAGACACATGTCTCTCTGTTACAGAGAGGGAATGCTTATAAAATTTGCTTATAAAATAAAATGATAATAAATTCAGAGGAGTTGCAAATACAGTGAAAGACAAAGACAGGATACAGGATAACCTTGACAGGCTGGAAAACTGGGCTAAAACAAACAAAATGAATTTTAATGGGGATAAATGTGAACCTGCATTTAGGTAGAAAAAATAAAATGCATATTTATAGGAGGGGGAGACTTGTCTTTGCAGTAGTATGTGCAAAAAGGATCTAGGGGTCTTAGTGGACCATACATGAGTCAGAAGAGTGATGCAGTGGCTAAAAAGGCAAATTCAGTTTTTGGCTACATCAAAAGAAGTATAGTGTCCAGATCACATGAAGTGATGGTATTGCCTACTCTGCACTACTTAGACCTCACCAGAGATTACTGTGTTCAGTGTGAGGCATCACAATTTAAAAAGGATATCAACAAAGTGGAATGTGTCCAGAGGAGAGCAACAAAGATGGTGAGTGGTCTGGAGACCAAGTCCTATGAAGAAAGGTTGAAGGAGCTGGGTATGTTTAGCCTGGAGAGGAGATGACTGAGAGGTGATATGACTACCATACTTGAAAGGCTTTCATATGGTGCAGAATTGTTTTCTGTTGCTCCAGAAGGTCAGACCAGAACCAACAGGCTAATCATTAGGAAGAACTTTCTGGCAGTTAGAGTGGTTTGTCAGTGAAACAGGCTTCCTCGGGAGGTGGTGGGCTCTTCTTCCTTGGAGGTTTTTAAACAAAGGCTAGATGGCCATTTGACAGCAATGCTGATTCTGTCAATTAATCAGGCAGATTGTGAGGAGGGCAGGAAGGGTTGCATCAATGCTTAGTTCTTGTGGCCCTTTCTTACACGCCCTAGAAAATGCTGATTGCCATTTTGAGTTCAGTCATCAATTTTTCTCTAGGCCAGTTTGGCCAGGGATCCTGGAGGTTTTTGCCCTCTTCTGGGCATGGAGCAAAGGTCAGTGGGGATGTATATTTATGGGGGGGGAGGTATTTGTAAAATGGCTGCATTGTGCAGCGGGTTGAACAAGGCCCCTTCTCACCCTATGATTCTGTGATGCTATAGTCAGGCAAAAGGGCAAAGCCATTGGGTTCTTTGGCTGAGGACCCACACACTTTCCCCCTAAGTGGGATTTCTGTCCCAGCTGGGAAAGTGTCTGGGAGGGATCAGGGCTCTGACCCACCACCTGTCTCTCTGCTACAGCCAGCCAGAGAGGCAAAGCCAGTGAATTCCTTGACTGAGGACCCACAGTCCCCCCAAGTAAGATTTTTGTGCACCTCCCAGCTGGGAAGGTGTCTGATGTGGTCAGAGTTCTGACCCACCACTGTTTCTCTGTTACAGCCAGACAGAGGGGCAAAACCAGTGGGGTCTGTGGAGAAATGCCTTGCCTCCTGAAGAGGTGACAAACAGGCTTTAAAAGTTTCTGTCTCTGAGCTCAGAGACAAGCAGGAGGGGGGGTGGAGAGGAATTTAGTCCCTGGCATTACAGCAGCAGCTGGAGTTGCCTGAAGAGACAATGGGCATCCCCCTCCTCCAGGCAGGAAAAAGAGTGGGGAGGGTATTGGGTTATACCAGCCCCAGAGACTATCTTTAGGAATGAGCTGGAGATTTCTCAGAATGCATAGGGGTTTCCCAGAATGCCTGCTAGAGACAACAGGAAAAGAAGCCTAAAGCTAGGCAGATCAGGTAACAAGGGGGTGGAGAGTGATGTAAAAGGGGGTGGAGTCAGTGGATTAAAAAAAGTGCTTGCCTAAATTTCACTCTCACTCTATCTTTTTTGGAGCTGGACGTTGGAAGAGAAAACTGCTATGCTCCAGCCAGAAACCATTAGCCATATTTGACCATGCTGCTGGGCCCGGCTGGATGCAGAAGCCTGATGCAATGAGGTATACTTAGAACATTCTGTAACTTACTTAGCTTAGATGTGCCCAGGGGTCGTTTTGTAGAAAAATAGGTGGTAGAGCTCATTAGCACAATTCATTAGCATATGCTGCCTAGGCTTCCCAAATCCCCCGCCTACCCGGGGGACCCCCGATTTGGAGCCTTCTCCCCCTCGCTCGCCAAAAATCTGGAAAGCGGGGGGGAATGGCAGCCCTTCCCACCCAGCCCCGATCCCAGCAGCTTCTCCTTGCCCTTCCCTTCCTACCCAGCCCTGATCGCAGCAGCCTTTCTTCAGTTTTCCCAGGCTGCTTCCTGCCCCAATCAACTGGCTGGCGGGGGGGGGAGGAGAGGGAGCCCCGCCCGCAAAGGACCATGTGCCTTTGCACCTACGGAGGCTTGACTTGAAAGGCTTCAATTTAGGATGGTGAGTCTGTGTTTCTGTGAAGAAGCTGGCAGCAACTGGTGAGTAGGGAGGCCGATCCGCAGCTTCAGACTCACCAGAAAGGGGGGCGGGGAGAGAGGGAAACATCTTCATTATTTCCTACGTGATTGATTCTCATAGGGTATAATGGGGAATTGTTCTGGAGGTTTCGGGGGCTCTGGGGGAGCTGTTTTTTGAGGTAGAGGCACCAAATTTTCAATATAGTATCTAGTGCCTCTCCCCAAAGTACCCCCAAGTTTTAAAACGATTGGACCAGGGGGTCCAATTCTATGAGCCCCAAAAGAAGGTGCCCCTATCCTTCATTATTTCCTATGGAAGGAAGACATTTAAAAAGGTGTGCTGTCCCTTTAAATGTGATGGCCAGAACTCTCTTGGAGTTCAATTATGCTTGTCACACCCTTGTTCCTGCCTCCGCCCCCAGTGACTCCTGGCTCCACCCCCAAAGTCCCCAGATATTTCTTGAATTGGACTTGGCAACCCTAATGCCGCCCCCTCACCAGCCAACGGCAACCTGACCCAAGAAAGGTGAGCTCCAGGCCAGCGAGACCTGCTTGGGCTGGCTAGAGATCTAGCCAGCCCAAGCAGACCTTGCTCACCTGGGGCTCTCCTTGGCCACTCCCCCCGCCCCGCACACACAGTTAAAAGCCCAGCAAGCCATCTGCCACCCAAAATCACATAAGAAGTGGAGAGGGTGGCTTGGGCTTCTCCAGGGGTTAATGACAGCTGCTGGGTGTATGGCAAAGCTCCTAGTGGCTGACTGGCTGCCTGCTCTCCAAATCCAGGGATTGTTATGCAGCTGCACATACTATTCAATGGACAAGGTAGGTGGGAGGGAGAAGGAGGAGGGGGAACCTCAGAATGGTTCAGGAGTTGTGCTCTTGTGAGCTCCTGCAGAATTCAAGACCTGGATGTGCCTGCTCTGCTTAGGGCAAGTTTTAAACCAAGGACAGAAGGATGTGCTTAAACCCAACATTTATTTGGTTCTGATTGATGATTTTGTGCTGTGCTAGGATTATTCATGTAACTTTTTTTTCTTTTCAACAAACATTTTACTATTTTGAATGCTGGCAGAAAACCGCGCTACATAGTTCCCCAGCTGCCTTAGACCACACTAAGAGGAGAGTCCCAGGAAGGGGGAAGGCACGCAGTTGGCAGGAGTGCCATTCCTCTAGGGGACTTTGCTCTCTGTGGCATCCGGGTGCTGAGTAAAAGAGGACATTGAGGTCAGGCCTCAGAACTGTAAAGGGAGATTGAGAGTCCTGTTCCTCTCAGTCAGGAACCCTAAATTGAGCAGATAATGGGAGTATGCCCTAGTGGCAGGAAGCAGAATAACTCCCTCCAGGAGATGGCAACCCAAGAGGGAGCTAATGGGACTGGGTCAGGCCAATTCCGTCACAGGATCCTTGGCTGAGGACCCACCCTCCTGCCTAATTGTCGGCACTTCTTTGTGCCATGAAGGTGAGAGTGGGGACCACAGGTGCTTGTCATGAGTGGAAGGAGTTCATCCTTGCCCCACAGTTCCCTGTTCCTATGGGACCAGCCTGTCCTGCGGCCCAACAATGCCCAGCTATAGAAGGATTTCACCAGAGGTTTCAGAGGCAGAGTCTCTTTTGCCTGATGTGCTCGTTGTGATGGAGTCAGAGGCAGAAGAGCTATTAGAACTGCCCAAACCAAAGCAGTTACTAAGACTCTTTGCAGAGAAGGAATCTGAGGGGGGTGAATTAGTGGATGGTAGGGAAACATCTAGCTCCTCCACATCCCAATTCCCAACTCCTTGGGGCTGCTCCTGCTTCCAGTCCACCCCTCCATCATTCCTTCCAGCCTAATACTACATCACATTAACTAAGCCTCCGGCCTGCCCCAATTTTGGGTCTCCATTTCCAGGTCACACTTTGGGAGCACTTCTGCACCCTCCCCAACAAACCCTAAATGATAGAGTGCCAGGTCTGCAAAGACCAGGTGTTGAGGGGCTAGTACCCTAAACATTTGTCATCTTCCACAGACACTTACAAAGGCACCAGCCTTGTCTGTTGCCTCCAGAGCAACAAGTGCCACCCAGCAGGGGGGAGGAGGGGAGAGAGAATACCCCCGAAGTATAAAGACTCACACAGAGGGTACTGTGGGTGGGAGTGGAACCTCCAGGCAGGCCATCCTCCAGGAGGTCATTCCCATGGGGACAGTGGTGCTGCTAAGCAAAAGGGATGGGGGAGAAGGCCCAGGAGGCAATGACTAGCCTCCTTGGTGAGATGGTTGCCCTGGATGGACACCCTTTGTCTGTTGTGGAGGAAGTGGGCTTTTGCTGGCTGCTCTGCTATGTTACCCTCATGGGGGACCCTTGACCAGTGAGTCGTGCCCTCCTTGCACTGTTATTTGGTGGAGATGGTCAAGGCCCAGTTGTCCAGAGTTGCAAAGGTGGGCTGAGGAAGAGCCAGCAGCATGACTATCTATCCCTCACTGCCCACTGGTGGCAACTGGAGGACCTCTGGACTGCCATGGTGAGACCAGGGCTCTGGGAGGAGAGGGCAGTCTTGCCTCTGAGGCTGCAAAGTTGTTCTTCTCCATGCACAAGCAATGGGTGCAGATTATATGGCAAAAAACATTATTGACATCCATGCTAGCCTGAAGGAGCGAATGCCTGTGGGTAACATCATCCATGGCCACATGGTCACAGACACTGGTGCCAACATGCTGGCAATGATGAGGGCTGTGAGATTTCCTAAAAGGGCACTTTCTTGGAATACCTGCTTTGGTGGACTGTAACTCCCCTCCCCTAAATCCAAGCCTCATCAATCTTGGAGGGCAGGTGAAGGAGAGACAGCTGGAGACTTGCTACAAGTCTGGCATCTCTAGCCCACAAGGTGGCTATTCTACTGCATCCTAAATTCACAAGTATTACAAACCATGAATTGGTGGGTCATGCTTCATTGTCACAGACCTCCATGAACCACGAACCGCTACAAAGCACCATTTTCCTGGTTCGTACCCATCCCTAGTGGGAACAGTCTGTGAACAGGGTGGAAGAGAGCAATACAATCCAGAGACCAAAAGGGAGAGGAAACACCAGCAAAATCAAGAGGAAGTTTATGTATAGATATTCTCTGGGGATTTTTCTTAGAGGTGTGAGAAGAGGTAAGCTGACTAAGGCAGTTGCTGTGCAATGTTGATTTCACCAGACTGGAGTAACTCTACACAGGATTGCAATGTTGATACATCATATACTGGTTGATACATGTGGTTCTACTAACTCTGTCTCCCCTAATACAGAAAGAATTGTTTTGGACGACACTGTAAATACTCGAAGTAAAGGCCTTTAAACAATGATGAAAAGCCACCAGCCATCCTTAAGTCTGATCATCTTCTTTAGTAAATGAGCAGACTTAAGGATGGCTGGAGACTTTTCAGTCTCACTTTAACTTTTTATCCACACACACACAAAATCACAATAATTTGAGAAGGCAGAACAAGTTGAAACACAAGACAATCACAGTTGAATGTTTCTGGGCTAGTAAATTCATATCTTTCTACAGACTGAAGATTATGAGGAAATTATTCAGGATTCATTATACATTTTATCAGGTCATATTTACGTAGCTGTAATTTATGTCTTATGCCTTACTGATACTATGAATCCTTATTAATTATCTGTGGTTTGCATTCTTCCAAGTAATGTTACATATTTCCTGTTCCATTCAGAAATAGAACAGGAGTGTTCCTTTCTGACATTGAAACATAAATATGTGACAACTCTATGTGAACATTGTTTAATTTGTGTTAACTAAAAATAACCATATAATCATTTTATCAAGGCCATGTTATAAATTATCACATACATTTTGTCAGAGCTATTGATCAAATATCAATAGATAATGCAACGTTAGCTGTAATATAGATTGTTGCATAAAAGTAAGAGTTAGTAAAGTCCTATTGTAAGAATGGAGGGGGGAGCGCAGGAGAATGGACTGTTTCAGAAAGAAGTAATAACAGCAAGTCTCATGGAACAAAAATTAGATAAATTGCAGAAAATTAAAATGTCTAAAGAGGGGTCTGTATTTGAGGGGAAAGAGAATCTTATGAGAGGAGAGGAAAGCAGAATATCTTACTGTTGTGCTTTGAATGATAACGATATTCTTAGGTGTCAGAGATGAAAGGAGGGGGAGATGTTAGAAACAACAACATTACTGAGACTTGAAACATGCCAACTGAGGGGGGAGGTTTCAGAACTGAAACACTGAGGTGAGTCTCCTAGTTTATATGTTTTCTGACAGTTACCTATGTGTTAAGCACAATCTCTCCCACCAACTCCACCTAAGGGAAGAAATTATGGGACCTGGGTTAATGGAGGCATGGACAAAAAAAAGAAAGTAGAAGTGCCTTCATCTCACTAGCCTCCAAACAGGAGAGATGCAGTAGGAAAGAAAGAAAGAAAGAAAGAAAGAAAGAAAGAAAGAAAGAAAGAAAGAAAGAAAGAAAGAAAGAAAGAAAGAAAGAAAGAAAGAAAGAAAGAAAGAAAGAAAGAAAGAAAGAAAGAAAGAAAGAAAGAAAGAAAGAGAGAAACATAATTCCTAGACTCCCCAGTCACCTATAATCTTATACAAGTAGAATTTATAATAGAAGTTGGGTTTAATTCAATAAAGAGGGATGGAGAATCAAACTGAAGTGTAGGGACATAGAACAGACTTAGACAACATGACTTAAAATTGGAACCAAAGAGATAATTAGAGTCTTATGCATCTCTCTGAGACAGCACCGTAGCTCTTCAGGGGCCAGATGGCCATGGCCTCCTAGAATTTATTACAGGTCCCCTCCCCCAGCCTTGGCTTCACTCCCCCCGCTGGCTCCCTTCATTCTTTCTACAGAACGCTGAGTAGAGCCCCTTATTAAGTCTGTCTGCCTCCTTGCATTTGCCTGGCTGGCAAAGCCCCATGTAGGTTGGTAGCAAACTCCTTAAGCCCTCTCTGGACTGGACTCCAGGTGAATTAGATTGAGAGTGGCTGGTGAGGGGTGGGCTTTGTAAGGATCGTACTTTGCTGGGATCTGTGTCTGGCTCTGGGAAGTACTTTGAAGTTGGGTGTGAATGCCTCTTCAACAGTAACAGCTATTTTGAGACACCTAAAATGCAATTACTTTCCCTATCTTATTGTTTTGTTGTGGAAATTGTTAGACTTGGGAGGGGGCAGGCTTGCTGTTGTCTGCCCAATTCTTGTTTGCTGCTGGACTTTTCACTAATTATTTTCTGCATGTTTTTAATGCAGACTAATGTGGTCTGGTGTTTTAGCTCTGGGGTAGTGCAATTTGAGATTCCCAATTCCAGCTGCAGTTCATGTCTCCCTGAAATTAGCATTTGTTGATGCCTTCAGAGCCATAAATGTAACCATTTGCCAGATCAATTGCTTGTTTTGTTCTAAGACCTCTGCCTAAATTCCATCTATTGTAAATACTGCCTGGAAGAAATATAAATCTTGCCTTTTGCTAGGAGGCTGAAGTTGGTTCCTTATTCCCAGTTCCTTATTCATTCCTTTTTTGCTACTTATTCGTGAATTCAACCAAAAACACTGAGGAGAGTCTGAAAGCTCTGAAACCCAAAACAAGGTCTAGACCACCATATCTCATACACCCCTATGCTCAGGGGACTCTGCTCTTTGAGAGGACATGTGCTGCCACATGGTCCAAAGAGCGGTTCTCATGCCAGCTGCTCCAGAGCAAGGTGCCCCCAGGACATTCAGGCAGGTACTCCAAAACAATATTTGGACCACCCCAAGTGACACATCCCCATGCTTGGAACACTGTCCCCTGCAAGAAGGCATACAGTGGTGCCCAGTCCAAATAATGGTTCCAGTGCCACAAGCTTCCATTTGGAGTGCACCAAGAGGCCTGTATTCCAAATGAGATTTGAATAAGGAACTGGTTTGACTTTTTGCCCCGTACACCCCAAAACAAAGTATGGACAACCACATGTCATACACCTCCACATTCAGGGGACTTTGCCGTTTGAAAGGACATGTGCTGCCTCATGGTCCAAAAAGCGGTTCTCATGCCAGCTGTTCCAGAGCAAGGGGCCCCCAGCACACTTAAACATGCAGACACTTGGGCCAGGTTGTACCTCAAAACAATATTTGGACCACCCCAAGTGATGCATCCCCACGCTTGGGGCACTGTTCCCTGCAAGAAAACATGCAGTGGTGCCCAATCCAAACATTGGTTCTGGTGCCACAGGCTTCCATTTGGAGTGCCACCAAGAAGCCTGTATTCCAAAGGAGATTTGAATAAGGAACTGTTTTGACTGTGTTTCTGAAGAGTGTTAATCCTCATTCAGCAACAAAATGTAATATTTGATGAAATCTGTTTCAATGTATGTGAAGAAGTGTGCACATGCTGCTTCTCTGTTATCACATGTACCCTAGGACCTGGGTTGGCTTTGTTTTGGGGGTTCTGCAGGTTTCATTCTCACATCCCTGTTACCTGTTGCATTTATATGCTAATTTGCTGCCATTCATTGATCTTACAGGCTTTTCTTGTTTCAGTTCTACTTTACATCTTGGCTCTGGATGGCCCTTCATAACAGCTGTCCCCAGCATCTCTTTTCCTGTAAGCAGGACTTGAGGATATTTTATTTGATTGTTTGTATCTGAGGAAGTGTGTTTGCACACAAAAGTTTCTACTTTGAATAATACTTTGTTGGACTTAAAGGTGCCAGAGCATAGTGATGTGCCATTTGAAGTGGTCCAGAGATGCAGTCAGGCCCCAGCTTTGGCTGGTATGATTGTCCTGGAGGCCCTACATTTTGGATCAGCTGGCACAACAACCATGCTTCTGACCAGGAAACATCATATGGTATCATTTCAAAGGGGAGAGTTCACTGAACATAGGGCTCTATGAAGTGTGATAGTCCAAACCTTATTTTGGGATGCAGATGCCATAAAGTCATTCCATTTCCTTATTCCTTTTGAAACAGAGGCCTCTTGGTGACACTTCAAATAGAAACTTTTGGTGCCAGTACCAGTGTTTGGAATTGGCACCACTGTTTGAGGTACAGCCACCTGGACAATTATACAGGGAAATGCTGAGGACAGGCTGTACCTAAAACAGTGGTGCTTTGGAGCAGCTGGCACAAGAGCTGCTTTTTGGAACAAGAACTAACACATACTCCCTAGAAGGGCAGAGTCCCCTGAATGTGGGGGTGTATGACAAGTAGTGGTCCAGACCTTGTTTTGGGATTCAAAAACCTTAGAGTCATTCCAGTTCCTTATTCAAATCCCCTTTGAAATAGAAGGGTCTTGGAGGTACTCCAAATGGAAGGTTGTAGCACCAGAACCAGTGTTTGAACTGGGCACCACTGCATGTCTTTTTGTAGGGTACCGTCTGCAAAACAAGGAGATGTTTCATTTAGGATGGTTCATAGATTCTTTTGGGGGTACACTCTGTGTGTTTGTTCTGTTTCTGCCTATGTGATATGTCCTGGGGGCACTTGGTTTTTGAGCAACAGGCATGAGAACTGCTCTTTGAACCAGGACCCAGCACATGTCCCCAAGAAGGAGAGAATCCCTTGAATGTGGAGGCATATAATATATCAGTTTGAGTTTCAGGGATGGCCAACCTAAGAGCCACATACAATAACAGTCATATGTTTGAGAGCCACAAGATATTTGAAAGCCACAGGGAAGGAGAGAGGGAGGGAGAGAAGGGAGGAAGGAAGGCAAATAGATGAAAGTAAGAAGTGAGAGGTGGAAAGAAATCAACTTTGAATGCATTCTCCAAACTGCCAGCTTGGTTGGCTTGGGGAAGTGTTTTAAAGAGAGAAATGCCTTCTCTAAGTTGGCCAACTGTAATGTACCAGTCGCGGAGACGAGCGTAGGGCAACGTAGTTTATTACATGGTACAAAACAAGATGGAAAAAGGGACGAACACGCGGGCCGGGCCCCGCATATATACAGCACCGGAACTATTCTTCCTGCTGGCCAGTTCAATGCAGGCCAGCCATATTTCCCACCACTAGCTGTGATTGGCGGGTGGCAGTGCCCCGCGCGGAGGCACCTGGATGTTCTCAGTTGCCTCTGCTGCTTGGGCGGACTAACGCTATTTCGCTGTTGCGCTATTATGAAATGGTTGTGTTCTGCGAACGCCATACATTACACTCCTCCCCCCTTAGTTCGTGACATAATCCTGGAGGTAGGCGGGAGGTCAGCGCTCCCGTGTTGAATGCCTTGGGGTTGCTTGCGGTGCCGGGGTGGCTTCGGTTTCCGGGGTCCCTCTGGGGGCCTGAGCGTCGGTGGGCTGCGGGTCTGTCTCTGGGGGTTGGTTCCCCTCTGCTTGCGGTTGCGGGCTTGGTGCTGGTGCAGGGGTTGTTGGTGGCTCCTCGAACCCCGCCACCTCCCTCGTTTCCGTGGGTACTTCTGGTAGGGTCCGGCGGCGCATCTGGTCGATGTGCCGGCGTAGGATCTGGCCCCCCTCGGAGGATACCTCGTAGTGGCGGGACCCCACGACCCGTAGTACCCTCCCGGCTACCCACTCTGGCCCCGAAGCGTAGTTGCGGGCGAACACTGGGTCCCCCGCGAAGAACCCCCTAGCCGCGTCTCTGATCTCCGGGGACCCTCGCACATCGGAGGCTCGGTCGGGGTGCAGTCGGTCCAGCCTTGGGGTGAGCTTGCGTCCCATGAGGAGCTGAGCTGGGCTGACCCCGGTGACTGGGTTTGGGATGACCCGGTTGTCGAAGAGGAACGCGGCTAGTCTGTGGTCCCAATCGCCCTGCACTATTCTGCCCAGGGCCTCTTTTGTTGTACGAACCATCCGCTCAGCCTGGCCGTTGGTGGCCGGGTGGAAGGGGGCCGACCTGATGTGTCTTATGAGGTACCTTTGGAGGAACGCCTGGAATTCCCCCGAGGTGAATGCTGCCCCGTTGCCTGAGACCACGGTGTCTGGGATGCCGTGGGTGTACAGGACCCTGCACAGTGCTCTAATTGCCGCTGCGGAAGAGGTGGACCCCACGGGGATGACCTCTAACCATTTTGTGTATGCGTCTACAATGATTATAAAGATCTGCCCCTGGAATGGCCCCGCGAAGTCTATGTGGAGCCGGGACCAAGGTTTCCTTGTAGTCTCCCACCGTGTAGCCGGGGAGCTGGGTGGGTCCGGCCGCGACTCCTGGCACGCGCTGCACCGCTGGACCCAGTTTTCTATCTCCCCGTGCATTCCTGGCCACCACACATAGCTCCTGGCTAGGGCCTTCATTCTCACTATGCCCGGGTGTGTTTCATGGAGTGATTCCAGGACCCGTTTCTGTAGAGGGGGGGACCACCACCCGGCTCCCCCATAGCAGGCACCCCTTGTGGGCTGCAAGTTCCTCCCGTCTCATTTTGTAGGGCTTGAACTCTTCCCCCATGTCCCCTTCTGGCCACCACCTTACCACCCAGTCGAGCACCCTTGCCAGAGTTTTGTTTTTCCTGGTGACCTTGGCCACATCTGCCGCGTGGAGAGGCTGGTCTGGGAGTGACTCGACTGACATGACTAGGTGTGCTGGGGCAGGATCGGGGCCCGTGTCTGGAAGCGGCAAGCTGCTGAGTGCGTCAGCATGGCCCATTGCCTTACCCGCCCTGTGTACCAAGGTGTAGGTGTATGAGTTGAGGAATTGGTTCCACCTCAACACCCTTTGGGACAGGATTTGTGGAGTTTGGCGGTCGGGGGCCAGCAGACCCAAGAGCAGCTTATGGTCGGTCGCTATTGTGAACCGGCGCCCGTACAAATAATCATTAAATTTGTGGACGCCCGCTACAATGGCCAGGGCTTCCTTGTCGATTTGAGCGTAATTACGCTCCGCCGATGTCAGTGTGCGCGAATAGTAAGCGACCGGTACCTCCCCGTCGTCTGGTAGTTGGTGTCCCAGGACTGTGCCCACCCCGTACGGCGATGCATCACATGCCAGGATGACCGGGAGGCGCTCGTCGAAGTGGTGCAGTACCGCGTTTGAGACCAGAACGTCCTTCACTGCCTGGAAAGCGGCGGCTTGCCTCTTCCCCCACACCCATGGAGCTTGTTTGTCCAGTAACCTGTGTAGGAGCTCGGCAATGGCCGCCTTGTGGGGTATGAATGTGTGGTAAAAATTGAGAGCGCCCAAGAAGCTCTGTAGCTCCGCTTTACACGTGGGGGCTGGGGCTTGAACGATGGCCCTGGTTTTCTCCTCGGTTGGGTGGATTCCCTCCGCGTCCACGGCGAATCCCAGGAACTCCACCCGTGGCACCCCCAGCAAGCACTTCTCCCTCTTTACTCTTAGGCCAGCAGCTTGGAAACAGCGGAGCACTTCCCTGAGGCGGTTGCTGAACTCCTCAGGGTCCGGGGCGGCGATTAAAACGTCGTCGAAAAATGGCTGGACTCCGGGAATCCCTTTGAGGAGAGCATCCATTATACTCTGGAAGATCCCCGGAGCTACGCTGACCCCAAACTGTAGCCTGTTCACCCTGAACGCCCCCCTGTGGGTGACTATCGTCTGTGCCTCCGCCGTTTTGGCGTCCACCGGGAGCTGCTGGTAGGCTTGTGCCAAGTCCAGCTTCCCGAAAATCTTTGACCCCGCAAGGGCGGCCAGGACGTGGCTGACTACCGGCACTGGGTATGGGTTATCTTGGAGCGCTTTGTTGATTGTGCACTTATAGTCTGCACATATCCGCACTTCCCCATTTGGTTTGACCGGAGTCACTATGGGGGTCTCCCACATGGCATAGTCGACCGGCTCCAGGACCCCTTGTGCTACTAGGCGGTCCAACTCTGCCTCGATTTTAGGCTTCAGGGCGAAGGGGACCCTCCTTGCCTTGAGCCGGATCGGTCTGACCGTTGGGTCGAGCGGTAGGGAGATGGCCGGGCCCTTGTAACTACCCAGCGACCCGTCAAATACGTCTGGGAACTCTCTGCACACCTCCCCGAACCTTCCTGCTGTGGCCGTTTGCGCTACCTCAATGCGGATTCCCAAGGGGCCGAACCATGCAAGACCCAACAGGGTGGTAAGCGGTCGCTTGACCACCAGGATGTCTAGCGGGCCCCTGAAGGACCCTCGCTCCACGTGTACCTGTGCCCACCCCGCGATCTGGACCGGGTTTTTCTGGAAGTCCCGCAAGATAAAATTTGCCGGTCGCAGCTGCCCCCCCTGGCTGGGGCATAGCTTTCTCAGGGTCTCCTCCGCGATTATGGAAATGGAGGAGCCTGAGTCCACTTCCATGAGGCAGGGGGCTCCTTCTATGAGGACCGCTATCTTGATCTTGTTGGGGGTGGTAAGGGGCAAGTTCAGTACCTGGAGTGTGGTGGATGCCGTGGAGTGGGACTCGGCAGCCTCGTGGTGCGCGGTTGGCCGCTGGCGGTTGGACTTGGCTTGGCAAGCCCGTGCTATGTGGCCGGTCTTCCCGCAGCTCCTGCAGTCCCAGGTCCGGTACTGGCAGTCCCGTCGGTCGTGGGGGTCGCCGCAGCTGGCGCATTTGGTCCTTTCGTTGGTGCATTGATTCGGCCGTATGCTGGCTCGGGGGCGCTGTGGAGCTCGGGCGGTAGGTCCTGTGGAGCGGCGCATCTGGAATGCTTCTCCCTCATCCTGGTGCTCGGGTTCCAGCTCTTCGTGGTGGGCGGTCTCGGTCTTGGCCCTGGGGAAGGTCCGGGTGGTCCTCTCGAACGCTACAGCCTCGCTGAAGGCACTCTGGAGGGTGAGCTCCTCTTTGGCGAAGAGCTTCTGCTGGAGCCTCTCGTCGCGGAGGCCCCACGTGAATCGGTCGGCCAGGGTGTCTTCCAGCTGGGGGAAGTTGCAGTTCCCGGCGATTTTGCGGAGGGCCGCCAAGTAGTCAGTGGCCGATTCCCCTGCAGCCTGGTCCCTTAGGTGGAACAGGAACCTGCGGGCCACCCGTGAAGGCTGGGGCGAGAAATGGCCGGTGAGGAGCCTGATGATGTCCTCGTAGGACTTCTCCGTTAGGCGAGCGGGAGCCAAGAGACCCTTGGCGATCTCGAACGTGGCCGGGCCGCAGACGCTCAGGAGAACGTCCCTCTTCATGCAAGCATCAGTGATCTTTTTGGCCCTAAGGTAGAACTCAACCCGTTCAGCGTAGGACTCCCAGCCCTCTGGATTTGCGGGGTCGAAGGTCTCGATGTAGCCGGTGGTTCCGCGCTGGGTTGCCATGGCGGCGGCGGTCGTGACCCGTGGTTACCCTGGATCTCCGTAGTAGCCGATGAGGCTAGAATCCCATCCCACTGTAATGTACCAGTCGCGGAGACGAGCGTAGGGCAACGTAGTTTATTACATGGTACAAAACAAGATGGGAAAAGGGACAAACACGTGGGCCGGGCCCCGCATATATACAGCACCGGAACTATTCTTCCTGCTGGCCAGTCCAATGCAGGCCAGCCATATTTCCCGCCACTAGCTGTGATTGGCGGGTGGCAGCGCCCCGCGCGGAGGCACCTGGATGTTCTCAGTTGCCTCTGCTGCTTGGGCGGACTAACGCTATTTCGCTGTTGCGCTATTATGAAATGGTTGCGTTCTGCGAACGCCATACATTACACCAACGATGCAGTGGGGGCTTTGAGAGTCACACAATATGTGTGAAAGAGCCACATGTGGCTCCCAAGCCACAGTATGGCCACCTCATACCATGCTGTTAGGCACAAAAATTTGCTACCACTTTGTAAGTGGTAGTTTTTTGAGCCACTGTAGTGACACCTAAGGACAGGGTGAGTACAGAAGCAGGAGGACCAGTGGCAGATGTGCACATTTGGACATGATTTTTTGATCTGTTTGGGAGTCATCCCTCTGTCAACTTAAAGTGCCAGTCAGGACCCAGCCCTACAGTTGTAAAAGAAGGAGTTAATATCTGAGTTTCTCCACAACCAGAATCCAAACATTTACTCATGACAATCTTAATCCAGAATCAGACCAAGGGAAATTTATCACCTTTCTGTATACACTTGTTATCTTTGCCTTTTAATCTTAAAAATCATACATCATCAATTCATTTTTCTCTCTTTTTCATGTAATTCATTTTTCCCCTCTCTTTCTGACTCTCTCAAGCTGGGAAAATAAACAATTGCCATGGGCTCCAGGGACCCTGATCATAACAAATAACACCAAATTTGCGTATAATATAGTCCTCTCACTAATCTAAAGAACCCTAGGTTTCAAGAAATTTGGACCAAGTGGTTTGAAATGCAAACCCCTGAAGTAGTGCTCAGGAACACTTATCTTCACAGATTCCAACTTGGGGGTGGGGAATGGAACTGGCTGTCACTAGCAGAAAACAAAAACACCTTTGTATTAAATTCATTTTCCTACTGCTACAGTGACTAACTACCTTTTTAAAAACCTCTCCACTGTAAACTTTGTGTTTGCTATCCATCCTTGTCTATTGTTTGTTTATTTCACAAAATGAGGGACTTTTGACCCCCCCCCCCCCAGTCAGAATAATGAGGCTGACACTGTATATTGGGTAAACGGGCCACTTTATTGAAATAACACAACCAGCACGGCAAGGGCTACCTTCAGTTGGACAAGCCCTGGGGTCATCCTCCGACCCCTCCTTGCCCAAGAGGGCGAGGTCCATCAGTGGCTATTAGCCACAGTGTGTGTGTGTGTGTGTGTGTATATATATATATATATATATATAATTTTTGGGCCACTGTGTGACACAGAGTGTTGGACTGGATGGGCCATTGGCCTGATCCAACATGACTTCTCTTATGTTCTTAATGGGTGAGCCACCCTGCCCCCAGCATGAGCCATATTAATATGGCTAATGCCGGGCCAGCCAGGACAAAACTACCCTCCCCGCTGACTCCAGCCTTGATCATCAGAAGGAGGCAAATTTGGGGGGAGGCTTAAATAAGACACACATTACACAGCATTGAGCCATGAAGCCCATCTGCTGTTCCTGCGGATCAACTGCGCTAAACAGGTGCAGAGGCCTGGGTGCTCACCTGCAAGGTATTTTTATTTATTCATTTATTTGGGATTTCTATCCCGCCCTTCCCACGAATGGCTCAGGGCGGCTTCCAACAATTAATCAAACTTAAAAGTAAACAATTTCAAATATAAAACAGTTAAATAATTTAAGCAGTTAAAACAATAATTTAAGCAGTAAGTAACCCCTTGCTCCTTCTGCCACTGCCACCGCCAATGCCAAGCCTCTGCTTAGGCATTTGCGCCTCCCTGGGTGGCCTAGTGCCGCCCAAAGCCCTTGCTGAAGGTCACTCAAAAAGGCCTGATTACCCACGTCCGACAGATGGACTCCCTCTGGTCGGTACAGCTCTCCCATATCCACCCAAATTCCAGGGTGAGGAAGAAAGGTGCCCAGACCCCCCTCCAAGGCCTTCCACAGGGCCTGATTTGCTTTTCATCTGGCCTGCTCAATACCCGCTGGCTCCCAGGCAGCCCGCCAGACTCTTCATGGTAGAATGGTGGACCAAATTAGGTGGACTCTGGGCCACCTCCTCATGATGGCCCGAAGATCCACCACCGCCTGCAAGGAAAGGGCCTTCCCTTTCATCAATCCTGTCATTCCCACCAAGGTGGATGACCAGTATGTGAGGCGGAGGTACAGCCCTCCCCAAAAACAACAGTGGCAGGAGCCCTGGCCACCTTAGACCCCGGCGACCCTGCCACTCAACCACAGCCCACTCGCTCAGTCCCAACTGGGAACCGACTAGAGATATCCTGGCATAATGGGCAGCCCAGAATACAATACTGTGCCCACAGATGAGGAACTGCAGCCTCTCCTGACGAGACACAGCACCTGGAAGGAGAAAATAGTCAATCAAAAATTTCCTTGCAAACGGGACACAACACTAACAAACTTGCCTCTAACCCCATCAGAGAAACACCAGGGGGGCGCACATAGGCTCGATAAGCTGCCGAACGCCAACGGCCCACCCGTTGAATAGCCGGTCCAGGATAGCCTATTGCTGCTGCTGTTGACACGGCACCAATCTGAAAGGAGTGGGTACCAAACTTAAACCTCCCTAACCCCAACTTGTCTAGTGCCTGTGCTGTAACAGCCCCAAACTGATACTTAGTAAATTATTCTTATGGCAGAATAGCAGCCCCTCGGCATTCCCCCTGACTGCCACGTACTGTTGCAGAGCTTGCACTGGACATAAGCCCCCCGCCTCACAGGGGCCAAGTGTGACCGTGGTGCCCTTGCGCCCTTGTTCTGTTTTGGATCGCCGAACTTGCAACACCACTTGGTCACCCTCAAATTTGACATCGCTATTTTGTAATGCCCAATCAGACTGGTGCTTATGTGACAGCAGCACCAGCTCACTGACCCTTAGGGCCCCGAAAAAGGCCGTCACAGGCTTTGGGGTCTTGTTCCGGGGGCACTGGTGTGCTGAGCAGTGGCCCAAGGATTGGCTGGCTAGTGGCCTTTGCAGGAATTTAACATTTTTGGAATTTGCTGCTGCGTGGAACAGTGCAATTTCGTAATCCGAACTACACACCTCGGGCCAAACGCAGCCCAGCCACCTAAGCATAGAGGGGGATATGGGTTGATGGGCATCCGCCCGAACCCCGCATTCCCGTGACCATCCCTCAAGCATCTTTTTCACTCTGAAATCCCCAACAGCTTCGGGAAACCCCTGCGCCTTGCTAATAAAAGCTAATGCTGCCAACTGTCCCCAAATAGATTTAACTGTTAACCCCCTGGCTTTCTGGTGCATCAGGTGGAGGACTGGAATGGGCCAGCTATCCCCTAATTCCACCGTATTTCTAAATACCCTAAACTGTAAAGCTGCTCGCTCATATGCTTTCTGTGTACTCGGGGCCAATGCTAACAGAATTGCCCTACCGGCTTTGGCCTCCCAAGCTGCCACAGGTCCTGGGGCATCTGCACCAGTCGTGGCTTGGCCTCCAGGGCCAACTGGAAAAAGCGCTCCATCTGTCGGCGAGACAGAACATCCGCCACCCAGTTACAAGCTCCAGGAATATGCTTTGCTAAAAACAACGTGTTTAAATGAAGGCAGCGTAGCGTGAAGGCCCTAACCAGGTTCATTACTGGAACCGACCTAGAGGACGAGTTGATGATGTGAACCACCGCCAAGTTGTCACACCAGAAGTGCACCACTTGGTTGGCCAGCTGGTCCCCCCAGAGCCATACTGCCACGACAATGGGGGGAAATTCCAAAAATGTTAAATTCCTGCAAAGGCCACTAGCCAGCCAATCCTTGGGCCACTGCTCAGCACACCAGTGCCCCCGGAACAAGACCCCAAAGCCTGTAGAACTCGCGGCATCTGAGGATATCTGCAGGTCGGCTTCCACTTTCATGTCCTCCCTCCAAAAGGAAACCCCATTGAAAGATTCCAAGAATTCTTCCCAAACCTCCAAATCGCCTCACATGCTTGCCGTTATTCACACCCTATGATGGGGAAGGCTCAGGGACCCCATGGCATCACATAGCCACTGAAGGAATGCCCTGCCCGGTGTGACCACTCTACAGGCGAAATTGAGATGCCCCACGAGTTGCTGCAGCTCCAACAGCGATACCTTATGTTTACATTTAAGAGTGGCAAGCCGCTCCCTGAGCTGTCAGATTTTTTCCCTCTGGCAGCCGAGAAGCTTGCTGAAAGGTATCCAACTCGATGCCCAAAAATGTCAGCCATGTAGCTGGGCCCTCAGTCTTTTCGTGTGCCAGCGGCACCCCGAGCTCATCAGCCATCTCCAGAAAAACTCCAATAACTTGGCACAATGCCCGGTCCCTGCCGCGCCCATGAACAGAAAATCATCCAGGTAATGAACAGTCTCCTGGCACCCAGATCTAGCCTGCAGCAGCCATTCCAGAAAGGAACTGAACCACTCAAAGGCTGCACAGGAGATGGAGCACCCCATTGGTAGGGCTCTATCCATATAATATTTCCCCTCAAAAAAGCATGGAACTGGGGGGGCATCAAAAGGACTGATGACTCGCCCCTCCGCACATTCTTTGGCTATCTTGGCCCTGCATGGCTGTGCCCTGGCAATGACTCCCACATATATAAAGGAAACCTGGCAGCCAGTTGGCCCAGGTCCGATCTACCTTTCTGTGCTTAAGCTTCTCCTTCTCCTCCTTTTCATACATTTCCACCTTATTCTTCTTCTCCACCTCTCTATAAAGGAGACTGAATACATCGACATATTCCCCCCTCAAAAAATTTTCCCGCTTCGTGGGTGTCAAATGGTTCCCTAAGGGCATTACAGTATCTCCAAAGGGGAGGGCCTGGAAAGGAACTGAGCCGTAGGGATTTGGGGGATAACTCCACACATTCCATTGGGCACTAGGCCACCCCACAGGCTGGGAGATCAACATGTGCCTTCCCCACAGGAGAACCCTTGTCAGTTTGGGAGAGCCAGTTTGGTGTAGTGGTTAAGTGTGCGGACTCTTATCTGGGAGAACTGGGTTTGATTCCCCACTCCTCCACTTGCACCTGCTAGCGTGGCCTTGGGTCAGCCATAGCTCTGGCAGAGGTTGTCCTTGAAAGGGCAGCTGCTGTGAGAGCCCTCTCCAGCCCCACCCACCTCACAGGGTGTCTGTTGTGGGGGAGGAAGGTAAAGGAGATTGTGAGCCGCTCTGAGACTCTTCGGAGTGGAGGGCGGGATAGAAATCCAATATCTTCTTCTTCTTCTTCTTCTTGTCGATGCCCACCAAGGCAGCGGGCAGCTGGCCCCAGCTGACCGGGTTACCTTGGATGTGCCCCCTAGTGGAACACCCTGTAGCCCACGCTGGTCCAGGCTGGGCAAAGAATACACATTGCCTCCCTTGTTCCATTGGTGCAGTAACTTGAGCCATACCAGAGGGCCCTGGCAATGCGCCATGGCCAAGCCCGAGAGTGTTGTGACAGTGACATTTTACCTTCAGCCCCTGGTGGTGTCACCGCCACTGGTTGGATTGGTTGTTGACATTCATCTGCCACCTCCTGCTCCTCGCGATCATCACCTGGCATTACGTCCTTGTTCGTCCCAGCCTCCTGGCTTTGGTCGGACACAGCCCTTGAGCCACTGGCCTCCTGTAGTGCAGAAAGTCTTGCCAGTACCTCCCTCTCAAATGTGAAGGATCCCAACTGCCCCGAGGCTCTGCAGCACCCAGACCAAACTGTAGGTGCCCCAGCCTCACCCCTTTCCTTCTCCAAGGCACCCAAATGATCAATTATGGCCTGATGCATATGGCCCTCATCCTCCAGCTCCTCCCCCAAGGCAAGCGGGCAGGCCTGCTTCCTAGAGCCTTTAGCAGGCTGTTTGCCCTTAGAAGGGCCTTACCCTTCTTAGGCCCAATTACCTGCACTCAGTTGGGCTGCCCTCCCAAAACAAAAGAAGTACGCTGGGGTGGGGGGTTGAATTCACTCACGTCTCCCTGAATGTCACGGGCTGGGGCCGGGTCAGGCAAAGTCCAGGGGCAGTCCAAGGTCTGTAGCTGGTGAGCAAAGAGGGTCCAAGGCACCAAAACCAAATCACACCAGGTATCGCAAGTCAGAGGTTCAGAAGCCAAAGTCAGGGGGTCCAGAAGTCAAAGCCAAGGTCAGGGGGTCCAGAAGCCAAAGTCAAAAGCCAAAGTGGATGCTAGAATGTCAGGTAAGTGGCTAGTTGCTTCCACAAAGCCTCCTCCCAAAGCCCACAGCTATATAGCCCTCTGCTGTCTGTTGCCCATTTGGGCTAATTGCTGGCTCAGAGAGGCAGCCAGGATCCTGCTGAGACTCAAGCATCCTCACTCCTAGAAGGGCCAGAATCCTTTCAAAACTCAGGGCTCAGGGAACGTCTTGCTCGTGAGTGTGCCGCCCTCCTCCGATCCCTGAGGTCCTGACGAAGGCAGTCACGCACACGAGCCACCCGAGAGGGCGAGGCAGGGGGGCTTGGATCTTCTCCAGCAGGAGGCAGGGGCACTGGTGCAGGTGGCAGGGGCACAGTTTCTTCTGCAGGCTCAGCTTCTTCTGCAGGGTTCCCAGTACACATGACACTGAACAGCCACCCGCTCCTCACCTGTGATGGTGATAGCGGGTGTGTGCATGGCCCAGTACAGAAGCAAAGCACAGCCTGGGGCCTCTCCAACCGACCACTACCCTGCCAACTCCCCCACTTCAAATGCCAATGCACCCAGGGACAATTGTCCAACCACCCCAAGGTCCTACCCACCCGACTCTGAAGGGCCCACTGCTCCACTGGCAGCTAAAACCGCCTCATTCACTGCCACCCCCCTGGGGCCTGCCGGCACTGTCTTTCCCCTCTGGCGGCCCAAGCTGCTGGTATCAGCTGCCCCTCTCCAAGGCCAGCTGTCCTTGCTGCTCCATGCCGCTCCCTAGGCCCCGCCGAGTCTTGCCACCGAAAAGACCGCTGCTGAAAAGTCCACCACCTCCAAAGATCCTGGCCACGAACTCACAATGTGCCTCCAGCCTGGCTGAGAGCCTCATAGAACTGCACAGCTTGGGCACGGTCGGGGCTATATATAGTCCCGACGCTCTGCCCACTCCTATTCCCTGGATGTTCGGGAAGCTCTACAGCTTCCCGATCCTTCCGGGGAGGCAAAAGACAGCCCCGCGGTGCGTAGCTGCTTTCACAGCCCTGCCAGGGCTGAATAAGGGGGGCTGAAGTGGCTGTTTATCAAACCAAATGACACCAAAAATGCAGCAGAGCTAGCACTACATGCCTGCTAAAGAACTCTCAAATTCCAAGTAAATCCAAAGGGTACAGTTCTATAGACCCTTGAAGAAGGTACTGATCATATTTGCAAAAGAAAAAAAGGGATGTGCCCCCAGAAAAGAGAGAGGAAAGGAGAACTACAGCTCTTTATGGCTTGTCCCCAATGCTGATTGGCTGGGAGTACTCTGTACCCCCACCCCCTGCAAGTATACAGTTGGAAGGGAGAAATGTCATTGTCCAGGGAATCAGCAAACTTGAAGAAAAGCACATGCTGGTAAGCACCTGAACTTTGGGGGATTATTGTTCAGGGAAGAGCGTTCATCATTCCCCCAAATCCCAAATTCATATTATCATTCAGGGAGATAACTGTAACAACCTGAAGCACTGATTACTGTATATATCCTTGGCTCAGAAATTTTCTAATGCATTTCCCCTATGACAAAATGCTATGGGGCATGGCAGACTGCAGTGAGAAGGGGAAATCTCATGAAGTCACAACTTCTTCTTGTGGCAGATTTGCATGACATAATTTTTATTTGGTAGAATAGGGTATCTGGGCATTTTTGCCCAATTTCCTCCCTCCCTCTCTCTCTCTTTCAGCACAATACCCTAACAGAACATAGGTATAATACAATAAGTAACTATCTGGCTTTTCCAGAGTACAGCTAGTTGTAGAAATGCCTGCAAACACAATTCTGAGATCTAATTTTTGCAATGATATGGGTAACATTTTGCATGTTCTTCTTGCCAAGGTACGTAATATCTGTCTCTCGGTGTTCTTTATGGGGCTCATATCCACTGCAATTATGTTTGTAAATAATTTTCAAAGTGAAATTTAGTTCTGTTGAAAAGTTGTAGCTTGGACAAATGCTTCCATTTATAAATTGTTCACAGATTCTCCTCTCTTTATCTAAGGCTGCTGAGAAGGAGAGGGACTGGGGATGGTAAAGTTTCATGTGCCCTAGGAGCTCATAGATTTGGTCTCATCATGGGATTTTTATATGATGATTGAGTTGGGCTGGTTAACGTGCTTCTCTGTTCTCTGTTCAAGTATCTAAAATCCTTGATGTGATGTCTATTATCTGTTTGGTTATATAAGATTTAAAAATACTTATTCTGATTATTATTTAAGTCAAAATTCTACTAACTTCTATACAGAATAATGTAAAATAGTGAGCTATTCCCCCTGTCGGAATGGCTTGCAATCTAATAGACAGAACAGCAGTTTATTAATTCAGTTTACTTGTGGTGTGATACTGCATTGACACAATTACAATGTGATCTATTTTGAAGAATACATTTAACATGAATGTATAAATAATCAGACTACCAGTTTTGTTTTTTTACAGATCAGAATATTGTTTCTATTAAATGAGTATTCAGATGGCATACTGTGATTTCACACCCTTTGTCTTTTGATGCTGATGATAATATTAAATGCAGGAAAGGATTATTATCCAAGCATTTCGTCCCAACCGCCTGCAGCCTCACTGTAAGGATGGAGGGACACATTTGCCACCCTTGGGGGAAGAGAGGAAGATTGACAGCCCAATGGGCTTGTGCTTGGGGGCTTGTGCTTGGCTGGCTGCAGCAGCAGCTCACCTTCCTTGCTTGTGCCAGTCTCCATCTGGTGATCAGTCTAGGCAAGAGAGCTTTTAGCTTGCTCCTGCTTAGATCTTATCAGTTTCAGTTGTTTTTTATGCGCTCCTTAAGTGAAGATTAGATGGCTGGGCAGGAGCTTTTTTGCTTGCTGGCTCCGGTCTTGTCAGTTTCCCTTTTCTTCCAGCTTTCAGATGTTTTAAGAAAGATCGGGGGCTGATCGAGTTGCTAATAAGGCAGGGCAGGAGCGCTTTTAGCTCACTCCTGCTTCATGTCAGTTTCCTTTGGCTTCCCAGCATTCAGGCTTTTCAGTGGAGATCAGGTTCCTGATAAAGCCTGTGAGCTTGATTTTAACTGTAGCATGTTGCTGAGGATCGGGGCTGCTGTTAGGACTCTGGTGAATGTGAGGATGTGGATTGGATTGGCGTATCTCCATTATATGGCTGATTTAACCCTCTCTCCCCCTCTTCCCCCCCTTTTAAAAAAAGTGTTTCTTGGGTTAGGCTTTTTGCTCCCGTGGAGTACAAACTCCTCTGGGGGTTGGGTGTGGGAGCAGTATTGTGGAAGCCACTTTTTCCCTTGTTGGTATTGGATCAGGTAGTAGGTGATGTGAAAGGCCTCTACCAACAAAAATCTTTTTTTTGGGGGGGGGGGGGTTAATTTTAGCTATAGTGTTGCAGCAGCCATTTTTATGTCTCCTTTGTGGCTAACTTTTTGAATCAGAGGGCAGCCATTTTGGGAGCTGTGGAGAAGGGGCCATTTTGGCTGCAGCTTTGCTATTGTCCCTGGGGGCTTTCTTGCTGAAAAAGGTGGCAGCCATTTTAGGTGCTGTGCAGGATTGGCCATTTTAGTGGAATTTTTGGCAGTTTTTTGCTCTTAGTAGTGCAGGCCGGTATTGTTAAAATGCCTGGGACAAAAGGGACGGGGAAGTCCAAGGGAAAACATTCCGTACCTAAGGCTTCTAGGGCCCTGCCTAAGAGGCCAGCTCCCCCTTTATCATCTTCGGATGAGGAGGGTGATGAGGTGGTAAATGCTGCTATTTTGCAAAGACTTAGGTCTCTGGAGGAGGCTTCCGGAATTCCTCCCTTACAGGGTTTAGACTTAGGCTTGGGGAAAAATTCTAAGGCTGCATTTCAAGCAGGTATTTTAACCAGGTTGTCTATTCTCGAGGGCAGGTCTGCTGGAAACATCATGGGAGGAGCCGGCAGTTCCGGTGGCGCACAAGGGGGTTCAGCTCCATTTCCTATGGATTCTGGAGCAGGATTGGTGCTGGTACTGATTGGATCTTTGGGTAAGACTGGAGACATGCCACAGTCATACACTGGGCCAGCTTGGCTGTGGGGTCCATGAGGCCCTGCTGCTCCAGCTATTCCCATCATTGCTACAAGGGCTCAAGGTATCTCCTCCTCCCTTGCCATGAGTGCACAGAAAGCCTGGGCTTGGCCATCTGGGCAGTTGGACCCTATAGGCCGTGGCTAACAGCTGGACAACAAGGCATGTCAAGTCCCATGATGGGGGGATGGGGCTTTCCTTCCCCTTTGAGTGCCTCTTATGGCGCTGTCCCTTTCACCGCCTTACCTTTTGGGGACTTAGCACTGCCTTTAGGGGACCATTTACTGCCAGCAATGAAAGATAAGATTCTAAAAGGGGATTATGTGGATGTCTTCTCCTTCCTGCTCCAGGAGCTAGAGAAGAAAGACAAAGAGGATTTGGATGATAAGGAGAAAGAAAAATTGAAGAAATGGAAAGTTGACAGGACTTGGGCCATTTGAGTTGACAGGACTTGGGTTTTTCATATATGCTGGGGTGGTAGCACGGGCTCAGCCTTGGAGGGGTGCTTCACTTATACAGTATATGGATGTTATTTATAAGGATATAAGATGTTTAATGGGCCCGCCTGACTTCAATATGACCAGGAGTTCAGGATGAGGGCTGCTTTATACCCTTCCCTTCAGTGGGATCATATCCACTAGCAGCTTTGGCTCCAAGTCATGTCCCCTACTTGACCAAATTTGGGCCACCGCTCTGATAGCGGTCATTTGGTGGCCAGGGCATCTGTGATTTCTTCCTCTTCTTCCCGCAGTTCTGCGGGGCAGGTGGTTCAACCCCACTTGCTTTGCTGGGAGTTTGGCTCCCAAGGAGTGTGTAGCAGAAAGGCTTGCCAGTACAAGCTTGAATGCCCCTTGTGTGGTGGCTCTCACTCCTTTAACAACTGCTCCAGAGCCCAGATACATAAGGGCCAAAAGAAACAGGGTGGGGTGGAGACAATTACCAAGCTGGAAAAGTCTGATAAAGTGGGACCTCTTGAGCGGTTGCTTGCCCAATATCCACACTGTGTTGATAGGGTTTATCTGTTAAAGGGTTTTATGTTTGGTTTTAGGATTCCTTTTCAGGGTCCCCGGGTTGCATTTCAGTTGGGGAACCTTAGTTCTGTTAAGGGTATGGAGCAAGTAGTTAGGAGTAAGAGTTGGCGGAGGGCAGGATTTTTGGCCCATTTTCTACCCCTCCAGTGCCTAACCTTCGGGTTTCCCCTTTGGGAGTGGTGCCCAAGAAGGCTGCTGGTGAATTTCATTTGATTCACCATCTCTCCTATCCCAAGGGTGCATCAGTAAATGATGGAATTCCTGAGCATTTATGCTCTGTTAGGTACACCAGCTTTGATCACGCCATTAGCGTTGTACGACACTGTGGTAAGGGGGCGGAGATGGCTAAATGCCCAACATCGCCGAACTTAATAAAATCAACACTAGCACCAAAATTGTTTTAAATCATTTAAAACTGTTTTAAAATTATTTAATTGGTATTAATTAATTTTTTCCTGTGCCAGTGGAACACCCAGCTCTACCGCCACCTCAAGAAAGCCAGACAAGAAAGCCAAAATTAATTGGTAAAATTTTAATTGTTTATTTACTGTTTTATTGTTTTAGTTTGACTGTTGTTAGCCACCCTGAGCCTGCTTCGGCGGGGAGGGCGGGAGATATATCAGAAATAAATAAATAAATAAATGCAATATTAAGTCTGCCTTTCACCTTCTCCCTGTCCATCCGCCTGACTTTGAGCTCCTGGGTTTTTCCTTCGAGGGGCAATTCTAATGTAATGTAATGTAAAATTTTATTTATATCCCGCCCTCCCCCGCCGAAGCAGGCTCAGGGCGGCTAAGCAGGCTCAGGGCGGCCAATTCTACATGGATTGAGCTCTGCCTATGGGTTGCTCTGTCTCATGTGTGGCTTTTGAGTGCTTCAGCACATTCCTTGAATGGGCTGTTTGTGAGAAAATGGGTTTACAGGAAGTGGTTCATTATTTGGATGACTACTCTTTGTGAGTGCTGAAGGGACTGGGCATTGTGCAAAGTTAATGTCTGGCTTTCATGAGGTGGCGGTGGAGCTGGGTGTTCCACTGGCACAGGAAAAAACGGAGGGTCCAGCCACAAGACTTACTTTTGTGGGGATCGAGCTAGATACTCTGGCACAACTGTCCAGAATACCTGTTAAGAATGTTGCAGATTTGAAGGAGAAGGTTGATTCTTTCCTCCTTAAGCAGGTTACTTTAGTCGAGCAACAGTTTGTAGGGCATCTCAACTTTGCTTGCAAAGCTGTGGCTCCTGGACGCGCCTTCTTGCACAGACTTTGTGATGCGATGGCTGGTCTACGACTTCCACAGCATAGAACGCAGGTTACAAGCAGCATGAGGGCAGACCTATTGATATGGCAGGAGTTTTTGGTGGCCTTCAATGGGATTTCATTTTGGAGGGAAGACAAAAAGCTTGAAGCAGAGCTTCAGGTCATGTCTGACACTGCCGGTTCCTTAGGTTTTGGGGTCTATTTCCATGAACATTGGTGCACGGATGTGTGGCCAGATTCGTGGGGCCAGGCGGGATTGAACAGAGATCTTAAGTTTCTTGAGTTCGTTCCCATCCTGGTAGCTGTTTGGCTGTGGGGGAATTATATGGCCAATCACACTATTCATTTTTGGTGTGATAACATGGCTGTGGTACATGTCATTAATTCTTTTACATCCAAGTCGCAAAGGGTTATGAAATTAGTGCGGGCCTTCACTCTATGTTGCCTGCGGCTTAACATACTATTTTTAGCCAAGCATGTTCCCGGAGTGAATAATGGGGTGGCTGAAGCTCTCTCTCGTAAACAGATGGAGAGGTTTCGTCAGCTGGCCCCAGAAGCCGATCAAAAACCAGCGCAAATGCCCCAGGAGCTATGTGTGATTGGAGAGCTGAGGCCTGCAGAGCGATAGGCCTAGCCATTGTGCCCAGCACCAGGAAGTTTTATGAACATGCCGTGCATCAGTTTGAGGACTTTAGTTCAGAGGTAGGGTATCACATTGTTTGGCCCCTCCTGGTGGAGCAGTTGCTCCACTACTGTGTTGCTTTAAAAGGTAAGGAATTGGCCGTGCGATCCATTAGGGGACACTTGTCTGCTCTGGCTTTTGCTAGTAAGGCTTTGGGGTATAAGGAGGAAACCGCAGATTTTCATCTGCAAAAGATGCTGGAGGGCTGGGCTAGAGAGGCCGACCTAATCCTGACACTAGGAAGCCTATTTCCCCTTTGATTCTTAGGGGCTTGAAGGCACAGTGTGTGTATCCTATTTTGAGTCCACACTGTTTCATTCCACTTCCTTGGTTGCTTTCTTTGGGGCCCTTAGAGTCAGTGAGCTAGTGGCACGCTCCTGAAATGATGTTTCTGGTAGTGCTTTATTACTACAGAACCTGAGGTTAGTTGAGAGTAAAGTGGTCATCACCATTAGACGCTCCAAGACCATTTTGGAGCTGGGCACATGTTCTGAGCTGGAGTTGTGCCAAGTTTCTGCTCTGGCTGCCTATTTGGCAGTACGCGGTCCTAGGGAGGGATTTTTGTTTTGTCATGTCAATGGCAGTCCGTTGACAAAACATCAATTTTGGGCTGTGACTACTCAGGCTTTAGCTAAGCTCGGGTTGTCTGGGGTGTGGTTTGGTACCCACTCCTTTAGAATTGGGGCAGCTTTTACAGCTGCCGCCCTGGGTTATCCTTCCTCAGCCATTCAGCATCTGGGCTGTTGGCACTCAGCAGCTTACAAAGCCTATGATCGCCCCCTGCTCAGTCCCTAACTTCATGGGGGGTTTTAGCTTGGAGTTTGTGGTTCTTGTTGCTAGTTTAACTGTTTTTCCTTTTAGATGCTGTTGTTCCTGGCCAGAGGAGCCGTGTTCTCATCTGTGGACACAGTTATGTGTTTTGGGCTGTTCATCAGGCTTGGAGAACTTCAGTCGGCTCTCAGCTGGGACTCAGCCAGTGGGTTACCATTGAATGGCGGGGGCGCAAGGGCCATCATTGGCCTGGCCTGTTGCCATTGTTATTTCAAGGGAGTGCTTGCCCTCCTCTGCAAGTCTTAGTTATACACCTGGGAGGTAACGATCTTGGGCTGATGAAGGGCACAGCTTTTGGCCCTGCAGGCAGAGAAGGATTTTAGGGCTATCAAGGAGAGATGGCCTAGGACCATTATTATGCGGCTAGGGGAGGACCAGAAAGCATCCCCCTTTTGTGGGATTAGGGGTCTGTCAGGATCGACCTTTGGGTTTGCCGGCCCGGGTTGGGAGAATGCAGACCATCCTTTGAGGCTTACCTGGAAGGTTCCTTTCATTGAGTTGAGACCCCTGGCCCTGACCAGGCTGCAGGTTCTGTTTAGCCCTTGCTGTTTATTAATAAATTAAATAAAGTGGCCCTTAGTTTAATCCAATTATTGCATCTGACTCTTTTTTTTCAACGGGGGGGGGGGCAATTTGTCCCAACTGCCTGCAGCCTCACTGTGAGGATGGAGGGATACATTCGCCACCCTTGGGGGAAGAGAGGAAGATTGACAGCCCAATGGGCTTGTGCTTGGGGGCAGGGCTGGCTGCAGCAGCAGCACGCCTTCCCCACTCGTGCCAGTCTCCGTCTGACGATCAGCCCTCCCTCCCACCCTGATTGGTATGTAGGCATTTGCTGGGGTGTTTTTTCGCCTACCCTACATAGCATGTCAGTGGATTGGGAATTTGGCTGTAGGGAGGTACTGTTAAATAGGTTGGTCACTTTGGTTGTGGTTAATTGTGGTTTCTGTGGTTAATGAGCTTATGCCTTGGGCCTCCCAGTGGGTGCTAAGGCCTGAGCAGAGGCTTGGTGGCAGGTTTCTGTGGTTAATGAGATTATGCAGCTAGGGGAGGACAAGAAAGCATCAACTTTTTGTGGGATTAGGGGTCTGTCAGGATTGACTTTTGGGTTTGCCGGCCCAGGGTGTGAGAATGCAGACCGTTGTTTGGGGCTTACCTGGAAGGTTCCTTTCATTGAATTGCCCAGCTCGTGGTTGGACCTTCCCGGTTTGTTGCCTATTTGCTGAGCTGGTCTGGTGTGAGCTGTGGTGTACAGCTCTAGCCAGGGGCTGGGTTGCTCGCCCGTTAAATGGCAGGGGAGGTGTCTGTTGAGACCCCTGGCCCTGACCAGGCCGCAGGTTCTGTTTAGTCCCTGCCATTTATTAATAAATTAAAGTGGCCCTTAGTTCAATCCAATTATTGTATCTGACTCTTTATTTCAACCTGGGGGGGGGGGGCAATTACTTGATGTGTATCCTTGTAATGGGACCCTGTAGGCCTGATTTCTTCCAATAACATATTCCACTGGCGGTGTTATACATTTAGCCATATTTTTTACTTACATTTTACAGCCTCAGCAAATACTTATGAATATTAGAACTGCACAGTGCACTTCCAGCTTTCACATTCACCACATAGAAACACATTTTCTCCATTTACATGAACGAGGGAGCCTGGGATACATATGTGCATATTACAGCATGCATGGATTCTGGATTAGGGATGTGCAAAAAAAAAAATTCGGAAGTACACGGATTCGGAAGTACATGGGGGAAAAAAATTCGGATTCCCCTTGTACTGCTGAATGCCGTATTCAGAATAGCCGCATATACGGTGATGCGCGGCTATTTCCGAATATACGGCCCTATTATACCCTATGGGCCATTGAAATCAATGGCAAATAGGGTATATTTGAAGCCGCCTGGAGGGGGGGGGTTTGAAGGAGAGCCCCCAAATTTGCAGGGGACCTGCAGGGGACTCTCCCCTCCAAACCCCCTAAGTCCCAAAAAGATTGGGCCAGGGGATCCCATTCCAAGGGCACCCAAAGAGGGTGCCCCTATTACATCATTATACCCTATGGGCCATTGAAATCAATGGCAAATAGGGTATAATTGAAGCCGCCTGGAGGGGAGGTGGTTTGAGGGAGAGCCCCCAAATTTGCAGGGGACCTGCAGGGGACTCTCCCCTACAACCCCCCAATTCCCAAAAATATTGGGCCAGGGGGTCCCATTCCAGGGGCACCCAAAGCCAAACCTAACTTCACACCAGAGAATCTCTATAGGCCCCAAATGCACTACATCCCTCTATCTAATCTATGAACCCTGCAGGCCTGGCACCAATAAAAACCCAGTTGCCAACGTCGTGGCAGTACAAAACACAATCTGCTCAAGGTCTGCTCTGCAGACCTGGCTGCAGCAAACCCAGATGCCAGCTCTCCAGCCCTGCCCCAAACAACACGGGGAGAGCTGGCAACCCACAAAAAGCCTGCTGCCTCTGGGTCTCTCACCCAGGTGCCAGCTTCCCTGCCCCAAACAACACAATCTACAGGTGCCAGCTCTCCAGCCCTGCCCCAAACAACACGGGGAGAGCTGGCAAACCACAAAAAGCCTGCTGGTTCCGGGTCTCTCACCCAGGTGCCAGCTTCCCTGCCCCAAACAACACAATCTACAGGTGCCAGCTCTCCAGCCCTGCCCCAAACAACACGGGGAGAGCTGGCAAACCACAAAAAGCCTGCTGGTTCCGGGTCTCTCACCCAGGTGCCAGCTTCCCTGCCCCAAACAACACAATCTACAGGTGCCAGCTCTCCAGCCCTGCCCCAAACAACACGGGGAGAGCTGGCCAACCACAAAAAGTCTGCTGCCTCTGGGTCTCTCACCCAGGTGCCAGCTTCCCTGCCCCAAACAACACATTTTAAAACAACAGATTTTAAAAAACCAAAACAAAACCAGAGAATCACAAGAGGCCAAGCAAACCAACTCAAGATTTTAAAAAACCAAAACAAAACCAGAGAATCACAAGAAGCCAAGCAAAGCAACTCAAGATTTTAAAAAGTGGCCTTTCACCAATAAGGAAAATTAAGCCAAATCAGTCAACAACACCCCCCAGCCCCCCCCAACCCCACACCAAGAAAGTGACAACAGGAAAAAAAGGCCAAGCAAAGCAACTCAAGATTTTAAAAAGTGGCCTTTCACCAATAAGAAAACTCAGGCCAAATCAGTCAACAACAACACCCCCACCCCTAAAACCAGAACCAGAAAAGGGGGACAAAACAATGAAAATTAGACCAAACAGCACCCCCCCAATAACCTGAAGATAAAAGTAACACAGCAGCAACACAACACAGCAGCAACAAATCAAACAATGAAACAGTAAAAAACTCAACTTTTAATAATACAGGAACTCCCCCCCCCCAAAAAAAAAACCCTTCACCCTAACCCCAAGAAATCCAAGCCACCCAAATCAGGAGAAGTAAAAGGACACTCCACTTTAAAAAGTCCTCTCACTAAATTAAGATATGGGCAAATTAGCAAAAACCCCCCACTCCAGGCCCACACCCCCAGCAGAACCTAACCCCAACCCCAAATAGGTTACCCTACCCACCCAGTACTCACGCACCCAAATCTGAACAAGTAAAGGGACTCTAGTCCTTTTACCAACAAAAACTAAAACAAGAACCCCAAAACTGTCTTACCTTGTCTTCTCTGAGTCCAGGGAGGTCTCTGGTAAGGCAGTGAGAGAGCAGCAGGCAGGAGCTGAAGCCAAGGGCCAGCCACCAGCAGCAGCACAATCTCTCTCACACCAACCCAGCCACATACACACAGCAATGGAGGAGTCCAGCAGGAAGACTCCTTAAAAAGGTTCTCTGGCCCTACAGAGAGCAATTTCAAAAAAAAGCACTGCTCTCTCTGATTGGCCAGAGAACATTGCTTACTTGGATACCCAAGTAAGCAAAAGATCAAAATAACAATGTAGATGATGGCTGGGCCATCAGCTACACAGTACACAACAACAGCCCAGTGCAAAGCATGCATTTGCAATGCATTTTGCAAATGCATGCTTTGGATTGGCTGCTGGGGCTCCTCTTCCCCCTCCCGCCCTCCCTGACCCCAGGGAGGCTATAGGAGAGGCGGGAAGAGGGCACTAAAGGCGGAAAGCTAAGCAAGCAGCTCCATTGAGGCTGCAGAATCTGCTTCCCGCCTTTTCTATGGAATTTGACAATTGACAGCAGCCTTTTGACAGCCGTACTGTATTCTCCCGAATAGCAGTTCGGAGGAATACGGCGAGCTGCATTCGGGAGCCGCATTTTTGGCAGCAAGGGTATTCGGCTGCGGGCAATGCCGAATACAGCCGAATCAGCGTTGATTCGGCTGTATTTTCGACTCGGCCGAGCCGAATGCACATCCCTATTCTGGATCACTATATCAGGTACTGTTTTAAAACAGGAAGCTGCCTGCTTCAAAACTGATTAAACCAATATTTGTTCCTTTAGAAGTGTAGAAGCAGCAGTTTTGTTGCCTATGTTGATATTACACTGGCAAATAAGACAATTTATATTTCCGAATGTGTGCATCTACTTAGCAATAATCATATTCAAAAAGACTGCTTGAACATTTATTCTATTAGGATAAATTTTTGCCAGAAATATTTCATTTCTTTTCATTTAATTTGTTCTGACTGTGTCATTGCATTTCAATAGCTAAACTTATCTACAAAAAAGGGGCTCCATGATGTAACTAATTGAAAAACAATAATAATCCATTAAAGGGAGGAAATGAAGACTGACATCTTAAACTTTATGATACTGGTTGATTTCTTTTGCCTAATTCATTTGTAGTGACATTGTCTCTTCACAGCTAGACAAAAAAGAAAACAAAACAAGTCTAGGTGGTAGAGTTCAAGCTCTGACATGCTGTAACCATTTAGTTTTCAGTATGATCTCATAGTTCTACTCTAATTAACCTGGATTCTCCAATCATGCCTCGGCAACTGGGTCTGCTTTATTTAAAACTCTGGTTTGAGAGGGTATGTTTCAGATTTAAAAAGTTAAAATCTTAAGACTGAAGATCAGATGAAAATTAAATCGTATGCTGCTATGCTTTTGCAAATTGTCATGAAGAAACAAAGCTCATAATTACTGGTGTGTTGATTCAGGTGTTACCTCTTTGATGCACCCATGTCCCTGAGGTTGCCTTATGTGAAGAACTTTTCATCATCCAATTTCCATCAACCCTTAGATGCAGCCCATGAAGATGAGGAGACTATATTCCTTCTTCACATGTAATCTTGGTTCCCGATCTCACTTACCTCTGGACAAACAGATTTAAGGACAGTTTCTATCCAAGTGCTGTGGTTAGGTTAAATGCAGGGTTATGAAGGATTATCTGTTTTAGATGTATTTAATGGTTTAAATGGTTTTAATGGTTTTATGAATGTTTAATGGTTTTATGAATGTTTATTTAATGGTTTAAATGGTTTTAATGGTTTTATGAATGTTTATCCGTTTTAGATGTATTTAAATGGTTTTAATGGTTTAAATGGTTTAATGGTTTTAGATGTATTTAAATGGTTTATGAATATGTGTGTTTGATGTTGGTATGTTTGTGGAAGAGCACCTCATTTCGTTGCTCTCTTTTTGTTGAGAACAATGACAATAAATTCATCTATCTATCTATCTATCATCAGGGACCACAAAGGAAGTTTTTTTCCATACAAAATGTAAACCCAGAAGACAGCACGGTACTTAAAACCTTAATCCAGAACAAATGTTAAATTAAACATATTGTGTACATCACAAGAAAGTGTTGTAGTAATAAAACAAAGTTTGAGTCCAGTGGCATCTCTAAGACCAACAGCTTAATTCTGGGTATAAGCTCTTGTAAGCACATACACTATTTCAGATTCAATAAACAGTTTTCCTCAAGCCTTATATAAGATAAAGGTGGGGTTAGTTGTCAGGCAGGGCTAATTTAGAGTCAAGATGCATAAGTAACTGGATAATAAGTGTAGCTAAGATTGGATTGAAGTAGTGGTAAGACATATGAATGGTGGCAAATTAGCATACAAATACAAGAGTTAACAAACAGATGTGAGAACTAAACTTGAGTCCAGTGATACTTCCAAGAACAAAAAAGTTCAATTTTGGGTATAAGCAAGAACTGAGAGACTTAGCATGCGTAGGTGGATGCTTCTTCAAATACACTGAAACAAGTTTCCTCAAATGTTACATATAAGTGGGAGCGTTAGTGGCCAGGAAGGGCTAAATAGAGTCAAAATATGTAAGTTTGAGAGCCAGTGTGGTGTGGTAGTTACATGTGTGGACGCTTATCTGGGAGAACCGGGTTTGATTCCCCACTCCTCCACTGCACCTGCTGGGAATGGTCTTGGATCAGCCATAGCTCTGGCAGAAGTTGTCCTTGAAAGGGCAGCTGCTGTGAATGTCCTCTCAGCCCCATCCACCTCACAGGGTGTCTGTTGCGGGGGAGGAAGATACAGGAGATTGTGAGCCACTCTGAGATTCAGAGTGGAGGGCGGGATATAAATCCAATTAAATCATCTTCTTAAGCAGCAATTTAGCATGCAGATAGTAAAAGAGTTAACAGGTATGAGAATTAAGTTTGAGTCCAGTGGCACCTTTAAGACCAACAAAGTTCTGGGTGTGAGAACTGAGTGATTTAGCTTGTGTAGTGAGATAAGAACTCAATATCTCTGTTAAACCCTAGCGGTTCCATTGTCCTGAGTGTTGTAATAGCTTGTAATTCAGCATTCTCCCATTCCATTTAGTTTCTGAAATTCCTTTGCAGTAAAACAGCTATTTTGAGGTCCCCAATTGAGTGCCCTGGGAGGTTAAATGTTCTTCAGGTTTCTCAGTTTTGTGATTCTTGATGTCAGATTTCATTGTATCTTTTTTTTCCTCCTCCAGTATTAATATTTTATTAAGTGTGCATATATCAACTTATTTATACATCACAAATAAATACATTTTTGCTTATTACCTTCTACAAATCAAACTGAATACTGACAACAAATAAATAAACCCCTTCCTCTTTATCTTATTTCTTTACTTTATCCGATTTCACCCAATCCCCGTACCACCTTTCCTAATTCTTATTCTAATCATAATTATATTCTTTCTTTTGTTCTTCTTTGCTTCTTCACAGACTTCCATCTTTTCGTACTTAATTTTTGAAACTGTAACTATCTTCTTTCATGCCTGCAAAAGAAAGCTGGACAGGGTTACCTCTAGAGCTGGGTGCTGTAGAACAATTTCTACAGTTGGAGGTCTGAGGGGGCACACCCACCACCTCCTTGCTACTCCATTAGCTTTAACAATTCATTTTCCATTTTCCATTCCCATTTATTATATCTTTATCCTATCTTCTGACTATATACATATTCTCCTATTAACACTCCTCAAGAAAACATAATTTCCCGATTCAAAACATACTTTCCCAGTTCAAACTCTTCCAGACTTTAATTTAATTACACTGTCTCTTAGTTCCTTGCCAGATGCCTCATTATATGCAGTACAAGTTTGATTTTACATATTGGCCACTAGATGACCTGGTGGTAACCATCTATATAGAATTCCTTTGCCACGAAGAATCTTTGTTGTTCCTCTCAATCTTTTCCTTGCATTAATTACTTCAGCTGGGATATCAGGAAATAAAAAAACTGCCGTGTCTTCAAGGCACAGTCCTTGTTTTTCCCTGGAGATTTTAAAGTTTGTTCTTCATCTGTAGTTGTTTAAATTCCACAGCAATGTCCAGGGAAATGTTATCAGGAGCCTTTTTGGAAATATTTAATCGGAAGGCAGAGGTGACAATCTCTTGGAAAGGCTCTGCTTTTCCTTTTGTGAGAAGAATCTGACTCAGCCATCTATTTAAAGCTGTAGTAAGGTTTTCTGTCTCTCCAAAATTTACAGATATTCCATGGAGTTTGGCCTTTCTTTCTCTTAATTTCAACTCCTGGAGTATAATCTTATTTTTGGCCCAAGACTCAAAGTTCTTAAAGTTTTTCAAATCCTCTGCTGTCTTTTTTGCCGTCTGATATGCAGCTTCAGCTTTCCTATCTGTTGTTTGCAGCGCTGCAGTGAGCTCATCCAATTTCTTATTAATTGATTCGACTGACTGTTTGAGAAGTCCAAGTTCCTTTTTTAATTGTCCAACCTCTCCACTAAGAGACCTTAAATCACTCTTAATTTCATTCTTTATCTATGTAAAGGCATGCAATATCTCAGTCTGTTCACTTTGGAGAGGATTACTCCCTTCGCTGCCATTTCTTCTAACAGAGAAGTCTCCAAGTCAGAATCTTCAGATTCTGTCAGTTTTACCCTTTCTGGGAGGGCTATAAGAAGGGTTTTTAGTACCCTTTTTTCTCTAGTCCTTCCCATGCTTGACTTGAATGTTCTTTCCAAAATCTTCATTAATCTTCTGCAGAAATAACAGGAACATAGGAGGGATGCAACCAGCCTGAAGCTCAGTCACCACGCCCCCAGATTTCATTGTATCTGAAGAAGTGTGTATGCATATGAAAGTTTATACCCAGAATTAAACTTTATTGGTCTTAAAGGTGCCACTGAACTCAAACTTTGTTCTATTGCTTCAGACCAACACAGCTACCAGCCTGTATCTATCTGCTGTATTAATAGTTATTCATTTATTTATATGTTTATACTCCACCTTTCTAGTCCAAGGAATTCCAATGGCAGGGATGTCAAACAAGTGGCCTGTGGGACGGAACCAGCCCCTGCAGGGCTAGTCTTCAGCCTGCAAGCAATGGATTCTCTCCTGCTTTGTCTTTCCAGGCTGCTACTGCATAGCCCAGCCTGTCTTCCTTCCAGTAGCTGAGATCTCTTCTTCCTCCTTTGGACAGGAAGGAGGGGAAGAACAGAGGGAGCACCAGAGAAAAGCTTCCTCTACCACTATCTCATGCTTCATCCCCCACAGTTGCTACTGTTTCTCCAAGCTTCTCTTCTTCCATTGGATGAGATCTCCTCTTCCTGATCCCATCATTGCTGTGAACCTCACTGTCCTGATCGCCATTTTAATGGCATCAGGGTTAAACACCGGCTTGTTCTTTCCTTTTCTTTCAACTCTGAAGTCTGCCTGCATGACTGGACCTTAACAGGAAATATTAACAGTGATTGTAAGTTTTCTTTGAGATCTACATTTTATGCATTTCTTTGGGCTGTACGAAGTTGGGGCTTCAGAGAACATAAGAACATAAGGGAAGCCATGTTGGATCAGGCCAATGGTCCATCCAGTCCAACACTCTGTATCACACAGTGGCCAATACACACACACACACACACACACTGACTAATAGCCACTGATGGACCTCTGCTCCATATTTTTATCCAATCCCCTCTTGAAGGTGGCTATGCTTATAGCTGCCACCACCTGTCAGTGAATTCCACATGTTAATCACCCTTTGGGTGAAGAAGTAGTTCCTTTTATCCGTTTTAACCTGACTGCTCAGCAATTTCATTGAATGCCCATGAGTTCTTGTATTGTGAGAAAGGGAGAAAAGGACTTCTTTCTCTACTTTCTCCATTCCATGCATAATCTTGTAAACCTCTATCATGTCACCCCACAGTCGATGTTTCTCCAAGCTAAACAGCCCCAAGTGTTTTAACCTTTCTTCATAGAGAAAGTGTTCCAACCCTTTAATCATTCTAGTTGCTCTTTTCTGGACTTTTTCCAATGCTATAATATCCTTTTTGAGGTGCTGTGACTAGAATTGCACATAGTACTCCAAATGAGACCGCACCATCGATTTATACAGGGGCATTATGATACTGGCTGATTTGTTTTCATTCCCTTCCTAATAATTTCCAGCACGGTGTTAGCCTTTTGTATTGCAATCTGTCTTGACATTTTCAATGAGTTGTCTACCACGAGCCCAAGCTCTCTCTCTTGGTCAGTCTCTGCCAGTTCACACCCCATCAACTTGTATTTGCAGCTGGGATTCTTGGCCCCAATGTGTATTACTTTGCACTTGGCCACATTGAACCTCATCTGCCACGTTGACGCCCACTCACCCAGCCTCAACAGATCCCTTTGGAGTTCCTCACAATCCTCTCTGGTTCTCACCATTCTGAACAATTTAGTGTCATCTGCAAACTTGGCCACTTCATCGCTTATTTCCAACTCCAGATTATTAATGAACAAGTTAAAGAGCATGGGACCCAGTACTGAGCCCTGCGGCACCCCACTGCTTACCGTCTTCCACTGTGAAGACTGCCCATTTATACTCACTCTCTGCTTCCTATTAATTAGCCAGTTTTTGATCCACAAGAGGGCCTGTCCTTTTACTCCATGACTCTCGAGCTTACTAAGGAGTCTTTGATGAGGATCTTTATCAAAAGCTTTCTGGAAGTCAAGGTAAACAATATCTATTGGGTCCTCTTTGTCCACATGCTTGTTCACCCTCTCAAAGAACTGTAACAGGTTAGTGAGGCAAGATCTTCCCTTACAGAACCCATGCTGAGTGTTCCTCAATAACTTGTATTCATCAATGTGCCTACTCATTCTGTCCTTGATAATGGTTTCTACCAACTTTCCCGGTATTGAAGTCAGACTGACTGGCCTGCAATTTCCCAGATCTCCTCTGGAACCCTTTTTAAAGATGGGGGTGACATTTGCTACCTTCCAGTCCTCAGGAACGGAGTCAGATTTCAATGAAAGTTACATATTTTTGTCAGGAGATCCACAAGTTCAACTTTGAGTTCTTTCAGAACTCTTGGATGTATGCCATCTGAACCTGGTGACTTATTAGTTTTTAGTAGAAGTTTTAGAGTGTAAGATTGGCCAGAGCTCACTGAGGCGAAACACAGGAGGAAGGGGGGGGGGAATCATCCAGCTCCCTCTTCCTTTCTGACAAGGCTTCCAAAAGACTTGTCTAACTATGTAGATTGCCCTTAACTTCGGTCACAAACAGCTGGATCACTCTTATTATTTTAAGAAGATTTGGTATTTGACTAAGCATTAACTGATTTGATTAAGAAAGAATAGATTTCTCTTATTGAATGGTAGATGTGCAGCCTTGTTTACAGTCGGCTGAAAAGGTGCTATCTTGGAGGTTTTAACTGTCTTTAAAACAAAAAGGCTGGAAAGTATATATATGAGACAGAACTTGTTGGTCTCAACTAATTCGAAGATTGGTGGATCAGGCTGGAGAAAGCATATTGGATAAAACTTTGTTGGTCTTAAATATGCTTACTGAAAGATGGGGCGTGGACTGTGGATTTTAAAGAGAAGCTTTGCTGGATACCTACCCTCTTCCTCATTAGTGGATTGTATAATTGCTGTGGGAATATATAACTTCCTTTTTCTTTTATTTTTTTTCTGATTTTTGGCTTTTTGGTGGGGGTTTTTGGGTTCCTGATATATTGGAGTACAAGAGGTGATTGATCTGCACATATCTGGTTGGAATATAATTTTGGAGCTGGCTTTTTGGGATTTCCCTTTTATTCTTTTTGGCTTTTTTACATTTGGAATGTATTGGGTTGTTCTGTATCAGGTTTTTCTGTTTTTTGATCCTTTTTCTCTCTCTCTCTTTTTTGACATTTGTGACTCTGCAAGTACCTGAGTAGATTATAAAAATATTGGTTTTATAATTTTTTTTTATTACTTGTCTTGGTTCTTTATTTTTGTTGGGGAGTCCTAGAAATCTGCAAGAGGAGGTTTTGAGCTTCATGATTTGGATTACAATTTACCAGTGGATTATTTGGTGGAGTTTATTTCAAAGAGGATTTGACTGAACTATTGGTTGGAAGACATAATACAAAGGATGATTCACTGTTATTTGGTACATTCAAGGGTTGTTATTGTTAAGGATATTCTATGGTGCCTTGTTAATCTCTATTTGGGGTTAGTGGAACTGTTGATATAACTTGGATTATTTTCCCTCTCTTTTTTAAATAACTGAGTATTCTTTCTAAATATTGACATTGCTTGTGAGGCACTGTGATTGTTGATACTATCAACAATCTACTACTAATCAACAATGAACAATCCTACTAATAGGAACACTGTGTTCCAAAACAACTTAGAGAAGGGTAAACTTTAGATTGGTTTACGCCATCTGGAGAAGAGAGGCATTTTAATAAAGGCAATTCACAATGCAAGTGACATCTGGGTTCAAAGAAGGTCCAAAAAAAAGAGACAATAGAGACAATAGAGACGGTAGGGCTGTGACTCCCTCGCCTAGCCTTACTCACAGACCAGGGAGACATGAAGGGATTCCAAAGCACCCTTCTAACAGCTATAGCACAACTGACTGACAAGGTAGACAGGTAGGAGAACAGATGACAGAAATTAAACAGAACAGAAAACAAACAGCAAAGACTAATAAAGCACTAAAGGCTTTAGATGTACAAGTGATGGATAATACTCAGAAGATGGAACAACTGGAAAAGGAGCAGAAAATATATGACAGAAGATTTCTTCAATTAGAAATGGACAGAGCAGCATATATGTTGAGGTTTCAAAATATGCCTGAGGATAAATCTGAAGATTTACAGAAGAAGTTAAGTCAAGCACTCTCAGAAATTTTACAAGCGACACCAAAGAAAATGGAAGATGAGATTGATTAAGTTAAGCAGGTACCCTCTAGTTTCACAAGGAAAAATAAATTTCCTAGCGAGATTCATTTGAAGTTTACAAGGAAGAGGATTAGAGATGAAGTTCTGAGACAAACAAGAGATAAACCAGTGGTGATAGCTGGAAATATAATGAGAATTTTGAGAGGAGTGACATGGCCCACTAGACAGAAGAGAAGAGAATATCAGGTTTTAGTAGACTTTTTAAAAGAAAAAGAGGTTCCGTATACTTGGTTGATGCCAGAAGGTCTTCTCTTCACTTATAGATACAGGATCAACTTGATTTTCAAAGCCGAGAATTCTTTGGAGAAGGTAGGCAAGAAGGAGAGGCAAGAAAAAAAGGTGAAAAAGGAGAGGATTCTTCAGGTGAGAAAGTTACAAGTGATGTGAAGAAGTACTCAACTCGGCTTCAGACTAAGGAAGATAAAAAATATAGTGATAAGAAGAATCCATAATGGCCTCAATAGTCTTGGTTAATGCAAATGGACTTAATTCTCCTATGAAAAGGAGAAAGGTTTTTAAATATTTGACCAAGTTCGAAACTGATATAATTTGTTTGCAAGAAACTCATATTTTGGTAAAGGACCAACATTTTTTTAAAAGTAAAAAAATGGCAACTTATTTGTAGTTTCAGATCCGACTAAAAAGAAAAGGGCGTGGCAACCTTTGTAAAGGATCAATTTAACCCACAATTAAGTTTCGCTTCAGAAGATGGAAGAATTTTATTAGTAGAAGTTACAATTGAAAGTAAAAAGATTATATTGGCAAACATTTATGCCCCAAATGACCATCAAGAGAAATTTTTCAAGGAATTGCATCTTAAGTTAATTAATTTGAACTGTTTAGAGTACTGTGTGGTAGGAGATTTCAATGCAGTTTTTGATAGACAACTAGATAGGAGAACGCACAAAGGTACTAAATCTAGAGACTTCTGGTTTTGGTGACGCAGCATTAGAAACGGCTCGGACTGGGGCGTCCAGAGCCGCTTCTAAATCGGACTGATTGAGGGGTCCACAAAGGGTGACTCAACTCTGGGACCCAGGAAGAGTCCCAGAAGGCAGGGAGCTCAAACAGTTGATCGGGGGTGACAGTGAAGGCGGCTGCCCCCCAATCCCACTCGCTTCTAGCCTCACTGTTCCGATCGGCATTTTTAAATGGCATGAGGGTCGGCTGCCGGCTTTTCCCTTCTTCTTTTCTGATTTAAAGGATGCTGCAATATCAAGATAAGCTGCATCTTTTCTATTACTATTGTAAGTGTTCCTTCTTATTATTATTGACTCTTAAGACATTGTTCCTGACGAGCAGGGAAATGAAGAACCAGGGCTGAAGCAGAATTCAAGTGGAGGCAAAAGATTAAGAAGGGCAGGGGGGAACTCTCTCCTCTTCTCCTTCAAGGCTTCTAAAAGTTTCTGCCAACCTTGGTGATACCTATAATACTGCATGAGGAGAACCACACCAATCTTTAATTGTAAAAGAGATTTGATGACTGAATTTAATTGATTTGTTTTAAACTCCCTTTTGGGGAAAAAGTTTTGACTTTGGGAAAGTTGTTTGCAAGCATATAGGGATGTGAAGGACAGCCGGCTTAAAAGCAATTTGAAGCTTAAGCTGAAGTGCTCTGAATGAATTTATATGAGCTCCAACTTGTCTTTTAATTGCTAGTGGGCATTATATGTTGACCCATAAGACATAACAGGATCTTTGGTTGGAAAAAGAACATCTGTGCCAACTTCTAAAGTGGATTATAATTCCTTGGCATTGGGTGTTATGGATATAACCCTTTAATTTTTCTTTCTACTTATGGTTGGAATATTTTTGATATAGTTTGAATATTTTTGGCTTTGGCTTTATTTATTTTTTCACCCTTCCTCTCTTGGCTTATCAAATCTGGAGGTTTTTTCCCTTATTTTTATTACTTTTTGCTTTTCTTTTTGAGAGTGCCTGGTTTTATTTTTCTCTTGGATTATTTGTTTAATTTTTAATTTTTGATCTCATTCTTGGATTATAAATAGGGAATTCAGCCCTAGATTACAAATTTATACCTTGAAGTAGTTGGAAGATCCTGTAGTGACTTGGATTTTAACTGAACCATTATTGGTAGAGGACTTGTTATAGTGAATTGTTTTTGTTGTAGTGAACTGAACTGTTTTGCCTACGTACTATTAAGTGTGTTTTGCTAAAAAGTTTTTGTTTATTATTACTCCTATGACTGTTTTGGGTATGACAAATTGTTGATAGAAGTTAGAAGGCTGTTTTTCTTTTAAAAGTACTTCAAAATAATAGCACTGCCTGGTGGTGATTAGCTTATCTGTTATAAACAAGAACACAGAGTTACAAAACAAACACTGAAGAGGTATCATATAGACTTGGTGGCTGTGAATGTATTTATTCTAATAAGAATGGAAAATAACACTGCGATTGGTTTTAAAGAAACAGTTGAAAAAAAGAGAATCGAGAAGGAAAACCACCTATACCTTCACTTAGCGCTCCATCTGGGCTAGGGAAAATTACGACCGTGCAGGGCGACATGAAAGAAATGCAAAATACCTTACTGACTGCCATAGCACAGTTGACCAGTAAAGTAGATAATATTGGTGAACAGATGGCAGAGATTAAACAAGAGCTTCTGGAGAACAACAAACAGACAGCAGAGAACAATAAAGCCCTAAAAGTATTAGGTGCCCAGGTGACAGATAATACACAAAAGATGGAACAACTAGGAAAACAACAGAACATACATGAATCTAGACATTTTCAGTTGGAAGTTGATAGAGCCGCCTATATGGTGAGGTTTCAAAACATACCAGAAGAGAAAACTGAAGATTTGCAGAAAATATTAAGTGAAGCCTTGGCTGAAATTTTACAGGTGACCCCTCAAAAGATGGAAGAAGAGTTTGACCAAGTTAGATGAGTGCCATCAAGTTATACAAGACAAAATAAATTACCTAGCAAAGTTCATCTGAAGTTTACAAGAAAGAGGACCAGAGATTATATTTTGAAGCAAGCAAGAGACAAACCCATGATGATAGCTGGAAACATGGTGAAAATTCTAAGAGAGGTACCGTGGCCAGTGAGACAAAAGAGGAGAGAATACCAAGCGTTAACAGATTTTCTGAGAGAAAGAGAAATACCCTATAAATGGTTAATGCCAGAAAGCCTTTTTTTTACTTACCAGGAGAATCTCTCTCAGCTTGACTTCGCGAACGAAGATTTAAGAAGGGTACAGTAGTCCACGTCTGCTGCAGGCTCGCTGGTGGCTGACAAGACCAATGCGGGACAGGCAGATCCGGCCACAGTGGCTGCAGGGAAAAGTCTGATTTGGGGTTGGTGCTGTAGCAGTGCGATTCTTCCTCAATCTCCTTTTGTCCTCAAGACCAGCTATGCGTGCGTTCTCAAAGGAAGAGACAGCCTGGTGGATGGTGTGCCTCCATGCTTTGCGATCTGAGGCTAGGTCAGACCACTGGTGATGGTTGATGCGACAGATGCCAAGGGATTTCTTCAAGGAGTCCTTGTACCTCTTCTTTAGTGCCCCTCTATTTCGATGGCCGGTGGAAAGTTCGCCATACAGAGCAATCTTGGGAAGGCGGTGGTTTTCCATCCTAGAAATATGCCCTGCCCAGCGCAGCTGCGTCTTCAACAGCAGTGCCTCGATGCTTGTAACCTCCGCCCTCTTGAGGACTTCAGTGTTGGTCACAAAGTCACTCCAGTGGATGTTGAGGATGGTGCGAAGGCAGCGCTGATGAAAGCGCTCAAGGAGTCGCAGGTGATGACGGTATAAAACCCACGATTCGGAGCCTTAGATGAGGGTTGTCATCACAACCGCTTTGTAAACATTGATCTTTGTGCCTTTTTTCAGATGCTTGTTGCTCCACACTCTTTTGTGCAGTCGGCCAAATGCACGGTTTGCCTTTGCCAGCCTGTTGTCAATCTCCTTGTCAATCTTGGCATCTGAGGAGATGATGCACCCCAGGTAGCTGAACTGCTGGACTGTCTTCAGAACTGATTCACCCACAGTGATGCAGGGAGGGTGATAATCTTCCTGGGGTGCAGGCTGGTGGAGAACTTCTGTCTTCTTCAGACTAACTTCTAGGCCGAATAGCTTGGCAGCCTCTGCAAAGCAGGACGTCATATGCTGCAGAACTGATACCGAGTGGGAGACGAGTGCAGCATCATCAGCAAACAGTAGCTCTCGGATAAGTTTTTCCATTGTCTTGGAGTGAGCCTTTAGTCACCTCAGGTTGAACAGGCTGCCATCAGTGTGATAGCGGATGTAGACACCATCGTCATCATCTAGATCTACTGCGGCTCTTTGAAGCATCATGCTAAAGAAGATCGTAAAGAGAGTTGGTGCGAGAACGCAGCCTTGCTTTACACCTGTGCCTATTGGAAAGGGCTCCGAGAGGTCATTGCAGTGTCTGACTTGGCCTCGCTGGTCTTCATGTAGCTGGATGATCATGCTGAGGAACCTTGGGGGACATCCTAAACGTTCCAAGATTTGCCTCAGGCCTTTCCTGCTAATGGTATCGAAAGCTTTGGTAAGGTCGACAAAAGTCACATATAGACCCTTGTTCTGTTCCCTACATTTCTCTTGGAGCTGCCTGAGAACAAATACCATGTCGGTGGTGCTCCTGTTAGCTCTGAAGCCACACTGGCTCTCTGGGAGGAGTTCTTCTGCAATGGTGGGCACCAGTCTGTTCAGGAGTATTCTGGCAAGGATTTTGCCTGTGATGGAGAGCAGGATTATCCCCCGGTAGTTGGAGCAGTCTGACTTTTCCCCTTTGTTCTTGTGTAGAGTGATGATGATTGCATCGCGAAAGTCCTGTGGTAGTTTGCCTTGTTCCCAGCAGGTGACAAGTACTTTGTGAAGTGTGCTATGTAGTACTGTGCCCCCATACTTCCAGATCTCTGGTGGGATTCCATAAACTCCCGCTGCCTTGCCACTTCTCAGTTGCTTGATGGCTTTAACAGTCTCTTCTAGAGTGGGGATCTCATCCAACTCTGTTTTCACTGGTTGAAGTGGGGTGAGGTGGATTGCTGAATCTTGAACTACACGGTTGGCACTGAAGAGAACCTGAAAATACTCCGACCACCGTTTCAGTATGGATGCCTTGTCTGTGAGGAGCACTTGGCCGTCTGCACTACGCAAGGGACTCTGAGCCTGATATGATGGGCCATATACTGCCTTCAGGGCTTCGTAGAACCCTCTTAAATCACCAGTGTCTGCACACAGCTGGGTTCTCTCTGTAAGCTTGGTCCACCACTCGTTTTGAATATCTCAAAGTTTGCGCTGGAGGTTGCTACATGCAGTGTGAAAGATTGCTTTTTTCCCGGGACAGGAGGGCTGAGCAAGGTGTGCTTGGTAGGCAGATCTCTTTTTTGCTAGTAATTCTTGGATCTGTTGATTGTTCTCGTCAAACCAGTCCTTGTTCTTCCTTGTGGAGAACCCGTGGACTTCTTCAGAGATCAACAGGATGGTAGTTTTTAGGTGTTCCCAGAGGCTTCTGGAGAAGAGTCTGTGGGGCAACTGGGGTCCTCAATTCTTGACTGGAGTTTTGCCTGGAAGTTATCTCTGATCATAGTCCTGTAATGATAAAGTTTAAAGGTACATCAATAAGAAGATTATGGAGGTTAAATACCTCAATTCTGAAAGATAAAGACTCTTAAAGAATCTAAGGTTGAAATGGAATCCTTCTTCAAACAGAATATAACGCAAGATGTAAAGATGCAAATAGTCTGCAACACTGCTAAAGCTTATTTCAGGGGCCTTGCAATTAGATATGGTAGCAAGAAGAAGAAAGAAAGAACTGAAAATTTTCAAAAATTAATGTTACAAGCTGGAGAAGCTAAAAAGAATTAAAAAAAAACAACCAACAAGACAGGAATTCCAAAATAAGGTGAAAAAAATACAACATCAATTGAACTTGTTACTTATGGAGGAGACAGAAATAAAATTGAGGTATGCTAGACAAAAAAATTTTGAGCGTACCAACAAACCTGGAAGGTGGTTGGCCTATAGGATGAGAAAAGAAAAGGCCAAAAGAATAATTTCGTTTCTGAAAGATGAGAATAATAAAGAGAAAGCACAAAAACAAGAGATATGTCAAATTGTGGAACAGTTCTATAAAAAATTATATGAAGATAAGCAAGTCCACAAAACAGATCTAGAAGATTATATTAACCAAAATAATCTTAACAAATTTACAAAGGAACAGCAAAAAATGTTAAGTGAACTGATAACAATTAGAGAACTAGGAGATGTAATGACATCCCAAAAGAATGGCAAAGCCCCGGACCCAGATGGTCTGCCTGCTGAATTCTATAAAGCTTATGAGGAGTCTTTACTGTTACCATTTAAGCATCTCATTGAAAATATTCAAGATGAAGGCCAAATACCAGCTTCATGGCAAGAAGCTACAATATCCTTAATTCCAAAAGAAGATGCAGATTTGAAAGATATTGAAAATTGTCGTCCAATCTCCCTTTTAAATGTGGACTGTAAAATTTTTGCTGCAATATTGGCACAACGTTTGAAGAAAGTTCTGCAGTCTATAATACATCAAGATCAGGCAGGGTTCCTTCCTAGAAGATACTTGAAAGGCAATGTTAGAACAGTTTGTAATATTTTGGAACTCATCCAGAGAAACAACTGGCTTTAATCTGCTTGGATGCTGAGAAGGCCTTTGATAATGTTCTTTACAGCAACTGAAAGGTATGGAATGTGGTGAAAATTTCTTGACAGCAGCAGAAGCAATATACTCTTTTCAAAGAGCAAGGGTGACATTGAACGGCAAATTAACAGATGCAATAATATTAAAAAAAAGTACAAGACAAGGCTGTCCACTGTCACCACTACTTTTTATTTTATCTCTAGAGATACTGAACAATCAGATAAGAGAAGATATAAGTATTAAGGGAGCAGTGATAAAAGGTGAATAATACAAATTGAGAGCTTTTGCAGACGATCTAGTTTTTATATTAGAGCAACCAATAGAGTCAATAGACTGTCTTATAAACAAGATTACACAATTTGGTCACTGGGCAGGACTGAAGATTAATTACCACAAAACAAAATTTTTGACAAAGAATATGACGATGGAACAAATCCAATCTCTTCAGCAAAAATCAGGGTTTTTGTATGAGAAAAGAATCAAATATCTAGGTGTACTTATCTCAAATAAGTGTAGCAATCTGAAAACAGACAATTATGATAAACTACTCAAAGAAATTAAAAAAGATTTGGAAAAGTGGCATGACTTGAACCTATCCTTAATGGGAAGAATAGCCTTAATAAAAATGAATATCCTTCCAAGGTTATTATTTTTGTACCAAACTATTCCAGTATTTCTAAATAGTGGGTTTTTTCAAGAACTGAATAAGATGGTCTCCAAATATGTTTGGCAAGGCAAAAACTTAGAATCAAACTAAAGACACTGCAAGACTCCAAATCAAGAGCAGGTATGTGACTTCCAGACTGGCGATTGTATTATAAAGATTATGTGCTTTTGTTGGTAAAAGACTGGATATTACTGAATGATAAGAGACAATTGTTGATAGAGGGACATGATCTTACTGTGGGATGGCATGCATACCTATGCTACCAAAGGCTTGAAGGACATTCTTATTTCAAGAACCATTGGTTTCGAAAATCTTTGCATCATACATGGTCATGGTTAAAAATGAGAATTTATCAAAAAATTCCAAGATGGGTCTCCCCAGTAGAAGCATTTACTCATCCAAATCTTCTAAAACCAAATCAGAACTACAAATATGAGGACTTGTTGGGAAAAGATAATCAATTGAAAACTAGAGAAAAGTTGGAAAATATGGACATTAAAATGAACTGGTGGTTGAGAATGCAAGTTGAATCTATATATGCTAAAGATAAGATGACAGTTTTCAACACAGAACAATATCCATTTGACAAAATACTTTTAGGTCCTCAAGAAAAGCTAATTTCTAACTTATATGCATATCTTCTACAGATGAAGATGCAAGATGAAGTTGTAAAAGATTGTATGGTCCAATGAGCGAAAAACTTTGGTCACAACATTACATTAGAAGAATGGGAGCGATTGTAGAAGTCCAATGTTAAATTAACTAGGTCAGTAACATTTAAAGAAAACTTGTATAAGATGTTTTATAGATGATACTTGAGTCCACAGAAATTGTGTAATATCTATACTAATATGTCTAACAAATGTTGGAAGTGTACTAAACAGGTTGGTTCTTTTTATCATATGTGGTGGATATGTGAGACGGTGAAGAACTACTGGATAATGGTTCATGACCTATTACACAGACACAGATTCAATTCAAACCAGAATTGTTTTTATTTAATATATTTCCTAAGGACTATTCCAAAGAAATGAGACATCTGTTGGCACATTTCAATTCAGCAGCCAGGATTCTCTTGGTGAGAAATGGAAATCTCAGAAATTCCCACAAGAATGGATCTAGTGAGAAAAATCTTGGAAACAGCAGAGCAGGACTTTTTGTCCCAGCTGTTGGCTGGGAAATCTAAGGAAGAAGCAAGAAAATATTGGATGAAATTCTATGCCTGGCTAGACACTCAAGACTCTTAAGATTCTCTGGTGTGAACTCATATCTCCATTGGTCCAGACAGCCTCCCTGCTGAATTTTATAAAGCTTTTGAAGATTGTTTATTGCTACCTTTTAAACACCTTTTGGAAATGATTTTAAAAGAATCTGGAAAACCAAATTCATAGCAGGAAGCTATATCGTTAATACCAAAAGAAGCTACATATTTGAAAAATATAAAAAATTATAGACCAATTTCTCTTTTGAATGTGGATTATAAAATTTTTACTTCAATACTGGCACAAAGATTAAAGAAAGTACTGTCAGTTATTATACATCAAGATCAAGCAGGATTTTTACCAGGAAGACAGTTGAAGGATAATGTTAGAACAATATGCAATATAATGGAGTATTATGAGAGTCATCCAGAGAATCAACTGGCACTAATTTGCTTAGACACAGAGAAGGCCTTTGACAATGTGAGTTGGCAATTTTTGATAAAGCAACTGGAAGGCATGGAATGTGGTGAGAATTTTTTGAGGGTGATACAATCAATAGATTCATCCCAAATGGCAAAGGTGATTTGACAAAACTCATTTCTATCCAGAAAGGTACTAGACAAGGATGTCCCCTATCACCACTTATCTTTATTTATGTCTAGAGATATTGAATAATCAAATAAGAGAAGATTCAAATATTAAAGGAGTTGTGATTAAGGGACAATACAAATTGAAAGCAATTTGCAGATGACTTGGTCTTCATATTAGAACAACCATTAGATTCAATTGAACATTTTGATAAATAGGATTAATCACTTCGCCATTGGGCAGGTTTGAAGATAAACTATACCCAAACAAAATTATTGACAAAGAATATGACAACGGATCAAATTGGTCTTTTACAGCAAAAATCAGGATTTTCGTTTGAGAAAAAAGTGAAATACTTGGGTATATACATTTCAAATAAGTGCAGTGATTTAAAGAAAAACAATTATGACAAATTGCTTAAAGAAATTAAAAGGGACCTAGAAAAACGGCAAGACTTGAATATATCCTTAATGAGAAGAATAGCCTCAATAAAAATGAATATTTTAGCAAGCTTGCTATTTCTTTTTCAAACTATTCTGGTTCTTCTAGCAAGTACATTTTTTCAAGAATTGAACAAAATGATATCAGAATATATCTGGTGTAAGAAAAAAAATCTATAATTAAGTTAAAAGTACTACAAGATGCTAAAACAAGAGGGGGCCTGGATCTTCCTGACTGGCAATTGTACTACAAAGCTTCGGCATTGTCTTGTGTAAGAGAATGGGCGTTATTGACAGGTAGAAGACAACTATTGTTAGAAGGACAGGATCTTACTCTGGGTTGGCATGCATATTTGTGGTGCCAAAGATTAGATGGACATTCTTACTTTAAAACTCATTGGTTCCGGAAATCCTTGTATCATACATTGGATGAAACCGAGAATCTATCAGAAAATTCCAAGATGGGTGTTTCCAATAGAAGCATTCACACCACCAAATCTTATAAAACCAGACCAGAATTATAAATGCGAAGACTTGTTGAAAAGAGACAACCACCTGAAATCTAAAGAAGAACTAGAGGGTATTGATATTAAACTGAGCTGGTGGTTGAGAGCACAAATAAAATCTAGATATGCCAAAGACAAGATAATAGGTGTCAATTTGGATCAATATTCATTTGATAAAATATTTTTGTGACCTCAAGAGAAACTGATATCGAACTTATACTCTTACTTACTTCAGATGAAGATGTAAGGTGAAACTGTAAAGAACTGTATGCTCCAGGGGGCTAAGAATATAGGTCGCAATATTATGTTAGAGGAACGGGAAAGATTATGGAAATTCAATATTAAACTAACCAGATAAGTTGCTTTTAAAGAAAACTTGTATAAAATGTTTTATAGATGGTATGTAACTCCTCGAAAACTTTCTAAAATGTACTCTAATGTGTCTAATAAGTGTTGGAAATGTACAAAGCAAGTGGGGTCGTTTTATCATATGTGGTGAACATGTGAGGTGATGAAAGATTTTTGGAAGATGATTCATGAACTTTTACAGAAAATACTGAAGAGACAGATTCAATTCAAACCAGAACTATTTTTATTGAATATATATCCCAGTGACTATACAAAAGAGACAAGACATTTGTTGGCACATATCAATACAGCAGCCAGAATTTTGCTTACACAGAAATGGAAACTTCAAGAGGTGCCTACGAAATCAGACTTGATCAGTAAGATAATGGAAGCTGTGGAGATGGACTATTTATCCCAAATACTAGTGGGGAAATCAGAAGCAAAAAAATACTGGGAAAAGTTATATATATGGTTAGATACTTAAAAATTATGGAGTGCATTTTTGATCTCCAGCTCCTATAGTAGATATCTTAAAATGCTGTATTAGAAACATAATTAAATGTGATGGTTTATAGGAGAACTTACAATCTTTACAATAAATTTTATAATCTGAGAAGGTATGTGACATAATTGATTACACTGTATGTAATAATACTTTATGTTATGGATCATTCAGGTTAGACTAATAGTGTATTGTAACTGATAGTTCTTTCTTTACTCCCCCTTTTCCCTACCCTTTTTTCTTTTCTTTTCTAAAACCAATAAAAACTTCAAATTCGGGGGGGGGGGGGGGGATGTCGATGCGCTTAGAGCCCAAGAGGGTGATCTTTAGTGACGCAAGAATGAAGGTTGCACACAGTAGTTGTAAAACCACTATATACATTTATTTAAACACCAATCACTCTCCACTCCGACAATATGCTCCACTGCACTCCAACTTCATTAACCCACACACACCAAAGTGTCTTTGTACATTTATAACTTGAATAGCCAATCAGCATCTTGCTGTGTCATGCTGACTGTGCTTCTGGCTGATGCAATATCTCTGGCACCCAGCCACCTACTGTCATCTAGATGACCTAGCCTCAAGCATTAGTTTCACTTTCACAGCATGTGCTATAAACTGTCATTCCTGTCAAATACAAGCGACAGGGAAGACTAACACAATTTGTGGTAGGGTATGAGCGCTCATGAGTCACTGCTCACATCTTCAGACTTTTGTCTGAATGCTCTTGGAGCAAATTGAGATCTAGGTTTCCTATCTCATTACCAATGCTGGTATCTCCATGAATGCCTACTATTATTTATTCATTTACTATTTGTTACTTTAAATTTCTTTCCCGCCCTCTCCGCAAGCGGACTCAGGGCGGCTAACAACATTCATTTTTACAGATTAAAAACCAATAAAAATAGTTACAATTTAAAATTATTTAAAAACATTTCATTTCATGGTGCTGTATTGCAATATAATACAAGCGATGATCATATATTACTCTATAATGATGTAGGGTGGCAGCTCTCTCCCAGTTAGATCTCAAAGGCCTGTCAAAACAGTTTGGTCTTACAGGCCCTGTGGAATGTAGAGAGATCCCGCAGGGCCCTTATGGCCTCCGGGATGGCATCCCACAATTCTGGTGCTGCCACCAAGAAGGCCCTAGCTTGCATCAGCCGCAACCTAGCCTCCTTTGGTCCAGGGATGGACAATAGATTTTTTTGTCCCTGAACATAGTGCTCTCTGGGGAATATGTGGAGAAAGGTGGTCCCGCAGATAGACAGGCCACTGACCACAGAGGGCTTTAAAGGTCAATACCAACACCTTGAAACAGATTCGGAACACAATAGGTAGCCAGTGCAACTCTTTCAGCACTGGCCGAATGTGCTCCCACCGGGGAAGCCCCATTAACAGCCCTGCTGCAGTGTTCTGCACTAGCTGTAGTTTCCGAGTCAGCACCAAGGGTAGCCCTATGTAGAGAGCATTACAGTGATCTATTCTTCAGGTGATTGTAGCATGGATCACCATTGCTAAGTTGTCGCACTCCAGGAAAGAGGCCAACTGCCGCACCCGCCGAAAATGAAAAAAGGCGGATCTAGTAGTGGCTGCTACTTGGCCCTCCATTGTAAGGGAGGACTCAAGGAGCACACCCAAGCTCTTGACCTTAGGGGCTGGTATTAGTGACACTCCATCAAGAGCTGGCAGAGGAATCTCCCCCCCCCCCGGACCACCCCAGCTCAGGTAGAGAACCTCTGTCTTCATTGGATTCAGCTTCAACCGACTCAGCCTGAGCCAAGATGCTACGGCTTGAAGAGCCAGGTCTAGATTTTCTGGGGTACAGTCGGACTGACCACCCATCAATAGATGGAGCTGGGTGTCATTTGCATATTGGTGACATCCCAGCACATACCTCCTGACAATTTGGGCAAGGGGGCGCATATAGATGTTAAATAACATCAGGGACAGAACCACAACCTGTGGTACACCACATATAAGTGGGTGCCTTTTGGAATGATTCCTCCCCTATCACCACCCTTTGTCCCAGATCTTGGAGAAAAGAGGCCAACCACTGTAAGGAAGACCCCTGAATCCCCACGTTGGCAAGGTGGCTAGTCAGTAGCTGATGGTCAACTGTATCAAATGCAGCTGACAGATGTAATAATAACAGCACCGCTGAGCCACCCCGATCCAGATGTCGCATGAGGTCATCTATGAGGGCGACCAGAACCATCTCCGTCCCATGACCTGGTCAAAAGCCGGACTGGAATGGATCCAGTGAGGAAGTGTCATCCAGGAATCGCTGTAGCTGAGTTGCCACTGCCCACTCTATAACCTTACCCAAAAAGGGAAGGTTTGATACTGGCTGATAGTTCGCCAATATGGCCAGACCACAGCCTCTTTAAGAGGTATGGGAAAGATCCCTTCTACCAGGGATCTGTTGACAATACCCTGTAGTGGCTCACGTAACAATGCCTGGCTAGCTTTTATAAGCCAGGATGGGCATGGGTCCAACCCAAAGGTCATAGGGCATACAGAGAAAAGGATCCTATTGACTTCCTCCAGGCTGAGTGGATTGAAGGAATCTAGAATTGGACCAGAAGATGCGCTCGGTGCCTCAAGTTCTTTCACTGTATCAATTATGGTGGGAAGGTCGTGTCGGACCAACGAGACCTTATCTGCAAAAAAACTTGCAAAAGCCTCACAGCCAATTTCCAATTCTCTAACGTTTGGTTTACTTTGCGGTAAAATTGTTAATGACCAAATTATACTAAACAATTGTGCTGGGCGCGAGGTCGCAGACACAATCCGGGACTCAAAGTAAGCCTTCTTTGTGGCCCGGACTGCCACCTTATGGGTCCGCATAAATGACCTATAAGATGTTCTCATAGCTTTGTTGCGAGTACATCGCCATTGTCTCTCTAGTCATCTCAGTCACCGTTTCATTGACTGCAGCTCCGGGATATACCATGGAGCGGATCATGAACAAGGATGAAGAGGACGTTGAGGAATGATCTCGTCAATGGCTGTAGAGAGCTGGCTATTCCAGATCTCCACCAGCTCATCTAATGAGTCACCAGAGGGCCAGGGATCCCGTAAAGTCATTTGAAGCCGCAGAGGGTCCATCTGCCTTCGCGGGCAAGCTAAAACTTGCTCTCTGCCTAAATGGGGTAGGGGTGGAGTATCCCCATGGGCCCTCAGGGCATAGTGGTCAGACCATGGCACTGCCTCGGCAGAAATCTGATTCACTGCAACTCCCGCCGCAAAGATTAGGACTAACGTGTGTCCAGCCCGATGTGTGGGCACTGTTATATATTGGGAGAGTCCCAGTGCTGCCATGGAAAGCACTAGGTCCGTCGCCCAAGTGGAAGCCTCATCCTCGGCATGGACATTGAAGTCACCCAGGACTATAAGTTGAGGATGCTCCAATGCCCAGGCTGCTACAGCCTCCATCAGGGACAGTAAGGCACTGACTGGTGCATTAGGCGGATGGTACACCAGCCAGATTGCCAACCTCTCCCCAACATCCCACATCAGGCCAGCACACTCTATGCCCATGATGCTTGGCGGTGGAAGCGCCCTGAAGGAGCAATCCTTCTGTATGAAGAAAGCTACCCCTCCCCCCACCTGCTAGTCCGAGCCTGGTGAAGAACAGAGAAACCAGGCGGGGCTACTTGAGAGAGAGCAATCGTCTCTCCATCTCGCAGGTCTCCGTCACGCAAGCCAAGTCCATGTCCTGCCTGATTAGAAAATCCTGCAGGACTGAGGTTTTGTTATTTATGGACCTGGCATTACACAATACCAGGGATGGAGGCGAGTGCTTCCACTTGGCCCCCATACCCGCTATCATTGGGATGGGACACAGACTGGAAGGGGAGCGAGCCCTCTTGTGTCTCAGTCTTCTTCCATTCCAATTTTGCCTGCTCCCACCGCTGTACTTTCCCCTCCTCAGGAGCACTGGAATCCCCTAGCCAGACATCTCTTACTGATGGTCTTCTCGGAGTCTCAAATCACCAGCAGCGTGCACATCAATGTATCCTGCTCCTTCCACCCACTCACTTAACCTAACACTCTATCCACTAATATCTCTCTGCATATCACACCTAATCCAGTCAAGACTGCTATTGCCATTCAATATCTGAAATCATTTTAATGAAGTTTATATCTCTGGTTCCTTGTGTTACATTTTATAGCACACATGGCCCAGCCTATCATAGTGACATTTATGTCAGATCTGGCCCTTGTAACAATGAGTTTGACACCTTTGTCCTAAGGTGACATGACCAAGATAGTTGTCAAACAATCAACAGTAGTCCATTAAGGAATTATGTTTTCCTCAGTGTTCTTAATCTCAAATTCCAATACTTCTTCTTGGTATGATGATGATGATGATGTAAACTGATTGGCATTTGGTATGCAATAGAATTTATTATATATACACAAATTCTATCTATCTATCTATCTATCTATCTATCTATCTATCTATCTATCTATCTATCTATCTATCTATCTATCTATCTATCTATCTATCTATCATCTGTCTGTCTGTCTGTCTGTCTGTCTGTCTGTCTGTCAGTCTGTCTGTCTGTTCTATCTTATCTATTGATCTTCGTTTATATATAAACAAATTCTATATATAGTGCTTTAATAAAATTGCAACAGGGAAAAACTGGTATCCAACAGTACAGATGTAGCACTAAAGTTCTGCATGTTTAGATTTTCTAAATAGCTGAACTCTTGCAGCTTAATTTTTAGAAAGACAGTAGAGTTGAGATGGAAACTTGTTTCACTCATTATGGATGGATGAGCCACATGTTTCCATCCTTTTAAAGATCTATACCTGTGACTCTTGGCTACTAAATTAGAATGGGGATGCACTTGTCTGAATTTATGATTTGATCAGCAAACCAGAGATATACATAAATAAGGCTGCAATCCACTTTCCTAGGAGTAAATTCCACTAAATAAAAGGGAACATTGTTCTGAGTAGACCATTTTAAGATTCCTTGTTGATACAGTTTCTAGAAAGATCTGGGAGCAAATCTACCACATTTCCATCATTTAGGAAAACAGTTATTTTCCCCAGATTGGTATAATACCATTTTTACCCCCTTGGTCATTTGCATTTAATTTGCTATTTCTTTTCCCAATCTTTATATAGTCTTTGCTTTTTAAATACTTTGAATCACTTATCATTGTCAGAATAATTTCAATCTTTTGTTCCCTTTCTTATATAGAGACACACATATAATACAAGCAGAGATCACCAGTCATAAGATCCACTCATTTAATCTGATTTCTATAAACATAATGACTAGAAAATTTACTATTTCACGTATCAGTTATTTTAAGTTATTATAACATACAAGGGAAATTGCAATTTCAGAAATAGTGCTGCACATCACCCAAGGTGTTGATATTAACCTTTATAGTTCTGTATATCCAGTGTATCTTAAGAACTGCTACTCCAATACCATCCTACTCAATCACTATGGTCATCTTCAGAGACTCTGCTTCAGGTGCCCCCACCACCTGAGGCTAGACAGATGGCAACCCCAAGAAAGGACCTTCTCAGTCATGGCAGAACCCCCCCCCCCCATTCATTCTCCCTTTTCAGGGATATTAATTTGCCACATTCTATAACTGTCTCCTGCTAGTGACTGTAGACTTTTCCATTTTGATTGATGTTTCCTGACTCACTCTCACAGATCCTCCTTCATGCTCCATATGGGGAGAAAGAAGGAAAAAGTTATTTACTGTTTTTATTGCTGGCCTCCTAGTGAACCCTAAGCTGGGAAGAAAAGTGGCTTAAAATGTTTTAAATAAATAATTAAATCTATTATATGATTCAAAGCCTGGAGAAGAACAGAACTGCTTCCCACTTGGATGGAAGCTATCCATTTTATCCACATACTTACACTGAGTTAGAAGCCAACTATACCATTTCCAGTTTTACAAGAAGCCAACTTACTCTTTCTCATTTCACATACACATACTTTATTTGCAAGCTGTGCCACTTCATGGAACAAAAAGTTACAGATTGTCCCTTCTGATGGACAACCATCTATTCTAATGCATTGAAACTATCTGAAGTAAGGCCACTTCCCCTTAACATTTGTGAAAATCTGATTATTATTTTTTTTCTTTTAAAAATGAGATGAATGTTATATTCTTTAAATTAGGATTGTTAAATAAGTGTTACAGGTCTTCTCTGAAGCAAGTAGCTGCAGAAAATGGCTCAAAAATAAAATGGTTACATTTGCAAGATGTACTGTGATTTCTGCCAAAAGAACAGCTTGCTCCAAGAAGATGCTATGGCGGATGAGACTCAAAGCACATTGAACAATAGCCAGAAGAAACTATCCTTTTACATAACTGTTCATAACCACAAAGTAATTCCTTGCAGTTGTCTGCATCTGTGTATGTAAGCCTCATTTGAGAGTTAAAGTTTTAGGATATTACAGCATCCTGATATGAGAGTGAAATTGATGTGGGTAACTATCACCTATTTAATAGAAGTGAGTGGTTCTCTAGGGCAGAAAGAAATCCTTATGGGTTCTCTAGGGCAGAAAAAAATCCTTATGGGAATATCATGATGAAGGCATGCAGGGTGCCTTGATCAATATGGGAGAGGCACTGCATAGTCAAAAATGCTTTGGGTTTCAGGCAGGAAGGATAATGGTTTCCTGTTTATCGTGGCAAACAGCCAGGGCAACAGAACTCTTTGCCAACCTGTCAGGAATGGACAAGACATTGCTTTTGGGATATTCTCAGTTTGACCATAACTTTGGGTGATGTGCACTTTGGTATGACTACAGAAAGGCACAAGGTAACACATCTGGGGACCCAAACCCAAGTCCAGGATAGGTCAGCAAGAGACCCTCTTGGCTGGCAGGGTAAGAATTTTAAAAAAAATTCTCTGTGAAAGGCATGCAAACCAAAGTCTGGGAATGGGGAAGAAATGGAGTGAAGTCTGTCTTGACCAGCCTCTGTTTCAAAGTTCCAGCAGTGTGTGTGTGTTCATTCCTCAGTACAGAATACCAAGGAAAAATATGTGAATTGTACATGTTAGTTAACCTCATGTTTTGTTTCTTTTTCATTGTTCTTTAGCACTTTTGTAATCTTTTGATATTGTGCTCCTGTACTCTAATGAATAGAGATGTATTTTAGCAAGTAAAGATATTTTCCTTTTCAAGATCTCAAGATTTTATTCAAAGATCTCACCCAGGGCTCCCAGCTGCTTGTCCATGTGTGGACCAAAAACTGGGCTAAGGTCCATTAGCAGGCAAGGGAATAGGAGATGTGTAGCAGCTCACATGCACACATACACAGCCCTGTCCATGGTTCAAGCCACAACCATTGAAAGAAAGGGCAGAGTTTGAGTCACAGAGGCTGCACAAATAAGACAAGAGATGAGAAGGCAAGGAGGAAATGCAAGTCCTGTCACACACATGGAACTTCCTCCAGAGCTGGTGCCAGGCTTTTTGATGCCCTAGGTGAGGCTAGGGTGCCCGTGACCGCCTCCCTGCAACTTGCTTGTTCCAAGCTGGCTTTTTCAAGCAGGAGAGCCAGCACTGGAGTATGTGTGTGTGTGTGTGGGGGGGGAATCTAACCCTTCCTGCACCGTACAGCCACTGGGAGCTGCACTTCCTGCGGCCTCTGGCACCTCTTGCAAGGGGAGAAGATGTGAGTGTGTGAATAGTTTATTGTACATGGCCATTGGCCATGACAATATAAAAGCACATTATAAAAAAACACAATATAGAATTGACATTCAAAATACCAAGCTTAAGAACCAAGTCTTCAGATTAAAACTATATGGTGCTTCTAAAATTTCAAGCATGCAGTGCTTAAAATAGTTAAATAATATTAACTATGCTGAACTATAGAGCTCAGTGTGATGCATTACTAGGAGCCACCTTGGATCTAACTTTTATTTATTTATTTATTTGGTTAATTTCTATTCCGCCCTATTCCAAATGGGCTCAGGGCGGATCACATACAGATAAAATCAAACAGATACAGTACAACTTTTCTAACTGCAAGTGCAAAGAGTGCTACCCTACGTGAGACTCATATTCCTACGTAAGACTCATATCTGACAGTAAGGATTCATATCTGACAGTAGGAATGCCAGCTTTTCATTGTCAGGAAAGTTATGTGTTTGGCTTAAAATTCTAGATAGAGATCCACTTCTTAGGTCTAAGTATAAAGGGCAAACCATTATGTAGTGGTAGAGATCTTCCACTGCAGTTCCATATAAACATACAAATTGTTCCTGTGGTTTCTTGGTGTATCTTCCAAGCAGTAGTTCTGTGGGCATGGTCTGAAAACGGAGTGCAGTAAATGCTGCTCTTAGGCTATAAACTGCAATATCTGTCAAGTAAGGGGATCTTAAATGGTCTTTTTTAATCTTATGATACCATGGTGCAGATTTTGACTGGGTTATCAGTGTGTTGGCTAATAGTGCATCCTCATTATATACCCATTCACGCAAATTCTGGATGTTCAGGGAGGATTTAAGTAAATCGTCAGGCACAGTGTATCATGAGATGGTGTTATTATAAAATTCAACACGAGTTTTGTCATTGCTTATTAAAACAGAGTAGCTTATTTTACTAAGAGTTTCTTTTGGAAGCTGCTGAAATTTCAGCTTTGATTTCAAGATTACTATGTGAGCTTGAGCCCTAAGTGAAGGTATACCTAATTCTGCTCTCATTAAGGCTGCAGGTAATCCTTTAGGCAAAAGCAATAGCCACCTCAAAAAATAGTTTTGCACAGTCTCCAAGCTGGACAGTATTTATTCCTTCCACCCCCAGAGTTCTATCCCATACAGTACATGAGGAATTACTTTGGTAATAAAGAGCTTAACAGCAGGATCTATTAAGAAACACTCTTTAGTTCGGTAAAATCTCAGGATTACTCCCGATGGTTTATTTGCAGTTGATTTAATGGAGGCTACGTAGACATTGCAATTCAATGTTTCACTAAGCGTTTGACCCAGATATTTGTATATCTTACACTGTTCTATTGGAACTCCATGGAAGTTCCAGATATATATATTTTAGGTCTTTTCCGAAAGATCACTACCTTGGTTTTGGACTAGTTGATAGATAATCTCTCCTCCTTACAGTAGTCTCCTAAACTAGAAGTCTCTTCTGAGTGACCAGTGGTACCCCACTTCCAACAGCGATCTTTGGGCATAATGATGAGCAATGAGGTCCAGATGGGGTCCTAGTCTTGGGGGAGCAGTGGACACATTGCCCAGGCCCCGTGCCACTGTGGGCCTCTGGGAGGCAGAGTGGCAGGACCAGATGCCCTGGTAGGCAGGGCACACAAATTGGCAGAGGCTAATGATCCAGAGTGCAGTCAGGAACAGCATTGCTTACAGCATTGCTTTCAGCATCAGATGCTAAATAACATAGAGTATTTAGCATCTGATGCAAAATATCCTAGGAAAGAAACCAAACAGTCATAACTTTAGATGTATAATGTTTGGATTCTTGATGTATAAGTGAATCTGAGATTTTATCTAATATATATATAATTCCTGGACTTTTAAGAGCCAATTCGAAATAGACAGCAGTTTAGTGGATTTCCATTTGCTTGCAATCTCAAGCTTTGTGGCTACATAAAGAAATTCTAGAAGTGGAAAGTTAGTAAATTCCAGTAATAGTTTGGGGGCAAATGTTAATTACAAAGTAGAGATCAAATTGCCAACATTCGCTGGATTATGGAGAAAGCATGGGAGTATCAGAAAACGTCTATTTCTGTTTCATTGACTACGCTAAAGCCTTTGATTGTGTAGATCACAACAAGCTGTGACAAGTCCTTAAAGAGATGGGACTACCAGACCACCTCACATGTCTCCTGAGAAACCTGTATAAGGGTCAAGAAGCAACTATCAGAATGGGATATGGAACAACTAATTGGTTTAGAATAGGAAAAGGAGTTTGACAAGGATGTATATTGTCACCCTGCTTATTTAATTTATATGCAGAGTACATCATGTGGAATGCTGGCCTGGATGAAGCACAAGCTGGAATTAATTGCTGGGAAAAACATCAACAATCTCAGGTATACAGATGATACCACTCTAATGGCAGAAAGTGAGGAGGACCTAAAGAACCTTTTGTTGAGGGTGAAAGAGGAGAGCACAAAAGTAGGCTTGAAACTCAACATCAAAAAAACGTTAAAAACATCAAAGAAATGCTGAGGGTGAAAGAGGAGAGCACAAAAGTAGGCTTGAAACTCAACATCAAAAAAACTAAGATCATGACATTTGATCACACCTTGGCAGATAGAAGGGGAAAACATGGAAGTGGTGACAGATTTCACATTTCTGGGATCCAAGATCCAAGATGAAATTAAAAGACGTTTGCTCCTTGGGAGGACAGCTATGGCAAACCTGGGCAGTATAATAAAAAGCAGAGACATCACCCTGCCAACAAAAGTCTGTAGAGTCAAAGTGGTGGTATTTTCAGTAGTAATGTATGGCTGTGAGAGCTGGACCATAAGGAAGGCCGAGTGCAGAAGAATAGATGCTTTTGAGCTGTGGTGCTGGAGAAGAATCTTGAGAGTCCCTTGGACTGCAAGAAGATTAAATCAGTCAGTCCGAAGGGAAATCAATCCAGACTGTTCCCTGGAAGGTCAGATGCTGAAGCTGAAGCTCAAATATTTTGGCCACCAAATGAGAAAGGAACACTCACTGGAGAAGACTCTGATGCTGGGAAAGACAGAAGGAAAAAGAAGAAGGGGACGGCAAGTTGAGATGGCTGGACAGCATTACTGATGTAACAAACACGAATTTGAGCAGAATTGGAGAATGGTGGAAGACAGCAGGGCCTGGCATGACTTTGTCCATTGAGTCGCAAAGAGTCGGACTTGACTGTGCAACTGAACAACAACAACAAAAAAATTCAAATCTTAATGGAATTTCTAGGTGGAGAATATTAGAAATGAAGTGCACGCTGAGCTAATATCCAAAATTGCTGGACATGTGAGCATTCCCACCAACAGTGAATGTGAGTTCCAAGTGTATTACAGGCCTTCCCACAAAGTTGGAAGCAGAATGGTGCATATGATGTGATTTGGTTGGTGCTAAATACTCTATGCTATTAGAAGCAATTGAAATGAGCCCCATGGCACAGAGTGGTAAAGCTACAGTACTGCAGTCCAAGCTCTGCTCACAACCTGAGTTCAATCCCAGTGGAAGCTGGGTTCAGGTAGCCAGCTCATGGTTGACTCAGCCTTCCATCCTTTCGAGGTCAGTAAAATGAGTACCCAGTTTGCTGAGGGTGAAGTGTAAATGACTGGAGAAGGCAATGGAAAACCACCCCATAAAAAAGTCTGCCATGAAAACGTGAAAGCAACATCACCCCAGAGTTGGAAATGACTGGTGCTTGCACAGGGGATTAGTTTTCCCTTTTTATTAGAAGCAATTAATGTTATTTATTAGTCTAGTCTTTTTTGATCAAGGTTCCCTTTAAATCAGCCAACCTCCAAACCTGTATTCAACAATGTTTTTTCTTTTGTTTCTTTTTTAATTTGTTTGATTTCATAAATAATTTCTGTATACTTCTTACATTTTAATTTTCAAATCCTTATCTGTATTACTTTACTTTTGTATTTCTGATAAGGCTAGTGCATTCTATTGCATTGTTGTATTGCATTTTTGTATGTTTAATATGATCAAGAAAATTGTTATTTGGAGGGAATAGTTGATGTATAAGGCAGTCTTTTTTAAGGTTACAGCAACCAAAGAGCACTACAAAAATATTGTAATGAAAATTTCCTTTGACAACTGGAAGGAAAAGCACCTACATAGTAGATATTTGAAAGACATAGAGAACAAAGTTGGTAGTGAAAATACCTGGAACTGGCTTCAGAATGGGCACTTGAAGAAAAAAATGGAAAGACACATTCTAGCTGCACAAGAGCAGGCACTCCAAATTCATAGTATGAAAGTGAAGATTCAGAAGACCAGTGATAACAGTGAATGTTGACTTTGTGTGAGAAAGGATAAAACTGTTGACCACATGATCAATGCCTGCCATAAAACTGCTCAAACTGACTATAAAGAATGTCATGACATAGTTGCAGCTATGTTGCACTGGAATCTTTGCAAGAAGTATGGCTTACCATCAGCCAGAAATGTATAGGAGAAGGAGGAGGAAGAGGGGAGGGGGAGGAGATTGGATGCACAATTTGTTAACATCTCTAATTTGAGAACCATTTGTGCAAATTAGAGACATTAACAAATTGGATGGGAGCCATTGCCTTAGCATGGGTTCCAGATTAAGAATGTGGGGCCAGTGGAAGTGGCAAATGAAACATGAATTAAACCTGGAACTCATGTAGCCACACCTGTTGGATAGAGGACTGCTACCTCTGGATTCATGCAAGCATTACAGTACAACCTGTGTCTGCCAGAAAAAGGGATGTGAAGACAGCAGGAGGAAGTACCTACGATTTGCAGCATTCATAATTTATTTAATTGGAAATATCATTTCATTTTGTGGACACTGAACTCAGGTACAGTCATATAAATTGAGAGTGTTTTCCAAGAATAACAATGAATATTGCATAAATAAGAGTATAGAGCATTTGTTTAAAGCGTGTTAATTACAGTGTTTGTTATTATTATTTCACCATAACTGGAGATTGGCAAACCTACATTGAGGGCTTTAAACATCTTGAACTGAACTCATAAACAAACTGGCAACCCATGTAGCTGTTCTTAAACTGGCAAAATATAGTCCCATTTCCTAGCCTATGAAAGTAATCAGGCTGCTATATTCTGAACCAAGAGGAGTTTCCAGATTTTCTTCAAAGGCAGCCCAACATGGAAAGCAATTCAGTAATAAATGACTATGAGGTTAGAAAAATGTGGTTCTGTGTGTGCAGGTCATGAGAACCATATGCAGCTGATAGGAGGCACTTGGCCACTATAATAACCTGCTTGTCAAAGAGCAAGGCCAGGCTCATGAGCACTCCCAAGTTCTTAACCTGCTTTACAAAATCCAACACCATTCAACACAAGAGTAAATAATCCCTATAAAACATCAGGATGGTTGTTGTGAAGATAAACCTGAAGAGGGTGTTGTGTACGGAACCTAAATTGCAGTAGAAGCGGTACCATGGTCGGATCACCTAGCCCTCAAGGCCCGTATGGAGACACCGCCTCAACCCTGTATGGGCGGAGAACCTATTTTGGCTCGCCCGCGGAGCCTAATGGACCCAGAACGGTTCCAAATGGCCCTGTGGGATTCCTGGCCTCCTGGTGATTCCCTTGATGACCTGGTGGAGGCCTGGCAAAACCGGCTATCCAGGGCAATCAATGAGATCGCACCTTGACGTCCTCTACGCCCTCGCGTGAGGCTGGCACCATGGTACACCTTGGAGTTACACCAGCTGAAACAAGGGCTCAGACGACTAGAGAGGCAGTGGCGGCATACTCATGACGAAGCGACGAGAACATCCTATAGAATGTTTATGAGGTCTTATGAGATGGCAGTCAAGGCTGCGAAGAAAGCTTACTTTGCGGCCAGGATTGCGTCTGCAAATTCGCGCCCAGCTCAATTGTTTAGAATAATTGGAAGTCTTACTACACTGCCTCAAGGCAGACCAAATGTGAGAGAATTAGAGATAGGCTGTGAGGCTTTTGCGAAATATTTTGCAGATAAAATCACGTCGCTCCGCTAGGACCTGCCTATCACATTGAATACAGTACAGGAACTTGAGGCTCCGTGTCTGTCTTCCGATTTCATTCTGGATCGCTTCGACCCACTCAGCCTGGAGGAAGTTGAAGGAATTCTCTCTTCTGCATGCCCAACAACTTGCGATTTGGACCCTTGCCCCTCTTGGCTGATTAAATCTTGTCAAAGGGAGCTTAAATGTCTTCTACGGGACATCATAAATAGATCCCTCTTTGAGGGGTGCATTCCAACACCCTTGAAAAAGGCCATGGTCTGCCCCCTCCTGAAAAAAAGTACAGCAGACCCGGCCGAATTGGCAAATTACCAACCGGTGTCCAATTTACCGTTTCTTGGTAAAATTATTGAGAGGGCAGTGGCGTTGCAGTTACAGGGTTTTCTGGATGACGCTTCCATCCTAGACCCTTGCCAGTCCGGCTTTTGCCCAGGTCATGGGATGGAGACAGTGCTGGTCGCCTTAGTAGATGACCTCCAGCGGCATCTGGATTGAGGCGGCATGGTGGTGCTGATGCTACTAGATTTGTCGGCCGCATTCAATATGGTTGACATCAGCTACTGACCCGCCGCCTCACTGACATAAGGGTTAGGGGGCTAGCCCTACAATGGCTTTCCTCCTTCCTCAAGGGACAGGGACAAAGGGTGGCAATCGGGGGTGAGCTGTCCCAGTGGCACACACTAGATTGTGGGGTGCTGCAGGGAGCAGTTCTCTCCCCGATGCTATTTAACATCTATATGCGCCCCCTTGCCCAGATTGCCCGGAGGTATGGGCTTGGGTGTCACCAATATGCAGATGACACCCAGCTCTATCTGCTAATGGATGGCCGGCCTGACTGCGTTCCAGGGAATTTGGACCTGGCATTGCAGGCCGTGGCAACCTGGCTTAGGCTGTGTGAGCTGAAGCTGAACCTCTCCTGGTTTTTGATGGTGTGCCGCTGAAAGCGGCGCACCGGGTCAAGAGCTTGGGAGTCCTACTGGAGCCTTCATTATCAATGGAGGCCCAGATAGCAGCCACTGCCAAGTCGGCGTTCTTCCACCTGAGGCGGGCAAGGCAGTTGGCTCCCTTCCTGGAGTGCCGGGACCTAGCAACAGTGATCCATGCAACGGTCACCTCAAGATTAGACTACTGTAATGCCCTCTACATGGGGCTGTCTCTGTGCCGAACCCGGAAGTTGCAGATGGTGCAGAACGTAGCGGCTAGGCTGCTATTGGGGCTCCCGAAGTGGGAGCACATACAGCTGGGGCTACGCAGACTGCACTGGTTGCCAGTTACTTACCGGGTTCATTACAAAGTACTGGTTATTACCTTTAAAGCCCTATATGGCCGAGGACCTGCCTACCTGAGGGACCGTCTTTCCCCATACGAACCCCAGAGAGCACTGAGGTCAGCAGGGAAGAACCAGCTCACTATCCTCGGACCAAAAGAGGCCAAACTGCAAAATACTCGCACACGGGCCTTCTCTATCGCAGCTCCACACCTATGGAACCAGCTCCCAGAAGAAGTGCGAGCCCAGCGGAGCCTTGACCAGTTCCACAGGGCCTGCAAGACCACCCTTTTCAGGATGGCCTTTGCCAGTTGAGCGACTGATGTTAGGTGACTTTTGTCACCACTATTTTATGAATAGAATTAGCACCTGAATTTTTTGTATTGTATTGGTTAAATTGGAATGTTTTAAAACTAATGTGATTTTAAACCTTTGTATAATCATATGAATATGTTGTCAGCCGCCCTGAGCCCACTTCGGCGGGGAGGGCGGGATATAAATAACATTTTATTATTATATTAATATTATAAATGGTATAAGATTGAACAGGGTATTCCTGCCTGGCTCCTTGGAGCCATACGAACGAAGCTGGGAACAATGGGCAGCAGGATCCAAATACCTGTTGCCCTGCACCAGTCACAGGCCCCCGGCTGGTTCAAATGATCCAATAACAGGCTTGTGTGGGAGCCCAGAGTTGTATATAGTTGTGGCCCCATTGGCCGGTTCTTTAGTCTCGTTAGGCAGCCACCTACCATGCTGCTGTACTTAATAAAGAGCTGTTTGCCTCCCCAGTCAGAATAAAGAGGCAAACATATTATAGCTGGGTATAAAACCAGGGCCATTTTATTAACACTTATAACCGGCATAGGGGCAAGAAAACAGGACAGGTCAAGGGACACCTGATACCCTTCCCTGTCCTGTATGGGTGAGCCACCCCCAGCCCCCAGCATGAGCCATTTACTCTGGCTAGTGCCAGGCCAGCTTGGCTTGGGTTGCCTCCCTAGCCCGGGGCCCAGGCTCATCCAAGTCCAGTCCCCCAGGAGGGAACCCTGTGGCAGGCACCCACTGCAGAGAGCTGTACAGCCCAGCTGCTGTTCTGGCCTGCCACTTCCCCAAATAACAGGGAAAACCACGGGGTGTTCACCAGGATCTCAAAGCCCCAAGCTTGCACCACCACCAAGTGACCAACATTACCACCAGGCCCAAATTAAACCCGTTAAACCCACAAACAGTACAAGGTAGGTGAAAAACACCCCAAACAAGGCCAATCAGTTGAGGTGAAAAAATTCCTACCTGGCCTCCGCAACTGGGCGACCGGATAAACTTGTACTATCAGTGGGCGGGAGGGAGGGCTGAGAACGAAAAGAAAATGTGTGGATGGGGCTAATAAGAACCCAGCACTCCACCCCGCAGCCAGTCCCCAATGGGCAGGAAGGCCCGTTAGCCTCCCATCCTTCTGGGAGGCAAACACGGCCCCCGCCCTAAGCCATCAGCGCGGTTGGGAGGGGCCGCATTATCACTGCTACCTCTTCTCATTGATGCATAGAACCCACTATATTATAGAGGGGAAATGATGTTGTAAGCTGCTTTGAGTGTCCACTGAAAATAGAAACAGGGTAAAAGGGTATAGATAAATAAATGCATACCTCCTTCACCAGCAGTCTCTACACAGTGGCAGAATGTCAGAATTGTATAATCCACTATGCATAAACTACATACATGCTGCTGAAATCTTAGACTAAATATAGAATTACAGCCTTGTGTACAGAGCCTATGCATGTTAGATTCGGCTCATTTGTGTGATATACCATTATGGAGAGGTCTACTAGTGTTAGAGATGAGTACATATAATATAGTGGGTTCAATGCATACAGAAGACATGGTTGCAGTGATCATAGTTCTTTATTGAGTTACAGCATGGTAACCAGTAATTAAGAAGACTGCTCAACTGGGCCAATTGAACCAACTATATACACTTCAAGGTTCCTGAGCTAGGATGCCATTGGATCATTCAAACCAGCAGGCAGCCTGCGATTGGAGCAGGGCAGCAGGGATTTGGATCCTACTGCCCATTGTTCCCGAGTTCCCAAGCTCATTTTTAAAGGCTCCAATGAGCCAGGCAGGAACACTAATAATACACAATAATAATCACATACACAACAGTACAGTAAGCCCCATGGCCAAGGATATATGTTCTCCCAACATAGTCTATATTTGGGTCCAGTGTATAATCTGAACTTGTCCCCATCACCTGCCAGTGACCAGTGGGGATCTGGCAACCCTAGAACTGGACAATAGATAATTTTATATACAGTGTAGGATAAATTTATGTATTATTTTAAATGTTTTTATGCTTCCATTCCACCCAATCTGGGTCCCCTGATCAACAAGGTGAAAACTGAATGGTATGGCTTTAGATTTTAAAGAAAACATTTAATCCTGATCGATGAAATGCTGAACATATGTTTTAAACATTTGTTGGCTCATAAAACATGTTTGATCAAGCAGTTGTAATACTAGTTGTGTATAATTTAGAAATATTGCATCATTTGTGAATTGGAAGTCTGAAATGTGTCATTTAATTTGCATCTGAATAATTTAGCACCAGATTTTAGACTTCTTCATGCCTTTATTTAGGTATGCAAAAAAAAGTCAATACTTTGTTCTACTTCAGCAAGATTGCATTCTCTTTTGCATGTTGTACAAGAAAGAGACCAACCAGTCACTCAGACTTTTATTCCGTATTTATGATTATTTAGTGAACAGTTTGAACAAACATATTTTAGCCTCTGGGCTATCTGTGAACTGTTTCTGACAGCTGTTCTTTATTGTTTGCAATGTCTAATAGGTTGCATAAGAACATAGGAAAAGAACTGCTGGATCAGACCAATAGCCCATCTAGTCCAGCATCTTGTCTCACACAGCAGCCAACCAGCTCCTCTGGAGGCCAATAGCAAGGGCATAGAGACCAAGGGCTTCCCATAATGTTGCCTCCTGACTCTTGGATTCAGAGATTAGAGCCTCTGAATGTGGAATTTCCCTCAGTCACCATGGCTAGTAGCCAGTGATAGACTCATCGTCCATGAATCCATCTAATCCTCTTTTAAAGCTGTTTATTCCTGTGACCATCCTCTGGTAGCAACGTTAATTCCTCCCTGTGTAAAATAATGTTTCCATTTGTCCATTCTGAACCTACTGCCCATTAGTTTCATTGGATGCCCTCAGGTTCTAGTATTTTGGGAGAGGGAGAAATTTTCTCTTAATCAACTCTCTCCACCTCATGCATAATTTATAAACCTCTATCATGCCCCCCCCCTTAGTCATTTCTTTTCTAAACTGAAAAGTCCCAGACTCTTCAACCTTTCCACATAGGGAAGTTGCTGCAATCCCTTATCATCTTGGTTGCCCTATCCTGTGTACTTTTTCCAGCTGTGCAATGTTCTTTTTAAGATACAGTGACCAAAACTGTACACTATTCCAAATGAGGCTGAACCATCACATGGTATTATTTCTGATGCTAGCACTTCTTAAAAACAAAACGTTCATTAATGAATGGCACCTAGTAAAAGAACTTGTAACTACACGGTGATTGCTTCTGTAAATTTATATCTGTGTACATACCAGTCAATGATTTTTTCTTACCTTTCTTATGTGAAATATAACAGCAAACAGGATATTTGAACAGTTGTGCAATTGGTGTAATATTTTTGTGTGTGGATATACTCCTACAGTACTCACGTACTTTAATAAACACCAGTTTTGTCCATCAGAATTATTCCACTGAGAAATGTTAGTTTTTGTATATCACTGCACTTAACAACAGTTTAACTGATCTCAACATGTACTTTTGGAGAACAAGCATGAGCCAGTAATCTCACTGCAAACTTCCCAGAAATTCACAATGGCTATGAACAGATATGCATGACTCATTGAACATTTATGAAAGTTTATGTGATACATCTGAAGAAATATTGTAGAAATCTTGCTGTGTTACTCTTTTACTACATAGTTCATTTAGTCCGTAGTTCATTGAATTATCTGTATCACTCTCTCCTGTTCTCTCTCTTGTTTGTGCAGCTTCTGTTGCAGTTATGGAAAATCCCAGTACAGATGGATCTTCACAACAATAAGACTGGGATGCAAAGAAAGTACCACTTGAAATAGAACATCATTTGCCATTTTTTGTCACACTCCTCTACCCATCAAAGAGTTAGGTTGTGGTTCTCTTTAAAAAAAACTTCTGTGCCAAAATGAGCAAGCAAAGCTACCAACAGTCCCCCACTCTATTTTTGCATATTGGAATTTAAATCAGTTACCGAATATATGTTTATTATAAATATAAAACAATGTATATCCATATGTTACAGAGATATCACAAATAAACAAGATATTATAACTTATTCTACAGTCCCCCATAAATAGTAGCACTGATTTCCACAGAGTTCTCTTATGTCAAAAGTCTGAATTCCATTGTCAGATAGACAGCTATTATCCATCCACTCCCATTAAACGGCCTCCAGTTTGCTCTCCAATAATTCTGATGCTAGGGTAGGCTTCCAAACATATGAACACATTTCTGGGAAATGTAATTGTGAGTGAATTAATAATTATAATAGATCTTTATGGGCAGTGCTAAAATTCAATGTTCTTTTCTTAATATACATATAAATTATAGACTGATGGTGCTTGGAAGCTGTTGTACACAAATTTTGCATTTTTGCTATTAAGAACATAAGAGAAGCCATGCTGGATTAGGCCAATGGCCCATCCAGTCCAACACTCTGTGTCACACAGTGGCCAATATATATATATATATATATATATATATATATATATATATATATATATATACACACACACACACTGTGGCTAATAGCCACTGATGGACCTCTGCTCCATATTTCTATCTAAACCCCTCTTGAAGGTGGCCATGCTTATGGCCGCCACCACCTCCTGTGGCAGTGAATTCCACATGTTAATCACCCTCTGGGTGAAGAAGTACTTCCTTTTATCTGTTTTAACCTATCTGCTCAGCAATTTCATCAAATGCCCACGAGTTCTTGTATTTTGAGAAAGGGAGAAAAGTACCTCTTTCTCTACTTTCTCCATCCCATGCATTATCTTGTAAACCTCTATCATGTCACCCCGCAGTTGACGTTTCTCCAAGCTAAAGAGTCCCAAGCGTTTCAACCTTTCTTCATAGGGAAAGTGTTCCAGCCCTTTAATCATTCTAGTTGCCCTTTTCTGGACTTTCTCCAATGCTATAATATCCTTTTTGAGGTGCGGCAACCAGAACTGCACACAGTACTCCAAATGAGACCACACCATCGATTTATACAGGGGCACTATGATACTGGCTGATTTGTTTTCAATTCCCTTCCTAATAATTCCCAGCATGGCGTTGGCCTTTTTTATTGCAAACGCACACTGTCTTGACATTTTCAGTGAGTTATCTACCAGGATCCCAAGATATTTCTCTTGGTCAGTCTCTGCCAGTTCACACCCCATCAACTTGTATTTGTAGTTGGGATTCTTGGCCCCAATGTGCATCACTTTGCACTTGGCCACAGTGAACTGCATCGGCCACGTTGACGCCCACTCACCCAGCCTCAACAGGTCCCTTTGGAGTTCCTCACAATCCTCTCTGGTTCTCACTACCCTGAACAATTTAGTGTCATCTGCAAACTTGGCCACTTCACTGCTCACTCCCAACTCTAAATCATTTATGAACAAGTTAAAGAGCATGGGGCCCAGTACCGAGCCCTGTTGCACCCCACTGCTTACCGTCCTCAATTGCAAAGATCGCCCATTTATACTCACTCTCTGCTTCCTATTACTCAGCCAGTTTTTGATCCACAAGAGGACCTGTCCTTTTACTCCATGACTCTCAAGCTTTCTAAGGAGCCTTTGATGAGGAACTTTATCAAAAGCTTTCTGGAAGTCAAGGTAAACAGTGTCATGGGTGCTGGGGGCACTGCAGAAGAAGCCGAGCCTGCAGAAGAAACTGTGCCCCTGCCACCTGCACCAGTGCCCCTGCCTCCTGCTAGAGAAGATCCAAGCCCCCCTGCCTTGCCCTCTCGGGTGGCTCGTGTGCGTGACTGCCTTCGTCAGGACCTCAGGGATCGGAAGAGGGCGGCACGTTCACGAGCAAGATGCTCGCTGAGCCCTGAGTTTTGAAAGGATTCTGGCCCTTCTAGGAGTGAGGGTGCTTGAGTCTCAGCAGGATCCTGGCTGCCCTCTGAGTCAGCAATTAGCCCAAATGGGCAACAGACAGCAGAGGGCTATATAGCTGCGGGCTTTGAGAGAAGGCTTTGTGGAAGCAACTAGTCACTTACCTGACGTTCTAGCATCCACTTCGGCTTCTGACTTCGGCTTCTGGACCCCCTGACTCTGGCATTGACTTCTGGACCCCCTGACTTCGGCTTCTGAACCTCTGACCTACGATACCTAGACTGTGATACGGTTTTGCCGCTTTGGACCCTCCTTGCTACCCAGCTACAGACCTTGGACTGCCCCTGGACTTCGCCTGGCCTGGCCCCAGCCCGTGACAAACAACATCTATCGGGTCTCCTTTGTCCACATGTTTGTTCACCCCCTCAAAGAAATGTAACAGGTTAGTGAGGCAAGATCTTCCCTTACAGAAGCCATGCTGAGTCTTTCTCAATAACCCGTGTTCATCAATGTGCCTACTCATTCTGTCCTTGATAATGCTTTCTATCAAATTTCCTGTCCTGTAATTTCCCGGATCTCCTCTGGAACCCTTTTTAAAGATGAGGGTGACATTTGTTACCTTCCAGTCCTCAGGAACGGAGGCAGATTTCAATGAAAGAGTGCAGATTTTTGTCAAAAGTTCCACAAGTTCAACTTTGAGTTTTTTCAGAACTCTCGGATGTATGCCACCCGGACCTGGTGACTTATTAGTTTTTAATTTGTCCATCAGTTGTAGGACCTCCTCTTTTGTCACCTCAATCTGACTCAGGTCTTTCAACACCCCTTCCAAAATTAGTGGTTCTGGGGCAGGCAAAAAGTTCTCATCTTCCACAGAAGACAGAGGCAAAAAATGCATTCAGCTTCTCAGCCATTTCCCTATCATCCTTCAGTAATCCTTTTACCCCATGGTCATCCAAGGGCCCCACTGCCTCCCTGGCTGGTTTCCTACTTCTAATATTTTTGAAGAAATTTTTATTGTTGGTCTTTATGTTTTTTGCAATATGCTCCTCATAGTCCCTTTTTGCCTGCCTGATCACAGTTTTGCATTTGATTTGCCACAGCCTGTGTTCCCTTTTACTAATCTCACTTGGACTGGTTTTCCACCGCTTAAAGGAGTTCTTCTTACCTTTTACAGCTTCCATTACTTTGTTTGTTAACCATGCAGGCTTTCTCTTATACCTGTTTGTGCCTTTCCTAACTTGTGGTATGTATTTTATTCTGAGCTTCTAGGATTATAGTTTTAAATAGTCTCCAAGCTTCCCCAAGGGTTTTGACCGTATTTACCTTTCCTTTCAGTTTCCTCCTCACATGCCTCCTCATCTCAGAGAATTTACCCCTTTTAAAGTTAAACGTGGTTGTGGCGGTCTTTTTGGGCAACTCCCTATGTATACAAACGGTGAAATCAATAACACTATGGTCACTGCTCCCAAGCGGCGCAATCACTTTTACATCTCTCACCATTCTTGGGCATTACTTAGGACCAAATCCAGGTTCGCCCCACCCCTGGTAGGTTCTGAGACCATCTGCTCCATAGCACAGTCATTGAGAGCATCAAGAAACTCAATCTCTTTCTTTCGACCAGAACACATATTGACCCAATCAATCTGCGGGTAGTTAAAATCACCTATTACGACACAGTTTTTACGTTTAGCCGCTATCTTTAAGCCTTCCATCATATTATAATCGTCCTCTCTCTTTTGATTTGGTGGGCGATAACAAACTCCCATAGTTAAATTTCCTTTTGGGCCCTCTATTTCAACCCAAAGCATTTCTAAAAGTGAATCTAATTCTCTGACCTCAGTCTTACTGGACCATATATCCTCTCTGACATACAGAGCCACCCCACCTCCAACCCTTCCCTCCCTGTCCTTCCGATATAGCTTATATCCAGGAATCACTGTGTCCCTCATTCCACCAAGTTTCTGAAATGCCCACAATGTCTATGTTTTCTCCCAACACTAAGCATTCCAATTCACCAATTTTACTTAGAACACTTCTAGCATTTGCATGCAAACATCTATAATTTCCCAGGCAAGCTAGGCTTGCCACCTTCCTCCTGCCGCTTCGGGACTCCGGCAGACAGTCCATACTGCTTGTCACCATCACAGTGGACAACTCTGATCCGTTACCCGGTAGAAAAATAGCAGCCAACCCTTCATCTCTTTGAGACAAGTCCTCCCGAACCAGAGACATTTCATCTCCTGTCGACTTTCCCCCAAGATTTAGTTTAAAAACTGCTCTGCCACCTTTTTGATTTTAAGCGCCAGCAGCCTGGTTTCATCCGGGGACAAGTGGAGACCGTCTCTTTTGTACAGCTCCCGCTTGTTCCAGAAAGCATCCCAGTGCCTAACAAACTTAAACCCTTCCTCCTTACACCATCGTCTCATCCACACATTGAGACTTCTAATTTGTGCCTGTCTCTCCTGCCCTGCACGTGGAACAGGTAGGACTTCCGAGAAGGCTACCTTGGAGGTCCTGGCCTAAAGTCTCCCAACTAGCAGCCTAATTTTTTCCTCCAGGACCTCACGATTGCATTTCCCCACATCGTTGGTGCCAACATGCACCACAACCACAGGCTCCTCCCCAGCACTATCAGCCTATCTACTACATGCGTAATGTCCGCTACCTTTGCACCAGGCAGGCAAGTCACTATACGTTCAGTATGCGGTTTCACCACCCAGCTGTCTACTTGCCTAAGGATCGAATCACCAACTACCAAAACCCCCCCTCTCCCCCTGCCCAGGGATGGTTCCTTGGCACGAAAGGATTTCCGCTCACCAACCGAAGAAGAGGTCCCTTCTGAGGGCGCATTCCCCTTATCCTCAGCACGGTGCCGTTTTCCCTCTAGACCCTCATGCTCTCTGGCAGCAACGGGGCTGCTATGTTCAGAGCGGGGCTTATCTAATACGCCCCCGAGAGTCTTCCCCAAGTGCTTAACTGACCGTCTTTGCTTCCCCAGGGCAGTCACCTCGGCCTCAAGGGTACGAACTCGTTCCCTGAGGACCAGGAGCTCCTTGCATCGAGCACACACCCAAGACTTCTGTCCTTTGGGCAGATAGTCGTACATGGGACACTCAATGCAAAACACTGGAAAGCCCCCACCCCCCTGCTGGCATTCTATCTTCATTATATATATATAATGCTGTTTAAATGCTGTTTAAGTCCTCTTTAAATGCTGTTTGTTTAAGTGGCTCCCCTTCAAGAGGGTCAACTTACCTTATTGGGAGAACAAGGAAATCAGTGATCTGGGTTCCTGGTCTTTAGAGAGCCCCTAGGCAAAGAGCCACAGGCCAAGAGCCCTTTAGCTCTCTTGCCCTTTGGCAAGGCGCAGCTTAAAATGCAAAGAGGGTGGAGCAGAGGCACTCCTAAGCAATCAGCAGCAATCACTCTCAATCTTTTTCACCTTTAGCCCACTCAACCAAACAAAGAGAAGTTCCCCAGCTATCACAACTCTTGAATTTTAGGCAGTCCCACAAACCTCAGAATGAATTCTTTCAAAACTCAAATTCTCAGCCACTTCTCCAGCTGTCTCAGCTATGAGAGCTGCTGTGCTCTGTTCCGCTCCTCTCAGACCTCTGTGAGATGTGCTCAGCCTTTGGCAAGGCGCCGCTTAAAATGCAAAGAGGGTGGAGCAGAGGCACTCCTAAGCAATCAGCAGCAATCACTCTCAGTCTCTTTCACCTTTAGCCCACTCAACCAAACAAAGAGCAGTTCCCCAGCTATCACAACTCAGAATTTTAGGCAGTCCCACAAGCCTCAGAATGAAGTCTTTCTAAACTCAAATTCTCAGCAACTTCTCCAGCTGTCTTAGCTATGAGAGCTGCTGTGCTCTGTTCCACTCCTCTCAGACCTCTGTGAGATGTGCTCAGCCTTTGGCAAGGCGCAGCTTAAAAATCCTATTAATAGGATCCATTAATGGTTGAGGCTGCAATTTTATAAACACATAAGCCCATTGAATTTAGTGGGACTGTCTTCTGAATAAGCTCACACAGGTCAATGCTGTACTTTTATCTTGTTAGACTGTGGACATCAGACCAATGAAAAGCTGTAAGACTAGCTCTGTACTTGGTCCTTGCTAAGGCAACCCTACAACAACATTTGAGAGGCATTTCCACACATTGGTTGACCTTCGGGGGCAGAATAGAGTGAAAAATAGCTCTGGAACTTCTTTCCTTTAAAGCAATATCACCAGTAGATAATGGGCATTTTCCCACAGAGCTTACCACGGAGCAACATCCCTCTTCACCGCGTAGCGTCTGCACGGATTTCCCACCAACTGCTCTGCAGAACCAGGAAGAGCCGCAGCTTTTGCGTCGCTAACGTAAACTGGTTTTTAGCGGTTTACATTTGCGACGCAAAAGGCCCGGCACTTCCTGGTTCTGCGGAGCAGTTGGTGGGAAATCCACACAGACACTGTGCGGTGAAGAGGGACGTCGCTCCGCGGTAAGCTCTGTGGGAAAGCGCCCAATGTCTCCCAAGACCCACTGTTTTTATTTAAAGCACATCCAAGTTTATATTGTACAAGCTGCCTAATAGCTTAGGATCAAACAAAATAATTTCCACCACCATATACAAAAGCTGCTTTCTGGAACTTTTTTCCACCCGGTTACACTGGAATTTTTTCTACCTGGTTACACTGCCCCGTGGTGCAGAGTGGTAAAGCAGCAGTACTGCAGTACTGTGATCTGAACTCTCTGCTCACGACCTGAGTTCAATTCCAGCAGAAGCTGGATTCAGGTAGATGGCCCAAGGTTGACTCAGCCTTCCATCCTTCTGAGGTTGGTAAAATGAGTACCCAGCTTGCTGGGGGGAAAGTGTAAAAGACTGGGGAAAGCAATGGCAAGCCACCCTGAAAAAGTCTGCTGTAAAAACTTTGTGAAAGCAACGTTACCTCAGAGTCAGAAACGACTGGTACTTGCACAGGGGACCTTTCCTTTCCTTTCCTTTCCTTTCCTTTCCTTTCCTTTCCTTTCCTTTCCTTTCCTTTCCTTTCCTTTCCTTTCCTTTCCTTTCCTTTCCTTTCCTTTCCTTTCCTTTCCTTTCCTTTCCACACTGGAATTTGGCTTGGGATAGCAATTATACCCCCAATGCAATATGTGCAAGTTTGTTTATAACGTTGCCAGAGGGTTAAACATGCTGCTGGTGAGGAAGAAAGAATTTACCAATGCATATGCTCAGCATCTAATTTAAATTAGGCTTTCAGCTGCTTCACATGAAACTTTAGCATAGGCTGAATAGGTATTGTGCTGGTGTTGTGATGTGTAGCAACACTGCATACCTAGCATTACAATTTAAAAGAGATGTTGGGCATGTGCCAATCTGCATAGGTAAGTTCTTGCCTGCTAACATCCCATTTAAATCAGACCTAAGCCTAAGCAAGATGATGTCTGAGTAGGCATGTAACCATATATGCCGAATTATCCCCTTCTGAAAAGAAAACATTGTCTTATATCTAATTCTCAACAGTGCCCCTTGTGTGCAAATATTTATTTCTGCAGATCAGGGGCACATGAAGGGTAAAAAGAACTTTCAGCAAATTTGGAACATTCCTCAGGTTTGTAGAAAAAGCTGGAAAAAAATCATTGGAGGTTTCAAATCTCTCCTCCAAGTAAAAAGTGCTGTCTGCACCTGTCTAGGTCACACTCACCTGCACTGCTGCCACCCATAACAGAGCTGCCCTTGTCCTGGCTTGGGAGTTCATCCCAAAAACCACCAATGAGCCTGCTGCTGCTGGGAATGACACTGCTGAGCCTGTTGCCATCACCAGAACTGCCACTGATCCTGTTGATGGCAAAAGGGCCACCAACCCCTACAGGGGTGTCAGACCAATGCAGGCCACCACCGTGCCACTTACTGTGGGGGAGGCCAGCACAAATGTCTTCACTGGTGCTGATGGCCAGTGCTGAAGGGCTAGCCTTGGTCTTACCATATCAGTGCTGGGTGTCTCTGCACACTGACTTTCCACCTCTTGTGGTCCCACAGAGCGTGCCCTGGCTACCACAAAGGGCAAGGCTTCTGAGACCCAAAGGTGGGATCCTGTAATAGGCATACTGTGTTGGGTGAGGAAGAATCAGTGGGAAGGGAGAGAAGGAGAAAAACAAGGCACCCACCAATGGATGTAGAGCTGCTGCTTGACTCAAAGATAGGGAAAAGGGAGGAAGAAGGGGGGAGAGAGAAAGAGAGAGATGGGGGTATTGGCTTGGGAAAAAGTAAGAAAGGGGATTGGCTTGTGGGTGAGGGAGAAAGTCAAAGAAGGAGGGATTGGCTTGGTGGAGGGTTGGAAAGAAAAAGAAAGGGAGATTGCCTTGGGGAGAGAAAGGGAAAAATGGAGGGACAGGGAAAGAAGCAAAGGTGAGGGAATGTACCCTCCTTGCAAGTTTCTTGTGCGTCTCCCCAAGATATAAATCATATCACTTGTATGATATGATGTTTTTTGATATTGATTAAAATATTATATTTTGAATTCCTGTCCATATAGTGCCCAAAATAGGATACCCTACCTACAGGTAGGATTTCAGATTGCTTTGGGGGAGTAAGCATTACCTTATTAAGAATCAGAATGAGAAGTATGGTTAGAATCCAGATCAAATCTTGAAATGTGAAGTGTTCATCTCACTGCCTCTTCTAATGTTCAATTTCCTCCTCCTGCTATGTACCTTATTTTGTTGTCTCTATACATTGCTTGAGTTTGCCAGACTTAGATAAAAACCTTCTATTCAATTACTTTAATTGCTTGAAGTGCTGAAGGCTGACAGAACATGTTAATTACAGTCTCTTGCTCAATAATCTCCATTATCTGCTTTCAAGTTAATATTGCAAAAATGTAAAACACTTTGTGAAGAAAGGCCTCTTGAGTTTCCTGAAAATTCAAACTGACATCAGAATCATGTTTGTGACATTGTTCAATTATAACTGATCTCAGCCATAAAGAACACATTGCAAACCTTATTTTTTCTGAAAGATAATAACATTTATTTAATGGTGTTTAAGAAATCAAAATATAGTAATTAATATTAAACACTGAGCAGAATTCCCTGGGCATAGTTATTCCCTTAGGAGGAGATCAGCAGGAGACTCATTTTCTTCCTGGATGACTCTTGGTTGCAGCATAAGGGCATTATTTTCAACTGGAGTCCTGCATATATTTCCCATGTACCTTTGAAATTCCATATAAAAACAGAGTATGGAGGGAAATTACAAACCAGAACTGATTAGGCAACCATAAAGATTGTTTTTTTAAAAAAATGTTTGCTTGTTTATTATTTTGTCAACTTCTGCATGGATCAGGACCCAGCCTTAAGACATATCTGCTTCCTGTAATCACTAGTGTCCTGCAGTCCAAGAATGCATATAATTGTGATACCAAGAACCAATCAGAGAAGAGGAAAATTAATTGCATTACCTACAATGGTCTAAAGATTTCATTAATATTTCCAGCAAGGAATATTAATCATGATTAAAATTTCCAACAGACAATATTCATTGAGATTCTGTGGAAAGAGTAAATTGGCTCTGCCTTGCCTGCAGTGAGAACCTCTGTGGAACAATAACCAGTATTTGATTGGACACTGATGATGCTCAGTGATTAATCATTATCTTGCCATCTAATGCAACTCATTGAAGTGCAAACAGAAATATGATGCCATTTTTTTTCAATAGAAAGTCATAGAAATGAGATAACAATAACAATACTAATCTGATGGATCTTTATTGTATTTGTAAAGTGATACTTGGACATATTGGGGAAAAAACCCTGAAATATGGGGTTGGGGGAATATCTATAAGAAGTATTTATTTATTCTATTAAATGTATATATCTCACCCTTCCCACAAAGCAGGAGCCTTGTTGAAGGATGGGAGCATGATTCCTGATTCTGGTCATCTGCAACCCAGGTACAGGACCTCTGTCTTTGATAGATTCAGTTTCGGTAGGCTCTGTAGTTTTAGCCACAGCTTATAGCACTCTGTCAAGCTCCTCTGGGGCACAGCCTGGGTGGCCATCCATTAGTAGACAGAGCTGGGCATCATCTGCATATTGGTGACAACCCAGCCATAAAGCTGGATAATCTGAGTGAGGGTATAACAGCACCCGCCTCACGGTCCCACTGGGTTGCTTCTATGTGATATTTATGGCTACCCCAGCCCCTCTTTCTCCTCATTTCTTCCTTTTAAAACTTTTACCTCAGGACTATAGAACTAAAGGGGTGGGTATGATTTGGATTTTTCTCTATACTAGTATCTTCGGGGTATTTGTTTTGGTTTTGCTTTCAGATGTATATATAATTCACTTTGTAGGGGACCACAATAGTTTTGTTAGTTTTTCCCAAAAATATAAGCTCCAGAGAACTTTAACGTAAACCACAGATATTTAATTCAACACAAAGACTTCAACTGGGGATATGGGAGATATATACACGGGCTATAAAGTATCTACACAGTTAACAAGTTGCTCAGTTGTTTCAGGCTTTTAAAATATCTTTTTCTTCTTAGGTCTCTCAGGTTCACAGTTCATCTAAAATACACTCTCCACTACTAGTATAGGCTGGCCTCTTGGGTATGATGTGCCAAGTCTCCCCAGTCGACTGGAACCTCTACTCCCAGCCCTTCAGACTCTTAGACCCACATCTGTTCCCTCAACCACCTCTCTAGATCTTAAGAGATGTATATAAGTGTCTGTGACCATTCCGGTCTTCACAATGACTCATCCTTTTAGTCACACACAGCCCCTTGCTGTTTTTATAGAGCTAGCAGTCAGCTTTTCTTCTCTCATCAGCCACTGTCTCAGCTCTCTCGAAGACCAACTCTCTCAGACTCTGACAGGCACCAACTCTTCTCCTCAGCCGTTAGCTGACAATCTCACCCTGAGAGTACCGAGCACACTGACCCCCACCCTCAGGTCACCTGACACAGGCTCTGTGCGTCTTCAGTTTTCTTGGTTTTCTGTTAACCCATACCTTACTGTCATAGAGGGGCACATATAGATGTTAAATAACATTGAGGAGAGAATTACTCCCTGTGGCACACCACAATCTAATGTGTGTCACTGAGAGAACTCCCCCCCTCCAAGTACCACACTCTGTCCTTGACCTTGGAGAAAGGAGGCCAGCCACTGTAAGGCAAGCCACCATATCCCTGTGTCGGCAAGGTGATGGGTCAACGCATCATGACTGACTGTATCAAATGTGCCTGTAAATAAAATCTAAAATCTGTAGCACACTTTGCATTTATATCTTTATTTATTCTTATCATTTATTTATTTTTATCCCGCATTTCTAAAATTCCCAAGGCAGCTTACAAAATATAAATATACTCAATTGATATCATACTTATGACATAATAAAATAACTTACATCAATTTAATTGCAAGTCCTGCAACATGTATCACCACCAGTTTCCAATCCAAGACATTCATTAGTTATTTGTGCCAGAGGCAAACTAAAATACTTTTTTTGCATCTGTTATGGGAGAGGGAGAGAGAGAATGAGCTTTCTATATTATTCCAGCATTCTGTTCTATAGTATGGATGCTTGAAATGAATATGAAATGAATATTTGGGAGTAGATCTCCCATACAGAGGGAATCACCAGAGATAAAATGGGATTATCTGAGGAAAGGGAGTTCACCATGCCATTAACAGCTTTTAAATTAATAATCTGCATTTTGAATTGTGCCTGTAAATAAATAGGTAACCAAAGAAGTTGCCAAATCACAGGTGTAATATGATCATAATGTTGGAAGAAAAAGTGATAGTATTCATACCCTGCCCTTCACTCGGAGTCTCAAAGTGGCTTGCAATCTCCTTCCCTTCCTCTCCCCACAACAGACACCTTGTGAGGTCGGTGGAACTGAGAAAGCTCTTTGAGAACTCTTGAAAGAACAGTTCTGAGAGAACTGCAGCTGACCCAAGATCACCCAGCAGCTGCATGTAGAGGAGTGGGGAATCAAACCTAGTTCTCCAGATTATAGTCCACTGCTCTTAACCACTACACCAAACTGGCTTTGGAAATGGAAACCAGTCAATTATTTTGTAAGCACTGACATTTCTGAACAGTTTCAAAGGTGATCCCTACATATAAAACATTACAATAATCTAGTCTTGAGGTTATAGTTTCATGATAGGCCATTCGCAGGGCTTTTTTTTTATAGACAAAGCTCAGCAGGAACTCATTGGTGTATTTGGCCACATCTCCTGACATCACCATTGTTTCACGCAGGACCTTTTTGTGGAAAAAGCCCAGCAGGAACTCATTTGCATATTAGGCTACACCCCCTGGTGCAAAGCAAGCCAGAATTGCATTTCTGTGCGTTCTTGCTCAAAAAAGCTCTGGGCCACTGAAACAACATGAAGACCAGCTTTTGGCAAGCCAGAGAGGAAAATGGGTGAAAAAATGCATAAACACTATGTGGTAGTCTTCATCCTTACCACACTTATCGGATAGTATAAATGGATCACTTCTTTTGGAGGAAGGAGAAAGTGTTGGTTGAAGCCTATGAAAACAGTGCCATGACAGGTCTTCAAATGCAATTTATTTATTTAATTTAAAGTTTTATATCCTGTCTTCCTCTGATTTGGTCCCAAAAGGCTAACACAGACTCTACATAAAAAACTACCAGATTTGCATCTAGAAACTGCATGTTGCTGCTTGAAATGGTGGGCTCTCCTCCAAATGACAGCTGGTGACTTATTTCTAATGAGCTTCATGGCGGCAGCTTGGTGTTCACATGAAGCGGTTCCCAATGTGATTCATTATGGCAACACAATCTATATTTTTTAAAAAATAAAATTATGATGTAATGATGAAAACTGATGCAATTGTGTGGAACAGCTTTTCATATGGGTACCATAGTACTTGGAATGGTTTCTACTCTGTGTTTCAACTTCAAGCCTCATACCATAGATTTCCTGGGTAAGCTGGGACCCTCATTGTTGTGAGTGTAGCATAAGACTGACAAATACAATTTTCTGTTGTGCTCCTGAATGGCTTGACTGGATTTTTTAAAAAATGCATTGATAATTCCTAATGGATCAGGACTATAATACAAATTACAGAAGGATATAATACATGGGAGATATACATAAATATTTGTGAGATGTCCAAGAAGGCTTTAGCCTCGCAGTTCTCAAACAATGGCTCTTCATGCCATAGAGAAATGCTCTTCAATCCTTGGCTCGGGGATCCTCAGATGGGTTGCAGAAATCCACTTGTTGGGCTGTTAGCCCAATAGAACAGGGATGGCCAACAGTAGCTCTCCAGATGTTTTTTGCCTACAACACCCATTAGCCCCAGCCAACATGGCCAATGGCCGGGGCTGATGGGAGTTGTAGGCAAAAAACATCTGGACAGCTACCGTTGGCCTCCCCTGCAATAGAATAATCTTTTTTGCTACCTTTGAACCTGCTGCTGATACTTCTTATGTGTAAAGAGCTAGGAGATGTTACCTCCTGCCTCTTCATGCATGAAGTGCAACAAGGGATGATTGAACATCTCACTCGCTTGGTTAGTCTCACATTCTGCTTGCTAGTCAGTAATAGAGACCTGTTTGGTTACCTGAGTGCAGCCTGAGCCCTTTTCTCCCCATGTTGTATATTCAAACACTATAGAACAGTGAAATCGATGATATTTCATGCATGCATGTTCTTTCACAGCCCAATAATAGCCCTAGATTGTGTCCTCAGGGTGGGGGAAGGAGTGAAGTTGAAGAAGGAAGAGCAAGACACATCCAGTTCTGGGGAAAATTTGGCCATGGTTTTATTGAATACATCTGCAGAAGTATTGGCACAGCATGAGGATGGATCCTGATTTGCCCCCCCCCCCAGCCTGACTACTGGGTGAAACCATGGAGTAGCAAGCCCTGGAACCCATATGGGCACCAACCACTGAGTGGTTCCCTTGTTACCTGGTGGTGAGACCCAGCTGTCAGCCCTCAAGCTGAGCATAGTGCTGCATGTCTCCACCCCCAAGACCCCTTAGGAGAGTTCTGAAATGTGAGAGGCAGGTACTCAGGCACAGCCTCCACACAAAAGGATTCAGGCTAATGCCCAAGCAGCCATAAGAGGTGACCCCCCCCACTCCCGCTAACACTCCTACAGCTACAGCCAACAAGGCAAACTATAATGCACACTGTGTAGACAGATACTCAAACTGAAGAGGACTGGTTGCCTAAAGGTAATTTCCAGGTGCCTGATAAGCAGCCCATCCACGGACTTGATGAGTTGCTGAGTCACCTTACAAACTATATGTGTGGCCAAGCCCACTCTGTCTGGGGAGATGGACTTGAGTCATTTGGACCAGAACAACATGGTCCAGGGGAGCCTGGATGCAAGCATCTGCAAGTCTGTAGTGATGGAGCAAGCAAGCACCATCATCTTTTGGGAGGGAAGGTCAAATTTTCACCAAGTTGTATGACTATGGCATCTGGAGGTCCATGGCAGAAAACATGATGAGAAATGTCAGGCAGGAGAGAGGCCCAGAGCATTCCTCGAGGCCCCAAGCAGGTCATCCACAGGTGATTACCAAGTCCCAAGGTATTCTCCCTACCCAGAGGAGGCCACGTAGATATCCACCCAGAAGATGATGCTATGATCGACAATCCAGACATACTTGTGTTGCCCTACAAAGACTGAAAAACAGAGGTGTTAGAAAACTTGCCTAGGCTGGGGACATACATAGGTTGTGTCCCTATATAAGGACTGCCAATTGCTTAGATCTCATGAAATCAAGCACAATTCTAACTATATTTATTCAGGAATCAGCCCTGCCCTGCTTTTTAAAATTCAGCTTGCACACCAATCATATGTAGAATTAGCGGCATGTTCTTAAAGTAATTAGGCATGCCTATTTCTGCATAGGGCTGGCAGTGAAGAATACATGCGCCTAAATTGGAAGTATGTCCCATTTAACATAGTAAGATTCACTTCCAAGAAGGACTGGGTTGCTGTCCCTCAGTGTGCTTAAAATTGCAGCACTGCCTGAAATCAGCAATTGATAGAGATAATAGGTTGCATCCCTGAACTGTGTGAAAGTGAAATAAAATAGCAACTATAAAAAAGATCTAGGAAATACCTGCCAAATTATATGCTGAAGAGCATCAGTGACCAATGGTCCAGATCATATCCTTGGGGAGCCCAGTGTCAGCAGCCTCCATGGCAGCCCTGATGCAAAAGAAATATATGCCATAAGCTGTGGAGGGAAGGCGCAGTGCAGCAACACAAGTGTGCATTATTTTGGCAGACTTGAACCCAGACAGGCATGAAGGAAGGTGGCCTTGAGGTATTCTGGCATGCTGTGGATTGGGAAGGTTAGGCCTGCAGTGGTGAACTGATATGGATCTGGAGCCCCCTCATGCACTGATTCATCTTGGACTGGCACAACCTGATATGGAGTTCAATGACTTGGACAGAGACATTGTACAGGGCAAGGGCCTGCCTGGCATGAGGCTACCAACAACTTGCTGCTGTGGAAGAGGTTTCCAAGAGCATGCATTAAAAGGGTCTCAAAGATGGTATTTCACTCCAGTTAGCCTAGCCCACTTAATGAAAATAGTAAAAACTGCTGGAGAGGTTGCAATGAACTAGGGATGTTTATTCATTTGTGGTGGTCTTGCCAGTTGTAGCAAATTTTTGGAAATCAATATTTGCAGAGATTGCTAAAATAATCTGGGAACAAATAAAACCAACTATTAAACTAGTCCTGCTCAATTTATTTATCAATGAAAACACCCAATGTAAACAAAAAAACAGGAACCCACTTATCAATTTTCTTTTAGTCACAGCTAGGATGCTTAATGTTGGATGAACGCTAAAGGGATTTCTTTCGATAGGTGGTGCACTAAATTAAGGAATATAGTGGCTCTTTAAAAATAACAAATAAGATTAGATTAATTCAGGGGAGAAAAAGAAAGATGATTTTAAGATAATTTGGAATAGATTTATAATTTATGTAATAAAAATTCCAGACTACAGCTCATTACCTACATCCTACCTGGAAATTTGAATAAGTCATTGAATGACTATAATGGAGGATACTATTTGTCAGAAACAGAGTTAATGAAAATTATTTAAAGTCGCTGTCATTTTGGATGGAAGTATCCCTCCACCCCTATTTTCTCCTTTCTTCCTTTTTTACCTATTCATGCTGGTTCTCATATATCATATCCTCATATATTAGATATTATATTATCTCATAGTTTATATATTTTCTTTGTTTGTTTTGGAACATTATCATAATATGATGGTTCCATCTTTATATTGCACATGAGGCTATCAGAGATGGCTTTGTTTTCCTGTGTTTTGTTGTTGGCATTTTTTTTGTGTGTGTGTAGATAAAAATATTAAAAAGAGGAACAAATGGGGGAGGGAGTCAGCCCAGCAGTGTCCTGGCTAAATAGGGGTGGAGTGGGTCTGCAGAATGAGCCAGCAATCCAAGACTGTCCAGAGTCCCCACTCCCCCAGTCAGCACCATGGCAGAGATTGACTGACCAGGGACAACTGTGGGGCCTTGCCCTTCCCACATTCACACACAGTCAGCATGGAGATGGCAGGCAGGCCTTCCTCAGCCTTCTGCTGGCCCCGGGCCACAAACATAGCCCCCCTTAAATTGAGGCCATTGGTTCTGCATCCTCTGCAGTCCTGATATCACTGTTATCTGCTGAGCTGCCAATCATATAAGTAAACACTTATATTTATAATCAAATTAAAATAAAGTTTTACTTTTTGATGTGCCTAAGCCTGTGTTACTGTCAGGATCATTTTACATATGTGTTTTTGCACAGCCTTCTGGAAGTTGTAGTACCCTCCTTGCATCGTAATTACCAGACTCAACCATCTACAACCATGATTTCACCTATTGGTTGATTTCACCTATTCTGCAGATGTAAAAATTCTCCTATTTCCCCTATTCTGCAGATATAAAAGGGTCTTGTAAAGCAGAAGGAAATGAAACTGGAACACTGTGCCTACTATCTACAAAGCTGCTTGACAGCTGTTTGGCCCAGACAGTGACTAGCCAAGGACAACTGAGACTGTGCTCATGACTGATTGCAGCTGTTGTACATGGTATGTTTCCTGTCAAACTTGTTCACTTCAAAATTGTCAGCACCCTTCAGCAAAACAAGCTTACTTAGTAGTGGCAAGTTCCTCCATGGTCCTGATCCCTAGCTTAATGTTCACAATGGTGCATTTCCTGTAATCTGATGTGTTTGCTACCCACTGTCTCATGATCTGCTGCCCAAAGTCCTAGCCTTGACACTCTCTTTCCTATCATGTGTCTATGATGCCATATTGCTTTTGGTCACATTTTTGCAACTCAGTGGATCCCATGCTCAGAACTGGAAATGACTAAGACCACTGTTAGAGAGCAACCTATTTAAAAGAAAATGAAAGAGAAGAGAAGAGAAGAGAAGAGAAGAGAAGAGAAGAGAAGAGAAGAGAAGAGAAGAGAAGAGAAGAGAAGAGAAGAGAAGAAATGTGATATTGCATTGACTTCTGTCAAAATCAAAAGTCACATTAGGCTTTCCAAAGCCCAATAATCGATCTACAGTTAAAATGTAATACCACATATGGATGACAGACAGACAGCTGATTTTTTAGTCCTGGCCTATAGAAGTATTGATGATTCACATGAAGCACAATTCTCAAAAACATTTCTTCATTAACTATAATTTGTATTGCCTTGCTATTAGCATACTAGGAATAAGGCCCATTGGGAAAAATACAACGGGTTTTAGAAAGAGGCTCTGGGTGAGTGCCTCCCACCTTTGCTGTGAAGGCATTCATTTCCTCCATACTTGGTGTCTTCCCATCCCCAATCCCCTCCAACTACCACCCCCATCCACCTCTTCATCTCAACTACCCCCCCACCCTTCACTACTTCCCCCCCACCTGTGACATTCACTCATCCTTGCTGTCTTCCCACCCACCCTGCAGCTGAAACAGATGCTGGCTTCCCCTCCCTGCATGTGAGTGTGTGTCCCTGTGTTTGTGGTGGCTCAAAGCCCTGAAAGAGGCCCAGAATGGAGATAAGGAAGAATCCATATTTGGTGTGTGTGTGTGTGTGTGAGGGGCATGACGATGGTTACACAGATGCTGAAGTTCAGGATTCCTTTTGTATTGTTGCCACCTTTTCCTGTCATATTCTGCCTTGCAGCATTTAGCATCAGTATAAGCTTGTGGTGTGATCTGGGTTTTTTTGGCCTGGCCTGGTTGTGTTATGGTATATCATAGAGAAGGCACCTCAAGCTGGCCATTTTCTGTAGGGGAACAGATCTGACTTCAGCTTTCCATCTCCCCCTCCTTGCAGCCTCTACCTAGGAAAAGGACAGTCTTTCTCCACAGTGGGGACCAAAGCAGGAGGGAAGCAACCTCAGCAGGGTATAAGGACAAAGAGTCCACCCTGAAAAACAGCTATTTTCTACAGGGTAAAAACTACAAGAATAATCACTGGTAAGCAATGATACCTTCACACATTCAGTGTGTACATATGCTCTATTCAGTGCAATTCAAATAAATATTCATCAAGTACTATTTGCAGCCACTCAGAACTAAAACACAGGGTGCTCTTCTCTCCCCCAAAAATGTCTTATTTCAATCTACTGCTTAATGTTCTAACAGGCAACTGCCTCTATAGAATCACTTCAGTGGTTCCCCAGGAAGAAATGGCTGATTTGGAGGGTGGAGCCTATGGCATTGTACCTGTCTGAGATTGCACCCCTCCTCAAACCCCACCATCTACAGGCTCCACCCCTCAAATACCCAGGCATTTCCCAACCTGGAGTTGGCAACCCTATCTCCTTCTCAGCCAGTCATTAGCCTACCTTTATCTGCCCCTCTATCTTCAACTTTCCATTTTCCCCACTCTGCAGCCTCTACCTAGGAAATGAAAAGCCTTTCTCTACAGTGAGGACCAAAGCAGCTTACCTCATTCTCCTCTCCCCTGAAAGTCTGTGACTGGTTTGAAATCACCCAGTCAGCTTCCACAGAAAGAACCTGGGTCTGGCAGACCCTGATCTGAAGTGCTAACTGCTACGCCACACTGGCTGTCATAGCAGGGCTGCTGCTGAACAATAGCAAGCAGCCGGGCCTAGTGTAGCCAACCTCCAGGTAGAGTCTAAATATCTTCTGGTATCACAACTAAACTCTCCCCCTGGAGAAAATAACTGCTTTGGAGGGTGGACTCTATGGCATTATATTCAGCTTAGGCTTCTCTCTTTACTGACAGAACCAAGGTTGGCTGCCTAGCAACAGCCTCTGACTAACAGCTTCCTCACACCCACAAACAGAATTACTCAGAATATAAAGAAAATAAAAGAAATTCTGCAGAACTCTGGTGGCTGTTCCTTTGTTCTTAGGCAATAAAGAGATTTGTTTTAGTAGAGTTTGGAGTGTCAGAATTTGGTCTTAGACATGACTTTTGTTTGTGCACTGCCTGTTGCAAGGAAGTTCAAAGTCAGACTAAAGTTGCAATCCTAAGCATAGTTATTAAGGAGTAGAGAAATATGTTCTGCTGCAATCAACAACACTAACCTGTGGTTAGGCTTGTGTGACACAATGGCATCTTAGCAGTGAGATTTTTGTTAAGCAAATTCACAATATGTACATAATTCAGAGGCACAATTTATTGCTTGGTAATAACCTCAACGACATTAAAACAACAAGCAAAGTTTCTAAATATCAGCATTTTCCATATGAGGACAGGCTTGTGTAGTTTTGTTGTTGTTGTTGAGGCTGCTAATACAGTGGACAGGGTTTCCACACAACAGGTTTTGCTGGGTTTTTTAATTTATTTAAATGGGTGATTTAATAACATTTTATTGACATACTGTTATACCAAAATATGTCAGGTATTCTGAATTCCCAATTTTCGTTTTCAAAAATGTAAGCTCTAGCCATTTTATTGAAGCTATACTCTTTCCCCCCAATATATTTCCACAATGAAAGGGGCTACAATGTTATTTATTTATTTTTTTAAAAGCTGGGAATTTAAAGAACCAGATACATATGGTGGTATACTGGTATTTTAATATAACAATATTTATAACACTATTAAATTGCCAATTAAAGAGAAATGAGAAAATCCCTCTGTGGTAGGGAAAGTAAATGGATATTATGGAGGCAATGGCAGTAATCTCCTTCCCAGGTACCCTCTACCCCCCTACCTCTTCCCTTCTCTCTTGTGTACAAACAGAAGATGTTTACACAGAACATCTGCTATTTACACATATGTGCTCCTGCACTCCTAGGATAATTTGGTGTATTTGCTGCAGGATATAATAAAATGAAGAACAAGATTTTCTGTTGAAAACAATGGGAGAGGCTTGAAGATCCCTTGGATATAATGGGAGCAAAGACTGCAAATTAACTTGCATGGGCTCCATTGAAATACATTACAGCACACAAAAAAAGTTGAAATGAAAATGTTGAATAAATTTTAGATGAAGCTATCTGGGTCTGGATATACTGCTCTGGAACAGGAATGAAGGCCCACAGAGTGGAATAATGCTCCCTGGAAGTAGCATGAGTGTTCTGGAATTGGAATGAGATCCCACAGAATGGAATGCACGTTCAGGTGCACATCCAAGCTGCACTGGAGATGCTGCACTGGTTGCCTGTGGTGTTCCAAACCTGGTTCAAAGTACTGGGCATGACCTACATGGCTTGGGACCTGTCTACCTCCAGGACCGTTTTTCCCCACACGAGCCCCAGAGAGCACTAAGATCAAGTTTGTTAAATCTGTTAAAGATCCCCGGGCTAAAGGATGACGACTACAATGGCAAGAGTCTTCTCCGTGGCTGTGCCTGCCCTCTGGAATGGCCTCCCTGAAGAGACCAGGGCCCTACGGGATTTGCCACAATTCCATAGGACCTGTAAGACATACCTGTTCAGGCAGGCTTTTAATAACTAACTGGAGGTGCTCTTAACATCTAACATCTGTGAGTCGCCCTGAGCCTGCCTCGGCGGGGAGGGTGGGATATAAATAAAAGTTATTATTATTATTATTACAGGGGTGCATAGTATCCACCGTCCCACAGCATTAACATGAATTATTTTGAACCAGACAGAACATCATCTGGAATCGTGTTTAAAATTGTTTTTAATATTTTAATAATGTTTTATTGTAATAATTTAAATCTGTTATCGAATTGTTAACTGTTGTTAGCTGCCCTGAGCCCAATAGGGTAGGGTGGGATATAAAAATAAATGAATAAATGACAGCCTCTGGGAGTAGCAAGTATTGTTCTGGGCCTGGAATGACAGCTCCCATAGTAGAATGATGAAAATACAACTCTTCTCCGGAGACCCCTCATAGCCTCAAAAGAGCGCCCCCCCCCCCCCGGGACTCCCTTTTAGCTAAGGTAAATCTCCTCAAAGTTTTCTGTGCATATCTTGGACTAATCTATAACTGAGAAAAGTAGGCAGTAGGCATTAATTTGCCTTCCACTACCAGAAGTTCCAGCCTGCTCACGTTATGAGAAGCAGCTCAGCTCGGCATTTTCCTCCCCCGGAAGTCATTATATTATTTGATTTATAACCCACTCTACCAGAACTGGCTTAGAGTGGATTACACCAATTTGGAAAAAATACAAGATTCTAAAAAACATTAAAATACAATAAATACACTTAAAGTTATCATATTTATAGTCTATATCATAATGACCATACAATGCATACAGCTAAAAGCTGGTGTTCCTATGGAGGGCAATATAATCATCTGATGTGAAGCAGTGAAGTGGCCAAGTTTGCAGATGACACTAAATTGTTCAGCGTGGTGAGACCAGAGAGGATTGTGAGGAACTCCAAAGGGATCTGTTGAGGCTGGGTGAGCGGGTGTCAGTGTGGCAGATGAGGTTCAATGTGGCCAAGTAAGCAAAGTAATGCACATTGGGGCCAAGAATCCCAGCTACAAATATAAGTTGATGGGGAGTGAACTGGCAGAGACTGACCAAGAGAGAGAGAGATCTTGGGGTCATGGTAGATAACTCACTGAAAATGTCAAGATAGTGTGTGATTGCAATATAAAAGGCCAACGCCATGCTGGGAATTATTAGGAAAGGAATTGAAAACAAATCAGCCAGTATCATAATGCCCCTGTATAAATCAATGGTGCGGTCTCATTTGGAATACTGTGTGCAATTCTGGTCACCCCACCTCAGAAAAGGGCAACTAGAATGATTAAAGGGTTGGAACACTTTCCCTATGAAGAAAGGTTAAAACGTGACTTCCGGGGGAGGAAAATGTCGAGCTGAGCTGCTTCTCACATCGGGAGCAGGCTGCAACTTCTGTTCGGGGTAGTGGAAGGCAAATTAATGCCTACTGCCTACTTTTCTCAGTCAGAGATTAGTCCAAGATATGCACAGGAAACTTTGAGGAGATTTACCTTGGCTTAAAGGAAGTCCCGGGGGGGAGGGGCGCTTCTTTGAGGGGTCTCCGGGAGGAGTGGCATTTTCATCATCTGCAGAAGTTCTCAGAGTCATTTATTTGACATAAGCTCGGCAGGATCCTAACCTTCTTGGACATTGCTAAACATCTAAAGCTTTGCAAGACCAGTGGAAACTTGGATAATTGAAAGAAATGGTACAGATAACTATCTTTCATTCTGGAATTATTTACAATTTAAAGAAACAAATTTAAAAGGTGGAAAAGGAAGATTTAGAGAGTTGGGAAGAAGAGGGGAGGAAGAGGTGAAATTTGGACTTTATAAATATAAAGGACAGTGTTAAAAACTGTTAAAAAATTGAAAGGAATTTATTGTTTAGTCTACTTGCGGTTCTGGAAGAAAAAGTACCATCGTCATATTGGCACAGACCTGCATTACATCTGAGCAAGACAGGAAATATGTCAAGTATCGTGAGATCTCCTTACCAGTGTGAATGAGACTTCGTGGCAACAAAAGGAGGAAGTAGTGGAAAGAAAACCTACTCTAGGAATATATACCATTGAGAAACATCAGCGGGCATTGCTGGGAGGCCAAAATAAAAAGCAATATTTTTAAAGAATTCGGGACATTAAAAACTGTTGGAATTAATTGAGAAGAGGGTAAGAAGATAAATACTATTGGTCATATTATTTGTGTGGTCTTTGGAAATTTTTAAAAGGGGGAAAAATTGCAAGGAGCAGTAAAAAGTTGCGACCGCCATTTTGGAAGATTTAAAAACTTTAAAAATAAATATCTTGACTTTGGGAGCTCCGAGGAAGGCGAAATTGGGCTTGTTATAGAGGGCAAGTCCTACTCTATTGAACCTGATAGTTGAATTGGAAATTGGTGAGGTCCAAAATTTCATGGTTTTTGAAGGGTTTAAAAGTTTTAAAAATTTATATCTTGGTCTAGGAAGCTCCGAGGATGGCGAAATAAGGCTTGTTATAAAAAGCAAGCTCTAATCTTTTGAACCTGATAGTTAAATTTGAACTCTGTGAGATTAAAATTTCTGGTGTTTTTAAATGTCTGAACACAAGCAGCCCCAAACAAGGGCTACTTCATTGGAAAAAATGCAGGGCCAATTAGAGGCAATAGAGGCAAGAATGATGAAAGGGGTGAGAGAGATGATAGATGATTCGAAAAAAGAAATTATTGCAGAGATTAAAAAAGATATGGAAGATCTCAGAAAGGAAATTGAGGAAACATCTAAGAAAGTGCAGGAGGTAGAAGGCAAAATGAAAGTATATGATTCCACCTTGTTGAAAATGCAAGAAAAAGTGATGAGCCATGACTGCAAATTGATAGAGACTCAGATACGTCTGAGAGGAGTACCTGAAGGGAAGGATGGTGATTTAAAAGGATATATAATAAAAATAATTGCAGAATTTTTAGATGAAGACCCTGAAGAGACTAAAAACATGTATGACTATATGTATAGAGTGAATTCACTTTTTGCCAAGAAAAATAACCTTCCAAGAGATGTTGTTATAAGATATATGACAAAGGAAATGGTGGGAAGGATCACGAATAAAAACTTTGAAAAGACATTGATTGTGGGAGGCAGTAAAGTGAGAATCATGAAGGAGCTGCCAAGGCAAGTGATAAGTGATAGAAGAACATATAAAAAGTTGACAGAAAAATAGAGAGACAATGGAATGAGGTTTAGATGGATAACACCTGAAGGCTTGAGTTTTGAACTTCAGGGAATTCGGCCCCGCCCTGGCCGCGCTGCAAAGCGGCTGCGCGCCGCGGGGCAGTTTTTTGCAGCCCTGGGAGGATCAAAGGCAGCTTTTCCCGGGCATCTGGGGAGTTTGTAAGGGCAGGGGCTGAGGCTATAAGATGCCTCGGCCCCACCCTTCTCCACGCACTTTCGTGGAGTCGTTGGATGGGAACAGCAGCGTGTGGCTGCTTGACCCGTCGGGAGCTGCGTCAGGGTGCTTTCAGGCCAGAAGGCGGCCTGACTTGTCGAGTGCGGCACAGCGCAGCGGGAGAGCATCGGAGGCTGCCAGGAGACAGGACGGTCAGATGCGACTGTACTGGCAGCTTCAGGCCTGTCGGGAGCGGCCGGCCGGTGTCGGAGGCAGCCGAAGGCGCTGGGACGGACGGGCTCGGCTCAGCTGCGCAGCGGCGTTCCTTTTCGGTCTCTGGAGGCTGGGTTTGTGGCTTGGTTTGGGGGAGGGCTGGGGGATCGGACCTGCCTCACCCCCCCTTCCCATCTTTCTCTCTTGGGCTGCCGGTTTAAGGCAGTGGGCCGGAGAGACGTTTTGCTGCGGAGGCAGCTTTCCCGTTGGGTTTTTTTTCTTGGGCAGAGGCTGGCTGCTTCGAGGGTTGGGGGCTGGAATCTTCTTAAGCGGACAGCAGTGTGGGGGTTCTTAGGCACCTTCTTAGGTGGGCCTATACCCCCCCTCTTCTCCTCCCTTTGGAGCTGCTATTATCTACCTGCTGCAGTATAGGGGGTTTAGGAATTTTGTCTGCATCACACTCCCTCTCCCTCGGTTAGTATTACACGGTCACTGCAATTGTGTGGCCTGCTTCTGTTATGGCACCTAAAAAAGGACAGGGCCCTTCTAAGGGCAAGCAGCCGGCTAAGGCCGCTGCTAAGCGGAGGAACACTGACCTTCCTGCTGAGGACCTGGATAGTACGGTGATACGCCAAGCTATATTGGATCGGGTCTGGGTGATGGAGGAGGACCAGGGGGCGTCGGGGTCCCAAGCAGCATGGCCCGGGTGCCATCGCGCTAGTGGAAAGTCTGGGACTCTCACCTTTGAGCGTGAGTTGCTTGCTAGGCTTTCTTTTCTACAGGACAATATGGTAGCCAGGTCAAGGTCGGAGCGTTTGCAAGACGTCGATTCTGGAAGGGAAGCAGCGTCAGGTGAAGACGGCGGTGACCATGAGGAGACAGATGACCAGCAGCAGACAGAGCAACCCGTGGCTGTGGCAATGACACCAGCATTGGAGGAAGGTAGGGTGGTGTTGCCTCCACAGCAAACATAGTGGCCTTGGGGGGGGGGGTTGGGGCCCTATTACACCACAACATTCCGGGGGGGGGGTATGGGCAAGTCTCCGTCCCCCCCGAGGGTAGGCAGGGGCCACCCCCAGCCATGCCGGGGCCTTCATGGGCTGCGGGTGATTTCCCAACAGGGCGAGCGCAGTGTCCTCAGGCGGCCTGGGGGCAGTCATCCTCGGTCACAGGTGGGGCGTCGGCCGTCCCAGGGCCTGCGGCGTCAATGGCAGCTACAGGGGTTTTGCCTTGGGGGGGGGGTCAAATGCCAGGAGCTTATACGTTTGGATGGCCTGCGGTGCCTTGTAATCCTTGGGGTTAGCGAGCTGGAACTACAGACCTCGGGCCAGACACCACCCAGGACCCGCAAAATAGCAGGAGATATAGGCTGCCTAGTATCAACTCTTGCCCCCTGCTCTCTGGACCAACCCTCGAGCATCTTCTTGATTCTAAAATCATCCCCGGCGGCCGTGTAGCCCTGAGCTTTGCTAAGGAACGCCAAGGCCACCAACTGGCCTCCGATAGTTTTGACCTTCATACCCTTGGATTTCTGCAAGACGCAAAACTGCATCAGGTGGGCAACCGGGATGGGCCATACCTCACCCAACCCCGAGGATTGACGGAATACCTTAAACTGCGAAGCCGTGCTGTTATAAGCCCTCCGCGTGCTTGGGGCCAGCACTAAAAGAATTACCCTCCCGGCTTCAGCCTGCCAAGCTGCCAAAGATGAGGTGGCATCCGTGATGGGTGGGGATCGGCCTCCGGGGTGAGAAGGCGAAATCGCTCCATCTGTCGGCGAGACAGGGCGTCCGCCACCCTGTTATTCACACCCGGCACATGCTTGGCTAAAAACACAATGTTTAACTGTAGGCAATGCAAAACAAAAACCCGGACAAGTGACATAACTGGCTTGGACTTTGAAGACAGTGAATTAACCACGTGCACGACCGACAGGTTGTCGCACCAAAAATGTATGACCCGGTTGGCCACCTGCTTGCCCCATAGAAAAACTGCCACCACAATCGGAAAAAATTCCAACAAGGTCAGATTTCTACAAATACCGGAGCGGTGCCACTCTTCGGGCCAAAACTCAGCGCACCACTGCCTTCTGAAGAAGACTCCGAAACCGGTAGAGCCGGCGGCATCAGAGGAAATTTGAAGGTCCGCTTCGACCTTAAGATCCTCCCTCCAAAAAGACACCCCATTGAATGCATCTAAGAACTCCTCCCAAACTTCTAAGTCTCTATGCATGCTCTCAGTTATCCTGGCCCTATGATGGGGCAGGCGCAGGTTCGCCATGGCGTCACAGAGGCACCGAATAAATGCCCTGCCCGGGGCAACAACTCGACAAGCAAAATTTAGGTATCCCACGAGCTGCTGCAGCTCGAGGAGTGACACCTTTCGTTTCCCTTTCAATGCGTCTAGCCTGACCCTGAGCTGGTGGACCTTATCGTCCGGCAACCGTGATGTCTGCAGCACTGTGTCCAACTCGATGCCCAAAAATGTGATGCGAGTTGCTGGGCCCTCTGTCTTTTCGTGGGCGAGAGGTACCCCGAGCTCATCCGCTAACCTTGTAAAAAGGTCGAGTAGCCGTGAGCAACGACCAGAACCATGTGCGCCAGCGAACAGGAAGTCATCCAAATAGTGAGCCACCTCGCTGCAGCCCGAACTGTGCCTCACCAGCCACTCCAAAAAAGAGCTGAAACGCTCAAAGGCTGCACAAGACACGGAGCATACCATGGGCAAAGCCCTGTCTAGATAAAAACTGCCCTCAAACTGGAAAGCTAACAACTCGAAGTCCTCCGGATGGACCGGCAATAGCCAAAATGCCGACTTAATGTCGCATTTCGCCATTTCTGCCCCCATTCCGCAACCCCGGATAACTTTAACGGCATGATCAAACGACGTGTAATGAACAGAACATAGGTGATTGGGAATGCCATCATTAACCGATCCCCCAGCGGGATAGGACAAGTGATGGATCAGCCGGAACTCCCCCGCGGCTTTTTTAGGGACCACGCCTAACGGTGAGACCCTCAAGTTAGGGACGGGGGGTGCCTTAAAAGGACCAATGACTCGCCCTTCGGCGCATTCCTTTAAAATTTTGTCCCTCACCACATGCTCCATACCAACAATGGAACACAAATTGGCAGCTGCGCAGGGGACCCTAGGTCCCACATACGGAATCCGGAAACCAAACATGAAACCCTCCAACAAATAAATCCTATCCGCGGCCCTTGGGTAATTCTCGAGGAATTGCTCAAGAACTCTCAGCCGAATGGGGCTGGGACCCTTTTCCCAGCGGTTGTGAACCGCCGCTGCCCCCGGGGCGCTTGGGCCCGCCCTTCGGCTTTGCCTTGCTGCATGCCGAAAAGGCGTGGGAACCTCCACATAGCGGGCACTCGTGCTTGAATTTACAAGCTTTCCGTGAACAGACTCTCTGCGAGGTGTACTCCCAACACAACAGCCGGGGTTGAACCGGCTGACCCGCCATGAAGCGGGCTGTTGGGTTACTTGCCTGTTTATGGACTAAATGCCCACTATCAGCCCTGTCCCCAAGCTTGGGCTTAGCCGGGGCCATCAGTTGCAACCACAACTGTTGCATGATCTGATCCCAAGGCAACAAAGGGTTGATGGCCACCCACATGCGAAACGTCTCATCATACTGTAACCAGGCCAACCCCGCAAAATCGGTGTAGGCCCGGTAGATGATGTCGCAGTATTGGAACAAGGGGGCGGCCCTGCTAGACTGTGCCCTGGCGATAACCCCCGCGTAGATGAGAAAACCTGGAAGCCACTTGGCCCAAGTTCTATCCACCTTCCGCCTCCTAAGTTTCTCCTTTTCCTTTTCATCTAATTCCTCTTTGCTCTTTTTCTCGAGCTCCCTATATAAGAGACTAAAAACGTCCACGTACTCCCCTCTCAAAATCTTGTCCCTTGTAGCGGGAGTCAAGTGGTCACCCAGCGGCATCGCTGGATCACCGAACGGGATGGATAACAAAGGGACAGACCCATAAGGGTTCTGAGGATATCCCCAAGGATTACAAGGCACCGCAGGCCATCCAAACGTATAAGCTCCTGGCATTTGAGCCCCCCCAAGGCAAAACCCCTGTAGCCGCCATTGACGCCGCAGGCCCTGGGACGGCCGACGCCCCACCTGTGACCGAGGATGACTGCCCCCAGGCTGCCTGAGGACACTGCGCTCGCCCTGTTGGGAAACCACCCGCAGCCCATGAAGGCCCCGGCATTGCTGGTGGTGGCCCCTGCCTACCCTCGGGGAGTCTGTTCACGGAAAGCTTGTAAATTCAAGCATGAGTGCCCACTATGTGGAGGTTCCCATGCCTTTTTGGCATGCAGCAAGGCAAAGCCGAAGGGCGGGCCCAAGCGCCCCGGGGGCAGTGGCGGTTCACAACCGCTGGGAAAAGGGTCCCAGCCCCATTCGGCTGAGGGTTCTTGAGTAATTCCTCAGGAATTGGCGTGCCGCTTGGAACCCCACGGGGATTGAGCGGGCCAGGAGGAAGGCGAATCGGGCCCTGAGGTTGGCCCTGGAGGGAGGTTTGGGCACCTTCCTACCGCACCCTGGTATCAGCGTGCATAGGGCGGAGCTTTATCGGCCAGATGGTGTTCATCTGTCCGATGAGGGAAATAGGGCCTTTTTGTCTGAATTACGGCAAGGTCTTCGGGAGGCTTTGGGCCTCCCGGGGGTCGCGAATGCCTAAGCAGAGGCTTGGCATTGCGGTGGCGGAATTTGCAAGGGATTCAGACCTTGCCGGTGAGCACCCAAGCCTGGGCACCTGTGTTGTGCGTGCGATGGTTTGTGTTTAATGTTAATAAAGTGGCCCATTTCCCAACTATGTTGTCTGCCTCTTTATTCCATTTAGGGGTGCAATTTGGCTCCGCCCTGGCCGCGCCGCAAAATGACTGCACGCTGCGGAGCCGTTTTTTGCAGCCCTGGGAGGATCAAAAGCAGCTTTTCCTGGGCATCCAGACAGTTTTTAAGGGCAGGGGCTGAGGCTATAAGATGCCTTGGTCCCACCCTTCATGCAGTTTCGTGGAGTCGTTGGCCCGCCCACCCACTCTGCAGTAGTACAGGATTATACCGGTCGCCTTATTAGGGGCCAGGTAGGAATTTTTTCACTATCACCTGAATTGGCCTTTGGTGGTGTGTTTTTCGCCTACCTTGTACTGCTAGTAGTGGTGTGGATTTGGTTAGGTAGATAATTTGGTCACTTGGCAGAATTTGCAAGGGATTCAGACCTTGCCGGTGAGCACCCAGGCCTGGGCACCTGTGTTGTGCGTGCGATCCGTAGGAAAGGCAGATGGGCTTTACGGCTCAATGTCCTGGAATACAGATCGGGTGCATTCCTCCCTTTGGTTGCCCCCTTCTGGTGATCGGGGCGGGGGCAAGGGGACGACATGTTTGGTTAGGTTTAGGGTTAGGGGTGCAAAGAGAATCACAATTACAAATGCTCAGGAGCTGCATAGATTTTTTGAAGAAAATAAAGAATTTGCACCATGATGGATTACAAATTGTTTTCTTGGAATGTTAATGGACTAAATTCACCACAAAAAAGAAAGACAACATTTCATTGGATTAAGAAACAAAACTGTAATATAGTTTGTTTGCAAAAAGTGCATATTAAACAAAAGGAGTATAAATTTTTATGGAACAAACAATTGGGAGTAGATTTTTTTCATTAGCTGAATAGAAGAAAAGGGGAGTGGTTTTGTATATTAAACAAGAATTGGAGCCAAAATTAGTGTTTAAAGATAAAGATGGAAGATTTGTAGCAGTAGAGACAATATTAAATGAAAGAAAAAAAATGTTGTTATTGGATTGTATGCAACTAATGGTGCAAAGGATGCATTTTTTAAAGATATTACACAACAGCTTAATGAACTGACCTATGACCTATGACCAAGTTTTGATAATGGGAGATTTTAATGGAACAGTTAAAAAATCATTGGATAGATCTGGAGGGGAAAAAAATAATTGTAAAGAAGGAAAATTGCCAAAGTCTTTTTTTGAATTGGTTAAACAAGAACATTTGGAAGATATATGGAGGAAATTTAACCCTGAAGTTCGGGTCTATACTTTTTTTCCCATCAAGACACAAAACTTTTTCTAGAATTGACATGTTGTGGGGAACTAAAGATTTAGGTCTTATAACAAGAAAGATAGAGATTTTACCTAAAATTGGGGCTGATCATAACCCAATAATGTGGATTACAAAATTGTTCAAGAAATTGAGAAGATAGAGATTGAATGAAGATTTGCTACAGAATAAAGAAACAGTGACATACCTAGAAAATGAAACTTAAGCTTTTTTCCAAGTGAATGACAAAGAAGATATTGACTTTCAGACGGTCTGGGATGCTTATAAAGCAGTAATGAGAGGAGTGTTGATTACTCTGAATAATAAAGATAAGAAAATGAAAGAAAAACCATTGTTGGACATTCAAAATGAAATAAAGAAAAAGGAAGGGGAGTTGAGAAAAAGACCAGGGAAAAAGAAAATTTTAAGGGAAATTACAATATTACAAACTCAATTGAGACATTTGTTAAATAATGAAGTGGAATGGAGTTTGAAAAGACTTCAGCAGAAATCCTTTGAAGGAGCAAATAAACTGGAAAAGTATTTGGCTTGGCAATTGAAGAAAAAGAGAGAAAATAGAGTTATGAACAGAATTGTGGTAGATGAAAGAGAAGTGGTTACTCAAGAGGGAATAAAGAGAATTTTTTAAATACTATGAAAAATTGTTTAAAGGTGTTGGAAGGAAGGAAGGAAGGAAGGAAGGAAGGAAGGAAGGAAGGAAGGAAGGAAAGAAGAAAGAAAGAAAGAAAGAAAGAAAGAAAGAAAGAAAGAAAGAAAGAAAGAAAGAAAGAAAGAAAGAAAGAAAGAAAGAAAGAAAGAAAGAAAAGATGGATGAGTATTTACAAAAGATAAAAATAGAGCCCTTAACTGAAAATATGAGAAAAATTTTGAATGATCCTATTGAAAAAATAGAAGTTGAAGTAGCAATTATTGCAATGAAAAATGGGAAAGCACCTGGACCAGATGGATATACAGCTAAATATTTTAAAACTTTTAAAGATGAATTAATACCAAAACTGCAGAAGATGAATATGATAAGAATAAGAAGGAATATACCAAACACATGGAAAGAAGCTGTTATTTCGTTGATACCCAAGGAAGATAGAGATGTCACGAACGTAAAAAATTATAGACCTATTTCGCTATTAAATAATGACTATAAAATATTTACAAGAATCTTGGCAGAATGGCTTAAACAACATTTGATAAACTTTATAAAGGAGGACCAAGCAGGGTTTCTTCCCAAAAGACAAATAAGAGCAATATTAGAACTGTTGTAAATATTGTAGAATATTATGAAAGACATCCAGGAAAAGAAGTAGCATTATTCTTTGCAGAAGCAGAGAAAGCATTTAACAATTTAAACTGGGACTTTATGTTTGCAGTAATGGAAAAAAAATGGAGCTGGGAGAAAATTTTATAAGAATGATAAAAGCAATATACTTTGAACAAAATGCAAGGTTGTGTATAAATGCAGACCTTACAGAAGGTATGAAAGTCAGTAAAGGTAAGAAACAAGGCTGTCTGCTTTCACCATTGTTGTTTATAATGACTCTTGAAATATTGCTAATGCAGTTCCAAGAGGAAAAAGAGATAGAAGGTTTAAGAATAAAAGGATTTACTTACAAATATAGAGCTTTTGCTGATGATATAATGTTTATAAATGAAAACCCCATACAAGTTACACCTTTGTTGTTAGCTAAAATACAAGAATATGGGGAGTTGGTGGGATTTTGTATTAATATAGAAAAATAAAAAATCCTGTGTAAAAATGTGCAGATGATTAAGCAACAAGAACTACAGAGACTAATGGGCTGTGAAGTCACCTCTAAGGTAAAGTACCTAGGGGTAGAGATTACAATGAAAAAGATTGACTTGTTTAAAAATAACTATGAGAAGTTATGGCGTAAAATGGATGAAGACATGCTAAAATGGAACAAGCTTAATTTGTCATTGCTGGGTAGAATAGCTGCAATTAAAATGAATATCTTACCAAGAATAATGTATGTTTCAAACTATTCCTATTGTCAAGGAGGGCAAACAATTTGATAAATGGCAAAGGAAAATCTCAGAATTTGTGTGTTCTGGGAAGAAACCAAGGATTAAAATGAAAATTTTGACTGATGCAAAAGAGAGAGGCGGATTTCAACTACCAGATTTAAAATTATATCATGAAGCAGTTTGTTTAATGTGGATGAAAGAATGGATAATGTTGTTAAATAAAAAACTTTTGGCGTGGGAATGTCATGGAAATAAATTTGGCTGGCATGCGTATTTGTATTATGGAAAAAAGAAGATGGACTGTTTTTTCTCTCACCATTATATAAAAAGTAATTTACTAAATACATGGATGAAATACAAGAAATATGGAGATGATAGAAGACCATTATGGATAGTGCCAGCTGAAGTAATAAAAATAATGGCTGCGATAGGTGAAGAAAAGTGGTTGTCATATAATCAATTATTAAAAATACAAAGTGGCAAAATAGAACTGAAAACTGCTGAAGAGTTGAATCATAAATATGATTGGTTCCAAATGCAAAAAATAAAGAGCTTGGTGGAGAATGATATTAAAACTGAAGAAATAAGGAAAGAGCAAACAGAAATGGAAAAAGTTCTGCTTGGAGACAATGATAAATTAATTTCAAAAGTATATAAATTACTTCTACAATGGTCTACAGAAGATGAAGTAGTGAAATCTCAAATGATTAAATGGGCAATTAATGTAAATAAAGAAATACAAATGGAAACTTGGGAATATTTGTGGAAGAACTCTATGAAACTTTCAACATGTCAAAGTATTAAAGAAAACTGTTTTAAGATGATGTATAAAAAATTAGCAAAGATGAATAACAAGATGCCAGACAGATGTTGGAAATGTAAAAAGCATGAAGGTTCTTTCTACCATATGTGGTGGACTTGTAAAAGAGCAAAACAGTATTGGCAAATGATTCAACAAGAAATTTCTAGGCTATTGGGATATGAAGTAATGAAAGTTGCAGAGACTTTCTTATTGGGATTACAAATTGAAAAAATTCCAAAAGAAATAGAACTTTAATCTGGTACTTGCTTTCAGCTGCTAGGACATTGTATGCGCAGTTGTGGAAGCAAGAAAAAATACCAGAGAAATGGGATTGGATTATAAAAGTTATGACATGGAGTAAAATGGACAAATTAACAAGAATATTAAGAGACTATGATTTAGAAGTTTTTAAGATGGAGTGGGAAAAGTTTAGAAGATATATAGAAAAAGAGTGGAAAATAAAAGGACATTGGACAATTTTTGATAATAATTAAGTTTTAAAAAGAAGAAGAATATAAATTTTTGTTTTTATAGTTAAGGGTACCTTTAATAATTTTTTTAAGTAAATAACACTGGCGGGGGTCAAGTAACGGGGAGAGGGGTGGGTGAAAAGTAATATATGGGTTAAAAGAAATTTTTAAAGATGTAAGATATAGATATATATCTATATCTTTATTTATTACCATATGTTACTAATAAAAATCGTTTTATTAAAAAAAAAGGTTAAAATGCTTGGGGCTCTTTAGTTTGGAGATACGTCGCCTGCAGGGTGACATGATACAGGTTTACAAGATTATGCATGGGATGGAGAAGGTAGAGAAAGAAGCACTTTTCTCCCTTTCTCACAATACAAGAACTTGTGGGCATTCAATGAAATTGCTAAGCAGTCAGGTTAGAATGGATAAAAGGAGGTACTTCTTCACCCAAAGGGTGATTAACATGTATAATTCATTGCCACAGGAGGTGGTGGCGGCTACAAGCATAGCCAGCTTCAAGAGGGGGTTAGATAAAAATATGGAACAGAGGTCCATCAGTGGCTATTAGCCACAGTGTGTGTATATATATATATATGTGTGTGTGTGTGTGTATAAATTTTTTGGCTGCTGTGTGACACAGTGTTGGACTGGATGGGCCATTGGCGTGATCCAACATGGCTTCTCTTATGTTCTTATGATGAAAAGGAAATGGAAAGGAGAGGGGAGAAAGGATAAGAAGATAAGGTTGCTAGGTCTAATTCAGAAAATATCTGGGGACTTTGGGGGTGGAGCCAGGAGACTTTCACATTTCCTAAAACAAATAAATAAAAATACAGCAGTGTAGTTCCCCTGAATACAGTCTTCATTTCCTCATCCTCTTTTTTGCCTTGAAAGGCTTCCCTCTAGTAAATGAAAGTGAACATACATACACACACACACTCACAAAACAGCAGTTTGCAAGCACATACTTTTGTGATCTTACAGGGGCAATTTACTCACTGGAACTGATGTGTAAGCCGAAATGCCCTCAAAACGAGGTTGGGGAATTAGTTAGGTGGACACCCGGCTTAATAGGAATCTTTTTACCAAATGTATACCAGGCTCAACCATCCAGATAGTAAATGCTCAATAAAAGGACTCTAATTTAATAAAAACCAATTGTAATTTATTGTGAAAAATAGTTCTTTCATACAAGGTAAAAATACAAAACAATCACACATTCACACAGGTCTAGGAAATATAGATAGATCGATAGGGGTACATATAAGGGTAGACATACAGGGCGATATTACCTCTCGCAGACTCCAAGGAAGACTTCGAAGGCGACAGCTGAGGGAATGGGGGAAGGGCCCGAAACTGATCAGGAATCAGGGATGTATCTACACAGCGGTAAATGGGTTGCTGAATAGAAGCATACCTGTGAGTAGCTAGTCTACAGGTTATAAAGAGTCACCTGAGTCCCGAGGGGATGGGAGGTGACTGGGAAGGGAGATGGGAGGTTCTGCTGATGACTACGAAGGCTGGACATCGGCTGAACCAATGGTGAGTCTTTGGTGACGCCTGATTGGGTGTTTGCTTTGACCAATGAACTTCACCTTCGTCCTGGGCATCCTGGAAACCTCCAGGTTGCGACAGGGCCTGAGGCGGCTCCAATGGTATCAGTATGGAAATGGCTGGGTGCTTGGGATGAGATGGGATTATCTGGGAATGTGACAATAGGGAATCAAATATTGGCCTAGGTATCCCCGGTGTAGACAAAAGGCTTGGATGTGACAGGAGAGATCCTTCCTCTTTTCTCATCATCTCCTGGGCAAGAGTTATTGTTCAGGATATTGCTGAGCAATTAGGATCAACAGTTGGGCTGTTAATCCATTCATAAAACAGATGGGTTGCTCGCGGGCCAGGAATGACTCAGGATGCGTACGTGAGATTCCCACTAAGAAGGAATGAAGTCCAGCCTGGCAGGAAGATGGCTACAAGTGGTGTTAGCGAAACATAGTGGTTTCCATGCTTAGCGCTTCAACACCGGTTTCCTGGACAGCTCCGTGGCGGCGCAGCTTCTTCCTCACCATGGCGGGCCCGCTCAGTGACGGGGGAAACGTTCGTGCATGTTGGCAAGCACTCTGTGCCTGTTTAAAATGCCTGCTCACTTATACTGCTTGTACACATGAGTCCCATTTGGTTCCTGGATGGCTTTACTCACACTCTCTGGCCAGACGGGTGCAAGCTCACTTCTCCAGGCGCCCTGGCAACCATGCTTGTGACTATAATATTGGGGAAAGAGGGGTCATTTCCTCACAGATGAATGTAACTGTAGCAGGGAAGGTCCTGTGTTGTCCAATTAATAGTAAATCATACTCACAAACGAGGTCTGAGGCAAAATCAGGAAAACAGCTTCTTTATTTTACGTGCATAAGCGCTCTATACACGGGCTTCAGACCCAAGGGTCTGAGCAATGACTGCAGCTACCGGCCGCCTTTTATCGGGTGTCTCTACCCCAATTGGCACCTTTAACACGTCCCCCAATTACCTCCCTTTATACCTCAAAACATCCTTATTTTTCAGTGCCCTGGGAGGATGTCCACGTCATACTTTAACCACAATCTGGGTTGTTTACCAGCTCCCTGAGCCCCTGTTAGGGCTCCTGTTAGGGCTCCTGTTGGCCCTGTTGGTCCCCTGTTCCCTTATATAGAATTATTTCGCACACACACATTCCTCATTGCTCCATTGCTAGCACCTGATGAAGTTCCTTTTTACGCTTCTTGATGGCGCTTTCACCCTGCGGTTAGTTGTGAAAGGGCAACGACCTTTTGCAGTTCCCTTTCCCTCAGCAAGCTAATACTCCTTTGCTTAAAACTGCTACAGAAGATTATTTTCTAAAAGCACTGTTATTTAATTCTAGCATCACCAAGCCATATATATTGATTAGGTATTGGTATTGATTTTGGATTGATGCCACATTCCCCTCTTTCAAACAAAGTTTGATTACTTATCATTACATCCACAAACCACCACACATACTAAAATCAACCTATTAAAACCAAACATCAAACCCATACTCAGGAACACATCTGGAATACATTTGATAACCATTTGCCAGGCCCGCCCCAGACCCCAGGACTGCACCATTACATTACTACAGTCCCCAAGCCTGGAACAGGTCCAATCATGGATCTCTCAACTCGATCAGCTGGCTGTTGCTTGAGGAATGTCTTCTCCCTGAGCGTAGAACAGTCAGCTCCTGTGTGACTGCAGCTGGGGGTCGTCTTAGATGCCTGTGAAATCCTGCCTTTTCAGGTAGGCTAGGACTCCAGAGGGCGTTGCCTGTGGAACCTCACTGTTGCCGGTGAGTGAGGTCCAGAGGTCGGGCTTCAAACAACCAGGTCTGGGGCAAATCTTCACCTGGAAGGCCTATCTAGGAAAACCTTGATTAAAGCTGCATAGCAAAACAAAGTCAGGTTCGATACAAGCCTATCCTATCATCATAGCATATAACATTTCTTTCTGAGGCTGGGTTTCTCTCATTTTAACAATTTTCCAAAGGGCCCTTCATGAATAAAATCACAAAGAACTGAATCTTCTCTCCCACTTAAGCATCACAATATATGGCCAAGGCACTGAGCAATGTGTCAAGCTAAAACTAGCTTTAGGCACATTTTGACTACTTACCCCTAGGGATCATCTTATTTTCTTCTCTTCTTCTGGGGCAAACAAGTCTTATGCATAGAGCTGTTGCTATCAAAGAAAAAGAGTCAAAACATCAAAAAAGTCAAATAAGTCAAAGTCACCTCAGAGGGGTCCCCTCTTTGTAACTGCACCTCATGGCTTTAGCAATTGGGACTTTCTCCCAGGCTCTCTTCTGGGCTTTCTCCTTCAGGAGAGGCTCCTGTAGGCTCACACCTCGTTCTGGCACCAGGCCAGCTGCTTCTTCCGTGCTTCTACCATTTCCTTAGCCATCTCTCTCTGATGCAATTTCGGCTTCAGCCTTCAGACGCAACCTCTCTTGATGCCAGTCAGTTCCCCTTTGTGGGTCTGCTCGATCTGCTTCGCCGCTGGGCAGCGTTCTTTCTGCCAGCTGCTTGGCCTTCTTGTCAACATCCAGGAGCTCAGGCATCGCAGACATCGGGACCTTCAAATGACCCTTGGTTTCTTTATCTGGATCGGCCCCTCTGCTGGGGTTTCTCTCTTATCTTCGGCAGCAATTGCACAGGAAAAAGCTATTGAACCCACGGCTTCCTCTGTGGCCCTTCACTTCTTGGACCCGTTGTTTGGCTTGATGCCCATAGTTTTGCATCTTACTGGCTGAACATCAATCTTCTAACCTCCTTCAGGCTGGACTCGGCTTCCTGCTGCCTTTGCCTGACATCTGGAGCTGACTGAGCCGCAAAGGCTGAGCACCTGTGACTCCGTGGTTGGTGGGCAAAATAGATCTGGTGGGCTTCCCACAGGCATCTGGCTTCTGGAGGATTTAATGGCTTTGTGCCTGCTGGAGGATTTAATGGCTTTGTTGGCATCGGCTTACTAGGCAGATGGGAGTCTCCCTGTTGGCATCTCCCTCGAGGGCAGTTGTTTCTTCACTTCTGCCATTTTGGAGGATTACTTCAGAGACACTCAGCAGCACTCTAAAAGTCTCTTCTCCCTTGTGCCCAATGAATATCTTGTAGCCTGTCATGGGCCAGGAGTTTGGGAGCCCTGGATCTGCTGGAAGGACATCACATGGCTGATGGGGATTTCCTCTGAGAAGGTAAGCTGACCAGAGGCAGAGGACTTGCTTCTGGAGCACTTCTCTCTGGGAGAGCCCATAGATCTGGAATTCTTTGGTTCTTAATCGATGAAGGGGCGAGGGTGAAGTCTAAAGTAGTCTAGGTGGCAAAAAGACTGGGAGTTTTGCATTGGGCTTAAAGGACCAGCTCCCTACAAGGGGCAGCAGAAAACACTGCTCTATGTCTTACCATCTAATTCCCAAGGGGTCCCTTAACTAAAAGTGCCTTGTCCTGAGACGGAGATGCCTGTCCAGGGACAGTATATCTGGCAACCATATGCTACTTAAAACTACACATTAATACACTTAAGTAAAATGGGAAACATATCAAAACACAAATGGGACATGGTTGGTTTTCCCAAAGGCTCCTCCTACATGGCCTCTCACGGCAGTATCATTGCAATCATAAAACAAACCAAACTACAGCTTCCCTGATTAATAAATAGCATCTTTGGGGTCTCCAGGAATCTCCTGGGGTGAAATGCATTGTTTTGTCACACTATATGGCACCACACCAATTTGTTAGCTAACTTAACCACACTCATACTTCCCGTTTTTCTGAGCAAGGCTAGGGTTATGCAATACTGCAGAGATATTTCACATCACCACAATCAGCCTTTACACTGCCCTGCTGCTTCTAGTAATGTAAACCATTTACTGCTCTGATCTTAATTTCTCCCTTTACTTGCAGCGCAGGCATCCGCCTGGCTATAGAGGAAGTTTTCTCCAGGGAACACCTGGTACTATTCACCCCAATATCATTTAAATAAGCACATGTATTATCTCCTCTCACAAGAAACCGATCAGCAAACTCTGGGCCATTTTGCCACTTCCACACCAGGCCTGCCTGTTTGGAGAGGCCAATCCAGTGGTGTACAGGGCGAGTCAAATTCATGAAAAAACTCAAATCCCACTGTGAATCAATCAATGCCAAAGTGGCACCAAATGTAGAGCATTTAATCTCACTGCTATCCCAATCTCTTTCATTTTTAGATTTATAACAGCATTTCCCATGGTACCCAATCCAGTGTTGTGGGCAGGCAGTGGTGCCAAGAAAGGGGCATGGTGAGCAAGGCTGTGCCTTTTGGACAGCCATTACAATGATAACTATAAGCAGAACCACACCAACAAGGGGAGCTGCTAAAAATTTCTTCTTGTCTATATCACAGTCCCTTTTATAATCTACTTCCAATTCAAACTATCTCGGCCAAGGGCGGCTCATCAAATCCTCAGTGGCGGCCCAAGGCAGGGTGGCAACTCAACCTCTAGGCTACCAGGGGTGGCAGTTCGACCTCTGATCTTCCAAACCAGCAGGGGACCCTCCCGAGTTTTCCTTAGGAAGCACCACCGCATGCGTCCCAAGCCTCCAGTCGGGCCCCTGATCTGACCCCCTAGTAGCCAGGCAGTCGTCTCCCCCTGTTCTCCGACCCACAGGCAGATATTATGCCTGTGCCTATAGCGCGGTGAAGTGCACCAGCAAAGGGTCAGCAATCCCGGGGTGTTGACCCAGGGTCCCACCAACCTACGGAACCTCTGACGGGGCTCCAGTAAGGCTGATCCTCCAACTGAAAGTCTGGGGAGGGATTCATACGGAAGATATTGGTCAACCCCTGCTGGCGTGTTAAGAGGGTCTCCTCGATCCCAAGTGGTGCACCCAGGTGTCTGAGAATCAGGATTTTCCCACGAGGGCAACAGCGGGGGAGAGGGCAGATCAGGACACCGGGAACACCGGAGGGGATGAAGTGCCCCCAAGGCCGCAGGGATCACTGCGGGGTTGCTATGCAAAATTTGATACTGCCAAGCGGCAGCCCTAGACTCCACGGAGTCGTCCAAACCCAAGAGAGCTAAGTCGGGCCGGGCAGTCTGGTTTTTAATTTGCCAGGCCGACAATCGTTCGCCTGCTTTCAACCGGAAAAAGTACCACCGAGACCAGTAGGAGTTCCAGCGCCCCCCTTCCGAGGATCTCTTCTGACTTTTTAGCAACCAAACAGACACTGGGTGTCCTGGAAGCTTCCCCTCCCACAGCTGAAGGCTGTAGTTCTGACACAGCGACTGCTGCCACACCCACGTCCAAATATCGGGAATGCGCAGCCAAGGGTAGACAATTTTCCTAAACCTCTGGGGTGGGCTCCAATAGAGCTGATCACTTTGGCTCAGAGCCGGGGGTGGATGGCATTCACCGCTACTCCTGCGCATTGGGCTAGCACTATAGACCGGGGGGGGGGGGATAAATTTCAGCAATGAAAAAGTACTCTACTAATTACAGTGATCACAATGCAAATAGTGGAAATGCTGCAAGGCTTCGGGATCCCGTGCAAGCAGCGGAGCCCAATCTACATCTCCCCACTTTACCGGGCCCTTATCCCACACGGGATGTGCAGTGCGGTTGTTAATTGTCCAAGCGCAAATGCGACCACCTTCCTTTTGTCTAAAGAAATACCAACGGGTCCGATAGGAGGGCCAAAGGTGGTTAGAGGGGCCCCTAAGAGACCTATTACGTCGGGTTATAAGCCACCCAGTGGTATTACCGTTGGACCCCTCCCACAGCTGGATTCTAAGAAAATAGCAGAGGATCTCCTCCCACCTAGGGGACAACTTATCGGGGGTGTATACCCAGGGGCCAATTAGGTAGCGGAACCTAGCGCCCGGGGGCCATAGGTCGTGGTCGTCTTTTTCATAATGGCAGTGATGAGGCTGCAGCCCTCCCCCGGCTATACAAACAGGACAACTAAAACAGTAAGTGGAGGAGGGAGAACACATACGGGAGCCTATTCACACGCTTCCCTGCTTTTGCCGCCGGTAAGCACTCTCGTGGACCGGGAGCAGGCTGCTCACAGGTCCGCCCTTGCCTCGACGCAGAGCGTCGTCTCAGTCACACATCAAGCACTCATCAAGCGCACCAGACAGAGATGTTACTGTTCTTAGCCTCTAGGGAGGAACCACCCCTTCCTACCTCCCTCACTCTCCTTTTTTTTTTGGAGTTTTGTTTCTCTGTTTTCCAAATATACAGCTTTGTATCGCCGTAGGGGCTAGGCGCCCCAACTGAGGGCACAAGTAACAGGTCCCTCTGACTCTCTGGAAGGGGAGTCGGTCAACTTGCCTAAAACCTATGGAAGGATGGCAAGCACAAAACAGCAGGGGCGTCCCCCAGATTATAAATCACTGATGATTAACCAGACAGACAAAACATTGTAGACATATTGGACCCACGATTTCCCCTAAACATTAAACACAAAACTTTCCCCCCCCCAAATGGTATACTTCTTTACTTATAAACCTACGGGAGGCAGAAGGGTCGAAAACGTACCTTCCCCTCTTCGAATGCAGCCCGTAGCCTAAGGCAGCGGCTGCATGCGGAGCCGACTAAGGCCCGCCGGCAGAAGGGGCAAAAACCTTCCCTTCTCCGTCGATCAGACACTGTTAGGAGGCCGCTGTGCGGGATCCTGCGAGCGCTGCTCAGCGAGGTGTTCCTACCCGCCCCTCACCAGAGGTGGAAGTGGGCTGTCAGGCGACCCTTTGGGTCACCTACCCGACCATCTTGGAGAGGTTCGTTACTGCAGTCAAACTATTACGTAAAGAAAAGGTACGTCGAGCACAAGGTCCGAAAAAATTGCCACGCCCTTGTGTTCAAGGTTCTATAACGTTGAGGGCAGGGGGCTATAATTGGCAGCACCCTGTACCCAATATCTAGGTTGGGGTTCTATACTCACGCTCCGGAGTCTTCTAACAGAGCTGATTCCCGTTGCCTCCTCGCTGGTCCGAGATTAGGCCATCGGTCAAAGGTCAACTGAAGACAGGGCGGGCAGATGACGGTCAGCCAAAAAGAAGGCTGGGAGCTCCTTACCGTGAATCTGGTCCACCCTGCTAACAGCAGCACCTGGCCGGGCTAATCATCAGGGGCTAAAGGCCCCTGTCCCATCTGGGTCGCCAAATTTATGTAGCAGGGAAGGTCCTGTGTTGTCCAATTAATAGTAAATCATACTCACAAACGAGGTCTGAGGCAAAATCAGGAAAACAGCTTCTTTATTTTACGTGCATAAGCGCTCTATACACGGGCTTCAGACCCAAGGGTCTGAGCAATGACTGCAGCTACCGGCCGCCTTTTATCGGGTGTCTCTACCCCAATTGGCACCTTTAACATGTCCCCCAATTACCTCCCTTTATACCTCAAAACATCCTTATTTTTCAGTGCCCTGGGAGGATGTCCACGTCATACTTTAACCACAATCTGGGTTGTTTACCAGCTCCCTGAGCCCCTGTTAGGGCTCCTGTTAGGGCTCCTGTTGGCCCTGTTGGTCCCCTGTTCCCTTATATAGAATTATTTCGCACACACACATTCCTCATTGCTCCATTGCTAGCACCTGATGAAGTTCCTTTTTACGCTTCTTGATGGCGCTTTCACCCTGCGGTTAGTTGTGAAAGGGCAACGACCTTTTGCAGTTCCCTTTCCCTCAGCAAGCTAATACTCCTTTGCTTAAAACTGCTACAGAAGATTATTTTCTAAAAGCACTGTTATTTAATTCTAGCATCACCAAGCCATATATATTGATTAGGTATTGGTATTGATTTTGGATTGATGCCACATAACCATCTGCTGTATTTCAACCAAGTTCTTCAGACAAACAGGAAAACAAAAGCAGAGCAGCCTAGGGGATGGAGCTTTCCTCCAAACAAACATAGGGACTCTGCTCACTTCTCTTCCTTTAAGACACTCACTAGGAAGACCCACATGGCTCTGCCTACTTCCCCCACCCATTCAGCTTTCGTCTTGTTCTCCCATCCAAATACTAACCACAGGATTTAAAGGCACACACACAGTCCAAAACACAGGTAGTTTGCAGGTATCTTCTAAGCCTGCTGAGATATAAAGGCACATGGTTGGGATGAGGCTTCCCCACCAACAACCAGCTAGCTGGTGGTGGGGAGGAGCCTGCAAAACCATGGGATCCCTCACCTGGACCTGGGGACTGGCAAGCCTATAAGAAGGGGGTGGCCAATCATAGATGGAGCCCATCAAAAAGGAGTTTGTTACTGCCCTCAGCCATAGGCCTAGCAGAACAAATCTGTTTTACAGGCCCTGGAGAACTGTAATGAGCCCTGCAGGGTCCTGATCTCTCCTGGAAGAGTATTCCAGCAGACCGGAGCCAGGACCTTTTTGGTTGAGGAAAACCAGACACTCTTTGGGCCAGGGACTACCAGCAGATTTTGATCACTAGAGCATAATGCATTAGGCCAAAGTAAGCACTGCATGCAGATATGATAGCATTTGTAGTATTAGACTTATTATTAAGTGAAAAGCAGCATTAAGAGGCTATAATTGGGACTGAAGGAATGTTGATTGATTTTCTAGTCAAAATCTACCCCAAGGGAGGGAAAAGCGCTAAGAGGAGATATTTTGAATTGAAAAAATAGCTGAAATGGAAAGTGTTCATGCACCCTCCTTGCCCTGACAATCCATTATCTCAAATCTTGGCCTCTAATAGCTGTTTTTCATTTTTAAAATATCTGAAGAATAAACAGGAGTTTTGCAGCACCTTAAAAGCTAGCAACTTTTTATTTTAACATAAGCTTTTGTGAAATGGACTTCACTTTGCTTCACAAAGCATGCATTTGACCCTCACTTGGCAGATTGCTGTTATTGTGAATAGTCTCTGTACTTTCCTTGATTATATATGATTGCCTACCCTGTACTTCCTCCATTTCAGAGCCCTTTCATCCTGATATTTATAACTGTTTTCTTCATAGTTTCATGTATGTCTTCCAAGCCGGGTTGCCAGGGCACAGCTGGACCCCCCTGGAAGCAACTGGTGATGAGCATGGTATGTCAGCATTGCACCAGCACTTTTTCTTTAAACCACAAGTGACACAGAGGATGCTCTAGCATTTTACTATAAAGTTTTTTGTGAAATGCTAAAATGTCACTTCTGGTTTATATAAGAAGTGACATAGGCATGCCAGTCTGATACTGGCATACCAGGTCTTTTCTCTCAACCAATTGCTCACACTGGTGACCAAGATACTGGTGGGCATCAAGTGGAATAACTGGGAGACCTCTGTCTCAGGAGGTCTGACATCCCTACTTCCAAGTGAGGACTCATTATATACCTGATGAAGTTATAGCATGCTGGGTATAGCATGAGAGAAGGAGGAGGAGGACAATCCAATCCCAAGCTTCATCTTGGCAGACCTTTCCTGTGAAGCCAGTGTCTCAGGGCCTCCCCATAAGGACCCTGAGCCAGCACCAGCAGTGCCCCAGCAGGGTCTTCAGACATGGAGACCTCAGCATGGACCTGCCCACAACCAGAACCACCAAGGTCTCCAGAAGCACCACAGGAAAGGGCTAGGAGAAAGACATGGGTCAGGTGCAGGAGTATGCTTCTGGCAATCTGAAACTTCCCCTCTGCTAAGGAAATGATAGGAGAAAGCAATAACTCTCTGTGTGTGCAATTATTCATGATTTTTTTCCATTTCACCAATAAATCTGTGAAAGGAAGTAAATTAACATTTTTATATTGCTCTTGAATCGAAGTATAATTATTTCAATTTGTTTATGTGTGTGTGCTCTCAAATTTCAATGTCCAAAAAGATAAGGAATATTTGCTCATCCCCTTTCTCTCCCATCACTTCATCAAAAAGGTCTAAAGCAAAAATCTCAAATCAAAAGCCATGTAATACCTTTTATTAGGATCAACCAAAATAACACAAAAGAGTGTAAACTGTCAGCTTGGATATTAAAAACAGAACAAAACAAAAACAGAAACAGAGGGGAGTTTTTGCAAGCTATAATCCTAAAGCTTCCTGTCTACATTCTGTGAACAATGCCAGACAGATATGAATAGATTATGTGGTACTGTATGGATCACTGCATCTTTGGCATTCTAGAAAGAAAAAGAGAAAACTGACATTTCCAATTAAAAACATAAAACTAGTAGCTGATCAGATATTTCCATAACAACAGTTGGAATACATATATCCTGTAACAAGCCAAGAACAGAAAGGGAGTTCAATGCCTTCCTTTAGTCTGGAGACCATGGTTTGCTTTCATAGGTAGGTTAAATATACTTTACAGGATTAGCCAATAAGAAAGATCAAAAGGGAGGCTATTTAAGGCCCCTTTTTCCTAGTTGGGCCGTCTGTTTTCTGGCCAAGTTGCTCCGTCCACTCTCTTAATGTTGCAGAATGAGATTAGCTGGTTATTTTGGGACTGGGCAGGTTTTTTTGGTGTGTGTGTGGATTTTTTTTTTGTTTTGTTTTTGGTCGTCTTAGTTTGGATGAAAGAAGGCCTTTGCCTCATCTGTTTCATTGCACATGTGTTGGGAAAAGAATGCTGGTCTTAATGAACACTGGTGATATCCTAACTGAGTTGTTTGGCAGAACTGATGCAGGTTAGTAGTTCAAGTTAATTGAAATACCCTGAAGTATTTAAGGATGTGAATGGTGGCCAGACCAGATGCTTCAGGCTGACTGACCTAAGGTACTCTTGCAGCTGGTCATCATTGTCTGAACCCTCATGCTTATTGGCATAGGGGAATAATGGACATATTCATCCAGGACAGTCAGGTGCACAGGCAGAGATAAGTGAAGAATGATTGCTAAGCATGGCATAAGAACAGGATTGATCAAACACTGGCAAACCTGTTGGGTAGCCTCTTAGGGAACCCACACTAAAAATGGAAGGGAAGGAATTTAGTAACCTATGATTCCATTGTTAAAATGTTTAAACCTAAGTGTAAACCAAGACTGGTGCCTCTCTCTTCTATCTCTTTTTCTGGGATATGGAACAAATTATTGTAGTTTTAATATCATTACAGTTTACTTTTAGACAGGGTTTTTTTTTTTTTTTTTGGAGCAGGAATACACAGGAATGTAGTTTTGGCTGGCTTGGCATCAGGGGGTGTGACCTAGTATGCAAATGAGTACCTGCTGGGTTTTTCTTCAAAAAGCCCTGCTTTTAGACAATTAACTATATAAAGAATCAATGACAACCTAGTAATGGTAATGATACCTAGTGATGGGGGCAAGAAGCTCATTATGAACAGTGTATTCCCAAGTCACTTTTCTTCAGTTGAAGAGTCCCTCTCTTTGACGGCTATATTCAGGATATTTTCTAACACTCAGAAATTTTCTTACATGCACGTTGATGAAAATTTTTTTAAAACTTGAAAGCTTCCACAATGTTTTGTTGTTGATCTTTAAAATAAATTGGTTTTGTTTATTTTTGATGTTTACACATAAATTTCTCTTGTTGAAGTTTCCAATTAAAATTAACACTATCTCAACATTACCTTTGGATTAGTTATATACAAATATGACTATACATTGCATATACCTGTAAATAATAATATGAAATTACATATAGAAGAATGATCAATAACAGTAATTAAATTGATGAGAGGGGGGAAATGATGACAGTGTACAAATTCAAGAATAAATTAAAACTGCAATATCAGTTTATCCCTACTGTATGTACCAAGTATTCCTTATTCACTGACAAGACTGTGTTTTGAGACTTTTTGTTTTGTTTTTACTTCAACTGTTTCGTTGACTTGTTTCAATCACTATATAGATGAAGCATGCTTTTGAAAACTACATTTCAGTTAGACATTGTTCCAATAGTCAAGGGACATCTCATACTTTGCCCAAAGTACACCTTCAAGATTTTGACTTATAAAAGCACTCTAAGGTAGGTAAGTAAACACTGACTGGATCTATCTTTTAAAGATGGCAACAGAAAAGTGTTTTAGTCACTCCATCTGTGTCTGAATTGTTAGGAATGCCCCTGACAACAAAATGCTTCTCTAAACTTATATAAAAGTCTTAGATTCACTGCCTGTGAAAGTCTAAACCTACTTGGAAATTGTCAAGAGCCACCCACTTTCAGTCATTCTTCTTTCTTACATGTAGAACAAATGATAGGAAATGCACGCTCACACACACACACACCCCATATGACACAAAGAAAACTGCACTGCAGGAGTCAATTCAGATCAACAGTTCACAATCTACTTTGAGCACAGATCCAAATAGGCAGCCGTGTTGGTCTGAAGTAGTAGAACAAAATAGGAGTCAATTTCACCTTTAAGACCAACGTAGTTTTATTCAGAACGTAAGCTTTTGTGTGTTTTCCTCATCTGAAGAAGTGTGCATGCACACAAAAGCTTACTTTCTGAATAAAACTACGTTGGTCTTAAAAGTGAAATTGACTCCTATTTTGTTCTACTACTTTGAGCACAGTTTTCAATGTTACACCCCAATCTTCCTTGACTCATTCTATTGATTATCAGAACTGCTTCCACACCTTTTCTTTTGAATAATCATCTCCTGTCCCTATTGCCTTTCTTTTTTGAGACCAATGGAAAAAACGACACTAAGCTGAACAAATGCTTGAACAGGAGTAGGAACATCCTCCAAACTATGCTGTAACATTTTGTAAGATCAAGGAGGTTAAGGGACTACCTGGACAACAACAACTGACAATTTTAAGCAGCAATATTATGATGACTGATGGAACTGATGGAAGATTTTGTTGAATCAAATAATGTTGACTCAGCCCCCACAACAAGCATAAATGTTATTTATTAGCTGACTCGCTAGCTCTATAATATGGTACAGTAAAGCATAGGCCCTTAACCACACAAGGCAACAAGGCAAACATCAAAACTGCTCAAAAATAGTTCTCCTAGAAATAAAGCCTTACCTAAACTGAACCACAGATCCCATACAATCCAGTGGTTTGATAATTCAGTAGACTGTATCAATTCATTTGAACTCATTTGTCTGTATGGAATAGTGGTCTGTGCTAAGGATTTTCATGTCCACACACTTGGTCTTGACTGACTGGACGCATCTAAAATGATAGTATATTTTGAACATCATCTGACTAAATAAGCATGGTGTTTGTACAGTGATAGGTTGAATATGCCCGGTTAAAATATCATACTAAAATCATTGTCATGTATAACTGCAGATCCTAGAAAGCCTTCAATAAGTTCTTCAATACAGATGGCATTTCTTTCAGTATCAAATTTGGTCCATGCATTATTCAGGCCATGCCATGGTAGTTTACCATGATAGCTTGCAAGTCTAAATTTCTTCATCAGTTCCATACTGTTAAAACTCTTCATCAATCCATGAAGCCATAAAAATATTTTTAAAAATAAACAGGAATCAAACGGCACCTTAAAGATGAGCAACATTACTTTTGTAGAAGTTAATTTCCAGTGACAGAAGAAAATATCAGGGATGCAGTCTTTGCAGTCTGTGGAAGATGTAGTCCTTAATAGCCGGTTTCCTGAGCCATGCCTATAGTAGTTGATTAGGCTTTTTGGAACCTGAGTTCTTCAATATGTATTGGTCAGATCAGCCTGCTTAATCAACCATCTCATGTTATTAAACCTTTGACTAGTACTGAATGACTGATAAGTGATGACGGATAAGGAGCAAATTGCTATTTCAGTGTAACTTCCATCTGCTGATTTGTCTTATAGGGAGGAAAAGGTCATGATACTCAAGTTTTTTTTCTGAAATTCTTTCTGAAACATCTTTAGCTTGGATAATTTCACCAAAGTCATAACCAGACTATGTAAGAAGGTAGGGGTAGTCCTTGAGAAGACTCTGAAATTATAGATTTTCAGTTCAAATTGAGTATAATAGATTAACTGGAAGAACATTTAATGAACCCCTGTGCATATATTTTACTGCCAGTTTGGTGTAGTGGTTAAGTGTGCGGACTCTTATCTGGGAGAACCGGGTTTGATTCCCCACTCCTCCACTTGCACCTGCTGAGATGGCCTTGGGTCAGCCATAGCTCTGACAGAGGTTGTTCTTGAAAGGGCAGCTGCTCTGAGAGCCCTCTCCAGCCCCACCCACCTCACAGGGTGTCTGTTGTGGGGGAGGAAGGTAAAGGAGATTGTGAGCCGCTCTGAGACTCTTCGAAGTGGAGGGCGGGATATAAATCCAATATCTTCTTCTTCTTCTTTAATTTTTACTTGAAGCCCATAAGAGTTTGGATATTATACTAAGTGGCTTCTTTTCTGCTTAGAGATGCATACATGTGCCCCTTTTAAGGTTTTATTTTGTTTCCATATATTTCAATTGTCTTTTCATTCTACTCTATTTCATATATAATATAGTTTCTTTACATCCTTTACACATTTCTTTCAAACCATGTTAATATCAGTTTATGGTATTTTCTCTTATGAACTCTTTATACATCATTTTTTACAGAATAATGCAAAGGTTATAAAGGAACATTTCCTTTCCACCTCCTAAAGGGGAGGAGGGGAGGCTTGCTTGCATCTCTCTTGGAGGGAATTAGGACATTAAGTATGTTGGGTAACTGGGTCACAAAGCACCATTTTGCCCAATCAAGTGGAGGCTTTTGACAGTCATATAACATCAGCTCCACTTTTGTAGCCATGCTTTTGCTATGGCCGTTTTCCCACTCACGTTTTACTGGCGCCACGACCATCCTGACGCTGGCGAATCTGCCTGGATTTCGCATCAGAAGCTCCGGCGCTCCCAGAAGCGCCGGCTACTTCCGTCGCTAAGCCAGCGCAAACGGAAATCGCAAAGATGCAGGAAAACGTTTGCGCTGGCTTAGCGACGGAAAGCGCCGGCGCTTCTGGGAGCGCCAGCGCTTCTGTTGCGAAATCCAGGCAGATTCGCCGGCGTCAGGATGGTCGTGGCGCCAGTAAAACGTGAGTGGGAAAACGGCCCATGAGTTACCTTCCAGTTTACCCTAGAACTGGCATCATGCATTGGCTGCTTACTTAAGACTCAGCCAGAAATTTTTGGGAGTTTAACTGTTTTTCCCTGCTTCATACTGTCAGTCACAGCAGAGATATCTAGCTGAAATAGGACTGGTCCCAGGACCAGGGAGGCCCTAACTAGATTGTCAGTAATATATAGGTTACTATGAAATAGTCAGACAATTTGGTGAGTGCCGCAAGTCATCTATGAATGAAGGGAATCTTCCCAAGCCAGCTGCTTATTGGCTGCATGTGGGGAGGAGGTTTCACTCTGTTCTGAGCTATTACCCCCATCAATAGGCTCTCAGATCAGTGCTTAAGTATACTGCTGGATCTCTGCACCCATCCCCCAGAAGATCTATGCATTCTTTTAATTTTGTTTCTTAACTGGGCCTCTACCAAAGTTTAGACTAGTAGATTGGAATATATTGCTCTAATTAGGGGCAGAAGAGAAACACTGCACAGCAAATCACACCACTTTAAAAAAAGGATGTAATGCTTCCATGCTTGAAAAGACACCTGTGAGAGCACTCACCTCCCAATTCAAATATAATAACAATGTCTTGATTAAATAGATTTGGCATTCCACAAACATTAAAAGGATCTGTCTATCAATTAGAAAAGACATATCAACTAATTTGTCCCTGATTCTGAAATAAGTATTTTCTTCACTAAGTTTTTCCCCAAAAGCAAATGGTGACCATGTAACCTAAGCTTGATATTCTACATTGGCCATAAACTTCATCAAAGAAGTAAATGATATCCCAGACTTCCCTCCACTTCAAGCTGACTGACCTACCAATAAGGTTTAAAGCTTTTGGTTCTAATTCAATAGATTTTGAGAAGCATCTCCCCCCGCCTCTTCACATTTTTGAGATATAAAGTTAGCCCCAATAATCTCAACTTTCTTGTTCCAGTCATTGGTTCCTATCTCGATACTGGTTTCCAGAAACTTGCTCCCCAATGCCCATGTGCGAATGTGTAGTGGGGAATGCATGCAGAACTCTGCTTCAGCCTTGCTACCCAATACACGCATCTGTAAAGATTGTGCTCAGCTTCCATATCTTGCCTTCTCTGACATTACTTTCTTCTTTCTCTGATGAACTCAACAGGACATCACTCACCAGGACTGGCTAGAATATCTTTCTTCCTCCTTCTTTTGTCTCTCAATTTCTCTTAGACTCTCTTAGTACTAGTTGTTCAGGGTAGGACTTAGTAGAAGTTACAATTAGTAAAACATCTATTTAGATTGTATATGCTGCCATGTGCCAAACTCTGATTCAGTTTATTAATCCCCTTTCTTAATTTTTTTGCTTTAGAAGTCCTTAAATTTAAAGCAAATCTCTCTTTATTTGTAAATTTAAAGCAAATCTCTCTTTATTTGTAAATTTAAAGCAAATCTCTCTTTATTTGTAAGAATCTGCACACCCTCATGAGGCATTAGATCAGATCCTGGACTTTGATATAGATCAGGGAAGAAGGTCCCAATAATATTTGCCCTGAGCACAGATGTGTATAGGCTTCTGACATTTTAAAAGGGGGATGCCCCTATAGTTAGCATATATGAACACATGGGCCATCTGGATAACAAAGTAGCATTCAAATGCACCCTGCTGTACAGCATGGGAAAAAGTTGGTGGGGCTCAGTACATTTCAGCACAATTCTGGGCAGATGATGAAAAACATGGTATGGTAGTATTAGCTACACTGAGCATGAAGCCAGAATGAGCCTGCCCTTTCAGAAACAGCCTTTAGTGCATTACTTCTAACTGACCCATAGAACCAGTTTGATGGAGTGATTAAGTGTGCAGACTCTTATCTGGAAGAACTGGGTTTGATTCCCCACTTCTCCATATACACCTGCTGATGTGGCCTTGGGTCAGCCACAAGCTCTCTCAAGGCTGTTCTTATCAAGAGCAATTCTGGGAGGGCTCTCTCAGTCCCACCCACCTCACAGGGTGTCTGTTGTGGGGAGGGGAAGGGAAAGGAGATTTGTAAACACTCTGAGACTCGGTTAGTGAAGGCAGGTTATAAATCCAATCCTCCTCCTCCTCTTCTTCATCTTCATAAACCTGGGTTAAATCATCCATTTGTCTTGCATCTTTATTCTGAGATGTGCTGGCAATGCATTTGAAAATCTTGAAAAAGTGATAGGAGGAAAAAAAGGTCCATGGATTTGTGTCACACAACCAGGGACCAGGAAGTGCCTTCTACTGGCTACCATCACTCTGGTAAAGGTCAGTCTGGGAGGGCCCAGGACACCCCCTGCCCCCTGTCTTCCTTCTTAACAAATGCCTTCTGCCCATGACCAAAGAGATGTGAGGACCTATAACAAGTTTATTATAACAAGTTTATTGTAAGTGCTCAAAACAAGTGGTTTGTAAAAACTTTGAGGGCGTTTTCGCACTGACCTTCAAGTGGTGCGACCACCCTCTTCATTCCGGAGGATCTGCCCGGATTTCGCACAAGAAGCGCCGGCGCACCCAAAAGAGCCAGCTACTTCCGTCGCGAAACCCGCTCAAACGTTTTCCTGCTTCTTGGCGGTTTCCGTTTGAGCGGGTTTCGCGACGGAAGTAGCCGGCTCTTTTGGGTGCGCCGGTGCTTCTTGTGCGAAATCCGGGCAGATCCTCCGGTGTGAAGAGGGTGGTCGCGCTACTTGAAGGTCAGTGCGAAAACGCCCTTAGTGTAACAGTGAATATGAAAACAGTAAAAGCTGGTACAAAGAAAGAAAAGCCCTGATTTGACTAACTACATGTTCCCTTCCTCTAATTCCAATTGAATCACTCAGTCTCCTTGGATGAGAGGTCCCTCCTACTACAGCCTCTATCCAGCTCAGCATTCTCAGAGAGAACAACTCCCCTTTCTAGCTGGGCCATTTATTTACTTCCTTCCAGGTCCCACCCCTCAGGACACGTTTTCCCTTCAAAACCTCTGCCCATCCAATCAGGGGGACAGAAGGGATCCTGAAAAATATAAGCCTGGCTGCTACTCTAATACAGGCTTCCCTGGAGCCTGCAGGCTTCATTAGGCATAGTAGGCTCAGTGGTAGAGCATCTGCTTGGTAAGCAGAAGGTCCCAGGTTCAATCCCTGGCATCTCCAAAAAAGGGTTCAGGCAAATAGGTGTGAAAAACCTCAGCTTGAGACCCTGGAGAGCCACTGCCAGTCTGAGTAGACAATACTGACTTTGATGGACTAGGGTCTGATTCAGTATAAGGCAGCTTCATATGTTCATATATGTTCATGATCATGAGTTTGACTCAAACAAACTTCAAATGAAATCAAAACATAGATTTTTAGGTTCAACCAGCAGAGACAAAGAAAACAATAGCATCCCTGTTTCATATATACACATGCACTGGTCCAAATAGACGTGAACTGCCCAGATATGATTCAGATGACCAAAGTATACATCTAAACCAGAGGTGTTGAACTCATTTGTTATGAAGGCTGGATCAGACATGTCTGAAGATGTGAGCAGTGACACATGAGAGCTCACACTTTACCACAAATTTTGTTAGTCTTCAAGGTGCTACTGGGTTCTAACTCTTTCTTACCACTATTAGAAACCACAACATTAAAAAAAACAGTGGGAGAATATTTTTACTTTCCAGTTCATTCAGTTGCTGACCTAAGAGCTAGGGTTGCCAAGTCCTCTTCAAGCCCCGGTGGGGACATTTGCACGTGCACAACGTGTGGGCGCAATGAAATGATGTCACCCAGAAGTGACATCATCAAAATGGCGGTGTGAAGGTGGGCCGCTCTAGGCATTTCCAGGAAAACTCTATGATTTTCCTGGATGTTCTAGCCATTTGGGAGGTTAAAACTCTATGGTACTGATTGTACCATAGAGTTTTAACTTCCCAAATGGCTAGAGCATCTGGGGAAACCATACAGTTTTCCCAGAAATGCCTAGAGGGGCCCTGCATGTGTGCCGCCATTTTGATGACATCACTTCCAGGTGACGTCATCGTGCCAGCGATGCAGGGGGAGGTTACCCCTACCAGCCTAATGTAGACTGGCAGGTTGGGAACCTCCAAGGCGGGGGATTCTCCGCCCGGACCGGAGGTTTGACAGCCATACTAAGAGCAGCAGTTCTCTTACAAAGGTATTTCAAAGGGAGATTGGAGAAACTACTGCATTGCAACTGATAATGAAGGTCAAGACAATGCATCTGCCTGAGCTGAAGTGAGACCAAGGTTTCTTCTCTCATTAGAAGAAGATGATGATATTGGATTTATATCCTGCCCTATATCCTGAATCTCAGAGTCTCAGAGCGGTCACAATCTCCTTTACCTCCCCCCCCCCACAACAGACACCCTGTGAGGTAAGTGGGGCTGATAGAGGTTTTTACAGCAGCTGCCTTTTCAAGGACTACTCCTGTGAAAGCTATGGCTGACCCAGGGTCATTCTAGCAGGTGCAAGTGGAGGAGGGGGGAATCAAACAAGTTCTCCCAGATAAGAGTCTGCGCACTTAACCACTATACCAAACTGGCTGCTATTGTCATTTGGCATCTGAAATCACTTCACTCTCCAAGATATTAGGAGAGATGGACTCACATTCTAGCTGTATCTGAAGAAGTGAATAGTGACTCATGGAAGCTCAAGCCCTGCCACAATTTTTGTTAATTGTTAAGGTGCTACTGAACTCTTGTTCCCTTCTACTAATAAAGATTGCAAGCTGTATTGTTAGGTTCCTTCCTCCCCCCCCCCCCCATCTGTTAGAACTGGAAATGGGGATCTCGCCAAGTGAAATAATATGTAGATTTCGGACTGGACAAAAGCCAGTCAGTGCTAATGATGGTAATGAAACAGTTAAAAACACAGGGGCAGGGCTAATGTGAAGAAAGGCAGCCAGTGAGGTGGGAGGGGAAAAAGGGGAACCATATGTTGAACTGGATTATATGGAACTATAAATGCATTTTTAAATACTTAGCCATCTACTTCCAGTGTTGTGATTCCTAATCAGGGTCTTTTTTGAAAGAAAATAAAATCCCAGATAGGCTCAGAGAAATCTAATCTAATTGAAAAAAAAACTTTTCAGAATAAGCCAAAATAATGTCCCACTTATCCCAGATGCATCCTAGATGCATCTCTTTCCTGCCCCCTTTCCTTTTTTAATGAGTGTGTGTGTGAGAGAGATCAGGACTAAAAGTAAATAGCAGAGCTGGACAACCTTAACATAAATTGTTCTTGTCAGAAGAATCTCCCTCCCTCCCTCTGAAAATATATACATGCACACAAAAGCTTATACCTGGAATAAAACTTCATTGGTCTTAAAGGTGCCATGGGACTCCAACCCTTTCTTGTACATGCTCTCTCTTTCCTTTCCCTCCCTCTCTCCCCCCAAAGAAGGAGTGGGGGAGGAGATCTCAGCTGATGGAGGGAAAAGAAGCTTGGAGACATCAGCCTCAGATGATGAAGCAGGGGAGAATGATTGAGGAAGCTTTTCTCTGGTGCATGCACACACACACTTTTTCCTTTTCCCAGAGGAGTAGCCGCTTGCCAACTGACTGCCCTTAACTTCCTCCTGATACTCCCTTTAAAATAGCATGCCCAAGATGGTGGAGGTCTATGCAACACAGAGAACAGAGAGATTCAAGTTTATAAAGCATTTATTTAAAAGGAAGTGTTCACAAGCATACTTTTAACACAGCACTGTGTTGCATAGACCTCCACCATCTTGGGCATGCTATTTTAAAGGGAGTATCAGGAGGAAGTTAAGGGCAGTGAGGGGGTGGAGCTTGACCATTCCATTGTCTTTAACTAGAGCTATTAGCATTTGTAAAAAAGGGTTGCTGAAGTAGGGCTGGAAAGCAATTGAACTGAGATCCCACTCCTGCCTGTTCTTTGCCCAGATCAAACTTACAGAGAAAAAAATGTATTTCTTCACAGCATATTTAATAACATACTAAACATGAAACTAACAATATTCATACTAGTGAAATCACATTGAGGAAAATGTTTAAATGCATTGTTGCTAACTGAAAAAAACTGTGTAGGATAGCACAGACTGAATTATCTTGACATCTGATCAGTATAATTATTGATATTAGTACTACAACATGGGTTTTCTTTAATCTCTTTCCCCTCCTGTTGGCTACCCTTTCTGTTCCATAGTTTATGAAAGAATATTAACAGAAAATTGTGTAGGTTTTGATAAGCACCATATATAAGTATCAAATAAAACAGCTATATTAGTTGTATCCAATGATTCCATTCAACTAACACCAGAACTTTTAATATCTATACAGCTAGCACATTTTTATCCTGCTCTTGATAAATTCTATTTTTCCTTAGGCATAAAGACTGTAATAAAATGAGAGGTTACTGAAGAATGTATGTCTGTGTTCGCATCTGTAAGAGAAGGATAGTTGAGAATTAGAATACATAGCAGAGATATCACATATACGGTAGTAGAGCTATCATATATTTGAGATAAATAGAAATATCATCATGGGTAACTTCAAATCCATATTCTTAAAGAAGAAACATATGCTTGAACTCAGACACATTGAGCACATAAAAAACAAAGTTTGTATCTTATATGGAATTGTGTGTATCGAAGAGATAGCAAGTAAAAAATGAAATACAAAAATTGTGCCCTTAACTCTACAGAGTAAAAAGGTGAAACTCCCAGATAGCAAAATCTGTAGAGCCAGTAATGAGGTGGATAACACCAGACTTAAGCGAAACAGGAAAACAAGGTGCCCTCACATAGAATCAGATCTTCAGTAAGCACCATTTTATTTCTCAGTTCTCAGACAATTGTGGTAAAAGCTACTGGGTGCCTCAACTGCTCAGATAAATCAGTATCTTACTTACCAGAAAGAGTTTCTAAATTTATTATATTTTAATATATTTTAATTGTTCAGGCCCTAGTTGACTAGCACTATATATAGTATAGATATCTATACAAGTGGGCAGGTCCATAGCATGAGAGGGCTCTCACCAGAAACTGCCCCGTCCTCAGTTTGTCCAGTCCAACCAAAAGATTGATTGTGCCCATGTCTGCTTTAGTAGGAGAGACAGAGAGACTGAGGGGGAAAAAAACCCTTTGTAGGTAAAAGCTGTTTTCATTTCTCTGTTAGCTGACAGCTTAGAGCTGGAGGTGTGGAAACTGACAATTGTCAGGGAGGTCATTAGCATTACTAAAATGTTGTTGGGTTGTGTAGTAATTGACTATCTGAATGTGTGAACTGACCATGCCATTGTCTCTGGCCAGGAGGTCATTACTAACTACAGAGTTAGCCCTGACCTTGAAAAATGTAGGCTGCTCTGTCAAAATAAAACAAGAGCAGCTTCTCCATTCCTTCACACAGCCTGATCTGCTTAGCAGGTTTCCTAGGAAGTAACCACCACTATGCTAAACTGTCCCTTGCCAGTCTGCCCTCAAGAAAATTTCCTGCCTATGGTGCTGCAAGTGGGGGTTCCACAAGGGCTTGCAGGAGGCATCTTACTTTTCCCTCCCCCACTATTTTCTCTATTCCTTCCATGAAACCCCCATACCATCGCCCCTTTTCCTACTTCCTTGTGTCCTTCCCACCCACCAGCCAACCTTTTTGCTTCTCTGGCTTCAGCTTTCCCTTCCCCTGGCAACCTCTGCTCTCCTGTTGGTGCTGCCCTTCCCTCCCGTCACCTGATCCACACCCCCCCCCCGGATCCTCCCCAGGGCCAGGGCTGGAACTGGGCCAAGTGGGCTCTGTGACTGCGCCACCTCAGGGCTGGGGCCAGACCTCCTCTTCCAGCTGAGCCGGGGCCTTTCACTCTGCAGCTTCGCGGCACCTGCCATTTCCTCCATCACGCGGCTCTGCCTTGCCACCTTCTTCCTGCTGTGGGCCCGGCCGGGTCTCTCTGTGCCATTCCACCCCATCTCGCTGGGGGCCGGCACTGCCTCCAAGCCTCTGCCTATGCCCCAGGATGCCCACCGCCAGCAGCCATGGTAGGTGGGTGCCACTGCCCCAAGGGAGTGTGGGGGCCCTGCCCGCACAAGTCGCAGGTCAGGGGTCCCTGGGTTGCCACAGGGGCAGGAGAGGCTGGGACGTTGCAGCCTGGACAGTTAGCATTTTATAATTTTTTATTACTTTTTAATGTTTTATTTCTAAAGCTTTGATTGTAGTGATGAGTTCTAACCATAGTTTGTCTACTTTCTTTTTTCAAGCTGCTGAGATTGAGATTAAGTGGCCACATAAAACTGCTTTATATGCATCCCAAATAGTGGAGAGTGGGACATCACCTGTATAGTTTTCTTCCAAGTATTCTTGAGTTAATTTAGACAGTTGGGTTACTGCTGAGGAATCTTTTAAAAGAAGGTTATCTACACACCAAGTAAAATTTTTGTCTATTTTAAGATTGGGAGTTAAATTGCATGTGACTGCTGCATGGTTTGACCAAACTTTTGGTTCCATTTCTGCTGAAGTTACTATTGAGGTTATGGAAGATGAAAGAAAAGTATAGTTTATCCTCGTATAGGTTCGGTGCAAGCCAGAAAAATATGTATAATCTCTTTCCTTAGGGTGTAACACATGCCATATGTCAACTAAATCAAAATATTTGAACATTTGGGAGAGATTTGCTCTGGGTCAAAGTCTACTTTTACAGGAATCCTTATTTGATTTTTTTATCTAAGTTTAAGTCCATTACATAATTAAGATCAGTACCCATTATAAGTGGACTTTCTTGAAATTGTAGGTAGAGTAGAAAAATCTTCCCAACTGGGAGAAAGTTTGTCCGACTCTGTTTTCGCACTTCCTTACACTAGAAAGTTGAGCCCTCCTCTTTACCCTCCCCTCCCCCTAAACCTCCCTTTTATACCCATATGGGCAGGAGGAAGGTAAAAAATAAGATGTTACAAAATAATACTAGTTAGAGCACTGTTATATATACATACATACATATATAAAGATCTCCCGCTCATTTATGGTAAGAGCTATAGACTTTCCTTGCTATACTGACAGCAGAAGTTCAGCGATCTGACTTAGAGTCCAGCACTGGAAGCTTGCTGGATTTAGGTCCTTTGTGAGGTGAAGCCAAGTCTCTCTTCCGTTTCTATGTAGGTTTACTTATGTCCATCGGTATATCCAAATCAAAGACTTGCAAGAGGTGACAACTGGCATCTACATTCTCAATGGACCAGGATCTTCTATTATGCTGTACTTTAAGAGAGCGCATTGTGGTCCACCGGTATCAAATTTCCACCTCCGATAATTGCCACACCACAGATTTGAGCATTCTGCGATTCTGGAGAGTCTCAGCAGCCAGATCAGAAATACCAGGATCGTATGGTCTTTAAAGGGTAAGCCTCTTTTTTCCCTGGCTATGTCCATAAGCTTTTTCTTTAGTTTGATGTCAGAGAGTTCAACAATTATGTCTCTGCTGCCTTCCATTTGTGTTTAGGATTGCAGCCCAACACGGTATGCTCTCTCTCTCTCTCTCTCTCTCTCCCTCTCTCTCTCTCTCTCTCTCTCTCTCTCTCTCTCTCTCTCTCTCTCTCTCTCTCTCTCTCTCTCTCTCTCTCTCTCTCTCTATATATATATATATATATATATATATATATATATATATATATATATATATATATATATATATATATATATATATAGTGATAGGTCTTCCTCTGGTTGAAAAATTGATGATAGCCATTTTGTTATGAAGGTAATGAGGGGTTCTATTCCTTCGTCTTTAATTTCTAACCCTGTAATCTTCAGGTTTTTTTCTTTTACTTTATTTTCTATAGTCATTATCCGATCTCTAGCCCCTTTTTCGTGAGCCTGTAAGCTTTGGATTACTTTGGCATTAGCTAGAATCACTTCCATTGCTGACTTGACCATCTCAGAAGTTTCTTTCAATGAGATTTGGAGGTTTTTAATTCAAGAAACAATTGTAGCATGAAAAACTGCCTCGGTAAGAGGAACACCAGGGGCGCCGCTTTGAGGAGCTCCAGTAGTCATATTTGTTTCTAATGGTGGTGCTGGGGAAGTAGACCTTGGCATTTCTTTGGGTTGTAAAAGACTTCTTAGGGCCCCCGGGTTGGATTTATTTAATTTGGGTTTGAGTCCCTCGGACTTACCCATCATTTGCGATGTGGGGATATAAGAAAAGACGTGCTCTAATGGCAATTTTGGGAAGAAGAGGCGAGGAGCTTAGCCCTCACAACTCTTTTCTCATTGAGGTTGATGCCCCGCCCCCTGATCAGATTCATAAAGCTGTTGATTAGCACCAAGGGCACTCCTTCCCCTCCACATCCTGCCGCATGATGTACTGTTCTGGACATATTCTCCATCATTCTGGATGTCTCAAAATGCTCGCTGATCATGACTACCTTTTCTACTGATTTCCTGGGCAATGGCATTTCTCCCTTACTATGGAAGAGCACAGGCCTCTAGCCAATCACCTTTGGAGACAACCCGAAGAGAGCTGCTTATCTCCTTTGTTCATTTTTTTTGTGGGAGTGGAACCCTTTTGGGGGGCACTTTGTTTAAGAGCCCATAGAACTGGAATGCATAGTCCGATTTATTTGAAATGTAACAGTTCTTTAGTGGATAGGCATCACTAGTTCAGCTGCAATTTTGATGTCAATTGTTTGAAAAGCAGCCAATCCACCCCTCAAATCCCTTCTTCCTCATTATGTGAAAGGAAACAAAGAACAGACCACAATACTGAAGACAGAGCAGTGATTCACAAAAGCTCATATAACTAGACTCCTGCTCTTTTCTATCACAATAGTGGTAGGATGTCAAGCTCAGAGTTTTCAGAGGAAAGGTAAAAAATGTTTGTTGCCAATCAGTCACAGTAAGAGTAGAAAAATGAAATTAATGTAGGAAGATTTTGTTTGTTTGTTTTTAATGACAGTGTCTGGTGCCATTTTCCCTGGTAGGAATCAGGGGGAAAAACTGCCTGCTCCAAGAGGAGTCTGTTAAATCAAACCCCTTGTCTAATTTGCTTAAAATTTGGGGGCAGGCTTTAGATTAGGGGAGGACTGTAATGTGCAAATCTGGATTTATTATCTTTATAAATAGCAATCCCAGATCAAATAGCTTTTTCCATTGAATGTAATAGTCCAGAAACACAGTAAGCCACTAAGCCCCACTGATATTTATTGCAAACTGACAATGTCCTAAGTGACTATAAGCAATTATGGAGAAAATTACCATTTGCACTCTTTATACAACACCACCACCACCACCACCACCACCACCAACAACAACAACAACAACAACTACTACTACTACTATTATTATTATTATTATTATTATTATTATTTGTAGACACTTCTAGTATGCTTCATTATAAATTTGCAATCTTGCCTCTTCCTTTTCTGGATACAGGTTGAATATCCAGCATTTCTCATTACATATATGATAAAGGTCATTGTAAAATTTTGGGCATCCCTTTTCTTGCCTGGTTATTGCTGCAATCTTTGATGTTTCCTCTCTTTAAAAAAACAATGGAATATAGGTTGAACAATTCCAATCTGTGGCCATTGTTTTGTTTCCATATCTGTTTTCATATTCTTGTTCAGATTCTGATAGACTCAGTTTCTGTAGCTTGGAATAACTATATTGGATATTCCATCTACAGCTGATGATTTGTTTCGTCCAGTTGCTTTGGGTATAGATTTCTTATTCTTTGATGTTTTGTTTTCATCTTTTGTCCTAATCAGATAATGTATTGCTAGGTTCATCTTTCGGCATCTCTAACCATGATTTAATTTTTCTTTGATTTCTTGGATCTTGTGGAATGGATCTTTTTTCCTTCCTTCCTGTTATTATAATACAATCATAAAATCATAGTGTTGGAAAGGATCCCCAGGGTCATCTAATCCATCCCCCTGTACAATGCAGGAAGTTCACAAATACCTTCCCCTAAATTCACAGGATCTTCATTGCTGTCAGATGCCCACCTCCAGCAAAGGAGAGCCCACCACCTCCTGAGGAAGCCTGTTCCACTGAGGAACTGCTCTGTCAAGAAGTTCTTCCTTATGTTGAGCTGGAAATTCTTCTGATGTAATTTCAACCTGTTGGTTCTGGTCCTACCTTCTGGTGCCACAGAAAGCAGTTCTGCACCATCCTTATATGACAGCCCTTCAAGTACTTAAAGATGGTAATCATATCACCTGTCAGCTGTTTTCTCTTCAGGCTAAACATGCCCAGCTCCTTCAACCTTTCCTCATAGGACTTGGTCTCTAGCCCCATCACAATCTTCATCACCTTCCTCTGTACCCATTCCAGCTTTTCTATATCCTTCTTAAAATGTGGTGCACAAAACTGAATACAGTACTCCAGGTGAGGTCTTACCAGAGCAGAGTAAAGCGATACGATCACTTCACATGATCTGGACACTAAACTTCTGTAGATACAGCCCACCACCGCATCACCAGATAGTACTCTTTATCTTTGTGTGAAAGTTGCTGAAAAGCTGCATTTAGAATTCTGATTCTATCACTGTCATTTTTCAATTTTGCTTCTAATCTATCTTTAACAATTTTAAGAATTTCATTGGTTACATCATCCATCGGCTGGATAATTACCAGTCTGGACAGAAATATCCCTAACCTTATTTGAATTAAGAAAGGATTGGTATAATGAGATTCCTTGTCTTAATAGCCATGGATACATTTCTGTAGCAGCAAAGTAAATTTCCTGAAATATTGCTGTACATTGAATTCATGATGTATTTCATGTTTTTCACTTTGTAAATTAGTGTTCAGTCATCATCTACCAGTAAGAATCCTCTAGTAATAAAACCAAAGCCATGGTGGCAAATTCTGGCATCCTGATTCATTGCAGTCACTAGGACTGTACTGCATCAAGTATTGGCTGACACTCTGTCTGTCACCATTTCCCACTACCATTGGGTAGCCTCTTGTCACCTGCCCACTGCAGCCTTCCTCACATTTTTGCAGAATTGGCTCACAATCCACTTCTGCTGTGCCATTGGCTGATTTTGCTCTCCTCCACCCACCACAAGCCCTGTCAGGCAAGAGCACCATCAGATGGTCACTGACTGCTGAGAAGACAGTTCTTTGCTGGGGGCTTACTGATCACTACTGCCTCTCCTCAGGACCCTGTCTATCTCCCTTCTTATTTTTCTTTCTCTTACTCCTTTCTCTGTCTCTTTTTTCTACCTCCCTCTTCTGTTTTTTCTCTCCTTTTTTCTCTATATCTCTGTCTTTCAGTCTTTTTATTTAATTCTTTCTGTCTACCTTCCTCCCTTTAATCCACTCAAACAGTAGAAGTTAACATATCTTCAACTGATGAGGAATGTTTGTTCACAGAAGGGGCCACTTCAGAGGGAGTGAAAGGGAGGCTTGCAATGGCTTTCTTCACAGTGTCAGCTGCTTGATGCTACCAGCCATTTCCTCCCAGGGAACCACTGTTGCCAACCTCCAGGTGCTTGGTTCCCTCCTCCACACACACACAGTGAAGAAAGACTGTCATTTTCCTATGTAGAGGCTGCCTGGTTGCCAACTCCAGATTAGAAATTCCAGATGGCAGAGATCACCTCCTCTTGGGTTGGGGGGGGGGGGAGGAATGAATACCTTCACTTGGATGGGTGGAAGACAGCAAGGCTGGGGAGACACTCGCACAGAGGCCTTTAGTGGTACCTTTCCAGGTTGGTGGAAAATACCTAAGGGATCACTACAGGCCTCTGAGGAAGAGGCCTTTCCTCCTGGGAACCACTGTTGCCAATCTTCAGATGAGGGCTGGAGATCTCTCAGAATTACAACTGCTATCCATATAGATGGCAGAGATCAGTTCTCCTTGAGCTGTGTGTGTGTGAGGGGGAGTGAATGCCTCACTTGGGTGTGTATGTGTGAGGGGGAGTGAATGCCTTCACTTGGGTGGGTGGGAAGACAGCAAGGCTGGGGGGGTCACTTGTACAGAGGCCTTTGGTAGTACTTTCCAGGTGGGCGGAAAATTCCTGGAGATTCTGTGGTGGAGTTTGAGGAGGGCATATGAGTTAGGGCATCAGAGCAGAGTCTGCCAGACACAAGTTCTTGCTATGGAAGCTGACTGGGTGATTTTGGACCAGTCACAGACTTCCAAGCTAACTTGCCTCACAGGAATGTTGTTCAGATCAAAGAGGGGAGAGAGAATGATGTAAGCTGCTTTGGTCTCCCCCACACTGTGAAGAAAGACTGTCTTTTTTTGATGTAGAGGCAGCAGGAAAGGTGATGGAAACCTGAAGTCAGAGGGGCAGATAAAGGGATGGCTCTACCAGGGGGTTAGCTACCCTACACCTGGCTGCTTGCTCCTGTTCAGCAGCAAGCAACCAGGTGTTGCTACACCTGGCTACTTACTACTGCTTGTTATGACAGCCAACATGGTATAGGAGTTTGGGCTTTAGATTGGGATCTGCCAGACTCAGATTCTTGCCGTGGAAGCTGATTGGGTGATTTTGGACCGGTCACAGACTTCCAACCAGTGTTCCCTCTAAGCTGAGTTAGTGTGAGCTAGCTCACAGATTTTTAGCCTCCAGCTCACACATTTTTGTCTTAGCTCATGAAGAATGACCCCAGAGCACAATAATTTATGCAGTAGCTCAGAACTTTAATACCAGTAACTCAGAACTTTAGTGTCAGTAGCTCATAAAGTAGAATTTTTGCTCACAAGATTCTACAGCTTAGAGGGAACATTGCTTCCAACCTAACCTGACTCACAGGGTTGTTGTTCAGATCACACGGGGAGAAGGGAATGATGTAAACTGCTTTGGTCGTCCCCCCTCCCCACTGTGAAGAAAGACTGTCATTTTCTTATGGAGAGGCTGCAGGGAGGGACAAGGCAATGGAAACCTGAAGTCAGAGGGGCAGATAAAGGGAAGGAACTCCAGGTTAACTTCTGCAAACTCTAGGTTATGAAATTCCTGAAGATTTAAGGAGTGGGGTCTGGAGAGTGTGGGGTTTGAGGAGAGATAGGACCTCAGACAGGCATAATGCCATTTCCTCCTGGGGAACCACTGGAGATCACTCAGATTTACAATTGCTCTCTAGATGGCAGAGATCAGCTCTCCTTGAGGTGGTGGGGGAGTCAATGCCTTCACTTGGGTGGGTAGGAAGACAGCAAGGGTGGTGGGCACTCGCTCAGAGCCTCCTTCTAGGGCCCGTTGTATTTTTTTCACAGTGGGCCTAGTATATAATAAAGTCTGAGCTGATTTTAGATAATATTTGATATGGAGGAAACAACAGAACAACAAACAGGACCAAACTTTTTATATTATCAAGAAAACCCTTCACAAGCCAGTGAGGACAGTAGACTGGTGGAAATCAAAATGCTGTCCTGTATCTGAACACACATTTCAAACCTTTAAGGGCACTTACATTTTCTTAAGAGGGGTGGCAATTTCACCTGCAACTTTGTATACCCACTTAATCCCTATGCTTTTCTGGAGAGTCTGATGTCTCACAGGGACAGTATTTTGGGAGTCTCAGTGAATGTTTTAGGAAGGGAAAAATAAGTAGAAATGGTCACACCCTCTTAAGAAAATTCAAGTGCCTTTATGTCACCAGAACTACATGACTGGTTGGAATACAAACCATTGTGCATAGAAATACCTATGGGGAGCACCATTGTTAACAGGACCATCTACTAAGAATTCTCTTTGGAATGTGTCCTTGCCAGTTAAATTATTTTCTGAGTCAATATATCATCTTACTGCCTCTATACATCCTTGACCTTGTGCAACAGTGAAAACAGATTGTGAGACATCAGGATAGCACCAGATCTGAATCTAATTAGTTCTATTAAATAAATTAAATAATAGAGGAAATTCATTTGGATTTTTATTCATTAATTTCTTAATGTACATTCTTAGTCCCTTTCATTAATCTGATAAATATCATGTGGAGAAAACAGAGAAAACCCACACAACTTGGCCACATTACATGCCATTGCAGTGTTGGGGTTCAGAGTGTTTTTGGCTTTTTTACACTTATCCACATATGTTGATTCCAGGCATAGTTTAGTTGTGCCTCCATCAGAAATCAGATATTGTCATTCTGAAGCTGTGTTCTACCTATTCCACTGGACCAGCCTCACAGGAAGAAGTCAATCTCTTTCATCAAAAGAAAAATGGAAAGAAAAACAGAATAGGAAAAACTCCTATCTGGTTTTATTGACTGAAGCCTAGAGCATGGCTATGGGTTTATTGAACATTCTCAGCTTGTTTTCCATTGCATTCTCTCGGCTGTTGTATTCTATTGATATTCCACTGAAACAGTAATGGAGCATGACATACCTGCAACTGCAATCAACATAGGAGGTGCATTTTGTTCAGCAAACCAAATTATTTACAGTTTTGTCATTTGCTTTATGAATGTTGCCAAGACATCCACAATATGCTCAGTGTAGGGCATTCTCTTGAACACTGCATCAGCATAGCTTACAAACAGTGGAGGCTTTTTGAAAGTATTCACATGATATTATGGCCCAAGTCCAACTAATTTACAAAGGCAGTTTTCAATTTTTTAAGATTAAAACAAAGGACTATTCATGCACGATTTGGGCTACCTTTAAGCAAGGGCAGCCTGGAGCTATGTGACACCCTGAAGTATAAAGTATAAAGATGAAACAGCAAAGGGTTCCTTCCAGTGTAAGACAATTTGATCTGCAATGTATTAAAATATTTTATTTACTTAGAAAATTTATGTCACCTCTCCAAAGATCTGCTTCAGGCAACTTGTAGCTAAAATGATAAAATCATCAAAATGCAGCCATAAGAAACCAAACCAAACCATCAAAATACAGCCAGTAAGCATTTTGTAAGAGGCCTAGAAAATATTTCTCTCCCTTAAAATGGTGAACATGGTTACAAATTCACCCTGCTGTGTTTTGATCAAACTCTGCTATTACCACTTGGGACATGGTGTAGCTTAGTAGCTAAAAGAATGAATTATGATCAGGGAGGTCTTGGGGTCAACTGTAATCTTAGGCAAGTTACTCTCTCACAGCTTCACTCCCTCATCAACAGTATGTGGATAATAATATTCACCTACTTTATGGAACACAAGTAAGGATTACAATTATGTATTTATTTATTTACTTCCTTTGTACTCCACCTTTCTTCACAATGAGGACCAAAGGTGTTTTACATTATTATCCTTTCCTCCGTTTTATCCTCACAACAACTATGTGATGTAAATTAAGCTGAGAGTGTGTTACTGGCCCAAGGTCACCTAGTGAGTATCCATAGCATAAATGGGGATTTTAATCCAGGTCTCCCAAATACTAATACAACACTCTTAACCACTACACCATACTGGTTTACAAGATAATGACCACTATCCAAGCACGCTGGGGAACAAAATTTGAAGCCTTCCATCAGTTTAAGAAGCTTTCCTCCATGGAATGGAAATAGCTCTTCCACAGGAGGAAGGCTTTAGACTTTGCTGCTAAGCTAACCAGTAAGATACAAGCCAATGGCTTAGTTCATACATCACTTAATACCATGGTTTATTTTAATCCTCAACAGTTTGTGAAAAGATTATTCCACTCTAACTAATCACTCAAACCTGGTTTTTCTCCCTCTATTGCCTTGTCTCTACTGCCTGAGAGGGTGTTGCCAGGGGACAAGCCAGGTTTAAACCAGCAGTAAGTCAGGGTGTCTGTGTCCATGGTAAAAAGTGCTGTGAAATCACAACTGACTTATGGCAACCCCACAATGTTTTCAAAGCAAGAGTTGTTCAGAGGTGGTTTACCATTGCCCACCTCCACATCATGACCCTGATATTTCTTGGAGGTCCCACATCCATAATCTAGGCAGTGTCAGCCCTGTTTAGCTTCTGAGATCTGACAAGATTGAGCTATCCTGGGCTATCCAAGTCAGGGCATCTGTGCCCATGTATCTATGACATGAAATCAGATCCAAGACTAATTGTGGTTAAAAAGTCCTGGTTTCAGATCCTATTTTGGCAGATCTTAACTAATCACAGTTAATGGAGTGGTCTTCATTCAAACAATCAGTCTGACCATAGTTAATGAAACCATGGTGTTGTGCAAACCAGGGTTCTGTGCAGTGAACTGAAACATGTGAAATCTTTTGAATGCTAGAAGCACTATATAAGTACAGTGCTATTATCATAAATTATTACATTGAGATAGAGGATGAAAGTATCTGCCAGTGTCCTTTTCTCAAAGCATTGTAGATTCACAAAATAAGTAGCAAATTATCATGGGCTTGGATTGACTTTCCTCAAGTGACTTCACCTTCCGCACCTCTGGCAGGTTTTAGACTAGTAGTGTGGCAAAGAAAGGTGAGGAGAGACCACATAGCTGGACAGTAGTAATGCCAAAGGTAAGTATTGAGGCATGAGACTGTGTATTAGAATTTTCTTTCTTCATTTATTTCCAGGCAGAAAAAAATCTGCTAGTTACAGAATAGGAGCCATATTGGTCTTTTTTTTAAAAAAAAATACATAAATAACCATCAAGGAAAATGTGTCCAGCACTTTACTTGGAGTTTTGACAACAGAGAAGATGATATTATTATTGAGTGACTTATGTAATTATGTAGAACAAAAAGCACACCTTGAGTATATATCAACTATGAACTGGAAAGCCTGGTAGACTGCTCTGATTCTTGGTAGCACTGACCACAGGAGGCAGGAAGAAAGGATGAATCACACAAATGCACTGATTTTCATTGATGGAACACTGAGCGCTGAACACTGACATTCTAAGAAGGGCCTTGGCTGACATGATGGATAATGTTTTGACCAAGTCAAGACTTAGTTTGCATTGTTATTATCATCCTTCTTTAGTCCTGAAAGGTCAGCTGTCAGTAGGAGTCAAAGTTTATCATCTTTTCCCCTCCCCTCAGGTTTTCATTTAACAGAAAGCAATGATGAATTTCAAGAGTAAGTGATACTGCGAATAGTTCATAAGGATAAAAAAAACACATAGCAGATCTTTTTGTAGTTGACAATAAAAGACTGCTCAGAGACTACAGAAATCATATTCTTCATTTCTGTATAGTCTCCAAACCCTCTCTTGTGAAGTAGAGAAAAGATCCTATATGTGTACTTTTATCCCTCTTCCTCCCCCCCCCTCTCTCTCTCTCTCTCTCTCTCTCTCTATATATATATATATATATATATATATATATATATATATATATAGAGAGAGAGAGAGAGAGAGAGAGAGAGAGAGAGAGAGAGAGAGAGAGAATAACAATTTACAAGCTTGAGCTGCATTTGCTATTGCAAAGATCTGAAAAAAAAATAATATCCATCTCCCAAGAATCCATATCAACCCTCCTTCATTGTTTTATGCATTTATTTTGTATTTATTTTATTTATTTCCCACCTTTCCCCATATGGAGAAACCATGGCACATCACAGAGCAACAGCAGAGCAACAGCAGGGGAAAAATGGGTATGCAGTCACCAAATATGCAGTTTGAGATTACTGGTTACAACAAAAGGCGCATATAAGTTATAGAGGAAGATGCACAGTGGTGGCAGTGTCTTAATTAGCAGTGGTCTACTAGGAACGTATTTGTACAGATATTAAAGGAACCTGTTTTTACAGATATATTTATGGATATTAAAGTAGTAATTACAATGAGTTCTACAACATTTATTATTTAATTATACTTTATTAATTGTTCCTATTATTCTGAATGCTAGTATTTGCATTTTCCCTAGCACCCCATAACACAGATTTAACAATAGCACTCACTATAGCATGGATTTAACTAGTTTATTAAAATAGCAGATGTACATAATTACTATTACTATTTTACAAATTAATGGGTTGAAATTCCGGTTGGCCTTTAACTGTTTCTGAGTCACCGTTATTATAGGAGAAAATTTAGGAAGTACTGAAGCCATCGGAAGTGAAACAACACCAAATGATACTAGCACCACATTGTTTTTAACTGCTGAATTTTAAATTATGATGTATTAATGTTGTGAAATTTTAATTGTTTATTGTGATTTTATTGTTGTGAGTCACCCTAAGCCTGCTTCAGCAGAGAGGGTGGGATTTAAATCGAATAAAACAAAACAAAATTAAATTAATTAATTAAATCAGAAAAATTTTCAACTAAACATTAGGAAGCACTTTCTGACAGCGCAGTTCCTCAGTGGAACAGGTTTCCTTGGGAGGTGGTGGGCTCTCCTTTGGAGGTTTTTAAACAGAGGCTGACAGCAATGCTAATATTGTGAACTTAGACAGGTATGAACTTAGTGGGGAGGTATTTGTGGGTTTCCTGCATTGTGTAAGAGGTTGGACTAGATGACCCCGGAGATTCCTTCCAACTCTATGATTCTATTAAATCTGTTAGTATTTAATTGGATGAGTATTCCAAGTAACCTAATTATGGCTTTCTTTGTGTGGTAAATCCACCACAGCTTCAAACTTGGCCACTGTTGCTCCAAACTTCTACTGACCTTGTTTATTCTCACCTACACATGATGTGCTGAGAGGTGCCCAGCCTCATTCCCTTACTTTGATGAGCTGTAAAGCCACTACCAGCACTGAGGGCACTCTTTACCAAGCTCCATCCCACTGTAAAGCCAGTGCCTCAGGGTGCTCACCAATCATCCTTACCTGTCATGAGCAACTTTTAATATCCCTGCCAAACAAGGGAGTTAGCATAGCTTAACACCATCTACTGACTTTGATATAGATCAGCCAAATAAGCATCCTTTTCTACAACAACTTGGTCCACACCAAAACTGTTCTGGGCATCATTTCCTAATCTCCTTCAAGTACCTAATTATTTTCTGTGTTAAAGCAATTCCTCAGATCAGATCATTTTCACCCAGATGCAAGACCAGGACTTAAAGATGACTGCCCTCCCTTAGAACCTGATGGTGAGAAGGTGGGTGTTAGTTCCACAATATTTTTCATCTGCTATCACTGAACGTTTAAAAAAAATAAAGGCTCATCTAAATAGTTGTTATTCCTCATCTAAATAGTTCACATTGCCCCTGCATTGCTAGAAGCTGCCCTTCTCCTTGCCAAAAGACAATGGGGTCATTGATATGCCTGTACATGCAAAATGTATATTTTTAAAATTGATCAACTGACTTTAATTTCTGAGGAGTTTAACTTCCACTTTCCAATCCTTTGTATCATTTGCCTAGGTAAAACTAACCTTACAACCCTTTAATTTGCTCTGATATAAAATCTTCAAGACCACATGTTGCCCCTTGCCATTGTTTGTTCATTTATACTTATGGACAACCAGTTCCGCTTTCAGTGAAAAGCACCAGACCCTACACTTGTGGTGCTTTTAGGGACCTATCCCCCATAAGGATACTGGCAGCTCACTAACATGTAGGACCAATACAATATCAATACTGCCATGTCAATACAATGTCATCTGAAATAAACTACTCCCAAATTCCTGGAACCTGAGTAGCTACCTCTCACTCCTGCATCAAAAGAGCTGCTGTGGTTGTGGAAAGTGTTGTCAAGTCACAGCCATTTTATGGTGACCCTAAAGGATTTCCAAGACAAAGGTGTTCAAGGGATGGTTACCATTGCCTGTATCTTTGTAGCAATCCTAGATTTCATTGGTGGTCTCCCATCCAACTACTAACCAGGGTTAACCCTACTTAGCTTCTGAGATCTGATGAAGTCAGTCTAGCCCTGACTGTCCAGGTCACATCAGAGCCTGAGCACCATATCCTTAATTAGTACTCACCTTAGGTCTGGGAAAACGGGCATCTAGAATCCTGCTTAATCACCCTTTCTTGAATCCTACTTTTCAGCATCCACGGCACTAAAATACGGTATTGTCAGAGATGCCATCAGCCAAGCTCTAATGCCATTGTTGCCACAAAACTCTTAAAGTTTCTAACCACCAATCCTTGAGATATCACAAAACAGAGACATTGAATACATCTCTGTTGATGCTAGGCTAATGCTGTTAATGCTAGGCAAATGCTAGGCTTACTCTAAATCTGACATAACCTTGAAACTATAAACACCTTCTATTACCTTGTATAAACAGTCCTTGTGCCGGGGCCAAAACAATATTGAAATCTCAAGACTTTTCCCTAAATGTGCATGACAACCAAAAATGGAAACAACTCTAAAGGTAAGATCATTTAACCTATTCATCTGACCTATTATGGGAACACTTGTATAAAACAGGTGTAAAATTATCTTAAGCTGATCACCCATTTATGAGACTTACCTTACGCAAAAGCCTTGTCCTATGTTAAGCCTTAAGTCTCCTAATAAAATCAGCTGTATGCCTATGAAAAACTTAACTGGATGCAACCACCCAACAAACAATATTAAATACACTAAATCCATGGAAATTTACCTGAGTCATGTTCTGAAATACCTATGCACCAATGACCTACTATTGGACTAGGACAAGAAGAAAGCAGATCTTACATCTCCACACTCTCAAACAATACTCTCTCTAAGCCAGGGGTATCAAACTCATTTGTTATGAGGGCTAGCTCTGACATAAATGAGACCTTGTCGGCAGGCCCAGAGCTAGGGGTTCTGGCACCTCAGTCTGAACCCCACGCCCCTGCATGCTCCAAGGGCTTCACCAGAAGTGATGTCATCAGGGCATTCAAAGTGTGGACACTTGGCCCACCCCATGCCCGGCCCTCTCCCACTTCAAAGGGAGTCGGAAAGACCTCTTCCCAGCTACCTCTGAAGCAGGAGAGGGTCAGACATGGGGCAGGCTGATCTGCGCATTCTTTCTTCAAGAACGTGCGACTCAGGCTGCCCCGTGCCCAGCCCTTTCTCACTTCAGAGGGAACCGGGAAGAGCATAAGGGTCAGTGTGAGCAGGGAGGGGGTGCCCACCCCCACCCTTGCAGTGAGGTGGCAACCCAGGTAGCTGCCTACCTCACTGATTCCCATGTGCCAGCCCTGCTTGTTGGGCTGGACCATGTGTATCATCAAATGTAATGCCAAGTAGCAGAGATATAAACTTTATAAAGGACACAACACAATTAAATATTCTTTAAAAGACTTAAAATAAAACATACTTAAAAGATTAGCACTCTTGCCATTTTTTGTTTAATTAACAGTCTCTGATAACTGACACCTCTTGCTCTGAATTATTGTATTAAAACCTGGCAACAATGTCTGTGCTGTGGCCTGCTTATGAGGTTAAAGTTCCCAGTCTACAAAGGAAATGTGCTGGGTGAACTTGGCCTGGACACACACTCTCAGTCTAATCCACCTGACTAGCTTGTTGTTATTCCTCAAGTTCACATTGCTTTCCTACTGGAAGCTTGACTACCCTACGTTCTCCTACAAATGGACCTTGAGCTTGTTTGGAGATTCTAGCAGGGGAGTGCAGCTATCGTATACCCTTGACCGAAGAATGGTACACTCCTTCTATCTGGGATGGTCATCCTCTTCCACCAAGCACGCAGCTTCAGGAGGGATGCATATGGAGTGGTGAGGGAGGTAGAGGACACTTGCCTAGCCAGCTGGAACAGCTGAATCAACCCTGATGATCAATCGGATGACAGATGTCGCAACCAGATTGCCCTCACGGATGTCAGCTCCAGTGCAAACTCTAACAACCAAAGGGATTCTGTCCAGCTCTTTGCCCAGCTAATTGCTAAAACTGAGGATGTTATATTTGAAAGAATCAAGCTTTTAGAGGTTAAGATCGAGCAGCTTATCCAGACAGCCGCTAGCAACCCTAGAGTGACTTTGGGCTCTGATAGTCCTCATACAGGAGCACACCCACATCCTTTTCCCTTACCTTGGAGAATACAGAGAATAAAGTCAAGTAGTTGGAGGCACCAAGGAAATGCAGAAATTGCAGACCAACTCCAGCTAAAATTGCAACCTCATAAAATATGTATAACTATTTGTAAATACAAAGGTCAGACTCTGCCATGGAACTCAACATACCAAGCTGTCCACCATCTAAAAGTCCTTTTTGGTAAAGCAGTGCCTTCTTTAAATCTAATCCAGGCAAAGCCACTTTACAATCAGAATCAAGCACAAAGAGTGATGCTTACTGGAGCTTTCCTACTGAGAAAGTCTGGATCATGAAGGCAAGAATACAGAGAAAAGGGGGAGGTAGAACTCAGTTACACCCAAGAGAGCCCTGGTATAATGAGGCAACAAAACACACTCTTTCTTTCTCTCGTAAGCCTGAAGGAGCCCTACAAGGGCCTGATCTAGCCCCTGGATTGCATGTTTGACACCCCTGCTCTAAGCTGTGGAGTCTTGTGAGCAAAACTTCTACTTTGTGAGCTACTGAATAAATTAGTTTGCTCTGAGCCATTTTCTCCTGATCTAAAACAGAAATGTGTGAGTTGGAGGCTAAAAAACTGTGATCTAGCTCACACAAACTCAGAGGGAATACTGCTCCCAACCTAATCCAAAAGGTGGGCTGGAAACAAGCCTAAAGCAAATTTCATATCATGCTTTCCTGATATGACCCCTGGACTGTGTGCCGTATCCTGGATACATACAGGACTGATAATCCAGCATGGCCACATTAACTGACCTACTCCAGGGAGAGGACAGATGGTAAATGATTCTTTGCCTCCCCATCCCTTCCTCATGCTGGCCCTGGGGAGGAGGAATACTCCTCCCCCCACACTGTTTTCTTGAGAGGAAAGAACCTCAGCAGACTGCTATTTACTTTGGAGCAGTGCATAGAATATTCTAAGGATGCGCTGCTCCAAAGTTTCATGAATAATTCACTGTCTGGGTTCTTTCAGATTCTGAAAATGGAGGGAAGAGGAAGCAGGAGCCTCATATCCCCCACACCCCTCCTGCTACATATATACTAGACCCAACTCCCCCCCCCCCCTCAAAATAAAAGAGTAACATGCAGTTTGGCTCCAACTCTCACATCACAAATTCTCCAACCAGGGCAAGCCACTATGGTATAAAGTTGCTTATAGTTTAGATTTTGTATACTTGGTGGTTTGATTTGAATATCATTGTTTTGATTTAGCTTTTCCCTTATGCAAATCAAAATAATGAATCTTTATTTTTATGCCACCATTAGATACATTAGACACATGTAAAGCAACCATTTGGAATCCACTTAGCATATCCTGTTTATGAAGTAGAAAGTGATGTTACCATCAATAAACAATGTATTGGTATATAAAGGTGTTCCTGTAGGTATGTGAAAGTGTCTTAAAACTATTTTTATTTTGTTCAATGTTAGGCTTTTGGTCTAATGTATTCAAATATATGTTTGTAAAATATGTTTAATGTTTTGATGCATTAAAATGGTTCCATTGTTTATGATAATGTATAAAAACTTTCTACAATCATCTTTCACTTTAAAAATAAAGTGACATGAATTAATCAGCTAATGCAGACTTATGTGACCACTGAGTATTTTGCACAAATACAATCCAAAAAATGATTTTTAAAGAAAAATCAATTTGCAGTTTTAAAAAAAATCATTTTTTTAAAAGGAAGAGGATTGTAGTTGGCGCTGTTACGGCATTATTGATTGGATCATAAGAGAGATGTGTAATATCTCACCTATGCCAGAATATCCATATCATTTTAAAAAAACTTTAGCATTTAAACTTTTTATTCTAATTAACTGGTAGCTAGAGAAAAAGATTCCATGAGGGCAAACTGAAACTTAATCCCGATGAAATAGTATTGCTATAGGGCAGGGATAAAACTGATCTTCAGCCAGCATTGAAGGGGGTTAATGCCTCCTTGAAGGAAAAAGCTCATTGTATGGGTGTGCTCTTGGATGTCTCATTGAATCTTGGTGAAGAAGGCAGCCAGGAATACATTAATCTAAATTAAGTTGGTTCTTTGGCTGTGAACTTTTTGGGAAAATGTGGTTCTAGCCACAATCCCACATATATCATAAAAGTAGAGGTAGTCCCCTGTGCAAGCACCAGTCATTTCCAACTCTGGGGTGATGTCGCATCACAACGTTTTCACAGCAGACTTTTTACGGGGTGGTTTGCCATTGCCTTCCCCAGTCATCTATACTTCCCCCCCACAACAAGCTGGGTACTCATACAGGTGCCTTGAATACACACACACTCTCTCTCTCTTCCAGCATAAGCCCTTGTGGTCTCAAGATTCCTCGTCTGATGAAGTGTGCTTGGAGCACATGAAAACTTACATTCTGAATAAAACTTTGTTGGTCTTAAAGGTGACTTGACTCCTACTTTGTTCTTCTGCTTCAGACAAACATGGCTGCCCAATTGGATCTATTCACATACAGTGCACTGGCTCCTTATAAGTTTGCCAAACTCCAGATGGGACTGGAAATTTCCCACTATTACAACTGATCTCCAGGCCATAGAGACCAGTTCACTTGGAGAAAAAAGTACTGCGTTGGAGAGTGGATTCTATGGAATTGTACACTGCTGAGGTCTTTCCCTTCCCCGAACCCCATCTGACCCAGGCTCCATCCCCAAAACAGATTCAGGTGGGTAACCATTTTCATCTGAAGCAACAGGACAACGTTTGAGTCCAGTGGCATCTTTAAGACTAACAGTTTTATTCAAGGTATAAGCTATTGGAAGGAGGAGGAGGAGATTGGATTTATACCCCTCCCTTCACTCAAAGTCTCAGAGTGGCTGACAATCTCCTTCCCTTTCTCCCCCCACAACAGACACCCTGTGAGGTTTGTGGGTATGAGAGAACTCTTTCAAGAACTGTGACTGACCCTAGGTGGCTTCATGCAGAAATGTGGGAAATCAAACCTGGTTCTGCAGATTGGAGTCCACTGCTCTGAACCACTACACCAAACTGGCTCTACACCACTGCATCAAACTGCTACACCAAGTACGAAGTGCAGTTGAACATGAAAGCTTATCCTTTCTATAATAAAAGCATAGTGATATTGGCAAAATGGAGCTCTCCCACTGGCTGTGATGTGTGCGCCATCAACCATTGGCCTGCCAACCGTTCAGGACTGGCCCTAGGATGCATGGCATCTTAGGCAGACTCACAGCCTGCTGCCCCTCTCTGCAGCACCCATCCGCCCCATCCGCCGTGCCTCCTTCTCCCTCCCTTCCCCACCAGGTCTATTTCGATGCCCTGGGCTATCTAAAGGCGTCCCCCCCCGTCAATCAGCTGATTGATGAGTAAAATGGTGCTCGAGGCTCCCGGAAGTGCGGCGCTCCACTGCCTGTTCCCAGTCTTTGAAATAGACTTGGTTGGGAAGGGAGGGAGTAGGAGGCTGGGGAGCAGGCAAACTAGGTATTTGCCTAGGGGGGAAGGCCATATTCAGGGAGGGGGGAGGGCCAAATTCAGTGTCCCAGACCTGCTGGCACCCTAGGCAACTGCCTAGTTTGCCTAGTGGACGAGTCGGCCTTGCAACTGCCACTCAAGGTCTGTTGCATTTCATTGGCTGAGGACTGAGACATTGCTTTGCAGATGAGAGAAAGAAAGCCTGCCTTTGATTGGCAGACAGAGGGAGGAGGGGACCTGCCACAAAAAGTCTTCCCTTGATTGGCACTGCTTCACAGGGAAGGTAAAGAAACCTTCCCTCTATTAACTGAGGGAGGGAGGAGGGAAACAGCCACAGAAAGACTTTCCTCAATTGGCTGAGGGTTCCTCCCCCTCCTCCTCTGGAGAACCAAACAGCAAGAGAGACAGAGGCAAAAAATTGCATCCTTTGGAAGTAGGACAATGATGTTTTATTCTGGGTGCGGGGGGTGGGGGAGGACTACTTAGGAAGAAGGAAGTTCAGGAGGGGTGGGAGTTTCTTAAAAGCGAAATACTGAAAGTGCAATCACAGATGATTCTTATGAGAAGAAAAAATGGAAAAAACCTAAAAAAGTCAAGTTGACTCCATAAGCAGCTCTCTAGAGACTTGAGAAATAAAAAAGACTTCTTTAGGAATTGGAAGGAGGACCTTATAACCAAGGATGAATATAAACAAATCACCAGTGCTTGTAGAGAAAAAGTTAGGAAAGCTATATCTCAGTATGACCTTAGGCTGGCTAAAGAGGCTAAAAACAATAACAAAAAAAGAGGGTTCTTTTCTTACGTTCAGAGTAAGAAAAAGAGCAAGGACATGGTAGGCCCATTGCGAGGGCAAGAAAGTTAAATTGTAAAAGGTAATGAAGAGAGGGCAGAACTGCTCAATTCCTATTTTCCCTCAATCTTCTCTTCTGAGGGAAACAGTGCTCAACATGGCAAGAACAGAACATACAAGGAGGGTATGAAGTTCCAACCTACGATCAGCATAGGGGTAGTACATAAACACCTAATTTCTTTAAATGAAACTAAGTTCTCAGGGTCAGATGAACTGCATCCAAGGGTTCTAAAAGAGCTTGCAGATGTGATTGCTGAGCGTCTGGCTATTATTTTTGAGAATTCTTGGCGAACAGGAGAGGTGCCAGAACATTGGAGATGCGTGAATGTTGTCCCCATCTTCAAGAAGGGGGAAAAGGAGGATCCGGGTAACTACCGACCCATCCGCTTGACATCTATACCTGGAAAAGTTTTAGAACAAATCATCAGACAGTCAGTCCTGAAACATTTAGAAAGGATGGCTGTGATTACTAAGAACCAGCATGGGTTTCTCAAGAACAAATCATGTCAGACTAACCTGATCTCTTTTTTTGAGAAAGTGACTACCTTGCTGGATCAGGGGAATGCTGTAGACATTGTTTATCTTGATTTCAGTAAGGCTTTTGATAAGGTTCCATATACTATCCTTGTTGACAAGTTGGTAAAATGCTGTTTGGATCTGGTTACAGTTAGGTGGATCTGTAACTGGTTAACAGATCACACCCAAATAGTGCTTATGAATGATTCCTCCTCCTCTTGGAGAGCAGTGACAAGTGGATTGCCGCAAGGATGTGTCCTAGGACCTGTTTTGTTCAGTATCTTTATCAATGATTTGGATGAAGGAATAGAGGGAATGCTTATTAATTTTGCCGATGATACTAAATTGGGAGGGGTTGCAAATACAGTAGAAGGCAGAAACAGGATACAGGATGACCTTGACAGGCTGGAAAATGGGGCTAAAACCAATAAAATGAATTTTAACAGGGATAAATGTAAAGTTCTGCATTTAGGTAGGAAAAATCCAATGCATGGTTATAGGATGGGGGAGACTTGTTTTAGCAGTAGTATGTGCGAAAGGGAGCTAAGGGTCTTAGTGGGCCACACACTGAACATGAGTCAACAGTGTGATGTGGTGGCTAAAAAGGCAAATGCAATTTTTGGCTGTATCAACAGAAGTATAGTGTCCAGATCACGTGATGTGATGGTATCGCTTTACTCTGCTCTGGTAAGACCTCACCTGGAGTATTGTGTTGAGTTTTGGGCACCACATTTTAAGAAGGATATAGACAAGCTGGAACAGGTCCAGAGGAAGGCAACAAAGATGGTGAGGGGTCTGGAGACCAATTCCTATGAATAAGGGTGAAGGAGCTGGGCATGTTTAGGCTGGAGTGGAGGCGACTGAGAGGTGATATGATCACCATCTTCAAATACTTGAAGGGCTGTCATATAGAGGACGGTGTGGAATTGTTTTCTGTGGCCCCGGAAGGTAGGATCAGAACCAATGGGTTGAAATTAAATTAAAAGAGTTTCCGGCTCAACATTAGGAAGAACTTCCTGACTGTTAGAGCGATTCCTCAGTGGAACAGGCTTCCTCGGGAGGTGGTGGGCTATCCATCCTTGGAGGTTTTAAAGCAGAATTTAGGGGGCGGTATTTGTGAATTTCCTGCATTGTACAGCGGGTTGGACTAGATGACCCTGGAGATCCCTTCCAACTCTATGATTCTATGAAGCTCTGCAGACAGAATTCCTGTGTTTCAATGCAACTTCATTGATGGTATTAGTTCTGTTATTGGAATGAATTTTTCAAAAGGTGACTTGAAGTGTGAGAGCCAAACTGCAAGTGATAATGCACATCATCCTCTATATGACAGCCCTTCAGATACTTGAAGATGGTGATCATATCACCTCTCAGCTGCCTCCTCTCCAGGCTAAACATGCCCAGCTTCTTCAACCTTTCTTCTTAGGACTTGGTCTCCAGACCCCTTACCATCTTCATCACCCTCCTCTGGACCAGTTCCAGCTTGCCTATATCCTTCTTAAAATGTAATGCCCAAAACTGAACACAATATTTCAGGTGTGGTCTTACCAGAGCTTCAGGTGACCAAACTCTAGTCCTTCAAATTAAAAATAGACATTTTTTTTTGCTTGAAGCTGTAATGGTTAGAGTGTTTAGTATTATTGCTTTCACTGATACTTGGTAAAAACTTACTTGCCTGTGAAATTTCATAGCACACATTCCTGTATTGAATTTACACTATGTTGATATCAAGTTGGTTCACAAGCATTAACTGGAATATATTCAGAAGTGCAATTATATTTAGGATTGCACCTTTAGTTACTACTCGAAATCTTTTCTGTAAGTGTAGCAATATTTATTTATTTTTTATTTATTTGTAATTTATATCCCGCCCTTCCCACTAGGTGGCTCAAAGCAATAATTTAGGATTGCTTTGAAAAACAATGTTAATTTTTTTTAAAAAAAATTCCCTCTCGAAAAAGAAAAGAATCACTGCTGGGGGGGAAGGGGGCAGTGGTGGCAGCTCGTTACCTGTGGATGCTGCAGCCACTCCTCTCGCATCCCCACCCCCCTGGACATGGGGAGGGAATGTGGGCAGATCCAGAGTCTGCAGTATGAGTGAGGTCACCATAGCCAACCGTCTGCTTGGGGACGCTCTCCGAAGGTCGTCCACCACATGACCTGCCAGTGTCACTGTGCAGCTACCTGTGGTAGTGTACAGGGGTCAGCTGCTGCCCTGACTGCCATGTGCTGTCCCCCCATGGCCACTCATGCACCTGGAGGGGTTTTGTGGCACTCATCATCTGTGGTCAGACGGAGCCCCACGATGGCAACATCCATCCCTTCATCACTTGATGTGTCCTCCTGGTGAGCTAGTGCCTTGAAACATGGGTCCTGATGGGTCAGTGGCAGCTGGGGGCTCTGGACGTGACCAGATGCCATTCCGGATGTGCTGGGCACCTGTTGGGTTTTCTATTGCAATTTCACTTCCTGTTGTCATGAGTTAACTAAATGAATGTATATGCATGCTGATGCTTAGCCAGTGAGAGGTAGAGCCAATGAGAATGTGTGCACGTATTTCCCGCTCAGGCTAGGTGTCAAAATGTAAAGTGACCATTGAAGCAATGCCCTAATTGGTTAATCCATATATTTGGGAGGTGGTCTGGGGGAAACCATTTGGTCAGTTTTACAGCCCTTTGTGTAAGTCCTCAGATCTCCTGGCAGTTAGAGTTTGGACATCTCAGTGTCGAGATGTAGCTTAGAGAGCTAGATAGGATATTGAGTCCTTCTTTGTTTTCTAGTAATCCCAGTAACCCTTTCTCATAGTAAAAGTAAACTACTTTGTTCTTAAGCTAAACTGTGTGCCTGGCTTGTTTATCTTTGTGGTTCTCTCCATGCTACTCTGCTAAAGTGTTTCTAAACCCCAACAAAGGTTGTGGGCCGCAGTAAGCTTCATAGCTGCGCACAATAAGCCAAGGCAGTTAGCTAAGAAAGTTAAAGAGAGGTGCTCAGGTCTATTGTTCACGGATTTGCATCTGAAGGAATTCCTTCCCCATCGCTCGTGGTCGCTGGCTGGCCGCTTGGGAACAAAGGAACGGATTCTCTTTGATGTCCCGTTGGAGAAGAAGACCCAGAGTGAGGCAAGCGCCTGCAAGTTCTGCCGGAGCATCTTCGACTGAGGAAAGTATGACGTTACAGCCATCAGAGCAGGTCGTATGCAATATGGAAAATCCCCCCAAGTTAAGCATCCCTAAACTGAGCAGGGATAACTTCCTTTTATGGAAAATGGGAGTGGAGTGTGCTCTTGGGGTACAAAAGATAAAATATGTGCTGGATTATGTGATCCCAGAGGATTTATCTCAGGATCAAAGAGAGAAATTTGAGGCAGACGAGCTCAAGGCTAAACTCCTGATACTGAGTTCGGTCTCATCTCAAGAAACAGCCATTGTTGTTAATTGTGACCATGTAAAGGAGATTTGGAATAATCTGAATTCAAAGTACGGGCAACGCACCTTTATTCAGAGGCAGTATCTGCGCAAACGCCTCTACTCCCTCAGTCTTGCCCCAGGGGGTGATATCTCAGATCACCTAGATAGGATCCTGGCTCTTGTAGCTGAATTAAGGTCTGCAGGAGGAACAGTTTCCACTGAAGAGTTGCAGGCAGTGATTGTGTCATCATTTCCAGAATCCTATGAGAGTATTTTAGCGCCCATTGAATCCAGAGAAGAGATTGATATTGATTTCACAATTGCATATTTGAGAGATTTGAGTGTTAAACGGAAACTCTCTAAAATGTCAAGCCAAATGCAAGCCTTGGCTGTGAAGGAAGAAGGGGGCAAGGATCAAAGAATCTGTCACCGATGTTTCAGACCAGGGCACTTAGCCAGGTCCTGTAAATCAAAGCAAGGGAGATTTAAAGGTGATAGCCCAGCCTTCTCAGACAAAGAGAAGAGAAGTCTTTCCCCGCAGGGTCCCAAAGGCTCACTAACAAAAGAAAAGCCACGTGCTGAAGTTTCGTTCATGTTAAGGGCTAATGACTATGCAAAGAAAGCCTTTTTGCTGGACACTGGGTCGACTACGCATATATGTAGATCGAGAAGATGGTTTGTTTATCTAGATGAAAGGGAGCAGAGATCTCTGAAGCTTGCAAATGGTGATATTTTGCAAACCAACAGGGTTGGAGACGTTAAGTTTTCAGTCTACTCAAAGGATGGGCAGCTGATTGATGTGTTGCTGAAAGACTGTGTTTACTCTGAGCAAGCAGATCAGAATTTAATCTCTGTAATGAAGTTAACAGATCAAGGAAATACGTTTTTGATTAAAGATAGAAAATGCACCATTACCCACTCAGGGAGAGACATGATTTTTGAAGCAAAAAGATTCGATGGTGCATACTATCTGAACCCTGAAGAAGTGGGTCATATCTATAATGTGAGATCTGTTGAGAAGTCACTGAATACATGCAAAGAAAAGTTTGCAGGAAGTGGCCAAAGGTTGCAAGCTTGTGATGCATGTGAGAAAGGGAAAGGCACAGCGCCACCCTATAGCAAGAGAAAGCCAGTGCACAATGAGAAGTCTCTAGAGACTGTAAAAGGTGATCTGATGAATGCAAAGACTCTGTTATCTAAGGAATGCAATGCTGTGGATATTGATGAGAGCAGTGTACCCCTGATACCTGAGACAGCGAAGCCCACAGTGCAGGAAGATCAGGAAGCTGATGCAGGAATGTCCCTCACTGAAATGGCCGATTGGCTGACTGCCAATAGCGCCAACCCTCAAGGTAGGCCAGAAAGCACCCCAGAAGCAGAAGGGGAGGCAGATCAAGCTGGGCCAGAAGGGGAGACAGACAGTACTATGAGGCAATCTCAGAGGAGCAACAAGGGTGTACCACCTGCCAGATATGGACTTTGTAATGTTCTGCAAACTGCAGAAGAGTCCTCAAACAATGAGGAAATCCCAAGGGAGCTGATTGTAAAGTATGCCACTCTCAGAACCCTACTGAGCATAGCAGCACAGAAAGGAATGCATGTGCAGCACCTTGAGACTGAAAAGGCAAACCTCAAGGAAAACTTACCTGATAAAGGACTGAGTGAAGTGCTAACTGCTTTTCTGCAGAAGCAAGGGTTCCAGCAAGGGAAAGTAGAACCCAGCCTGTTCTTCAAACTGAAGAATGATAAATGCCAGTATGTACTGATATCAACTGATGGACTGTTGTTATGCTGCCAATGTGAATCTGATGTGCAAGAGATAGTTGACAAGCTGAATGCAGAAGTGGAAGTAAGACGTTTTGGAACTTTGAACCACTATCTTGGAATACAGATAGAAAGGACAGAGAATGGAGGTTTTCTTCTGAGTCAAAGAACCAAAATCCTGGATCTTGCTAAGGCACTGAGCCTGGAAGATGTCAAGAGAGCAAGTTTCCCACTTGACCCATCTTACCTCAAGCTGGAAGATGGAGTGCCTCTAAAGGACAATCGTCTGTACAGAGAGACCATTGGGAAACTTCAGTATCTAGCTCAACTCACCCGACCTGACATAAGTGCAGCCGTTGGAATCTTGAGCAGAAAGACAAGCTCACCTAATCACCATGATTGGAAAGCAGTGAAGAGACTTGTTAAGTATCTTATTGGGACAGCTGACCTGAAACTGAAGATTGCAGCTGATGACGACCCAAGATTGGTTGGATACATGGATGCAGATTGGGCCGAAGACACTACTGAACGCAAATCAGTTAGTGGGCATCTGTTTTTCTACGGAAGCAACCCGATCAGCTGGACAAGTCGCAAGCAGAGTATAGTAGCCATGTCCTCAACAGAAGCTGAGTTTGATTCTGCAGCAGGTGCCTGCAATGAGCTTGAATGGATTCTACACCTGCTGAAAGACTTTGGAATAGAAGAGCCTATTCCAGTAACCCTGTTTGAAGATAACACACCTTGCCTAAGTTTGATCAAGAGTGAAAGTGTCAAAGGCAAGACCAAGCACATTTCTGTAAGATACCACAAGGTGAGGGTGTTGCAGCAACAAGGAATGATTGAAGTAAAGTTTTGTCCTTCAGAAGAAATGATTGCTGACATCCTGACCAAGCCGCTCACCAAGAAGAAGTTTGAGCACCTGAGAGAGAAGCTGAAACTTCATGACTTCAGTTTGTGAACTTGAGAAGGGGATTGTTGGGTTTTCTATTGCAATTTCACTTCCTGTTGTCATGAGTTAACTAAATGAATGTATATGCATGCTGATGCTTAGCCAGTGAGAGGTAGAGCCAATGAGAATGTGTGCACGTATTTCCCGCTCAGGCTAGGTGTCAAAATGTAAAGTGACCATTGAAGCAATGCCCTAATTGGTTAATCCATATATTTGGGAGGTGGTCTGGGGGAAACCATTTGGTCAGTTTTACAGCCCTTTGTGTAAGTCCTCAGATCTCCTGGCAGTTAGAATTTGGACATCTCAGTGTCGAGATGTAGCTTAGAGAGCTAGATAGGATATTGAGTCCTTCTTTGTTTTCTAGTAATCCCAGTAACCCTTTCTCATAGTAAAAGTAAACTACTTTGTTCTTAAGCTAAACTGTGTGCCTGGCTTGTTTATCTTTGTGGTTCTCTCCATGCTACTCTGCTAAAGTGTTTCTAAACCCCAACAGCACCAACCCAAACAATAGTGCCTTCTCTGCCTCAGACCAGTTTGGTTGGCTTCAGCCATCTGCAGAGGCTGACCTGGACACTGCCATCCCTCCCATGGCAGTGGAATGCAGGGGCGTCCACCCTTAGCTGGCAAATAGTGCCCGCTCTGACACAGCCCTGCCCCGCTTTCCCATGTGATGGGATCAGGGCGACGGGGTGCCCTTCAGGTCACCTGCTCCCATTCCCACTTGGATGAGGGTAGGTTAATACCCCTGGTTCCCGGAACATGTGGGTGGGCACCCCGGGAAACCCACGCACTGACCATGGCTCTCGCCCAACCGTAGGTGCAATGTGGGGTTGTGGCTTGTGGTGTTCCCTCCTCCTGCCACCGGCCCCCCTGAGAGTGTGTCTTGTGCATCTCCTCCCCACACTGTGCTTCTGGGTCATACAGTGGCAGAGGCAACCCCATAGACCATGGAAATACCTGGAGCGGCTGAGCACTTTAAATCTTGAGAACAGTGTCTAGGCCTCTTCCATTTAGACTGTGCTGCCATTCAGGACCTGTGTGAGCAGCTGGGTCTGACCCTCTACAGCTAGGTGATTGGCCCACGTGCCATCCCTGTCCTGCAGAAGGTCCTCATCTCTCTGCAGTTCCTGGGAATGGGATCCTTCCAGGGTGTTGTGGCCGAGGTCCTGGAGGTGTCCCAATCATCAGCAAGCCAATGTCTCTACTCATTCCTGGATGCCATGCTGCGGTGCCTTCAGCAGCATGTGTGGTTCCCGATGGGTGAGGAATTGTGGGTTATCAGAGCTGGATTAGTCATGGTTGCTGGGTTCTGCAATGTTGTGGGGGCTGTAGGCTGTACCCATGTTGCCTTGGTGGCCCCACAGGAGGAGCCCATGGTGTATCGCAACAGGCATCCCTTCTACAGCATCACCATGCAGGAAGCCTGCGACCACCAAGGACTGTTCATGGATCTGGTGGCAAAGTTTCCAAGGAATGTGCATAATGCCCAGATCTTCACATCCTTGGGACTCAACCGGCTCCTGGCCGCCTGGCTGGATGACAAGGTGTGGTTGCTAAGTTCAGGTGTGGGTGGGAAACATCCTGCGTGGACAGCTCCTCAACATCTCCCTCTCCCACAGGTGACTGTGACTACCTGCTGCTGCCATACCTGTTGACGCTGTGCCCAGAGGATGCACCTGAGGACCAGGCAGCATACAACCAGGCATACCAGGCCACTCACATGGTCATTGAGCGGGCATTTGGATAGCTCAAGATGAGATTCCACTACCTACCCCACACGGCAGGGCTGGTGCTCTAGGCAGCCCCTGCCGGTGGCTAAACTGGTCACCGTCTGTGTCATGCTGCACAACATCACCACCCGCCAATGTTTACTGCCCCCTGAGGGCCTACCCCTGGCAGACCTGGGCTCAGTGCCAGAAGCGGGGGATAAGGAGGGGCCATGGGCATCCACATACACAGGGAGTGGGTGTGGGGCACATCTGGACTGTCCACCAGCCGGCCAGGGATGCCATAGAGGAGGGCATGCTTTCAGCAGCCAGACCACGGACAGCAGCCGGTTCCCCATGCCATGGGCAGTGAACACCCCCCATTTCCCCCAGCCTGGTCCTGCAGCCAATGGCTGCCATGCCCCCGTGTCGTGACCAAACCCCTCCCATGCGCATATCCACCCATGCCTCTCTCTGGTGCAGTGGACGGTGGCCAGCCTCCCTGTCTGCCCATCCCGTCCCTCTCCCGGGGTGGGTGCTGTCTGGGGCAAGCCAGGGGAGGTGCACCAGATGCCTTCCATGCATCCCCACAGGCCAAGCCATGGGGGAATGCATGTGCCCACATGTGCTGGTGTTTCCTTTTCACCTCAGTCTCGTTTTTAACTGGAATTGTCAGGACCTTTAAAAGGGCGCCTCCAAAAATGTATGCACTTGTTGGAAAAGGCATAGCAGGAGAATGCAAAATGGCAGGCAGGGCTGAAACCTGGGAAATGGGAGAAAAACAAAAGATAGAGGGAGAGAGGGGGGAGGGGAAGAAAGGAACCCCAGTGCAATGTCGGGCCCACCCTTGGCAGGGTTCCTGCACGCCCTGGCCGCCATAAACTCAGGCAGGTTACATTGGCAGACCAGCTGTTAGGTGTGAGTGACCACAGACCCCACTATTCATGCAGACCACCCTGTGGACACCCCCTCAGTTGTAGTAAAATGGCTGCTTGGGTTGTATGTTAAACCTATTGTTTGAAGCAAGACTGATAATGATCTAGGAGATTACAAGGATAACTTGATAAGTAAGTTTAAAATAGCGAATTTGCTCATACCTTATCTCCGTATGTACATAAATGGATCTGTGTAAGGTAACCAGTTTTATTTGGAAAGCTGATGTTAAAAGTTTTTGTTTTGTTTTGGTTACTTTTTTTTCTGTTTCTGTTGTTGTTTTGTATACAAATAATCAATAAAAATTGAATGAGGATAATGCTCTGAACAATACTGTAGCTTTTTCCTCAGCATTTCTCTAAATGCTGTAAGTGAATATTGTAAAAAAGGACTGGAGCCAGTTATCGTAATCCAATTAACTATTGGGTATTATGAATGTGTATAATTCAACAAAATGACAGTACAGCAACCTATGTAACAGAAACAGTAACGGGCAACAAAGGAAAGTGGTAAGCCAAGCTAAGTCACAAGTGAGGTCTTCTAACAAAACAGCTCCCAAATAAGCAATGTTGCCAAGGGAATATCCAATGGCTCTTCTTGAAATATACTCCATTGTAACTAAATACTATCATTCATATCCCCTAATTTTGTATATTTTTTGTATGTTTTATATATTTTGATTTGTTTAGCACATTTCTAGAACATCTTTCCACCCAAATAGGGTCCTCAAGGTGGCTAGAATAAGAACATTTCAAAATTAAAATGACATTTAAAGTATAAAAGAAGCAATTCACTTAAAAAAACAACAACATGAACACACATTACTATACAACCAAGGAGGAAGGTTAATAGCATCTTTTGGCATATGACAAATAAACAAAAAAGTCTTCACCTGCTGACAGTGGATAATGATAGAGACTGATGAATCTCCTTGGGGAAAGGATTCTAGAATTTTAATGCCATGGCTGAGAAGGCCACTCGCCACCCATCTAGCCTCAGGTGGCAGGGCACCCAAAGCTAGGCATCTGCAGATAACTGAAGTGGATGGGTAGATTAAGATAATTTTGTATTGTTTATTGAACCCTGTTCCTTTCCTTTTTCTATATTCACATATTAATTAGAACACTTATTCCTTTCCTTGTGGTTCAAGAAACTCCTTTCAGTGCTTAGTTTAATTCTAATGAAACTGAAACTTTCCCTTCCCTCGTAGAAGCTGGGTTGCATGCTTAAATTCCTTGAGCACTGAACCATTCTCTGAAACTATACTATCTTAGATTATCACCTTCAGAGACCAGTGAGGCCACCAGCTCCAATCTCAACAGAAGAAAGATTCAGAAATTTGAAGTGGTTTCATCAGTGAAAAAAAGTTATACTCAGGGCTTTCTTTGTAGAAAAAGCCCAGCAGGAACTCATTTGCATATTAGGCCACACTCCCTGATGTCACCATTGTTTTACACAGGACTTTTTTGTAGAAAGGGCCCAGCACAAACCCATTTGCACATTAAGCCACACACTCTGATGCCAAGCCAGCCGGAACTGCATTCCTGTGTGCTCCTGCTCAAAAAAAGCCCTGGTTATGCTCCTTTATTCTTCCTCCTACAGCACTTATCTAGACAGGCACTGCTGTTTCTATGAGATCCTCTTCAACTAGATCTTAATGTTCTGTTTCTGTACATGCATATTTTTTTCTATTTAATGCTTGCCTTTATGGAGATGGAGACATGCAACCTGATGGTAAGGCACTATTATTAGATTTCCCTTCATGGGTCTTGGGCTGTATCCAAAGGGCTGTATCATAATCTCCTGAAAAATGCTGAAGAAATGTTAAAGAATTCCAAAGATAGAGTCAAGCTGTAGAGGCTTCATAACATATATGCATCAATTGTGATTGATAAACTTAAAAAAAAAGTTGTAAATTTTCTTTCTCTATCTGATATTTTTTCTGTTTATTTTTGTATGTCTGCATGCAAGCCTGGAGGGTATTCAGAAAGGTGGCTGAATAGAATCTGCCTTGGTCCGCCTGACTTGGTATTTCAAGGAAGTCTTCCATCCAAGTACTAACCACAGTCGACCCTGCTTAGGCTTCCAAGATCAGATGAGATTGGGCTTTCAGGGGCTATCCAGGTCAGAGCAACAATTTGTAAATTTTCAAGGGTGCTTTCCCTGGAGGAATTCACAATTTGACAACAGATATTGGGGGCACAGCACCATGTAGGTATTTGACTGCAGGATAGATAGTAGTATCTGAGGTGGATTCAAGTTATGATATCACTTGCTGACACAAGGCTTTCTTATCCAATCAGGAAAGGTATGACTGAAGTAGCATTCCTTAGCCACATCCTGATGTCCCTGTACTGTGAATTAGCATCCCCTAGCCACTTCCTGACGTGTGTGTGTGTGTGTGCAAACTGCTGTCAAGTCATAGCTGATTTATGGCAACCTCAGCCAGGGACTTTCAAGGCAAGTAAGAATCAGATGTGATTTAGCATTACTTGATTGCTCTCTTTAAATATTTCAGAGGCTGTCATTTAGAGGAGTGCAAGAAGGTGTTGCACTTGGCAGATGAGGATAGGACCCAAAGCAATGAAATCAAATTACAAGCAGAAAGATACTGGCTGGATATTAGGGGGTATTTTTTTTTTTACAGTCAGAGTAGCCCAGAGGTGGAACCAGCTGCCTAGGAAGGTGGTGAGCTCCCCTTCATTGGCAGTCTTCAAAATGTGGTTGAATGATTATTTGTTGGAGATGTTTTATGCTGATCCTGCATAAGAACATAAGAGAAGCCATGTTGGATCAGGCCAACGGCCCATCCAATCCAACACTCTGGGCGTTTTCACACTTACCTTTTACTGGCGCGACCACCCTCCTCACGCCGGCGGATCTGCAAGGATTTCGCACCAGAAGCGCCGGCGCAGCCAAAAGAGCCGGCAACTTCCGTCGCGGAGCCAGCTCAAACGTTTTCCTGCTTCTTGGCGGTTTCCGTTTGAGCTGGCTCCGCGACGGAAGTTGCCGGCTCTTTTGGCTGCGCCGGCGCTTCTGGTGCGAAATCCCTGCAGATCCGCTGGCGTGAGGAGGGTGGTCGCGCCAGTAAAAGGTAAGTGCGAAAACGCCCTCTGTGTCACACAGTGGCAAAAAAATTTATATATACACACACACTGTGGCTAATAGCCACTGATGGACCTGTGCTCCATATTTTTATCTAAACCCCTCTTGAAGGTGGCTATACTTGTGGCCGCCACCACCTCCTATGGCAGTGAATTCCACATGTTAATCACCCTTTGGGTAAAGAAATACTTCCTTTTATCCGTTTTAACCTAACTGCTTAGCAATTTCATCGAATGCCCACGAGTTCTTGTATTGTGAGAAAGGGAGAAAAGTACTTCTTTCTCTACTTTCTCCATCCCATGCATTATCTTGTAAACCTCTATCATGTCTCCCCGCAGTCGACGTTTCTCCAAGCTAAAGAGTCCCAAGCTTTTCAACCTTTCTTCATAGGGAAAGTGCTCCAGCCCTTTAATCATCCTAGTTGCCCTTCTCTGGACTTTCTCCAATTCTATAATATCCTTTTTGAGGTGCAGCGACCAGAACTGCACACAGTACTCCAAATGAGACCGCACCATCGATTTATACAGGGGCATTATGATACTGGCTGATTTGTTTTCAATTCCCTTCCTAATAATTCCCAGCATGGTGTTGGCCTTTTTTATTGCAAACGCACACTGTCTTGACATTTTCAGTGAGTTATCTACCACGACCCCAAGACCTCTCTCTTGGTCAGTCTCTGCCTGTTCACACCCCATCAACTTGTATTTGTAGCTGGGATTCTTGGCCCCAATGTGCATTACTTTGCACTTGGCCACATTGAACTGCATCTGCCACGTTGATGCCCACTCACCCAGCCTCAACAGATCCCTTTGGAGTTCCTCACAATCCTCTCCGGTTCTCACCACCCTGAACAATTTAGTGTCATCTGCAAACTTGGCCACTTCACTGCTCACTCCCAACTCTAAATCATTTATGAACAAGTTAAAAAGCATGGGACCCAGTACCGAGCCCTGCGGCACTCCACTGCTTACCGTCCTCCACTGTGAAGACTGCCCATTTATACTCACTCTCTGCTTCCTATTACTCAGCCAGTTTTTGATCCACAAGAGGACCTGTCCTTTTACTCCATGACTCTCAAGCTTTCTAAGGAGCCTTTGATGAGGAACTTTATCAAAAGCTTTCTGGAAGTCAAGGTAAACAACATCTATCGGGTCTCCTTTGTCCACATGTTTGTTCACCCCCTCAAAGAAATGTAACAGGTTAGTGAGGCAAGATCTTCCCTTGCAGAACCCATGCTAAGTCTTCCTCAATAACCCGTGTTCATCAATGTGCCTACTCATTCTGTCCTTGATAATGGTTTCTACCAACTTTCCCGGTATTGAAGTCAGACTGACTGGCCTGTAATTTCCCGGATCTCCTCTGGAACCCTTTTTAAAGATGGGGGTGACATTTGCTACCTTCCAGTCCTCAGGAACAGAGGCAGATTTCTATGAAAGATTACAGATTTTTGTTAGAAGATCCACAAGTTCAACTTTGAGTTCTTTCAGAACTCTCGGATGTATGCCATCCGGACCCGGTGACTTATTAGTTTTTAATTTGTCTATCAGTTGTAGGACCTCCTCTTTTGTCACCTCAATCTGACTCAGGTCTTTCAACACCCCTTCCAAAATTAGAGGTTCTGGGGCGGGCAAAAAGTTCTCGTCTTCCACAGTGAAGACGGAGGCAAAAAATTCATTTAGCTTCTCAGCCATTTCCCTATCCTCCTTCAGTAATCCTTTTACCCTATGGTCATCCAAGGGCCCCACTGCCTCCCTGGCTGGTTTCCTACTTTTAATATATTTGAAGAAAGTTTTATTGTTGGCCTTTATGTTTTTTGCAATATGCTCCTCAAAGTCCCTTTTTGCCTGCCTGATCACAGTCTTGCATTTGATTTGCCACAGCCTGTGTTCCCTTTTACTAATCTCACTTGGACTGGTTTTCCACCGCTTAAAGGAGTCCTTCTTACCTTTTACAGCTTCCATTACTTTGTTTGTTAACCATGCAGGCCTTTTCTTATGCCTGTTTGTGCCTTTCCTAACTTTTGGTATGTATTTTATCTGAACTTCTAGGATTATAGTTTTAAATAGTGTCCAAGCTTCCCCAAGGGTTTTGACCATATGTACCTTTCCTTTCAGTTTCCTCCTCACATGCCTCCTCATCTCAGTGTATTTACCCCTTTTAAAGTTAAACGTGGTTGTGGCGGTCTTTTTGGACAACTCCCTATTTATACATGGAGCAGGGGGCTGGACTAGATGGTCTGTATGACCCCTTCCAACTCTATGATTTTATGATTCCTCTACAGAGTCTCCCTTGGAGGTGTCCTTCCAAGTACTGACCCTGCTTAACTTCCAAGATCCAACAAGACTGGGCTATACCATGCTGCCTTCCCTCCTACCTCCTGATACTCTTCAATAAAGGTATTAAATATTATTCCTCTTCATTGATTCTCTATGGTGGCAACTATAGTTCTACAAGTGAACCACAATAGCATGCCCCAGAAAATGAAGCTGGATGCTAAGATTTTTTTTAAGACAGTTATTGTAATTCACTTCTCAATATGACATGAATTGACTCAATAAATTAAAAAATATCATGGCCATCAGTATAATAATAATAATAATAATAATAATAATAATAATAATAATAATAATAATAATAATAATAATAACAATAACATTTTATTTGTATCCCGCCCTCCCCGCCGAGGCAGGCTCAGGGCGGCTAACAACATATCAGTACAATAAATTATATAATAGGTATTAAAAACAGCATTTAACCTTAAAAACATTCCAATTTAAAATTACACATTAAATATTTCTGGTGCTATTCCATCAGTAGACATGATGGCGAATCTCACTTAAGGTGAATACATCAAGCGTTTAGTCAGGCAAAGGCCATCCTAAAAAGGATGGTCTTGCAGGCCCTGCGGAACTGTTCGAGGCTCCGCAGGGCCTGCACTTCTTCCGGGAGCTGGTTCCATAGGTGTGGTGCTGCAATAGAGAAGGCACGTATATGGGTGTTCTGTAGTTTTGCCTCCTTCGGCCCAGGAATAGTCAGTTGGTTCTTCCCCTCTGACCTCAGTGCTCTCTGGGGTTCATATGGGGAGAGATGGTCCCTCAGGTAGGCAGGTTCTCGATGATATAGGGCTTTAAAGGTAATAACCAGCACTTTGTAACAAACCCAGTATGCGATCGTCAGCCAGTGCAGTCCGCGCAGCCCTGGCTGTTTGTGCTCCCACTTCGGGAGCCCTAATAGTAGCCTAGCCGCCGCGTTCTGCACCAGCTGCAGCTTCCAGGTTCAGCACAGAGGCAGTCCCATGTAAAGGGCATTACAGTAATCCAGTCTTAAGGTGACCGTTGCATGAATCACTGTTGCTAGGTCCCGATGCTCTAGGAGGCCTTGCTCGCCTCAGATGAAAGAACACCAACTGCCTCCATTGATAGTGGCTGCCTCCATTGATAGTGAAGGCTCCAGTAGAACCCCCAAGCTCCTGACCCGGTGCGCCGCTTTCAGCAGCACTCCATCAAAAACCGGGAGAGGAATTTCCCTCCCCAGAGCGCTGCAACCCACACAAAGGACCGCTGTCTTTGTCGGATTCAGCTTCAGCCCAGTCAGCCTGAGCCAACTTGCCACGGCCTGCAATGCCAGGTCCAAATTCCCTGGGATGCAGTCAGGCCGGCCATCCATTAGCAGATAGAGCTGGGTGTCATCTGCATATTGATGACACCCAAGCCCATACCTCCGGGCAATCTGGGCAAAGGGGAGCATGTAGATGTTAAATAACATTGGAGAGAGAACTGCTCCCTGTGGCACCCCACAATGTAGTGTGTGCCTCTGGGATAGCTCACTCCCGATTGCCACCCTTTGTCCCCATCCCTTGAGGAAGGAGGAAAGCCATTGTAAGGCCAACCCCCTAACCCCTACGTCGGCGAGGCAGCGGGTCAGTAACTGATGGTCGACTGTATCAAATGCAGCCAACAGGTCTAACAGCATCAGCACCGCCACGCCACCTTGTTCCAGATGTCGCTGGATGTCATCTACCAAGGCGACCAGCACTGTCTCTGTCCCATGACCTGGGTGAAAGCCAGACTGGCAAGGGTCAAGGATGGAAGCGTCATCCAGAAAACTCTGCAACTGCAACGCCACTGCCCTCTCAATAATTTTACCTAAAAACGTTAAATTAGAGACCAGTCAGTAATTTGCCAATTCGGCCGGGTCTGCTGTACTTTTTTTCAGGAGGGGACGGACCATGGCCTCTTTCAAGGGTGTTGGAAAATGTCCCTCCGAGAGGGATCTATTTATGATGTCCCATAAAGGACATCTAAGCTCCCTCTGACAAGATTTAATCAGCCAGGAGGGGCAAGGGTCCAAATTGCAAGTTGTTGGGTGTGCAGTAGAGAGAATTCTGTCGACTTCCTCCAGGCTGAGTGGGTCGAAGTGATCCAGAACTAGACCAGAAGACAGGCACGGAGCCTCAAGTTCATGTACTGTATCCAATGTGATAGGCAAGTCCTGGTGGACCAATGAGATCTTATCTGCAAAAAATTTCGCAAAAGCCTCACAGCCTGTCTCCAATTCTCTCACATTTGGTCTGCCTTGACGCAATGTAGTTAGGTTTTAATTATTCTAAACAGTTGTGCCGGGCGCGAATTTGCAGACGCAATCCTAGCTGCAAAGTAATCTTTCTTTGCGGTCTTGACTGCCATCTCATAAGACCTCATAAATGTTCTATAGGATGTTCTCGTCACTTCATCACGAGTATGCCGCCACTGCCGCTCTAGTCATCTGAGCCCTTGTTTCAGCTGTTGTAACTCCAAGGTATACCATGGAGCCAGCCTCATACAAGGGCGCAGAGGACGTTGAGGTGCGATCTCATTGATAGCCCTGGATAGCCAGTTTTGCCAGGCCTCGACCAGGTCATCAAGGGAATCGCTAGGGGGCCAGGGATCCCCCAGAGCCATTTGGAACCATTCCGGGTCCATCAGTCTCTGTGGGTGAGCCAAAATAGGCTCACCGCCCATACAGGGTTGAGGCGGCATCTCCACATGGGCCTTGAGGGCTAGATGATCTGACCATGGCACCACTTCTACTGCAATATCGTTCACTAAAATCCTGGATGCAAAGATCAGATCTAACATGTGCCCTGCCTGATGCGTAGGAGTCGTAACAAATTGAGAGAGTTCCAGTGTCACCATGGAAGACACTAGACCCATCGCCTGATTGGAGGACGTGTCATCGGCATGGACATTGAAATCACCCAGGACCATAAGCCCTGGGTATTCCAATGCCCAGCCCACCACCGCCTCAAGCAGGGATGGTAAGGCACTGGCTGGTGTGCTAGGCAGACGGTACACCAGCCAGATCGCCAACCCCTCTCCAACATCCCACGCCAGACCGGCACACTCAATGCCATCGATCTTTGGGGCTGGGAGAGCCCGGAAGGAGTAACCCTCCCGTATGAATAATGCCACCCCCCTGCCCGCTAGTCCACAATTGGTGGAAGACCGAGTAACCCGGGGGTGTCATCTGGGAGAGAGCCACCGTCTCCCCATCTCGCACCCAGGTCTCGGTCACGCAAGCCAGGTCCATATCCTGCTGAAGCAGGAACTCCCTAAGGATTGAGGTCTTATTATTTACGGACCTGGCATTGCATAACTCCAATGATGGAGACGGGCGATTTCTCTTGGCCCCACTACCTGTCACCATTGGGATGGGAAGTAGACTGGAAGGAGGTCGAGCACTGTTTTGTCTCCACCTCCTTCCCTTATAATGCTGTCTATTCCCACTGTCATACCTTCTCCTCCCCAGGAGCACTGGAATCCCCTGGCCGAGCATCCACACCTATGCCTGGTATGATCTTATTAACACTAGGACGGCCTCACCCTCCCACCTGAATTATCTTAACTTACAGCTTAGGCTCCCACCCCACCATCCACTTCAGTCCCCTAATTATCTGACTCACTAATTATTCAGTCAATAATTAATTAATATAAAGCCCACCCTGATTCTCCCTCAAATTGATTAGTTAAGTTGGAGAAGGGTGCTCCAAAGAGTGATGAGAAGAGCACAAAAGATTTGCGGATGTTCTCTCCCCTCATTGGTGGATCTGTATAATATGAGATGTAAAAGGAAGATACAAATGATCCTAAGGGACCCTTCACATCTGGGCCATTTGCTATTTGAGATCTTACCGTCAGGTAGACGATATAGAGTGTTGAAGGCTAGGACAAACAGATTTAAGGACAGTTTCTATTCAAGTGCTGTGGTTAGGTTAAATGCAGGGTTATGAAGGATTATCTGTTTTAGATGTATTTAAATGGTTTAAATGGTTTTATGAATGTTTATCTGTTTTAGATGTATTTAAATGGTTTTAATGGTTTTAGATGTATTTAAATGGTATGAATATGAATATGTGTGTTTGATGTGTTGGTATGTTTGTGGAAGAGCACCTCATTTCGTTGCTCTCTTTTTGTGGAGAACAATGACAATAAATTTATCTATCTATCTATTTTTAAGTTTAATTAATTTCATTCCCAGCATATTAATAAAAATACCCCCCATTTCGATCCCCCAATTAATCTGCTAAAAATATAAATATATAAATATATACTTAAATATTTAAATATATAATAATAAATCCGAATGCTAATCAATTGACTGATTCTAATTAATTAATTAATAATAAATTTCCAATTAGTGGTCAGCAAAAATCTTTGTTCAGTGAATGGAAGTCCAGGATACTAAGTTAGGGAGATAAATAGTAAAATACTGTTCTTAAAGTGCTGTTCTTAAAGTGCCAGTACTATAGGTGTCCACAATATTCTCAAAGTGCAGGTGCAGTTCATATATGTGTGGCTTTCTCGGAAGCTGTTAGCATTCACAACTTAGGCGACCCGGGGGAGGGCGAGACCTCCCCCGTATCTTCCCAATTGTTCGGCTGAGCCCCTGCAGTTTGGCCAGGGAAGATCACAATCCCGTCTCCGCCTCTTCTGATCCCTCCATGGCTCAGCACACACACTGGGCCTCCCGCGTCATCCGAGCCCCGCACAGGGCTTCCTAGTCAGGGAGCTCCCAGCTGCTGGCCCAGCTGCATCCAGATAGTGTCCATGGGCAGGAAGACGAGGGTGGGAGACAAAAGCCGGAGAGTGCCCACCGGGACTAACGCCCCAGGAGCAGTCCACCACTCCATCCACTCAGAGCACCCCAGCAGTTCCTCGGCCTCCGTCCGCAGCAGCCTTTGGCCACACCATGTAACGTGTTTGCCACCCGCGATCTCAATCCATCGCACCCTGCTCCTCTCCCCGGCGCCGTTCGGACTCCTCCCGCACACCAGCCCACGGCCGCGCCCCGCTTCCGCGTCAGCCCGGCCAGTAGAAGTATTCCTGATCCTCTCTCTGCGGGAACCAGGAGCCGCTGCCTCCATCGTCTTGTATGCAAGACCTGAGCTGTTAACTAGGGCTAGGTACAAACCATGAAAATTTGGTTTTGATTCATAGTTTATGGAATGGCCACCTTATGAGCCACAAGTCATCACAAACTTTTAGGTGCCAATTGAATTAGTTCACTTTGGGATTTTTTTTCCAGCTGCCTTTTTTATACATTCCCTCCAAGGTTGCTGAGGATTGAATTTATGAGGTCTAAGTTACAGCCCCTCAAAGAAGGTGCCCCCAGGAAATTGGTTTCTGGGAAAATGACAGACAAGTTCAGGAGGTTCAGAAGTGTATAAAAATTGATCATGTGCAAGCTAGAAACATAACACTTGCAGGGGATCTCCCCTTATGTTCCTCTATATGCCCTACAAGTTATGTGCAGATTGGATTTAGGAAATCAGAGTTATGCCCCCCCAAGAAGATGCCCTCAGGAAAGTGCTTTTGAATGAAATATCAGGTGCAGGTTCAAAAGTGTACAGAATAAACTCCCTGCAAGCTATACACACCAAATGCACAGGGAACCTCACTTAGCCACCCTCTTCTCTACAATCTCTCCTTCCTGTTGCTTTGAAGTTTGGTAAACATTATGATTGAGTGGAAACTGTTTGGAAATGTATCCATTGACAAACTGCCATGAACCACAACAAACCTCTTGAAAGTTTGTGGAAAGTTCATGCTGGTTGACATGCCATAAACTTCAGTTCGCAAACTATGAACTGGCCAAAATTTATATTGTACTTTAGTTCATGAGCTGGTTTATGCCCATCTCTACTGTTAATGATAGGACATTAGAGGTCATTAATTCATAGGGTCACCAGAAGTCAAAAGCAACTTGACAGCATATGACACACAGACCTCCTAGTGACCCACAATATTCCAGGAAGTGTCATTGTTTAAGGTAAATGGAACAACCTCCTTAGAGAAATTGTATGGGAATTTCTGTCCTAGCATTCTGATGTCAAGCTGCAGTCAGTGTGAAATCAACTTTGCCTGTTTCTGAGGCATGTGTTTAAGTCATGATTAAGGCTGTTGAATATAGAGTTTGATCTGGTATAAATGCAACACAACAGAGGTGGTGTCTGTGTTTTCTTCAAAGAAAACAGCAGAACATCTCATTCAGTTCTTGCCTTTAAAAAGGAAAATTACAAGGCAGTGCCAGAAACTATACCACAATTTATTCAGCTGATGACTTTGCTGAATTTAATAGCCCACTTCAAAAACTGTATCCATCTGCACATTTTGTCTGGTTTGTGCTTATAGTGATTAAGCCTCAGACACAGACTGGCTGAGCTAATATTGTACCATGAAGAAAAATATAGAATTTCCAGAAATTCCAAAGCAGCAAGGGGGAGGAAAACCCTGTTTTTCTCCCAAGGGGAAGGTGGGGTTGGAAAGAAAATGGGAAATTGTGGGGAAAGTGAAATATATGAAATACTTATTGTCATATCAAACCCAAACTAATTTTGCTCCTTTAAAATGTATCATATGCATATAAAATGCCTGTATTTGACATATATTTATGAAATTTAAAATTTAGAAATAAAAGTTCCAGAGGGTGTAATTCCACCCCCCCCCCCCATGCTTTTTCAACCTCTATGTAAAGCCTTTAGGACAAATCATTTGTAGTGTTGAGGTTGGTTGTCATCAGTATGCTGATGATAGTCAGCCATATGTATCCTTATCTAATATGTAAATGCAGTTCAGGTCTTGAATTGCTGCCTGGCTGCTGTGGTAAATTGGCTAAGAATGAACAAACTTATATTAAACCCTAAAGAGAGAGAGAGGTAATGGTGGTTGGTATGTGGTGGAGGTTTTGAAGGACATTGTGCTTCCCACTTTTGATGGAGTTCAGCTGACACTTTCTGACTCAGTTCGACACAGTTGATCATGATCTTTTGACCTACCATCTTACTGATATAGGATGAAGTAGCTCTGAAATTGCTTACCTCATTCCTCAAGGTCAGGGACAGAGGGTAGTGCTAGGGGAGACGGTGTTTCCAAGATACACTTTGGTATGTGGGGTTCCTCAGGGGGAATCCTCTCCCCCCATGTTGTTTAATGCACCCCCTTACTAACTGGTGCAGAGCTTTGGCTGATGACACCCAGCCATATCTGCTGATGGTTGGCCAACCAGATACTGCCCCTGTAATCTGCAACTCTGAGTCTGGCCATTGGAGGGGTGTCACAGAAGTGATACCCCCAAAGGAAAAGCCTGGAGGGCTTTTTCTTTGGCATGGGAACTTCACAGGGGGGGAGGGGGTCAGCAGCAACTGCCCTCTGTGCTCGTCATGCATCCTGAAGCTCCGCGGCCATGAAAGCTGGTATCAGCAGAAAAAGAACTCCTGACCGCTTTTATGCTTTCACTTTCCCCAGTACATCTTTAAAGCAACATTTTTCTACTTCTAAAGCGACAACTCTACTTAACAAGTAGGTGTTTTTTCCAACTCTACCCCCTGATGGGTCACTCTGCATAACGGCAAAAGACTAGCTCAAAGATCAGCTCAAAAAGCCTCGAAATGCTACGATCAGTCTTAACTATTTAAACTGAATTGAATATAATTATTAAAATTGACCCGGACTTTAGTTGAATATATATCAAAGAGATTATCAAGAATTTGCAATACGATCTGAACACAAAGGAGATATAAAGAAAAGAGCTCTGTCTCTTTTACCTGACTGTAAATGAAAGAATGTCTTCTAAAACCTCAGCTGAAGCTGTTGTAGAATGGAGAGAAGAGAAAGTACAATCTGACCTAAGAGACTGAGTTTTGAAAGTATAATCTGATCTAAGAGACTGGGTTTTGTGATATGGCACCATTTAATGAAATGGCACGTGGAAAAGATATTTGCGCAAATCTCAGATCTTTGAAGGAAGATTGTTATCTCATTTACACAGCTTCTTAGAGATTATTTTATGCTGACAGATTTGAAGGAAGAAGATCCGACAGCTAATGAAATGGTAAATCTACAGGGGTCCAGTACTAAAGAGAGTGAATTGATGGCAGTGAAAGTAGGAGGGGAAACTGTTATTACACGAAACAAACAAAGGAAAAATAAGATGGTCTCTTCTGACGCACTTTCAAAACTTGCCCGGAAGTTAAGCTGCAGTAAAATCAAGCGGACAAGGAAAAATGGCAATGAATTCTTCCCCCTGTGGTTGAGGGGGCAGGCCATGTTGAGAAGAGAAAAACTGCACTTCAATCAACAAATTTGGATTTGGAAGGCCATTCAGAAAAAGAATTTTGGATTTTTTGCTTCTGCTTTGGTGAAGGGCTGAACAAGGAACTCTGACTAAGAAGTGAAAGGTGATACCACCTGGTGGGAAGGGTGGGATACAAATTACAAATAAATAAATAAAATAAATAAAAATAAATACCAAAAGATAAACTGTGGATAAATGGGCTGCCTTGGATACAATTTGGGTGCAGAAATCAAAGGAACTTAAAAGTTTTTAATCTTTGGGAAGAAGGACTCTGGAATCTGGATTCTTTTTTTTTTTTTTTCCTGGTGAATAAGCAAACATGTAACCATTAATAATGAACAGATGTTAAACTTTAAAAGAATAAGAGAGATCAGGAAGAAGTGATGTTAATGAGTGTAGTTAACATAATTCTCTATATAGTAGATGTATTGACAGTTTGCCTATCTAGTGGGACTGCTTCTAATGATGTAAGAATAGGATCAAGGGTGAAAAGACAGATAGCATAACTGCTGTGGAATTTGGTAGACTTGGTAATTTGGCAGACTTGCTTTTAATATGTTAGCAGGATAAATGGTTTAGACGGAGATAGACAAAGCATTCAGTTGTATTTGATGTATCTCATGTAATTTGCCATGAACAAAGAAATGATTTTCATGTGCTTCTTTTAATAAGGATTTTGCTAAATCAACAACTTAATTTGTGCTTATTATAGGCGTAAGTTAAATTAGATAAATTTGACGTTGAGACAGTCTTGAAATAAAAACTCTTTTTTTATTAACTGGTTATATTTAATTTGTGTTTAAGAAGAACTGTTTAGATTTACATTGCTTCACTAGTTTATTAAAAGAATTATTATTTTCTTTTAATTCTGGAAAAAGAAGAAAGGAAGGTAATATTTAAGGAGATTTTTATACTTGTAGGTAGAAAGATTTGAGCATCTTATTGGGAGGTGGAATTATAATTGATATATTTGTACTGGTTTCTGTTTCTGTTTTTCCCACTCTGTAAAGGCCCCTTTTCCCTCTTTTTGTTTAAAGAATTTTATTAATAACATATGGTAACATTATCCATTAATAACTTTTTTTTATCTTCCCCATATGCTATTTTCTAAATCCCCCTCCCCCCGTTACTTGACTCCCGCCAATGTTATAAACTTAAAATGTTAACATTTAAATGTACCCTTAAACCATATAAACCATATAAGCCTAGATTCATGTTCTTCTTTTTTCTAATACTTAATCATCATTAAAAAATTGTCCAATGTCCTTTTATTTTCCATTGTTTTTCTACATAACCTCTAAACTTTTTCCACTCCTTTCTGTAAACTTCCAAATCATAGTCTCTTAAGATTCTTGTTAGTTTATCCATCTCACTCCATGTTATTACTTTTGTAATCCAATCCCATTTTTCTGGTATTTTTTCTTTTTTTTTCTTTTTTTTTCATTTTTCAATTTTTTATTTAATCCAACTTATCATACAGTTCTATAAAGAAAAAACAGAAAACAAACAAACAAACAAACAAATAAATTTATACAAACAGGTCATCTATCACCATTTTAAACTAGACCTTGAAACTACCTAACTGGCATCTTGCCTCTTCCATCTAAAGTTTCAAATGGGGTGAGACTGTGGTGAAACCAAGATCAACTATTATCTTCCAATTCACACAAAACAAATACTATAACATGGAAATTACTAATAACAATATAACAATATAACAATTATAATATCCATCCCTTATTCCATTTTAATTGTTTTCTAACCATGAATAAACCTTTTTCCATCTTTCTATAGCTTTCTCCTTTGTATTACCCTTAATTATATTTGCTAATATGTCCATTTCCACCACAGTTAAAATTTTTTGAGATATTTCTTCTCTATCCGGTATAAATTTAGATTTCCAATACTGAGCAAACAAAATTCTGGCTGCCGTTATGATGTATACTGTAATTAATTCATCCTCCCGTGGTACCACATCTTTAACTAATGACAGTAACATAAATTCTGGTTTGAGAGGAAAATTTACCTTCAATATCTCGATTAAAATTTTATGAATTTCCTTCCAATATTTTTTCGAAACATTGCAGGACCACCATAAATGATAATATGTTCCTGCTGTTACTTCGCATTTCCAACATAACGGTGAAATCGCTTTATTAATTTTATTAAGTACAGTCGGGGTAATGTGCCATCTATAAAAAAGCTTTATGAAATTTTCTCGCAAACTAACTGGCTTTATAATCTTGAAATTGTTTTTCCATAAAGTTTCCCATTGTTCTAACAAAATACTGCACTCAAAGTTTTTGGCCCATTTTATCATGACATGTTTGACAGTCTCCTCCTCCAATTTTATATGAAGAAAATAATTATAGACTTTCTTAATCATTTTACCAGTTCTAGCTGTTATTATTATATCAAAATCAAAATTTGATTTTGTAAATCCCTTATTTTTATCCAGATTGAACTTGGCTGCGATTTGTATCATCGTCCACCAATCTAGTGAAAACCCTCCGGCCTCTAAGTCCTCCTTTTTTCTCATTCTATCTTCTTCATCTAAAATGTCAGTGTATCTTAGTGTTTTCTCCGGAGACCATAATTGCGGAAGCATCATGGCCTCCACTGGAGAGATCCACCTAGGTGTCTTATCATAGATTTTCTTTTTTATCTTCATCCATGTTTTCAATAAGGCTTTTCACACCAAATGTCTTTGGAAATAAGTTTGGGGCTTTTGAACATACCACAAATTAGTATGCCAGCCGGCTTGTAAGTCGACACCCTCAATTGTTAGCAAACGAGTGTCTTCTAGCGTAACCCATTCCTTCAACCATACCATTGCGCAGGCCGTGTGATAAATTTCGAAATCCGGGAGACCAAGACCGCCATTTTCTTTTATATCAGTTAAATTTTTCCAACTGATTTGTGGTTTTTTCCCCTGCCATACAAAATTTTTAGATAGATGATTCAACCTAGCAAAAAAATTATCCTTAACGGCGAAATTAGCCGATTGGAACAAAAATAGAACTTTAGGGAGGATTATCATTTTCAATAACGCCACACGTCCCATAAATGATATCTTCAAATTTTCCCATTTTTTGAACAAGATAGCTATTTCTTTCAAGAGAGGTTCAAAATTATCTTCGTAGATTGTGCTACATTTTGCCGAAATTATTAAACCCAAATATCTTATTTTTCTGACCCTTTGAAATCCTGAGCTCCTTTCCAGCTCTGAGATATCTTGGTCAGACAAATTTTTGGCTAGAAATTTCGATTTGTTTATATTGATCTTTAAACCTGTGACCCGGCCGTATCCTGCTAAGTGATTTAAAAGGTGCTCCATCGAATCCACTGGGTTTTGCAAAACAAATAACATATCATCTGCATAACTTAACACTTTATAATTTTCCTTTCTAATTTTTATACCTTCAACTCGCTTATCTTGCCTAACAGTTTGAATTAGTAATTCCAAAGTAAAAATAAATAATAAAGGAGACAAAGGACAACCTTGTCTGGTTCCTTTTCTTAAACAAATTTTTTCCGTCAAATCTCCGTTAATTATTATCTTTGCATATTGTTTATCATAAATTGTCCGAATATTATTTACAAATTTGTCTCCAAAATTAGATTGCTCTAATAACTCCAGCATAAAACTCCAATCTGCATTATCAAATGCTTTTTCCGCGTCGAGAAACAAAAAGGCCAGCTTTTTGTCACAATTCAGATCAGCATATTCCAAAAAATTAAATAACATTCTGGTGTTTGTCCGTAGATATCTTCCGGGTATAAACCCTGTTTGGTCCGGGTGTATAATATCCTTTATAATCATTTTCAGTCTATTTGAGAGGATTGTGGCAAATATTTTATAATCTATATTTAATAATGATATAGGACGATAGTTCGTAATAGCATCGGCCTCTTTACCTGGCTTTGGAATAAGCACCACGTTGCTGTGACACCATGATTCAGGGATAACAGCCTTAGTCCAGACCTCCTCGAGTAAGTCCTTAAATGAATCTATTAGAGTTTCTTTGAAAATTATATAATATTCTGGAGGTATACCATTGGGTCCCGATGCCTTATTACTTTTAATTTTACCCCAAGCTTCTACAGTTTCAGCCATAGTTATCGGGCCCGACAGTAACTCTCTCTGTTCAGCTGTTAGATTTATCCTATTTTTATTCCGTATATATTCCCTTTGTGCTTCTTCATTTCTCTCCTCTTTACTATATAATTTTTTATAAAACTCTTGGACTATGTCTTTCATTTCCTGTAAAGACGAAATATTCTGACCGTTTTTATCTTGTAATGTTTTAATCACTCTCTTCTCTCTTTCCTTCCTTACCCTGTAAGCTAACCACTTGCCCGGTTTATTAGCATTTTCGAAGAAATATGTTTTAGAATATGCTATCTTTGCCTCCATCTGTTCTAAATAAAGTAAATGTACCTTATGCTGTAAATTTCTAATCTCTGATCTAAGCTCCTGCAATGAGGGGTTTGCCTTTAATAAAGTTTCTTTACGCTTAATTAAGTCTGTCCATTTTAAAACATTTTGTTTTTCCTGTCGTCGTTTTTTCGCATTATAACTAATAACCAGCCCCCTGAAATAAGCTTTGCTAGCTTCCCAAGTGGTTATCAGCGAGACATCCTTCTGTGTGTTTAGTTTGAAATAAATCTTCATTTCTTCCCCTATATACCGAATAAAATTCTTATCCTTCAACAAGTTTAAGCTCATTCTCCAGCCTGTATTCCTCCTAGCCACATTTAATGCTAACATAACGGGAGAATGATCAGCTATTGTGGAGGGGAGAATATCCGTTTCTGATACCAATTTCATTAACCCAGTAGAAATCCAAATTGAGTCAATCCTTGACCAGGATCCATGTCTGCCTGAAAAAAACGTGTAATCTCTTTTCTTCGGATTAAGAGTGCGCCAAACGTCAACTAAGGCAAATTCATCCGCTAATCTTAAAAAAATTTCAGATAAAATATTACTCCTGTTTTTCTTAGATTTTTTTTTTATCACTTCTGGAACTTCGGTCTAGATCTGAGTTTTCAACAGCATTGAAATCACCTAAAATACAGATGTTCTCATATTGGGCCTTATTCACTTTAGCACATAGTTCTTTAAAAAACGGTCTTTGATTTTCGTTTGGTGCGTACAAATTAACCAGAAGGAACTTATTGGAATCCTTTATTATTTCAATAGCTTGCATTCTAGCCTCTTTACCCTCGAAAATTAATTCCGCTTGCACACCGCCTTTAACATAAGTCACCAGCCCTCTTTTTCTCTTTACTTCTTCCGAGGTGATTATAGCTTTACCAAGTTTTTTGTTATGTAAAAGAGATTCATCTTTTTTCCTGATATGAGTCTCTTGAACACACACAATATCTGCCTTAAGTTTAATTAGTTGTAAAAAGGTTCGTTTCCTTTTTCTGGGCGAATTCAAACCGTTTACATTAATCGATATAATCTTTAAGCTGTGTGCCATGCTGCTTTCTTATTTAATCTCTAAGGATTTTTTTTTTCTTTCTCTGCGACCTAGTCTCCCTTTTTGAATCTTCAACCTGCAGGACCTCTCCCTCTTCCCCTTCCTCTAAATCCAATAATTGATGTTCTTTTTGTGGATCTGTGAGTACTAACTGCACCTCTGACTCCCCCCTAGATTTCTCTTTTTGCCAATTTGCGCTATACGTTTTAAGGAACTCCTCAAGTTTAGCAGTAGAGTCTATCCTAAATCTGTTGTTGACGTACGTAAATATAAAACCCTCTGGCACCAACCACCTATACGGAATTCCTTTTCTTTGTAAAGTCAAAGCCAGATGCCTGTACTCTCTTCTCTTCGATCTGATCAGCCAAGGGATATCCTTCATGACCTTTATCTTAGTTCCTTTAATGGTTAACTGCTGATCTCTAGCTTCCCGCCAAATCTTTTCTTTAACCATCCTACGAACAAATCTCACATGGACCTCTCTATTGAGACCATTCCTTCTCGCATGCGTAGTACTTACTCTATAAACCCAATCTATTTCTCTTTCAGATTCAGTCTGCTCTATTGACAAAAGATCAGCGAATGCCTCAGCCATTAATGCTACCAAATTTTCGTTCTTTTCCTCCGGTATATTTAAAAACCTTAATACGTATTCGGCTTGACCCATTTCCATTTGCATACTTTTTGTCTCTAATTTATCCTGATTTCCTTCAAGTTCTTCTATTTTACCTTCCAATAATTTAAGTTTACCATCTATAGATTTGGTGACTCTAACTACTTCAGTTATGTCCTTCCTAGTTTCACCAAACTTGTTATCAAGACTTTCCATTTTGGCCACCACTCCTTCCATCTGTTTTGTCAGGGAATCCTTCAATTGGTTTAATGCTTCTAAAAAATTCACTTGAATGTCTTTTAATGCATCCTGAGACAGAGCTGCTCCCACCGCCTTTGGTTGTCCTGGCAAAAATTTTACCTTCCCTGCCTGAGACATTATCATTAGTTCAGTAAACAATTTTTTTTTCTTACAATCCTAATTCTTACTTCTGAGAACCAGTCCGTTTATACAGAAACTCTACAACACTCTTCCACCTTCAAAAACTATAGTTATTGAACCTCTTGTAATATATCTTCTCAACTGGTCTCAGATCTGCAGATACAAAAAGCACAATCCCCCCCTGCAGTTGGAAACTCCCCACAGTCAGCTGGGTTCCTAAACCTTATTTGCCCTCCTCCTCCCCTCCTCCCCTTACTCTCTCTGCACTCTTCTCTGAGTAACGCACCTAAACTGTTCAATCGGGAAGGAGAGTCCGCGAGAGGGGCGAAGCAACAGCGTCGGATGAGGCTACCCGCCTCCCCGGCTTCAACCCTTTCCAATCCCCTCTAGCAGCGACTTTCTTCCTTCAGGTACGCCCGTCGGCTGGTCAGATACTTCTTGCTCTTCTCCGTCTTTAGGCTGTCAAATCCTCCACTTCAGCATACAGCTTCACAGTTAAACGCGTTGGATATGGGAACTTGGAACGTCCTGACGTACAACGTGCGACGTAATACGTCGCCTCCCCCACCAGCTCAATTAACCCTTTAGAGTCTACTTTCTCGCCTCGTCAGGAGGACCCGGAATGAACAGTATTTCTCCCGTACTGCTCCCGGCGCAATGCACACAACTCTCAGGAAGTCCTCACTTGTTTCGGCCGTTGCAGTATTCCGCCGCACCTTCTCTCTAGCGCCCAGGTCGGCTACTTTCACCGCTTCCGCCCTTTCTCGCCCTTTCTCGCTCAGGCGTCCCCGTCGTCACGTCTGGTCTTGGCTCAATATTACTCAGTTCACCGTTTCAGCCTTTCAAAACTAGAACCACAACCACGGCCCTCCACAAGTCACAGACACGCCAGTTACTGCCAAATTACTGCTGGAAAATGCGAAAGGTACGTGCCCGGCTAATGTTCTTTACACCAACAAGCTCTCCGCAATCGCCATCCACAGCTCACCTCCGAAATCCGGTGGCTGGTATTTTTTCTTGCTTCCATAGCGGCACATACAATGTCCTATCCGCTGAAAGCAAGTACCAAATCAAAGTTCTATCTTCTTTTGGAAATGTTTCCATTTGTAATCCCAACAGAAATGTTTCTGCTACTTTCTTAAATTCATATCCCAAGATCTTAGAAATTTCTTGTTGAATCATCTGCCCCTCTTTTTCCCTCTTTTTATGTATCCTTTGCAATGCTTCTTTTTTGTAGTTTAAATCGATAAAACTTTTTTTAAAAAAACAGGACTTCATGCCTAGAATAACATTATTCTCTTTCCCTATCCAGGGCTCATATCCCATGTCCATAACCTCCTCTATTACCAACCGTGGAGCAGAGAGATTTCATTATTAACTGATATTGCACATTTTATTCTTAACTGACATTGTATCAAAGCCCTCAGATCCATATCTCTAAGGAGAGAATATAAATTAAAAGAGTATAGAGAATGTTCATAAAACCACCACTCCCTCCCACTCCTACCATGCTCACATTGTTATTATTAGACTACATGACCTGAAAACCCCCAGAGACCATTTTCCTCCATAGCCATAAATAATTCTCTTCAGACCTGGCCTTCGCCTCCCCAAGCCTGTCATTACATGGCCATGTTTACCCTGCCAGAACAGAGACAGAAGTGGGATCACAACAAAGGGAACCGGGACCACCAGAGGGGGAGCTCGACTGTCCAGATACCACCACAGGCCAAGGCATGGAGTGGTGGAACCCCAGCAGGTGGGACGACAGCATTGAGTCTACTCATGGGGCCATGGAAATGAAGCAGTCCCTGTGAGAAGAGATGCCCTGGTCATGAAGAGAGGCAAAACACATGGCAGCCACACCCAGTGAAGGGGATGGTCTGAGTCTACTAAAGCCCCCCAAAAATCTGTGAATCAACTATCATCTCCTCATGAGGCAAGAGTTGGAGATGGGGAAAAGGAGCCTGTATTGTTTCAGGGGAGGGAGCCAAAGAGAAGAAGGGTTTAAAAGAGAACAGAACCTTTGCCAGGGAGGAAGGGTATGGAGCTCTCACCAGACCAGGGAATGATCAGTTGGAAAGAGAGAAAGTCCAATCTGATCTGGTCAGAGAGCCCATGATGCCTGAACTACCCTCCTCTGGTGCCCGAACTGCCCTCCTCCCAAATTCTGAGGCATTGGAGATACTGCCACCCCTAAAACCTATGTCCTGGAGGCTTGTTCTCCTGATAGCTGGGGATGGGAGGTGGAAGAACCGGACAAGCTAGTAACACCATCTACCAGGATTTTCCTCTGCTCAGCTAATATTTCTCTTGGAAAGATGTACTCCACTTCTGATAATACTATTGACTATTATCTCCTGCTAATTAAAGTCATCAATGCCCCAGGCTGCAACTCAAAACACAAGAGCTGTTTGGCCCTTGCCCTTCAGGTCACAACAAGCTTTGCCTTAAAAGTACTCAGAGTAAAGAGGAAGGTCAGATGACTAGTTCAGGTGTTGTCTATCTCTCCTCTTTTTCCATCACTATTTCTTTAACAAACTCTCCTTCCCTCCCCTATAGTTATTTTGAATTTAGGAAATCATGATCATGGATTTTCTGTAGCTCTAAGGGAACCGGCTTTTGAAAGGATTTTTAAAATGCCTCACCACAAAGGTGATGCAATTATATGCTTTTTTGTAATTCTTTTACAGTGTGCATCCTGAAAGTTTGTTCTAAGGAACTGTGCCAGACTTTCAAATGCTACACTGAATATAAAAAAATAGATTATCCTGATGTGTATATAATTTGATCTGAACTACCAAGACACAATTATTTTTTTTTCTAATTCTTTTTTGAAAAACAAGATCCATGTTTGTTAATTACATAGGAGTATAAGGATCCGATTATGATATTGAATCTTTAGAGTACAATGAAGAATATTGACAGGCTATATTTTTAAAGAACCAAGCTCTGGCTATTGAAATTATTTCAACAATTTCCAACTGGAAGTGTTAAAACATGTTAAATCTCTCTGACTCCCTCAAATGTCTGAATAATTTCTTCTATTAATAATTAGGGTGGGTTTTTTTAATTTACTAGGTAATTTTGGCTATTTTAACAAATTAGTTACCTTCACTGTTTATATGTTAATAACAGAGTTGCCAGACCCCTAGTGGAGGCAGGGGTCCCCCACTGCCAGGCCTGGACCCCCAGCCACTGATTAGCTGGCCAACTGGGAACTTATCAGTAGAAGAAGAAAGGCCTAGGCCATGCTGCCCATGTCACACAGGAAGTGATGTCATCATGCCAGCAACTGCTGAGTGATGCTTCCATGGGTTATAATGGAGAATGGAGTCACCTCATTTGAGGGCCCATAGAATTGGACTCCCTGGTCCAGTCTTTTTTTAAGACTTGGCTTTGTTTTTTTTGAGGAGAGGCACTACAGTTTTTGTTGCAGATTTGGTGCCTCTACCTTAAAAAACAGCCTCCCCAGATTGATTCTCCATTATACCCTATGGGAACCATTGACTGATTTTTGTGTGTGTTCATTATACCCATTATACTGATTTTTGCGTGTGTTCAAAAAATACTGAATGGTGTCTTTTTTGTGTGCACCCTTACCATAATATTTAAGAGTGTCTCAAAAATCCCCGGGATGCATACAATAAAAATCTCTCTCCTTTTAAAATAAAACTATCTCATTCTTAGAACTGCATGCAATTGTGATGGTTTCTAGGAATGGGGAAGAGATATGTATATAAAATTTTATACAAAATTCATTACAATAGAAGCTGAACAAGGGGCACAGCACATCAATGACCAATGGTTGAGGAGGTAACTCTTTTGCAACTTGTATCCTGTCACACTACTGTAGGACTTGAAATAAATCAGGCACTGATAGACCTAGAGATCTGTTACATTTGAAATGGTTACTCTTATAACCACAGAATTCATAGACAGCCCCCTCAAAATGTTAATAATAAAAACTGTAGAGTAGCTTTAGCCAGCCTTCATCCTCTCAGCCTTGTTCAATTGCCGTTGTAACTGAGTCACACCTCCTTTTGTAAACTGGAGCAGCTAGGCCCCATTATTGTAACTGGCTACAGCAGGAAGATATTTGGAAGTAATTTAAGTACAATACCTGTGCAAATTCAGCAAAAGGGAAAGGAAGCCAGGTTACAAGTAGGGTTACCAGGTATTAGTTAGAAATATCTGAAGACTTTGGAAGTGGATCTGGGAGAGGGTGGGGTTTGGGGAGAGGAGGGACCTCAGCATGATAAAATGCCATAGAGTCCACCCTGCAAAGCAGCCATTTTCTTCAGGGGAGCAGGAGATCAGTTGTAAAAGTGAGAGATCTCCAGGCCCCACTTGGAAGCTGGCAACCATAGCTCTCTTTTTGTTACACTAAATTTTAGAATAGCTTGAGTAACCATCTAAGATTAAGAAATAAAAGGCACATTAGATATCTTAATGTATAGAGAACATGGAGGTGTCAGGTGGAAGGATTTAGATTCTTTAAGCCAGGGGTGTTGAACATACGACCCGCAGGCCAGATCTGGAACCAATCAGGCCCTCCAGCACCTGGCTGTTGTCTGCTTCATTTTCCCTTGCCGGCTTTCTTCAGTCACCATTTTGTGTTTCTCCCATAATAAGCCAGCCAGCAAAGCAGCCTCTCCCTGCTCTTTCCCTCTTCCGCCTCCCTTTTCCCAAAGGGAGAAGCCTCAGCCAATGAAGGAGCTTGGCTTTATAGCTCTGTTGTGTTGATTAAGTTTGCCAGGCTCAATCAATCACACTGCAGAGCTATTGAGTTGAGCCTCTCTTCCTCAGTGGCTAAGGCTCTTCCCTCTCTTTGTCCCTTGGGGAAGGAAGGAAAGAGCTTCTTTTGCCCAGTCCCCACCGCAGGAGAGATACAAAGAGCACTTTTAAGACTGGCAATGTTTTATTGAAGGTATGAGCTTTCACTTTTTGCCTTCCTACACACACAAAGAGAGTGAGAGTTTTGTTGGGCTTGTTATGGGTACAACTGGGTTCCCCTCCTCTTTCTCACTGTATTTATGCCTTCCAGTCTTTCTCAGTAGGAAAGCATGTGAACTATTTAGAAGAGCAATAACAAGCCAGGATTAGGCTGAGAGTGTGTGTCCAGCCCAGGTTTACTCAGCAAATTTCTCTTGTTTTTCTTTCACATTTTCCTTTGATTGATAATCTTGAACATAGACTTCCCAGATAGTGAGTAGGCTGATACTGACTACTGTACATGGTTATCTTGCACTGCCACATAGGAGTTATAGTTATTTTTCTGGGGAAGACCATAGTTTTGTAGACAAGCACATAGCCCTCAGACTGTGCCATGGTGCCTTCACATGTTCTTGACTAGCACATGAAGGAACTTCTATACAAAAGCTCATAATGCCCAGCTGCTTTATGTTTCCCTCTAGGTTTTAGGCTCAAAGCATTGGCCATGAGATCTCTGTAATGGATGTCAATAAATCAAAAGTAAGTTTGCAACTTAGAGATGTGCACACATGAACAACATCTTAACAGCCTATTCAAGACTGGTACAGCACAGACATTGTCTGCAGTTTTTTGATGCAATAATTCTTATTAAGAGGTGACATTTATCAGAGACTTTAAAACAAAATATTGCAAGCATGCTAATGTCTTAAGCATGTTTTATTTTAATTAAAATATATATTTAATTGTGTTTGTGCTCTTTATAAAGTTTATATGTCTGCTACCTGGCATTACATTTTATGGCACACATGGCCTGGCCCGACAAGGTCTCATTTATATCACATCCGATCCTTATAACAAATGAGTTCAACACCCCTGCTTAAAGCGCTTTGGCACTTTTGGGGACAAACTGAACCTGTACAAAAGAGATAAGCTCTGTCTGAACTGAAAAGAAACCAGACTTTTGAAGCTTGAAATACAAAAAGTCACACATCAGCTTTTAAGATAAGTTCTGAAGGAAAGCCAACAATTGGGGAATATTTGATGCAAGATGACTCATTCCTAAATATTATGTAAATGTTCCAGATCACCTAAAGTGAGACAGGTAGAACGTGACAATGAGTATAGTCAGATAAGCACTGTTTAAGTACTGAAGGGCTGTACAGAGAACAATGTACACTAAGGATACTTAGAGAGAGATACAGTGTTCAAGCATTTATATACAAGTACCAGAAGCCTTGAACTAAGGTGTTAAATGAGAACACAGCAATTATTTCAGAAATCTGTGGAACAGGTGGAATCAATGGCATACCCATATTCTATGGGTATTATTTGCCTTGACCTGGATGGTTGGCTAAACAGTCCTGGTCATGAGACTTTTTTTTAAATGATAATATTTTTATTGAGAAAATAAAAGAAAGAAAAAGGGAAAAAACATAAATAAAATAGGTTTCCAAATTTGGTGTAGTGGTTAAGTGTGCGGACTCTTATCTGGGAGAACCGGGTTTGATTCCCCACTCCTCCACTTGCACCTGCTAGCATGGCCTTGGGTCAGCCATAGCTCTGGCAGAGGTTGTCCTTGAAAGGGCAGCTGCTGTGAGAACCCTCTCCAGCCCCACCCACCTCACAGGGTGTCTGTTGTGGGGGAGGAAGGGAAAGGAGATTGTGAGCCGCTCTGAGACTCTTTGGAGTGGAGGGCGGGATATAAATCCAATATCATCATCATCATCATCATCATATAAGTTTGATTACAAAGTTTCCCTTGCTCTATTATAAAGAACTCTCTTTTTTGTATCTTAATATCTTAATCATCAAAACCACAAATCATCAAGTCATTATTGTCTCTTTCCTGAAAAGTCTATAAGGAGTTTCCAACCTATAATAAATGAGCTAATTGTCTTTTCCCTAACCAACACAGTGAGTTTAGCCATTGCTGCAAGGTCCAACAACTTATCCAATAATTCTTCTACTGTAGGTATTGTTGGACACTTCAATTTTTGTATTTATATATTCTTGCGGACATAGCTATTTATAGAAACAGAGTTCCATTGCTTCTTTTCAATCACTTTTTCATTAGTCCTAACAAGATGAACTCTGGTTTCAATTATATATTGATCTTTAAAATCTTTTCTATTAATATTTGTATTTGTGTCCTTTTGTTGTTGTTGCTTTTTTAAAAGTCCACCACAGGTGGCAAAATGATTACAACATAAACTAGAAGTACTCTTGTACATTCTGGACAATTTCTCAGGAGACATATACCAGTGAGACATCATCTTATAAAAGGTCTCCTTAAGATTTAGAGCTTAGAGTAAATTTCAAATCCTTTGTCAACATGTTTCTATTGTTCAGTGTGCATACCATGTCCAAAGTTGTTAACTCATTTTACCATATATTCTTTAACTTGTTCTTCCTCAGTTTCAAATTTCAATAAGAGTTTATACATTTTAGCAATAACATATTCATTATTTGTGCATAATTCTATTTCAAATTCAGACTTTGTTCAAAATCATGATACTTTTTATCAGCTTTGAACCTTTCCAAGATGTGTAAATGTGTAAACCAGTGGCAAGTATGGCCTTCAGTTTTTAAGTCTTCTCTAGATTGTTGCAATTGTAACACATCATAATATGTTAACCATTTATGAGAACCCAATATTTGTTTTCTAAAATGTGTTTCTTGCAGTGATAGCCGCAATAGTGTTTTGGGGCAGAACCAACATTTATACTTATTCCATTCTCTCAAAATGGCATGTCTAACATAATAATTATTGAATTCTGCATTAGCTTTAGCTTTGTCATACATCAAATATCTCTAATAATAATAGCCAACTCTAATATCCATGCCAAGCAGGAGGCAGCAAAAACACCCCAGGCTTGCTGAAAAATCTGAAAATCTAAATTCCTTGTACAGGAGGGTAAAACCCCCAAAATGATAAAAGAAACTCCTATAGCTTTAAAAAACAGAAGCCCTCATTGGCAGTTAACAGGTAACCACAGCATTCTAGCATTGATTTTGCCACTAAAAGTCAGGGGGAGGCAGGACACTTTTAAAGGCTATTGGGGCTTTTGAGGAAAGACTTATCGGGGCCAGGCTTGGCAGCAACCACTTGGTGACTTGATACCATTTGACTGCATGACTCGCCTAGGCCTGGCTGCTTGCTACCATTTAACAACAGCCATCCTGTTAAAGTCAATGTGGTATAGTGGTTAGAGCTTCATAATAGGCTCAGGGAAACCTGGGTTTAAATCACCAGGATGCCATGAAAGCTTACTACGTGATGTTGTGCCCATCACATTCTTTCAGCCTAACTTATATCAGGTTACTCAATTAATTACTTAATATAGAATTAGCTTTTGAACTCTGATGCCACATGTTACAGTGATTGTCCCCAATACATGTTATTTCAAAAGAGGATTATGTACATTGGACAGATCCATCAATAGCTGCTATAGGAAAAAACAGGTAGTGAACTTTGAAGCTAATTTGGAAAGGGACTCTGTATTGCCTTTTGGTTTATATTGCATAGCTGGTCCAATTCCACATTTTCTTTCCTTGAAACCCTAGCCTCTCCCCCTATTCCTGCTTCCTTCTCTCCTCTCACCCACCAGCCAACTTACCTTTAACTATCTCTTGTCTTCAGTGTACCTTCCTTCCCTCTCCCATCAGGTCATCTTTAAGAATCTTCTTTTAAGAAGAGTGTGTGATATTCGAAGTCAAGATGGAAAAAATTATTGTTGTGGTTTCTGGAGTCCTTGATAAGCTGAGGACAAAATTATGTCCAAAGGCCAGCTGGGTCATAAGAAGAATGGAATTTACCTAATAGAGAGAAGAATAAATTTTGCTTAATTGAGACTGATATTTATTGAGACAAAGACATTTAAGAAAATTACAACATAGGATGAGCATCAAAGATTGTGGAGTGAGTCTGAAAGACCGGTGCAAGACGCAGTCAGTTTATCAGCATTTAAGAGTGGATCCTATATTGAACTGTAGAGGGCACCAGCTTCAGAGGAAATTTGTTCCTGGCCCACAGTCTCCAGATGAAATATACCTTGCTAAACTGAAAGGAAAATTTCTTTGTGACTTCTGTACAAATGTTTAAGAAATGTGATTGTATGTGGAGTTTATATGTGAGCACTGTTATATTATTATATGTGAACACTGTTATATCATATATATCATTATTTAGGAATTTTCATATAGTTACAGTAATAACTTAAATTTTTATAAACATTTTTCATTACTAGAACCATGGCTTATAGAGACAGTTAGCTGAACACTACCGAGCAGGCTGTTCTTGATGAGTCATGTAAGTGATGTGGTAGAAAGTTGCCTAGTGGTTGTTCATGGCCTGGTCTGATGAGTCTGCTCTCAAAAGGCAAAACAGCCTTGCATTTCAATGGCAGAAATGAAGGCTTGAAGGTTGGCAATTCTGTTGTGGTTGCCAGGTAACAGCTGTCAAGCCTGGTAAAAGCTCAATGGTAATCTATGGTTTTAGGGCCCTCCATAAACCTGGTCTGTGAAACATCATGGAGGGTCGGTGTAGTATGATTCTGTTATTCTCCCCCCCCACACCTTGCTTTATTGCTTTGTGTAGTGGAATAGTGAGAAATGAAACTAGCAGCGGGAGAAGAAGAATGAACACCTTCCCATGCATTCCTACATAGGAGTGTAAGCCATCTGGGAAAGCAAGGATAAGACACTGATAACATTGTGGGAATGTAGACATATATGATCGTTTATGTGTTAGCTGGCATTCCTTACCCCCTCCTTTGAGGATCCTTTGAAGTATGCCTTAAAAGAATTGTTTCAATGTATTTCTAGTATCACTCTCAAGGTCCTGTACCAGGAGAGCATCTCGATTTAGCAATAAATGTAGTTTTGTATCTACTTGACTCGTTCTTTTGAAAATCGCATGCTTGACATTTTGAGAGTGATCCTAGAAGAAGTTTAACGGCCCTGGCAACTTTGTAACCGGATGGCTGAAAAGATTCCAGAGAGCAGTGAACTTCTAGAACCTGAAGAAGGGGTGAGAGCATCGACACTACCGTGGCACATGCTGGACGTCTGGAGAGTCGCGGGGAGAGGCTCACCCCTTCATATCCAAAAACTCTCGGTCACCCCCTGTCAGTGGCAACTGCGAACATCTACCATCACGATGGATGAGGCACCGGAGCGCAGGGACGCTATTTTGAACAGACACATGCGTCGGGTGAGAATGACTATGGGAGCTGACGAGGCGTACAAGCTGGGGGAGGAGTGCGGTGCCGCCACTGCCGCACAGGCGGAGGTGGAAGCCCCCCTGTTGGAGGCAGAGGGAGAAAGATCCCAAGAGCCGTTGGATCCTGGGGAAGAAGACGATGAAGGGACCCGAGAGTTTTGCCTGATGGTGAAAACGGAGGTCGAAGAGGTCGCCAAGAGGTTGCGGGATGAGATGCAAGCGACGGCCACCCTCATGGCCAAAGAGTTTAGGAAGCAAGTTGATCGTATCCTGAGACCGATAGACCCAAGGGGAATCCCGCAACCACCCGCAGCTAGACTTTTGGCGATCCCACCCAGGGCGCAACTGGCGAGGGTGCCCCTTCCCTGAGAGGGGGCCTGAGGAAGAGAGTTGTATGCCACATTTGATGGGGACCCAGAAGAAGTGGAATACTTCACCATCCAGGCCAACAGCTATATGCACTATTGGGGGAACACTTTCCCCGATGAATTCAGCCAGGTCGATTACCTCGGGTCTAAGCTAAAGGGTGCGGCTAAGCGCTGGTATGTGAGCTTGTACGAGACAATGAGCCCGGAACTGGATGACGTGGCCACCTTCCTCCAGGCACTACTATGAAGATCCCCTGCAGGAGACCCATGCGCTGGCCACCCTGAGGGACATCCAGCAAGGGTCTAAGTCGATCCATGAGTATGCGGCCGAGTTCCACTCCAACACAGCTAAGGTGAGGGGATGGAGTGAGCTGATGAAGATTGAGCACTTCACCTGAGGGCTGAACGCAAGCATACTGGTTTGGGCCCTACAACAAGCGAGGCTGGCTACCCTGATAGGGTGGATACAACTGGCGGGCAAAGTAGAGACCAACATGAAAAGAGTGGCCTTACAATGCCAGCAGCAGAACGGCAAGGGAGGCCGTGACCAGAAAACCGGGGTGAAAACAGAGGTGAAAGAAGACCCAGGTCGGGGGAGAAGCGGGAGAACCCCCGTCCACCCGCAAATGCTTTTGCTGTGGGGACCTGAACCACCTGGCGGTCAACTGTCTTAATCCCTAGTGACCGACGCCGGCTGCTACGAAGAGGAGCGCCCCAACACCGAAGAAGTCGACCAGCCGCCCTAAGGATGCAGCGAAGAGCAGCACGGCAATGAGTTTGATTCTGGAGGAGGAGACCATCATCATCAATGAGCTGAGTCAGATGTCCTGGGAGGACATGCCGGTGGGAAACGAGATCGACCTGCTCTAAATGGTGCCAGCCAGCAGGTAGCGGAATCACCGGCACCACTCAGGGTGAGAATAATGGGGTAGTTATTTTTTGTTCCAGTGACTTTGCTAAACTGCAAGCTTAGACAGTTTATCCATGTGAAGGCCATGATTGACTCGAGGTGTACGAGGGACATAATCACCCTTAAATTGGCGGATGCTCTGGGACTCCCTACAGCCTCCTTGCCCCATCCTATTCAATTTGAACTTATGGACGGGACGGTGATGAAAGGGGAGCCTTGTATTTTGGAAACTCAGTTGGTCCCGATGGGCATTGAGGATCATTGGGACCAAGAGGCCTTCGTGATAGCCCCCTCTTCCTCATACGATGTATCACTCTCAAGGTCCTGTACCAGGAGAGCATCTCGATTTAGCAATAAATGTAGTTTTGTATCTAATTGACTCATTCTTTTGAAAATTGCATGCTTGACAACAGCAACTGTGAGTGTTAATTTCTTAAAGCCCCAAGAACTGCTTTTACTATATTGGATAAGGGGTTATTTATTTTTGGTTTCAGATTGTATTCCTAGCGGTTTTATCAGGTTTATAGAAAGATGTCTTGTGTTCATGGCTTCAGTCTCCAGATTTAAATATCTACAAATGGTGCTACATTGCCAATTGAAAATATCAATAATTACTAGAGATTTTGCAAAATGCTTTAGATATTTGTAGAATTTTCAACTGACATGAGGGAAATGTTCCTTAACAGAGACTTAACATATCAATGGGGTATAAATTAAATAATGTCCTTTAATAGAGGCTTAATGGAAAGCTGTTTACTGGGTGATATTATTTACCTCAATGTCATGAAAAGCTTCATCTACCAATCTCCACTCTTTAAGCTTATCTTAAAGGGATAGTACACTTTTCTCTGGTCACTAAGCCCCTCTGCTTGGCATGAGCAAGGGGATGGTATAGCTCAGATCCTTAAGTCCACCTAACAGTCCCAAACCCCAGCAAGGCAGAGAAGTCACCGTCAGGAGGGAATGTGCTCTGCCAGTCTGTTTTTAATGTGTTCCCTCTGTTAGTGGCAGCCATCAAACCCTGTTAAGCTTTGAAGGGCTCCTATTGGTGCTTCCAAGGCTGGAGAATTCCACCCCCCACCCCTTGCCTTGAAGTTTTGTAAGCAGTTTGAGTGGAGACAGTCTGTCTGGAAATGTAATAATTCACAAACTGCCATGAACAGCAATGAATTTGTGAAATGTTCATGCTGGGAACTCTTCCATGAACTTCACAAACCACAAATTGCCCAAAATTAATAATGAATTTAGTTCATGAGCTGGTTCATGCCCATCCCTAACCACAGGGTCAAAGAGATAGTATAGCTTCCCCTGCAGATGACCAATCATGAGACGACTGGATGAGTGGGTAGCATGCTCATTCCCACTCCCCCTTTCCACTTATTCCATGGGTGCATGGAGCTGTCAGATTGGTGCTGATATTAGCAAAGTGTTACAGTTATATGATGTCCCTGTCCAGTGTATCTGCTGCAAACACTCCTTGCTGCCAGTGCCTAGAAAAATGAAAACATGCAGTGATGTCAGAATAATGGTCAGATCTGAATTTTCAAAAGTGTTACCAAATGTTTGAAATTCTTGTAGATTTTGGCTGAATCTCAATTAATTGTTTAAATGCATATCCCTATTGAAATATACTTAGTATTGAGTATGCTGCTTGATATTTTACTTGTCTAATAAAAATAGAGCACATTCAGAACTGCCCAGCAGGATGTTAGTAGATGACTAATGTTCACAAGTGCATCTGCATGTACAAATATATCAAGATTCTTAACTTCATTTCTCTGACCTGTAATCAGGAAATCTATCAAAAAGATTGTCATTCATCTTGGCACAATAGGATTATATGGTCAGCAATCAGATATTGTCACGAGGACAAAATGATAATTGTTTTATATTTTCTTTTATGTTGCAGAATAATCATCTGAGAATTACCATATATGCCTTTGCTATACTTCTTCACTAATAAAGCTTGAATTGGCAATGATTCCTGAGATAGCAGCATTATAGCCATACTTCATAAGTTTTGACTAATATTGTAGAGAAATTATACCTATGGACACTAGTAACTTTTATTAGTTATAATGTTTCAGCTAATCCATTAGATTTTTCAAGCACATATGAGCAATATATTTCAGAACTAGAAAGATAAGAAGAAATTACAAGATGGCAAAAATGCAGCTATACATAATGACTATATTAATGAGAATTTTTTAAAATGTAAACATTTTCTGTTTTTTTTTAAAAAAATAGGATGTATTCAACTATCAATTGTTCTGTGATGCTGAAGACATGAATAGCTGAAGATTAATAGGTTGCTAGTGACATGTGCTGTGAAGCTAAACATAGGTACTTGTGAGATCTTTCACTGCAATTTGTGGAATTGTGATTTCACAACAGAGGATTTAGTAGAATTACTAAGATCACACAGTAAGGCTGTAGAGGAGTTGCAAATTATATTTTATCCAAAGTTTTAGCAAAAAGTCAATCTTCCTTTGTATCACAACTATGGGAAAGAAAAGGTTATTTTCAAACATTTACTACTTGTTAATAGGTCTCTTAGATAAATATGGGGAAAGGCTACAAAAATTGGAAATAACATAAGAGAAGCCATGTTGGACCGGGTTAATGGCCCATCCAGTCCAATACTCTGTTTCACACAGTAGCCAAACAAAAAAAGTTCCATCAGTGGGGCCAGGACACGAGAAGCCCTCCCACTGTGCCCCTTCCAAGCACCAAGAATACAGACTATCACTGCTCCAGACAGAGAGTTCCATCAATACACTGTGGCTAATAACAACTGAAGGACCTCGGCTCCATATGTTCATCCAATCCCCTCTTGAAGCTGTCTATGCTTGCAGCCGCCACCACCTCCTATGGCATTGAATTCTATGACTGATTTCGCACTCAGCTTACCCTGCTCTCCCATTCATCTTCTCTGCGTGGCGTCTGTTGGATTTCCCACTATCTGCACCGGAGCTACAGGAAGCCTCACGGTTTTCGCACAGCAAATGGAAACCACGAAAAACTAGTTTCCATTTGCTGCGTGAAAGCCACGATACTTCCTGTAACTCTGGTTCAGATAGTGGAAAATCTGATGGATGCCACGCAGAAAAGACGAATGGGAGAGCAGGGTAAGCTGATTGCGAAATCGGTCCATGCGTTAATCACTCTTTGGGTGAAGAAATACTTCCTTTTATTGGTTCTAACCAATTGGTTTATTGGTTCATTGAGTGTCCATGAGTTCTTGTATTGTGAGAAAGGGAGAAAAGTACCTATTTCTCTACCTTCTCTATCCCATGCATAATCTTGTAAACCTCTATAATGTCACCCCTCAGTTGACATTTTGCCAAGTTAAGGAACCCCAAGCATTTTAACCTTTCTTCCAACTTTTTAATCATTCTAGTTGCCCTTTTCTGCAGTTTTTCCAATGCTATAATATCTTTTTTGAGGTGTGGCGACCAGAATTGTACACAGTACTCCAAATGAGGCCACACCATTGATTTATACAGGGGCATTATGATACTGGCTGATTTGTTTTCAATTCCCTTCCTAATAATTCCCAGCATAGCGTTGGCCTTTTTTATTACAGTCACACACTGACTTGTCATTTTCAGTGAGTTATCTATGCTTGGTCAGTCTCCACCTCTTCACACTCCATCAGCTTGTATTTATAGTTAGGATGTTTGGCCCCAATGTGCATTACTTTGCACTTGGCCATGTTGAACCTAATTTGCCACACTGATGCCCACTCACCCAGCCTCAACAGACCCCTTTGGAGTGCCTCACAATCCTCTCTGGTTCTTATCACCCTGAACAATTTAGTGTCATGTGCAAACTTAGCCACTACACTGCTTACTCCCAACTCCAAATCATTAATGAACAAGTTAAAGAGCATGGGACCCAGTACTGAGCCCTGCGGCACCCCACTGCTTGCCACCCTCCACTGTGAAAATTGCCCTTTTTTACTCACTCTCTGCTTCCTATTAATTTGTAGTTTTTGATCCACAAGAGGACTTGTTCTTTTATACCATGATTCTTAAGCTTACTAAGGAGCCTTTGATGAGGAACTTTATCAAAAACTTTCTGGAAGTCAAGGTAAACAACATCTATTGGGTCCCCTTTGTCCACATGTTTGTTCACCCTCCTCAAAGAACACTAGCAGGTTAGTGAGACAAGATCTTCCCTTATAGAACCCATGCTGAGTCTTCCTCAATAACTTTTGTTCATCAATGTCCCCACTAATTCTCTCTTTAATAACGGTTTCCACCAACTTTCCTGGTATTGAAGTCAGGCTGATTGGCCTGTAATTTCCCAGATTTCCTCTGGAACCCTCTGGGGGTGACATTAGCTATCTTCCAGTCCACAGAAATGGAGGCAGATTTTAATGAAAGAGGGATGTGAAGTATGAAATTAACCCTGATGTATGGAAACTTCTGTTTCTTAAAAGGTGATTTTTGTGCATGAATTTAATGGTATCTGAGAACTATATTTAAACGGTCACTCAATGGCATCCATTTCAGAGGTTGGCAAAAATTTTATTATAACAGTGATGGAAAATGTTGGTATTGAGAACCAGTTTGGTGTAGTGGTTAAGTGTGTGGACTCTTATCTGGGAGAACCGGGTTTGATTCCTCATGCCTCCACTTGCACCTGCTGGAATGGCCCTGGGTCAGCCATAGCTATCGCAGGAGTTGTCCTTGAAAGGGCAGCTGCTGTGAGAGCCTTCTCAGTCCCACTCACCTCACAGGGTGTCTGTTGTGAGGGGAAAAGATATAGGAAATTGTAAGCCGCTCTGAGTCTCTGATTCATATAGAAGGGCAGGGTATAAATCTGCAGTCTTCTTCTTCTAAAGATAATGCATCTTTCTACCACACGTGGTGGAAATGCCTAGGACATGTGCTTTTAGACAAAAGGTGTCAAAATGCTTATCTGTTGGAGTTGGTTTTAATATCTCATACTCTTACTGTTTCTGAATTATATGGCATACATCTCAAGCAGACTAAGGGACATTGTATTGTATTTGGTTATTACTGTTTATTAGACACTTGTCATTGAGTATACTGTTGAGTCTCTGAAGACTTCTAAGACCCAAAATTGAAAAGCTTAGGATATTTGCAAACAAATGATGTCATATATGGAAAATTCTAATTTAGCATAATGACGCTTGGGACTCTTTAGCTTGGAGAAACGTCAACTGCGTGGTGACATGATAGAGGTTTACAAGACAATGCATGGGATGGAGAAAATAGAGAAAGAAGTACTTTTCTCCCTTTCTCACAATACAAGAACTCGTGGGCCTTCAATAAAATTGCTGAGCAAACAGGTTAAAACTGGATGGGCCATTGGAACTCACTGCCACAGGAGGTGATGGCGGCCACAAGCATAGCCACCTTCAAGTGGGGTTTAGATAAAAAATATGGAGCTGTGATAAAAAAAAAAGCTGTGGCTGGGTTTTTTTCCAGAGTCAATGTTGTCTACCAGTTCTTCCTCCCTTTACCCTCAATCACTCCCTTTCCTCTTGTTCCATAACTGCTAGACTTTGAGATCATGTATCTGATCTTATATTACTACATTTTATAGTGATTGTAATATCAATGTATAAAAGGGAACTGCTGATGAATGCAGATAACATTATAAAAGGATTCAGTGAACACATACTGCATCTGTCATAGGCAAAATGGAAGATGTACATCTCTTTTGGAGCCAGTGGATGTAGTGACAGTTATAAAGCTGGTGATAGGTATAGTTTACTTGACTAAAATGTTTTGGTACAATGTTGTAATGTAAAGGCAGGATCATTTTTCAGCTAAAAGAGAAAATGTTGGAGAGTGGCATACACAAACAATTTCTTGGCTAGTCCCAGAGTAAGTTTAACTAGATTCATAGGTCCCATTCTGAAGAAAGAAATAGCTAAAATAGCAGAGGGAGAAAGATGGGGGGCATCTAAAGTTCACTATTTATCTATAGGTCAAGCAATTCTGTGTTAGCTCTTGCAAAGGGGAAAAAAAATCCCCTCTTGATATTTAAGAAGGCAGGCTTGCTGATTCATGTGGTACAATGAGTAGAAATGCCCTAAATTTGTATGAACAGAAAACCTCAGCAATTTTTTAGCTCGAGTAGGCAGGAGACTTGACTAAAAATATATTAAAGTAAAAACTGGAAGAGTTCATGGAAAAATAAACCCTTGCATAAGCAAAATCTATTCAGGTTTATAAAGCTGCTGGCAGATTAAGTGGTCCAAGATTGCTATATTGTTCATTAGGCTGACCATTAAGGCTGCTTCTTGCCTTAGAATGGCTGATGTGGACTATATATAGCAAGATTATGGGACTGAAGCATACTTCTGTAGCCTTCCTTCTGCTTCAGAGAGTAGCTGTGTTGGCCACAGTAGAAAAGCTAGATATGAATCCAGTAGCACATTCATTTTATCCAATTTACAGCTCTGCCTCCCCTGTGAGTAGGGCTCAAAGCAGGTAATATCATAAAACATATTATGCAATTAAAACATACAGTCTTAGGGAAGGGAAAAGCTATACGCAGTCAGACTTATAGGTTGGACTTCAGAAAGGCAAACTTCGATAACCTTAGAACTATGCTGGGTAAAATCCCATGGTCAGAACTACTTAGGAAGAAGGAGGTTCAGGAGGGGTGGGAGTTTCTTAAAAGCAAAATTCTGAAAGTGCAATCACAGACGATTCCTATGAGAAGAAAAAAATGAAAAAAGCCTAAAGAAGCCAAGTTGTCTCCATAAACAGCTCTCTAAAGACTTGAGAAATAAAAAAGACTCCTTTAGGAATTGGAAGGAGGATCTTAAAACCAAGGATGAATATAAACAAATCACCAATGCTTGAAGAGTGTGGACTTAGGCTGGCCAAAGATACTAAAAACAACAAAAAAGGGGTTCTTTTCTTATGTTTAGTGTAAGAAAAAGAGCAAGGACATGGTAGGCCCATTGTGAGGGCAAGAAAGTGAATTTGTAATAGGTAATGAAGAGAGGGCAGAAGTGCTCAATTCCTACTTTTCCTGTTCTCTTCTGAGGGAAACAGTGCTCAACATGGCAAAAACAGAACATATAAGGAGGGTATGAAATTCTAACCTAGGATCAGCATAGGGGTAGTTCATAAAAACCTAATTTCTTTAAATGAAACTAAGTCCTCAGGGCCAGATGAATTGCATCCAAGGGTTCTAAAAGAGCTTACAGATGTAATTTCTGAGCCTCTGGCTATTATTTTTCAGAATTCTTGGAGAACAGGAGAAGTACCGAAAGATTGGAGGTGGGCAAATGTTGTCCCCATCTTCAAGAAGGGGAAAAAGGAGGATCCAGGTAACTACCGACCCATCAGCTTGATGTCTATACCTGGAAAAGTTTTTAGAACAAATCATCAAACAGTCAGTCCTGGAACATTTAGAAAGGATGGCTGTGATTACTAAGAGGCAGCATGGGTTTCTCAAGAACAAATCATGTCAGACTAACATGATCTCTTTTTTTGAGAAAGTGACTACCTTGCCGGATCAGAGGAATGCTGTAAACATCATTTATCTTGATTTCAGTAAGGCTTTTGATAAGTTTCCACATACTATCCTTGTTGACAAGTTGGTAAAATGTGGTTTGGATCCTGTTACCGTTAGGTGGATCTGTAACTGGTTGACAGATCATTTATATTATATTAATTTGTACATGATTGTAAGCAATTAATAAGCACTCAAAGAGTGCTTGTGAATGGTTCCTCATCCTCTTGGAGAGGAGTGACAAGTGGAGTGCCTCAAGGATCTGTCCTAGGACCTGTTTTGTTCAACATCTTTATAAACGATTTGAATGAAGAAATAGAGGGAATGCTTATTAAATTTGCAGATAATACTAAATTGGGAGGGGTTGCAAATACAGTAGAAGACAGAAACAAGATACAGGATGACCTTGACAAGCTAGAAAACTGGGCTAAAATTAATAAAATGAATTTTAACAGGAATAAATGTAAAGTTCTGCATTTAGGTAGGAAAAATCCAATGCATAGTTATAGGATGGGGGAGACTTGTCTTAGCAGTAATATGTGCAAAAAGGAACTAGGGGTCTTAGTGGATCATACTATGAACATGAGTCAACAGTGTGATATGGTGGCTAAAAAGGCAAATGTAATTTTGGGCTGTATATCGCTTTACTCTGCTCTGGTAAGACCTCACCTAGAGTATTATGTTCAGTTTTGGGCACCACATTTTAAGAAGCATATAGACAAGCTGAAATGGGTCCAGAGGAGGGCAACGAAGTCAGGGACCAGGATATCTTCTGGTACATTCCCCAAAGACTGTTACATTCCAGTGATAAGAACCTCCCAGTAATCCTTGGCCCAAAGAGTGTCTGGCTGTTCTCAACCAGAGGTTACAATGTACAATTGTAGGAGTGACAATTATGACAATCAAAACAAGGAAAACCCAACACTAGGCAAATTATGAATATTGAATATTAAATAAATAATAAAGCTAAAGAATGGGGCTCAATTTATCAATAGGCTGACCTTCAATCAAGTAATTCCAGATGTCAAAGCAAATAAATTTAATTCATCCCTTCTGCAATAAAGATTTTTTTTCTAGCAGATAGATATATTTTTGATTTCTATAGAAAATTGGAATAATCAGGATGTTGATATAAATACAAGCTGGGGATTTCTACATGGAATGATTCAGGTATCCGAAGTATGAATTATTAAGTAAAAAAAATAAAAATAATAATGTAAACATTCTTTAATAATTTTGAAAAAAATCTTTATTGCAGAAGAGATACTTATGAATTAAATTTATTTGCTTTGACGTCTGGAATTACTGGATTGAAGGTCAGTCTATTTATAAAATCATAAATTGATAAAATCATTTATAGTATATTAATTTGTACATGATTGTAAGCAATTAATATACAGTAATGTATTGTAATAGCCCACACCACTGTGGAAGATTGAAATAATTGAAATAATAAAACCAGGTGTCTTTGTGTGGACTTTTGGGCTGAGACAGATTACAGTGTGGGACTCATTATTTAATATTCAATATTCATAATTTGCCTAGTGTTGGGTTTTCCTTGTTTTGATTGTCATAATTGTCACTCCTACAATTGTACATTGTAACCTCTGGTTGAGAACAGCCAGACACTCTTTGGGCCAAGGATTACTGGGAGATTCTTATCACTGGAATGTAACAGTCTTTGGGGAATGTACCAGAAGATTTCCTGGTCCCTGACTGTGTAGAGCTTTAAAGGTTAGCAACAAAACCTTGAACCTGCTCTGGTATTCAATCTGGAGCCAGCGCAGCTGGTGGAGCACCAGCTGGATATGGTCTCTAATGGAAGTTCCAGTCAGAACACATGCAGTCTGAGCCTGCTTCGGCGGGGAGGGCGGGATATAAATAAAATGATGATGATGATGACCCATTGCAGTTTCTGGATTAGTCTCAAGGGTAGCCCTGTGTAGAGCGAGTAACAATAGTCCAGTCTGGAGGTGACCATTGCATGGATCACTGTGGTTGGATTGGGGGGAGACAGGAAGGGAACCAACTTCTCAACCTGACACAGATGGTGAAATGCCAGTCTAACATTTGTGACCTGGGCCTCTATTGAATGGGAGCCATCCAGCATCACACCCAGACTCTTGTTGGTTGAACCAGATGACAGCAGGACACTGTCAAGGGCTGGAAGCCCACTCATAGGACCTCCATCGCCAATGAATTTAGTTTCAGATGGCTCTGTTTTAACCAACCAACAATGGTCTGCAGTCCTCTGGCTAGGATATCTGGGGCAATGCTTGGCTGGTCACTCATCAGTAGATAATAGCTAGGTGTCATCAATGTACCTTAAAGACCAACAAGATTTTGGGTGTATAAACTTTCAAGAGTCAAGGGTAATTTCATTGGATTACAATGACGATCCCTTCATCATTATCTGACAAGGGAGCCTAGATTCTTGAAAGTTCATACCTTGTTGGTCTTTTCTTTTAGTTGCAGTGCACTACTCACTATGTCAGATGTGGTCAGTTTCAAGTCCTGAATGAACAGCTGAACTAAACAATGGTGGCATATAATTCAATGAATGAGCCAAATCCTATACTGTTTGCTTGCATGGAAAGTGAAGCCTTGAATTTTGCAACAGAATTCGGCCCCGCCCTGGCCACGCCGCAAAGCGGCTGCGCGCCGCGGGGCCATTCTTTGCAGCCCTGGGAGGATCAAGGGGCAGCTTTTCCTGGGCATCCAAGGAGTTTGTAAGGGCGGGGGCTGAGGCTATAAGAAGCCTCGGCCCCACCCTTCTCCACGCAGTTCTGTGGAGTGGTTGGACGGGAATGGCAGCGTGTGGCTGCTCGACCCGTTCAGGAGCTGCGTCAGGGTGCTTTCAGGCTGGAAGGCGGCCTGACTGGTCGATTGCGGCACAGCGCGACGAGAGAGCATCAGAGGTTGCCAGGACGTCGGAATGGTCGGGCGCGACTTTATTGGCAGCTTCGGGCCTGTTGGAGCGGCCGGACGGCGCTGGAGGCAGCCTAAGGTGTCAAGGCGACGGGCCCGGCTCAGCTGTGCGGCAGCGTTCCGTTGCAGACTCCGGAGGCCTGGTCGGCGGCTTGGTTTGCTGGGAGGGCTGGGGGGATCGGGCTGCCTCACCCCCCCTTCCTTCCCATCTTTCGCCTGGGCTGCAGGTTCAGGCAGTGGGTCAGGGAGACGTTTTGCTGCGGCGGCAGCTTCCTCCTTGGGGGGGGTCTTTTCCCGGGCGGAGGCTGGCTGCTTTGAGGGTCGAGGGCAGGAATATCATTAGGCAGACAGCAGCAAGGGGTTCTTAGGCACCTTCTTAGGTGGGCCTATACCACTCCCCCCCTTTCTCCTCCCTTTTGAGCTGCTGTTCTTTACCTGCTGCAGCACAGGGGTTTTTGGAATTTTGTCTGCATCACACTCCCTCTCCCTCAGTATCTCATGGTCACTGCCTTTGGTGGCCTGCTTCTGTTATGGCACCCAAAAAAGGGCAGGGCCCTTCTAAGGCCAAACAGCCGGCTAAGGCCGCTGCTAAACGGAGGAATACTGACCCTCCTGCTGAGGACCTAGATAATACGGTGATCCGTCAAGCTATATTGGATCGGGTCCGGGTGATGGAGGAGGACCAGGGGGCGTCTGGGTCACAAGCAGTGTAGCCCGGGCGCCATAGTGCTAGCGGAAGATCAGGGACGCTCACCTTTGAGCGGGAGTTGCTGCCTAAGCTTTCTTTTCTGCAGGACAATATGGTCGCCAGGTCAAGGTCGGAGCATTCGCAAGGTGTCTATTCTGGCAGGGAGGCTGTGTTGGGTGGAGATAGCGGTGACCATGAGGAGACAGATGACCAGCAGCACACGGAGCAACCCATGGCCGTGGCAGTGACTCCAGCACCGGAGGAAGGTAGGGCGGTGTTGCCTCCACAGCAAATACACTGGCCTTGGGGGGTTTGGGGCCCTATTATGCCACAACATTCTGGGGGGTATGGGCAAGTCTCCGTCCCCCCCGAAGGTAGGCAGGGTCTGCCCCCAGCAATGCCAGGGCCTTCATGGGCTGTGGGTGGTTTCCCAACTGGGTGAGCACAGTACCCTCAGGCAGCCTGGGGGCAGTCATCCCCGGTCACAGGGGGGACGTCGGCCATCCCAGGGCCTGCGGCGTCAATGACAGCTACAGGAGTTTTGCCTTGGGGGGGGGGTCAAATGCCAGGTGCTTATTCCTGTGGATGGCCTGCGGTGCCTTGTAATCCTTGGGGATACCCTCAGAACCCTTATGGGTCCGTCCCTTTGTTATCCATCCTGTTCGGTGATCCGGCGATGCCATTGGGTGACCATTTGACTCCCACTACAAGGGACAAGATTTTGAGAGGGGAGTACGTGGACGTTTTTAGTCTCTTGTATAGGGAGCTCGAAAAAAAGAGCAAAGAGGAATTAGATGAAAAGGAGAAGGAGAAACTTAGGAGACGGAAGGTGGATAGAACTTGGGCCAATTGGCTTCCAGGTTTTCTCATCTATGCTGGGGTTATCGCCAGGGCTCAGCCTAGCAGGGCTGCCACCTTGTTCCAATACTGCGACATCATCTGCCGGGCCTACTCCGATTTTGCGGGGTTGGCCTGGTTACAGTATGATGAGACGTTTTGCATGAGGGCAGCCATCAACCCTTTGTTGCCTTGGGACCAAATCAACCAACAGTTGTGTTTACAACTGATGGCCCCGGCTAAGCCCAACCTTGGGGACAGGGCTGATAGTGGGCATTTAGTCCATAAACAGGCAAGTAACCCAACAGCCCGCTTCATGGCAGGTCAGCCGGTTCAACCCCGGCTGTTGTGTTGGGAGCACACCTCTCAGGAGTCTGTTCACGGAAAGCTTGTAAATTCAAGCACGAGTGCCCGCTATGTGGAGGTTCCCACGCCTTTTCAGCATGCAGCAAGGCAAAGCCGAAGGGCGGGCCCAAGCTTCCCGGGGGCAGTGGCGGTTCACAGCCGCTGGGAAAAGGGTCCCAGCCCCATTCGGCTGAGGGTTCTTGAGCAGTTCTTCTAGAATTACCCAAGGGCCACGGACAGGATTTATTTGTTGGAGGGTTTCATGTTTGGTTTCCGGATTCCGTATGTGGGACCTAGGGTCCCCTGCACAGCTGCCAATTTGAGTTCCATTGTTGGTATGAAGCATGTGGTGAGGGACAAAATTTTAAAGGAATGCGCCAAAGGGTGAGTCGTTGGTCCTTTTAAGGCACCCCCCGTGCCTAACTTGAGGGTCTCACCGTTAGGCGTGGTCCCTAAAAAAGCCACGGGTGTCACGGCTTGGGCCGGGTCAGGCAAAGTCCAGAGGCAGTCCGAGGTCTGTAGCCAGCAAGCAGGAGTGTCCGAGGTGCCAAATCCAAATCGCTGTGCAATTATCGCAGGTCCGAGGTCCAGAAGCCGAGGTCAGGGAGTCCAGAAGTCAAAAGCCAAAGTCAGGGAGTCAGGAACCAAAGGCAAGCCAGAGTGGATACTAGAACGTCAGGGAGATGACTAGTTGCTTCCACAAAGCCTCCTCCCAAAGCCCACAGCTATATAGCCCTCTGCTGGCTGTTGCCCATTTGGGCTAATTGCTGGCTCTGGGAGGCAGCCAGGATCCTGTTACAACTCAAGCATCCTTGCTCTTAGGAGGGCCAGAATCCTCTCAAAACTCAGGACTCAGGGATCGTCTTGCTTGTGAGCGTGCCGCCCTCCTCCGATCCCTGAGGTCCTGACGGAGGCGGTCACGCACACGAGCCACCCGAGAGGGCGAGGCAGGGGGGCTGGGATCTTCTTCAGCAGGAGGCAGGGGTACTGGTGCAGGTGGCAGGGGTACAGTTTCCTCGGCAGACTCGTCTTCCTCTGCAGGGTCCCCAGCACCCATGACAGCGGGGGAGTTCCGGCTGATCCATCACTTGTCCTATCCCGCTGGGGGATTGGTTAATGATGGCATTCCCGATCACCTATGTTCTGTTCATTACACGTCGTTTGATCAGGCCGTTAAAGTTATCCGGGGTTGCGGGATGGGGGCGGAAATGGCGAAATGTGACATTAAGTCGGCATTTCGGCTATTGCCGGTCCATCCAGAGGACTTCGTGTTGTTAGGTTTCCAGTTTGAGGGCAATTTTTATTTAGACAGGGCTTTACCCATGGGATGCTCCGTGTCTTGTGCAGCCTTTGAGCGTTTCAGCTCTTTTTTGGAGTGGCTGGTGAGGCACAGGTCGGGCCGCAGCGAGGTGGTTCACTATTTGGATGACTGCCTGTTCGCTGGCACGCATGGTTCAGGTCGTTGCACCCGGCTGCTTGACCTTTTTACAAGGTTGGCGGACGAGCTCGGGGTACCTCTCGCCCACGAAAAGACCGAGGGCCCAGCAACTCGCATCACATTTTTGGGCATCGAGTTGGACACAGTGCTGCAGACATTACGGTTGCCGGACGATAAGGTCTACCAGCTCAGGGTCAGGCTAGACACATTGAAGGGGAAACGAAAAGTGTCACTCCTCGAACTGCAGCAGCTCGTAGGGTATCTAAATTTCGCTTGTCGAGTTGTTGACCCGGGCAGGGCATTTATTCGGCGCCTCTGCGACGCCATGGCCAACCTGCGCCTCCCCCACCATAGGGCCAGGATAACTGAGAGCATGCGCAGAGACTTAGAAGTTTGGGAGAAGTTTCTAGACGCATACAACGGGGTGTCTTTTTGGAGGGAGGATCTTAAGGTCGAAGCGGACCTTCAAATTTTCTCCAATGCCGCCGGCTCTACCAGTTTCGGAGTCTTCTTTAGAAGGCAGTGGTGCGCCGAGCCGTGGCCCGAAGATTGGCACCGCTCCGGTATTTGTAGAAATCTGACCTTGTTGGAATTTTTTCCGATTGTGGTGGCACTTTTTCTATGGGGCGAGCAGTTGGCCAACCGGGTCGTACATTTTTGGTGCGACAACATGTCGGTCGTGAACGTGGTTAATGCACTGTCTTCAAAGTCCAAGCCAGTTATGTCGCTTGTACGGGTTTTTGTTTTGCGTTGCCTACAGTTAAACATCGTGTTTTTAGCCAAGCATGTGCCGGGTGTGAATAATGGGGTGGTGGACGCCCTGTCTCGCCAACAGATGGAGCGATTTCGCCTTCTTGCCCCGGAGGCCGATTCCCACCCGTCATGGATGCCACCCCATCTTTGGCAGCTTGGCAGGCTGAATCCGGGAGGGCAATCTGTTTAGCGCTGGCCCCAAGCACGTGGAGGGCTTATGACCGTGCAGCTTCGCAGTTTAAGGTATTCCGTCAATCCTCGGGGTTGGGTGAGGTATGGCCCATCCCGGTTGCCCATCTGATGCATTTTTGCGTCTTGCAGAAATCCAAGGGTATGAAGGTCAAAACTATCCGAGGCCAGTTGGCGGCCTTGGCATTCCTTAGCAAAGCCCAGGGCTTCTCGACCGCCGGGGATGATTTCAGAATCAAGAAGATGCTCGAGGGTTGGTCCAGGGAGCAAGGGGCAAGAGTTGATACTAGGCAGCCTATATCCCTTGCTATTTTGCGGGGCCTGGGTGGTGTCTGGCCTGAGGTCTGTAGTTCCGGCTACGAAGTGGTCTTTTTTCATGCTGCGGCACTCACAGCTTTCTTTGGTGCCCTGCGGGTTAGCGAGCTAGTCCTGGCTTCGCGTAGGGATACAGCTGACACCGCTTTGCAGAATGGTGACGTGTTGTTTAAAGAGGAGCATGTTCTGCTGCGGGTGCGTCGGTCCAAGGCAGATCAATTTAGGAAGGGCACGACGATTAAGCTTGGTCCTTGTTCGGAGCCTGGGCTTTGCCCGGTCCAGGCCCTGTTGGAGTATGTTCGGGCCCGTGGCACTTCACAGGGCCCCTTTTTCTGGCACGAGTGCGGGGCCCCCTTAACAAAGTACCAGTTCTGGGCAGTGACCGCTCGGGCGCTGGGTAAATTAGGATTGGGTGGTTTCCAGTTTGGTACCCATTCCTTTCGGATTGGGGTGGCGTCAACTGCCGCAGCCATGGGTTATCCAGGACCAACCATCCAGCGAGTAGGGCAGTGGAGGTCCTTGTCTTACCGTGCCTACGTGCGCCCATTGTTGCTCCCCTAAGGGGGGGGGGGTTGTTGTTGTTCTGTTCTGACTATGTTTTTTCATTTCAGGTGCTGTGGCTTGTCATGGGAGGCTGAGGATCCTCATATGCGGGCACAGCATGATTTTCTGGGCGGCCCACTTTGCCAGAAGATCGCCGCTCAGTTCACAACTGGGGCTGAGCGAGTGGGCTACGGTCGACTGGCTGGGGCGACGGGGGCTCAGATGGTCTGGGTTGTTACCGTTGTTGTTTGTTAATGGGCCTTGTTCCCCGCCCAATGTTTTGGTCATTCACCTTGGAGGGAATGACTTGGGCCTGTTGCAAGGGAAGGCCCTCTCTTTGCAGGCGATTTCGGACTTGCGGGTCATCGTGAGGAGGTGGCCCAGGGTCCGGATCATTTGGTCTGCAATTTTGCCTTGCAGGAATTGGCGTGCCGCTTGGAACCCCGCGGGGATTGAGCGGGCCAGGAGGAAGGCGAATCGGGCCCTGAGGTTGGCCCTGGAGGGAGGTTTGGGCACCTTCCTACCGCACCCTGGTATCAGCGTGCATAGGGCGGAGCTTTATCAGCCAGATGGTGTTCATCTGTCCGATAAGGGAAATAGGGCCTTTTTGTCTGAATTATGGCAAGGTCTTCGGGAGGCTTTGGGCCTCCCGGGGGTCGCGAATGCCTAAGCAGAGGCTTGGCATTGCGGTGGCGGAATTTGCAAGGGATTCAGACCTTGCCGGTGAGCACCCAGGCCTGGGCACCTGTGTTGTGCGTGCGATCCGTAGGAAAGGCAGATGGGCTTTACGGCTCAATGTCCTGGAATACGGATCGGGTGCATGCCTCCCTTTGGTCGCCCCCTTCTGGTGATCGGGGCGGGGGCAAGGGGAAGACATGTTTGGTCTGCCGCCCGGTTTTAGCCACATTGGTATGGCTGGGACCGGGGGTTGGGTGTCTCGCCCTTGTAGGACTTGGCGGAGTCAGGTGTGACCCCAGGGCTCGTCCTCTCAGTTCACCTTGCCTAGTTTGTGTTTTAATGTTAATAAAGTGGCCCATTTCCCAACTATGTTGTCTGCCTCTTTATTCCATTTAGGGGTGCAAATAATCTTTATTGAACACTGAAAGACACTGTAAACAACAACAACAAATATTCCTACTAAGTAACTAGGGGAAAATGTAGGTGAATAGGAAATCACTGGACCAGTTATTTCCGTCAGTACTATTTTTCCATCAGTTTGGTAATACTTGTTCTTTATCTCTCTGTTTATGCCCCAGTTTGGCCTTGGAAAAATTGTTGATCCATGTAAATACCCATACAGTGGTATATTTATTATACCCATACCAATGGAACAGTTTGCTTCCCTGCTCTGATACTTGCATTGGTTTAGTCTCATAGGTCGCAGTTCCTTCTGGTTAGAAGTTAGTTGGTTAGAAGTATAGACTGCATGAGCTCCTGTGTTTTGAAGCCATTTGCTGCCTTCCCTGTATTGTCTTGCTGGTAAATGGATGTTGTTTTGAACACACTTGTCTCTGCTGTGGAAACCTAAGAGTAGGAACCTGATTGGGTAACATATGCTAGATTTACAAGCAGAAAGGGACATCACATTATGTTCCCTCAAAAATGGCAAGGGGGAGGCTTTTCTAATGCTGTGGTTCCAATCCCATTTGGATTACATAAGAACGTAAGAGAAGCCATGTTGGATCAGGCCAATAGCCCATCCAGTCCAACGCTCTGTGTCACACAGTGGCCAATATATATTTATACACACACACACACTATGGCTAATAGCCACTGATGGACCTCTGCTCCATATTTTATCCAATCCCCTCTTAAAGCTGGCTATGCTTGTAGCCGCCGCCACCTACTGTGGCAGTGAATTCCACAGGTTAATTACCCTTTGGGTGAAGAAGTAGTTCCTTTTATCCATTTTAAGCTGACTGCTCAGCAATTTCATTGAATGCCCACAAGTTCTTGTATTGTGAGAAAGGGAGAAAAGTACTTCTTTCTCATTAAAAGAGAAAATAACACAAGAAGCTCAATTCATAGACCTTCACCGTCACATTTTTTTTAATTTTAATGATCAAAGTAGATGAGGCAATTTTCAGTGTGGGTACCTCCCCCCCCCCTCGAATGAATATAAGTGTTGTTAAGTCGCTTCTGACTTATGGTGACCCTAGGAATTAATGTCCTCAAAAACAATATATAATTAACAGCCATTCTCATGTCTTGCAAATTGATGGGGTTGTTATAAGGATGAAATGGCAGCAAGGGCAATGCTGCAAACCACTTTGGGTCCCCAGTGGGAAGAAAGGTGAGGTATAAATGAAATAAATAGATAAAAGCAAATAACAATGCAATGAGGCAGCTCTACACTCAGTATATTATACTATAATAAGAATACTGTAAGTGAGGATCTAGTACTATACCAAGCCTTGCAGCAAAAGGCTGGCTTGTAGCAAGAGATCCAAACATTTAAATGATCTAAACCTTGACAGAATTGAAAAGTTGATACAATGAAATCAAAGAATGAAGGGGAGTCTATATAGTCTCTTGAAATGGAAGAACTACCAGACTCACACTTATTTCAGGATGTCATCTCTTTTCCACAGATTGAGCTCTATCCCTATATTGACATGAAATCAATGTGATAGCATGAAAAGTCAAAATCGATGTTAAAATCTAAGCTACATAAATTTACTTCAAGTTCTGTTTAAGTCTGGCCATTCTTCTTAAGAACAATATTTTACTCACATTCCATGATAGTTAAGATGAAATATTTTACAAATTTCTAGTTGGAGAATACTTTGTAAATACCAATATAGGTAACAATGATGGTACATTCTTCTCAGCCTGAACACTTCTTTACCACAACAGTGATTTCTAATGAGTGGAGAGCATTTTTTCCTAGAAAGCAGATAATAATTGAAGGGAGTTAATAAATAAAAATAAGCTCGGTTATTCAGTTACTCTCCAGGCACTATAAATTGTACTTGGAAGGGATATCATATTTTATTTGATAAATGCTTCAGGAAGGAGAAATAAATAAAAATTAGTATTTTAGAAAAAGGATCGATATGCAATTTGCATTAAATGTTCAGTATTCAGAAGGTGACAGATATATGGTCACACTTGCACACTGCCAAAGATATTTAACTGAAATGATAAAAATAATAAATTCTTGTATTTTGCTTCTGTAACTGTGACTGGTAATAACTAGGCAAAGGATGTTTTCTGTTTTTCTTAATTTACAGATACAATAGGAGACATAAATTCACCACCTTCCAAGTCTATTTCATGGTATCCACAGACCACAATGAAGACAGGAAATACTAAATCTTGGTGGAGAAGCTTATTTCAGAGTTCAGTTTAAAGTGCTGGTTTAGACATTTAAATCTTTTCATGGACCCATATATCTGACTATTTCCTGTCTGTCTTCATTCCCCAGCTATAGCAGAGGTCCCAAAAGGTGCCTGTACATGCTGTGGCATCTACTGACAGCTTTCCTAGTGCTTTCCAAGTGTTTTTATAAAGTGTGCAGGGCCCGATGGGGCTTTCCAGTGAGGCTTCTGATTAGGCCTTGGGGATCTGAGTGGCAGTGCAGATTTTTTAAAAGGTCGCTGCTACAGTAGCACAAAGATCTTTACTGTGGGACTGAAAGTAAGCTGTGAGGATTGCCAGGTCTGGGTTGGAAAATACCTGGAGACTTTGGGAGTGGATCCAGGAGAGGGTGGGGTTTGAGGAGGGGCCTCAGCATGGTACAATTTCATAGAGTCCACCCTTTAAAGCAGCCATTTTCTCCAGAGGAGCTGATCTTTGTCAGTTGGAGATGAGCTGCAAAAGCAGATCTCCAGGCCCTACCTGAAGACTGGAAACCCTAATTAAACTGAAGTAGCAATTTTGTGGCTGGCTTCACCTTGTGCAGCAGCCATTTTGTGACAGCCATTTGATGGTTATGTCCACCAAAGTGTATCAGAATTCCAAAGGTGCTCACTAATTTAAAAGGTTGAGGACCCCTGAGCTATAATCTTTAGTTTGCTACCTTCTGGATGCTCCATCACAGCCTCCCTTGAATCAACTAGGGTCTGTGATTTCTTGCAATTGCTCCTCCTTTTTTGCGGTTGCTCCAAAGAAGGCGAGGGGAGGCAGCACACTTGAAAACTTTTTGGAAGCACTGTAAGCCTATTTTATTAACCTGAGATTTTAATTCTGTGTATATAGCAGTCCTTTTATTATGTATATTCTGGGGGTGGTGGTGGTGTTACTATGTGACAATTTTAATTATGTATTGTAAGCTGTGTTGGAAAAAGACAGGGAATAAATATTTTAAGAAATATAAACAAACAAATGGGGAACCTGCACAGACTTGTGGAGGGTTACTTTGTTTGTTTGTTTGTTCTGTTTCTATCTTGCCCTTCCTGCAAGCAGGCTCAAGCTAGGTTACAGCAGTGATTATAAAACAATAAATCAGATATTGAAATTGTAAAATACTTAAAAACCCTAACAAGATGGTGTTCAACCTATTTAAACTGTACCAGGATGTCCCAATCAAATCAAGGCAGAGGTTGTTACCAGAGTCCTTAGAGTTGAATTCATGGACGATGATAACAAGACTTGTAAGAGATAATAACAAATAATAACAGATGGAACAGATGATAACAGGAGGGGCCAGTGGTATTTGAGGTCTACTGCCTCACCCAAAAGCTTATCATTCTTCCCATATCCCTTTCCCCACAGCATTCCCTCTTCCTCTCCTCCTAGCAGCCCCTGTATCATTTCCTTTTTTTCTGCTTCTTTCTTTCTCTACCCGTTCACCAACCATTCTTCTTTTAATTGAGCCCCATTCTTTAGCTTTATTATTTATTTATTTAATTTATATCCCACCTTTCTGCACAAAGAGAGTCAAAGCAGCTTACCAAATTGTCTTCTTCATTTTATACTTATGATAGGCATATTACGTTGACAAGGGGTATGCATCCCAAAATTTCTGAACTAGAATATGTATACAAAAATTATTATTTGAGGTTTTTAATTGTGATTTCTGGAGTGGTAAATAGAAATTGGGATTCTTAGGCATTGTAAAAAAATTCAAATAAATCTGGGGGGGGGGGTTGGGGGGGAGAGGTTCAGGTGCTTACCAGCAACAGCAGCCGCCTTTCCAACCCCAACCCCCTTGATTCTCTTGATTTCTCGGGCAACAACATTTCATTTATCCTTCCATTTATCCTTGCAAGGGATTAGGAGCACTTCTACTGATCATCATTGCATACAAGTTCAAGAGAAAGAATGTTTAAGGCCCTCAGCAGCTGCTCTACACCAGTCAATATTTTCAGGAACAAAATAGAAAAGATAATTAAGACATCCCTACACGGGATGTCCAGTTTGGTGTAGTGGTTAAGAGCACGGACTTGATTCCTCATTCCTCCACTTGTACCTGCTGGAATGGCTTTAGGTTAGCCATAGCTCTCAAAGGAGTTGTCCTCGAAAGGGCAGCTTCTGGGAGAGCTCTCTCAGCCCCACCCACCTTACAGGGTGTCTGTTGTGGGGGGGGAGATATAGGAGACTGTAAGCTGCCCTGAGTCTCTGATTCAGAGACAAGGCTGGGGTATAAATCTGCAATCTTCTTCTTCTACAGACACGACTTAAAGAAATTGGATGATTAATTTATCACATGTAACCACACAAAAATGCATGCTCTATTTGTTCTGAAAAATTAAAGGTCCTTTCAAAGATTTCAGTGATGGGGGCAGGTTTTTGTAAAGGAAACCTTCCTTACATAGCAAAAGAAGACAATAGAACACAACAAATTTAAATTGCCAAAAAGGAAAACAAACAAACAAACCACTGGCAGCTGATGCTCTCCCACCAAGCTGCTGTCATTTCCCCTCTCACAGGAAACAATTGAGAGAAGTGTACCAAAGGCCACCTACTTAAGGGTTTGTAAAATTCAACTCTGTTGTCTATTCTGATTGACACTTAGTATGTCTTTAAGTTAGAGAGAGGACTATGTTGCCATTAACTTAGTTGGCTCCTCCTGGTTGGATTATTTCCTCTTGATTTAGTTCTCCCACTGCAAATAATGGTCCTCAAATTCCAGAACCTTGAACAAATATCTGAATCCTGTACCAGTAATGTCTTAAATGAAAATCAGGAATAAATGGTAAATGTGTCCTCCTCAAATTCTAGCTCTGAAATTATAACAGTTTTTACCAAAGTATATCCCTATGGTTGGTTTAAGTTCACTCCGCAAAATTCCATTGTACAGTGCGAATTTGAACCTAAGTTTCCTGGATTCTACCCCACCACTATCTCTCAGTTTTCCCTCCCCCAAACTGCTTAGAATCAAGTCAGTTAGCCAGCTCACCAAAGTTGCACAAGTTGGGTGGAGGCTGCCCCTAAAAAGTAGTGTGGTATCACATCATCTGGCAGCTGCTGTTACACCTGGGTAAGCATGGCTGGGATGTGGGAGTAGGAGAGGTAGGCAGCTGCCTGCAGCACCACCTCACCTACAGGTTACAGCCAGGCACCTCTTCCCCACCCTGCTGCTCTCAGCTTCCCAGGTTGCAGATCCGAAAGCTGAGATTGGTGTGCTCTCCTCTAAGCCCAGCTTCCCTTGCAAGGGAGCCAGGCTCAAAGGAGAACATGCCCAGCTGGCTGTTCTCAAGGTGAAAGCAGCCAGGTGGGGCGTGGGTGTGGTTTCTCTGAGCCTGGCTTCCCTTGAAAGGGAAACCGGGCTTGGAGGAGAACTTCTGAGCAGTGTGCTCTTGGAGGCACTCCGAGACTGTCCTAAGAAGGGCAGTCTTGGAGTACCCCTGAGAGCGCAGGTGCAGCTCACCCACAGCCCTCATTCAGCCTTCTTGAGTCTGCCCAAGAAGGCTGAATGGGAGCTGTGGGTGAGTCAGCTCACCTGGAACCAATCCAACCCTCCTCATCTGCACTGCTGCACCTGTCCTCCCTGCAGGTGGGGATGTGGCACTGTGGCAGGTGGGGAGGGCATAGAGCAGATGTCAGTCTGGGGCACTTGAGTCATATGTAGCAAGTTACCTAGTGGTTGCTGCTAGGCATAACCCCCATGAGTCCTTGCTCTAGGGCAGGAGGAGAGCAGGGGTGGACCAGGGATCCAGAATGGCCCTGGAGAGTCCCTCCCCACCTTTTACTGAGAGAAACAAATGACTGAAGTCTAGGGATGTTGTTGGGTTTGCCTAGAAAAGTAAAGGTAGTCCTCTGTGCAAGCACTGAGTCATTACTGACCCATGGGATGATGTCATATCACTATGTCTTCTTGGCAGACTTTTTATGGGGTGGTTTGTCATTGCCTCCCCCAGTCATCCAAGGGCATAGACTTTTCAATTTCCGGGGAGGGGTGTGTGTGCTGGGGCTCGGCCAGAGGCATTGGATCCAATGACATAATAGGGAGGGCCTCCATTTCACTACCTATTGATTTATGGAGAAGCTCCTTCCCCATAAATTTAGGGAGCATCGCCCCAACAATGCCCATGGACCGGGCTGAACCCAGGAAAAGGTGAGAGTTGGCCAGTGGTTATGGTGGTATCTCAGAGGTCTCCTGCTGTGTCCTGTTTTTTAAATTCACTTTTAGAATAGTCACTTTAAGATCTGCAAATATACATATCATGTGCATAGGACAGAGCAATGGTCACAAATTTGACAGTAAAAGGCAATACAGAAAAGCTTTAGAGGAACTTTTTATATGTTTCCCTGAACATTCACTTACGTGTCTTGTTTCTGTCTCATTAATAAGGGTACCATTGTACTGAAATTTACAAAACTACAGTTTACAAAATTACAGTTCCAAGATGGCGACGGCGGTTGAAGCCAAGTGCTAGGGCTCCCGCCGACCAATAACAATTCAACTATAACAACTACAACAACTAAGAACAGCGAGCGAAATTGAGATAATCAACAAAATCACCAACAGAATTGAGGTTCAGACGGCGGTGTTGGCGGAGCCGGAGGCGTGAGCGGCGGGCTGTAGAGGTCCATCGAGCCGCCGAGACAGGGCTGGGACGCAGCCGCGGGCTGGCACCTGGCGGAGGCTGGGAAAGATCGAGCCGGCGCTGGGGAAGAGAGCGCGGAGAGCGCGGAGAGACTGGAGCGTGGAGCTGATTGGGGCCGCAGCGGGGCTTCTGCTGGGTGCCGTGGAGGAGTATTGCTGCCATGGATCGTCGCCACCGCCCGAAGCCACCGAGGAACATTGCTATCGCCTAGGCCGACGCCGAGACTGGGAAGGAGCGGGTGCGGCCATAGGCGAGCGGCTGGGATAAATCCTTGTGTGAGAACTGGGGCGCGGACTGGTGCGACGAGGAGGGTGAGGGGTGAGTAGAGTGAGAGGGGGTAGCTACGGAGGGAGACAGAGTTAAGGGGTGTGAGTGAGCGGAGGAGTGGACTGGCCCCGGGACATAGGTCCCGGTGAACACCCGACTCCCGTTTCTACCCCCCCCTCCCTTCTGGTTCTTCCTCCTTGCTCCCCTCTCGCCCCCCCGCTCCCGTGTCCTCCCCCCCGCCCCCCCACTCGCGGCAGGGCTATCAGCCGAGAAGCTCTTTCATTCATGCTTCAAAGAACCATACTAAGAACTGTATTTAAAAACTGTCCCCACACTAGAAAACGGCACCTGCACTTTAAGACCGCCAAGAAGCACCAAAGACGCCTGAAAGCTGGACATTCAATTTTAAACTTTCTATACCAACCAACAGCACTTTAAGAACCAAACCCTACCTCACCTTCCTTAAGTTTTATCCTCGCTACCCAATTGAATATTGATCACCGACTGGAATTATTATTACTAATGAATTAGATTTTAAATTGATTAGGAATTTGGATTTATTACTTTGTATTTATGTATTTAAATGCATACAGATTTAATTAACTTAATTGATTATTTATTTACGTTAGCACCTTAAATTTAGTTAGGAATTAGTTTTTATTATAGTGCTAAGTAAGAATTATTCACTAATCAATCACGGAAAACTATGGTGAATTAGATAATGGGGAACTGAGGACGAGGGTGAGTTAGGAACCTATGCTGTGTATTTATACAATCTAGTTAGGTGATTACGACTATCTTAATACAACCATCGGAGAATAGGTTTGGATGTCCGGTCAGGGGATTCCAGTGCTCCTGGGGAGGGGAAGATATGACGGTGGGAATGGACGGAGATGCGAGGGAAGGAGGCTGAGACGAAACAGTGCTCGGCCCCCTTCCAGTCTACTTCCCATCCCAACGGTGACAAGTAGTGGGACCAAGAGAAACTGCCCGCATCCGACACTGGTGTTATGCAATGCCAGGTCTATAAATAATAAGACCGAGACCATCAGGGACTTCCTGCTCCGGCAGGACGCTGACCTGGCTTGCGTGACCGAGACCTGGGTTCAAGAGGGGGAGATGACGGCGCTCTCCCAGATGACCCCCCCAGGTTACTCGGTCTTTCACCAGTCGCGGATTAGCGGGCGGGGTGGCGGTACTCATACGGGAGGGTTACTCCTTCCGGGCTCTCCCGGCCCCAAAGATCGATGGTATTGAGTGCGTTGGCCTTGCGTGGGATGTCGGAGAGAGGTTGGCGATCTGGCTGGTGTACCGTCCGCCTAACGCACCGGCCAGCGCCTTACCATCCCTGATGGAGGTTGTGTCCGGCTGGGCGTTGGAGTACCCAGCACTTTTGGTCCTGGGGGACTTCAATGTCCATGCCGATGACGCAGCTTCCACTCAGGCGATGGACCAAGTGTCTTCCATGGTGACACTGGGACTCTCTCAATTTGTCACGACCCCCACGCATCAGGTGGGGCACACTCTAGATCTGATCTTTGCGACCTGGATTCAAGTGAACGAAATCGCAACAGAGGCGATACCATGGTCGGATTACTTAGCCCTCAAGGCTTGTATGGAGACGCCACCACAACCCTGTAAGGGCGGGGAGCCTATTTTGGCTCGCCCGCGGAGCCTGATGGACCCGGAATGGTTCCAAATGGCTCTTCGGGATCCTTGGCCCCCTGGCGATTCCCTTGATGCCCTGGTTGAGGCCTGGCAAGATCGGCTATCCAGGAAATCAACGAGATCGCACCCCGACGTCCTCTGCGTCCTCGCTCAAGGCTGGCTCCCTGGTATACCTTGGAGCTACGCCAATTGAAACAAGGACTCCAACGACTAGAGAGGCAATTGTGGCGCACTCGTGACGAAGCGGCGAGAACATCCTATAGAACGTTTATGAGGTCTTATGAGATGGCAGTCAAGGCCGCGAAGAAGAAGTACTTCGCGGCCAAGATTGCGTCTGCAAATTCGCGCCCAGCACAATTGTTTAAAATAATTGGACATTTAACTACACTGCCCCAGGGCAGACCAAACGTTAGAGAATTAGAAATAGGCTATGAGGCTTTTGCGAAATTCTTTGCAGACAAAATCACGTCGCTCCGCCAGGACCTGCCCATCACTTTGGATACAGTACATGAGCCCGAGGCCCCGTGCCTGTCTTCCGCTTTAACTCTGGATCATTTCGACCCACTCAACCTGGAGGAAGTTGACGGAATTCTCTCATCTGCGCGCCCTACAACTTGCGATTTAGACCCATGCCCCTCCTGGCTAATTAAATCTTGCCAGAGGGAGCTTGAATGTCCTTTACGGGACATCATAAATAGATCCCTCTCGGAGGGGCGTTTTCCATCATCCCTAAAAGAGGCTATGGTCCGCCCCCTCTTGAAAAAAAGTACAGCAGACCCGGCCGAATTGGCAAATTACCGACCGGTCTCCAATTTACCGTTTTTAGGTAAAATTATAGAGAGGGCAGTGGCGTTGCAGTTGCAGAACTTTCTGGATGACGCTTCTGTCCTAGACCCTTGCCAGTCCGGCTTTCGCCCGGGTCATGGGACGGAGACAGTATTGGTCGCCCTGGTAGATGATCTCCAACGGCATCTGGATCGGGGCGGTGTGGCGGTGCTGATGCTGCTGGACCTGTCGGCCGCGTTTGACACGGTCGACCATCGGCTACTGACCTGCCGCCTCGCCGATGTAGGGGTGAGGGGGTCTGCCTTACAATGGCTTTCTTCCTTCCTCGAGGATCGGGGACAAAGGGTGGTAATTGGGAGCGAGTGGTCCCAGAGGCGCACACTGGATTGTGGAGTCCCTCAGGGGGCAGTTCTCTCACCAATGTTATTTAATATCTATATGCGCCCCCTTGCCCAGATTGCTAGGAGACATGGACTTGGGTGCCATCAATATGCAGATGACACCCAACTCTATCTGCTAATGGACGGCCGACCTGACTGCGTCCCAGAGAATTTAGACCGGGCCCTGCAGGACATGGCAACTTGGTTGAGGAGGAGTGGGCTGAAATTGAATCCAGCGAAGACAGAAGTCCTTTGTCTAGGTCGGGGCGCTTGGGGAGGGGAAATACCTCTCCCAGTCTTTGACGGGGCGCCGCTGAAAGCGGCGCGCCGGGTCAGGAGCCTGGGAGTCTTACTGGAGCCTTCACTATCAATGGAGGCCCAGATTGCAGCCACTGCCAAGTCAGCCTTTTTCCATCTAAGACGGGCAAAGCAGTTGGCTCCCTTCCTAGAGCGCCAAGATCTGGCAACGGTGATTCATGCAATGGTCACCTCGAGACTGGATTACTGTAATGCCCTCTACATGGGGCTGCCTTTGTACCGAACCCGGAAGCTGCAGCTGGTGCAGAATGCGGCGGCTAGATTGCTGTAGGGGCTTCCCAAGTGGGAGCACATACAGCCTGGGCTGCGTGAGCTGCACTGGCTGCCAGTTGTATACCGGGTTCGTTACAAAATGCTGGTTATTACCTTTAAAGCCCTATATGGTCGAGGACCTGTCTACCTTAGGGACCGTCTCTCCCCATATGAACCCCAGAGAGCACTGAGGTCAGCCAGGAAAAACTTGTTGACTATTCCCGGACCGAGAGAGGTGAAGTTGCAAAGCACCCGTAACCGGGCCTTCTCCTCCATAGCTCCGAGCCTATGGAATCAACTTCCAGAGGAAATGCGGGCCCTGCGGGACCTTGAACAGTTCCGCAGGGCCTGCAAGACCATCCTCTTCCGATTGGCTTTCGCTGAAGAAGAACGAAACTGTTAAGAAAAACTGCCATCATAAAAGCAAATATAGCACTAGCACTTTTATTAACTAATTTTTAAAACTTAATCTGAATTTTAACTAAACTGTTTAAATGTAATTTTATTTATTTCTGTATAATTAATGTTTGAATTGCTGTTAGCCGCCCTGAGCCTGCTCCGGCGGGGAGGGCGGGATACAAATAAAATTTTGTTGTTGTTGTTGTTGATGATGATGCCATTACAGATACCTTTGTCTCTGATTTAGGGCAGAATACAAAACCGTTTCTGGGCACTCAATTTCTGAGGAGGGCGGCATCTGGGGAGGAGGGTCTGGGAACCTTGGTGAGGAGATGCCAGTGTTTTGTAATAATTTCCTTTACCTGTCTTGACCTGCCATCAAATGTTAAGAGGATAATTAGTCTCTCAGTTTGACTTTGTCTAGTTTTAGAGGTCAATAAGGATGATCTGCAGATATTTTTTGCTTTGTGATAAGCAAAAAATACCCGCAGGTCATCCTTATTGGCCCCTAAAACTAGACAAAGTCAAACTGAGAGACTAATTATCCCCTTAACCAAGGTTTCCAGATGCCACCCTCCTCCCCTTTTTACATATAGGAGATCTAAGAACGTGAAGGATGTTTTAGTTAACAGCAGATTAAAATCCATTCAAACAAGACAGATGGGAGTGGATGGCATGGACAGACCAGTAGGTAGCTTTCCATGTGGGGGCTGCTCTGTTTGCAGTTTAATGAATTGCACTGATTCTTTTCTTGACTCTACCAAGCAGAAGTATTTCATTAAGTCATTCCTTAATTGTAATTCCAAATGTGTTATTTATTGTATAATCTGCTGTGATTTAATGTATATTGGCTATACAACTAGGACTGTGAAAACCAGGATTTGTGAGCACAGAAGTAGCATCTGTCTTCAAAGGAAGAATGCTCCCTTGGTGAAACACTGGACTTCATCAAATCACTCTGATAAGCACCTGCAGTTCTTTGTCTTGGAACAAATACATGCTCCAAAATTACAGCTTGTGCAACGTCTGAAGGCCAGAGAGACATTTGGATTCACACTCTAGGGACTTTAACACCTCATGGTTTGAATGAGGAAATTGATTGGTTTTGTGTATAATGGAGAAAAAATTTTGAGATTATTTTTGTAACTTTTTAAAGTTTTCCATTTTACCTGTAATGTACCTGTAATTTCCAATTTATCTTCTCTCATGACCTTTGTTCTAATTACATTATGTGCTTTGATTGGGCCAGGATTGCATCATCTGGTTCCTAGCATTTTTAAGCTGAGCACCAGCTTCAGTGCACTACACACAACTCTTGGCACATAGGCTCTGACTTTACTTGATCAATTCTGGACCACGTGGTGAGACAACTGATTAAATCTGAAATTTATGGTTTTATTCAGTATTATTTTTAGTGTGGTTTAACTTTTATATTTCGGTTAATATTTTGTTCTTAGGCATACAAAAAAAACACTAAATGCTATAGGTATGCTCTTGATTAAGACATAAGGCTATAGAACAAGAGGCCTCAAGAATATCTCTAAGCCTTTGTCACTTCACTGTAAGTAATTAATTCTAAATATTATCCTTAAATAGCATGAAAAAGTATTTTTACAAATTTATAATTTTTCTCTTTTATATTACAGAAATTTCCTTGTGGTCCAGCATTGTTCTAATGTTTTATTCTGTTCTGTATTATGAGCCAATATGTGTACTTACTTTTCTGACCTCTGAAGAAGACAAATTTAGGTCGAAACGTGTCAGGTCAAGTTGAGTGGTTCCCATTGAGGTTTTATGATTTTACATAGGATAGAGGCTTATGATGGGCCCTTAAATGGTTTTAGCTTTCAAGAATAAATACATGTATGTTGATTTATGATTTTTTTACACTTTGTTTTTAATGTTTGGCCCTTTGATTGCATATTAACCTTTTAAGTTTTTTACTCCAGTTCCTGGGTTAAGTTTCTTTCCCTTCTTTGTTTTTTTTTTTTCTTCACTCAATTTCTGAGCAATGTACAAAGTTCAGAGTAGTGGCAATGTTCTTCTCATTTCAAACTCATATCCCACAAGTGAGTATAAGTACATTTTGAGGCAATTCAGAACAGTGCCCATGGCCATGACCCCCCAAAAAACTCACACTTATACTACCTAGGATTTTATATACCTTGCCCTCTTAGAACATTGCTTGGAAATTCCAACTTAAAAACACAGACATTCAGAACAAATCATAAATGAAAATACATGACTGCATTCCAGCTCTTTAGGTTCAACTTGCAAAACACATTTGGCTTCAGCAAATGATCTTCAGACAGCTGAAATACAACTTTAACTTTTAAGTAACAATGGGAACTGTTTAGAAATTACTTTTAGAAATTACAGTACAATCAAATAGTCTCCCAATCGTCTCTTACCCCTTCTGCTCTCACAAGCATTCTCTCCTGCCATATCCCACCTCCCCACCCCAATAGTTGCTTGAAGAAGGCACAAAATATCTACCAAAAGAACTCCCAAATCCTATAGCAATATGTATGCAACATAGCAATACAGTACTACTCTTCTCCCAATTTCTTCTCCAATCATTAAAGTTTGAGTCCAGTGACACCTTTAAGACAAACAAAGTTTTATTCTGGGTATAAACTATCCTGTGCTAGCACACTTCATCAGATACATTGAAAACAGTTCCATACTTATAGGGGTTGGGTGGTTGTCAGGAAAGCCAAGATGCATAAATACTGGGTGATTATAGCTGAGACAGGATGTGAGAAAGATCTGTGAATGGCATAAAATTACCATGCAAATACAAGAGTTAACATATGGGAATGAGGTTTGAGTTCAGTGGCACCTACAAGTCAAATAATGTTCCATTATGGGTACAAGTGAGAACTGAGAAGCTTAGTATGGCCACTCCTTAAGATTCACTGAAACAGATTTCCTCAAGTATTACATATGGATAAGGGGGGAGGAGTAAGTAACTGAACAATAAATCCAGCTAAGATTGAAATAACACATTGGGTAAGATGTGTAAATCACAGTAAATTGGTATACAGATAATAAAGCAGTTAACAGATGTGAGAACTGAGTTTGAGTCCAGTGGCACTTTTAACACCAACAAATTGGTGTCTATAGCCCCTTCCCAGTGCTTTCCTACTTTTTGATATTTTTCAGACACTTGAGTTTCTGGGGTTACACACACACAAACACACTCACACACAAATATTTCTATGATATGAGGCCTGGGGTTTTTTTTTGCTAGTAATCATTGATCCTATTTATTGTTTTACTTTTATCTTGTTGGTTTTATGATGTAAGCCATCCTGAACCCATTTTGGGGGTAGGATGGGGTATAAATTAAGATAGGAAGGCAATAGCATACATGAACTACTACATGCTGGGTTCAGCATATGCTACAGTTTATCAGGATTTCAGGAAAGCTTTTGATACCTAAATCATTCAGTTTTCACTTATACTCAGAAATCAATTTCATTTCATTTATTCAACTTATACTCTGCCCTACCTGCAAAATGGGCTTAGTGTGTGTGTGTGTGTAATCTAAATGAAACAGTGTACATGCACACAAAAGCTGATGCCCAGAATAAAACTTGGTTGGTTCTTAAAGGTGCGATTGGTCTCAGACTTTGCTGTTTCAGGCCAACGTGGCTACTCCACCTGAATCCATTAGGAAAATTTTAAAGATCTTTGTGTGTCCCACACACTCAATTTCACTTTCCTCCCAAATGTAAATTGGAACCAAGCAAGTATGTTGAATCCACCAAAGAGCCTGCAGTCTGACTGTTGCTACATTAAAAGTGGATGTAGCCAGCCAGGGTTAAGGGCTATACTTTGTTTTCCAAGAGACACCAAACATATAAGGGTTGATATGTGCTGGATATCAGAACTTTAGTTATTAATCTAGAGAGTCCATAGATACAACTGAAAACTTTTGCAGATCATAATTACCTTACAATATCAAGCATCCTGCAACACTCTAGATCAGCTGGCTGGATGAAAAAAATAGCCACCTTTCCTAGATCGGTTGAGAGGTCTGTATCTCCTGATAGATGTGCTGCAATTCCTTTACCCACTCCCTTGACTCAGGTCTGCCAATGTATTGATTACCCAAGTAGAGCTTACCAACACTGGTTAATATGCATATTGACACCTAGCCTCTGGCAGGAGAGATGTGCAGAGTAGCCCATTGGCTCTAACTAGCTAAGCTAAGACATCAACATGCATAAACAAACAATTAATTATCTCATGACTTCAGGAAGTGAAGCTGTCAAAACCCAACAGATACCTCCACAAGAAGAAGTTTCTCCATCCATCTATCTATCCATTGTGTGTCTGTGATAGCTCAATTAGCATTTCTAAGAAGCTGAGGTTGTAAGATCATTATACCACTGACTTCCTTTTTTCCAGCCCAGAGGGAAAATCACACACAGTGGGAAGTTTTCCTGCCTCACAATGTCCCAGGAGAAAAATGCATTTCTTTACAGAATCCACCACTCCATTCATGCCTTTGAAGATCATTATCTCTTCTTCTTGAAAATTTAAATTAGGAAGCATTTTCATACACTCAAGAGTTTTTCACTATCCCTGGCACTTGTTGCCTGGGGGAGGCCTTAGCCCCTGAGCCCCCAAGTCCTGTGTTGGTTGCCTGGAGGGGGCTGAACCCCCCCCCCGGAAAGTCCAGGGGGGGCTCAAGCCCTTGAGCCCCCCTGTAGTTTACATCTATTCAGTCATCTACACTTTACCTCCAGCAAGCTGGGTACTCATTTTAATGACCTCGGAAAGATGGAAGGCTGAGTCAACCTTGAGATGGCTCCCTGAACCCAGCTTCTACCAGGATCAAACTCAGGTCATGAGCAGAGCTTGGACTGCAGTACTGCAGCTTACCACTATGCACCATGGGGCTCTTTTGGGTTTGCCTAGCAACTCCTATAATTGTTATTGAGAACATAGAAAACATTCATTTCTATCATTTTGGGATTAACACTCATTTTTTTAATTTAATTTTTTTATTTTTAGATTTCAGATTTTTCTGCTCTTGTCAGGTTTGCACAAAGATCTGTCTTGTCTGTTCATGGCTCCAGTCCCTGGATTTACTTATACACACAGATGAGGCCATGTTGAAATTAGATACTGAATTTTTTTTAGCTGTATCTTTAAGTATGACTATTGCATAAAGGAGCTATGAGATTGGATACTACTAGCTTTTTTGCTGGTACAGGAGGATGAGTGATCGTGTAACTGGTAATTACTAATTACTAATCAATAGTTATTATTCTTAATATCTAAACATTGATATACAGATTAAAATATATTCAGTGTATGTACTGGAACTTCATTGAGGAAGATGATGGAACAGGAAGAAGTATAAAAATGAGAGGTCATGAGCCCAAAATTTCTGCAAGATTACAAGTGATGTAATAATAAATGGACTGCAATACCTGTAAAATCATGAGTGGGGTGAGAATAAATAGCAAGAAGGGGGAATAATGTCCAAAGAAGACAGAAAGAATGTGACAATAAGATGAAAGATTGTGGCCCGGTGGCAGGAAAGGGTTCAGAGATGATTTTAGATGAATTCTGGAACATACCCAATATTGTATCGGGGCCAGTTTTTTTGCTGGACCATGAATTGAATCTGATATGAAACATGTAGAATGTTTTTTTTAAAAACTGAATTGCATTTACAGGTAGACAGGTAGAATTAGCTTTGTTCTCACTACATCTTATAAATAATATAGTATTAATCTCTTGAACAAGACTGAAGCCATCTTTTTTACTTACCTAGGAGCTATTTCATATTCAGTATCTGTGAAATCATATAGAATGTATGTGTTAGCAATATAAAATGTGCTTATCTGTGATTAACACTACTACTGTGAACATCAAACAAATTAATAATAATTTACCACTTTTAAGCACTGACACATTTTAGAAAAGATTGAAAAATGTTTGTTGAATTTGAATACCATTTATTCCTCATCTGCAGCTATTAGACATCATCTTGCATTGATTTTTTAATTTCTTTTAGGCTGTTCACTTTTAGAAAATAAATCTTTTCCCCAAAGCTACTGTTCTTATCTGATTGATATATAGATTTAGATTTGCAAACAATGTTTGTGTTTAAAAGATTAATTATCTGCCTGATAATTATTTTGGATGTATTTGTGTTGGATTTAGAAGATACCCAAGAAAAGGTAGTAATAAATAAGTGGAATACACTTTTTTTTTCTTTTTTCTGCTTGTGTTGTGCTTTGTCTGGAATACAAACTGAAATGTTCTCAGGATGACAGCAGTCATATCCCCTTATAATGTAAAAGACCAAACATACTGGTTATGACTCACCACATCAGCCATTGGCCCATCAACTGTCACTCAATTTCTGTTGTGTTCCATTGGTTGAGTCCACTTCTCTATCCTACCCACTGTTGCCAACCCATTCTGTGGCATTCAGAAGAGAGAGTATGCAGCAGGGAGATGGTGAAAAGACAGGGAAGAAAGGTTGTGGTGCTACAGGTCCTCCTCCTGCTAGCCTTCAGGGCAGATGGCTACTCAGGTGAATGAGGGTGTGGGCCTTCTCTTCTTCTTGAAATGTGACTAGGCAGTTAGGCCTGGCTTTACCAGGAGCATTACCTCAAAGGCCAAAGCAGCTGCCTCTTTCCAACCTCTATCCTCCTCCCCTCAGCCTTACCCGAGGACAGATGAGGATTGGGCCACTGGGGAAGCTGCTAGGCAGTGGCTGTTGCTAGGCAACCAAGCTTGGTTCTGTCAGTAAACAGCATGGGGAAGAGGCCCTTTCTAGGCCTGTTCTATCTTTTAACGAGAACTCATTAGGGCTAGTCCTGATTAGAGTTGTCAGTTCCAGGTTGATGGGAAATTTCTGGACATTTTGTGCTGCATCTATGGAAGCCAGAGTTTGGGGAGGGGAGAGGTCTCAGCTGAATATAATGTCATAGAGTCCATCCTCCAAAGCATTTTCTCCAGAGGAAGATAGATCTATTGTCTGGAGTTCAGTTGTGATACCAGGATATCTTCAGGTTCCATCTGGAGGTTGGCTACCCTAGACCTGGCTGCTTGCTACTGTTAAGCAACAGACCCCCCCCCCCCCAACAGCTAGTGTGCCATAGGAGTTAGCACTTCAGAACAGGGACTACCAAACCCAAGTTCTTGCTGTGGAAGCTGACTGGATGATTTTGGACCACTCACAGACTTTCAGCCTAACCTACCTCACAAGGTTGTTGTGCAGATCAAAAGGGTGAGAGGAGAATGATGTAAGCTGCTATGATCCTCACTGCAGGGAAAGATTGTCTTTTTCCTAGGTAGAGGCTGCAGGGAGGGGGGAGGAGATGGAAAGCTGAACTCAGAGGGCAGATCAAGGTAGATTGACAATTGGCCGAGAAGGAGATAGGGTTGCCAACTTCAGGTTGGGAAATTTCTGGAGATTTGAGGGGTGGAGCCTGGAGAGATTGGAGTTTGAGGAGGGGTGGGACCTCAGACACTATAAGCCTCAGACAGGTACAATGCCATAGACTTCACCCTCAAAACCAGCCATTTCTTCTTGGGGAACCAGTTTTGCCAGTTTCCAGATTTACGGCTGGAAGTCACTCAGAATTACAACTGCTCTCCAGATGGCAAAGATCAGCTACTCTGGAGAAATTGGCTGCTTTGCAGGGTGGACTCTGTGTCATTATACCCTGCTAAGGTTGCTTGCCTCCTGCTTTGGTTTCCGCTGTGGAGAAAGACTGTACTTTTCCTAGGTAGAAGCTGCAGGGAATGGGAGGAGATTATTATAGTCACGTACTTGAGGCACATACTCTATGGTATGCTATAACACAACCATGCCTGGCTCAAAACCCCCAGATCACACCACAAGCTCACACTAATGCTAAATGCTTCAAGGCTGAATATGTCACAGAATATTGGGACCATGGAGGCGCAACTGTAGAAACAAACACCAAAACCCCTCTCCATGTGAATACAAAATACAAATAATAAACTAATATCCGTGTTTTACTAACAAATCCAAACAGTAACTTCTACAGTAATAACTATAATCAAGAAACAATACAGTGAGAAGGCTGAATATGACAGGAAAAGATGGCACTGGCACCAACGGACTGCAAACTAAAGGAATGCTGAACTTCAGTGTCTGTGTGACCATTGTAATGTGCCCCTACACTCCCCATAATTATTCTTCCTTATTTCCATTCTGGGCCTCTTGCAGGGTTTTGAGCCATCACAGACATGGGGACGCACACACACATAAGGGGGGGGAAGCTGGCATCTGTTTTTGTTGCAAGGTGGTTGGGAAGACAGCAAAGATGGGGGTGAGTGAATGTCATGGGTGGGGGGAGTTGAGAGGAAGAGATGTTTTGGGGTGAGTGGTAGTTGGAGGGGTGAGTGGGAAGACACCAAGGGTGGGAGGGAGTGAATGCCTTCACTTTAAGGGTGGAGAGCACTCACTCAGAGCCTCTTTCTAGAGCCTGTTGTATTTTCCCTCACAACAGGCCTTATTCCTAGTTTATTTATAAATATGATTCAAAGAATATTAGATATATGTTATTAATGTTATCTTGGAAGACCTGGTATTCATCCCTGATATAATCACTAAATTGGCACTTTAAATTTTGACAAGTTACAGTGACATCCTAAGCACCCTAATGACATTGAAGTCAATGGAATGGCACTATAAGCCTCCCAAACTGCAAACTCTTGCATAGGTATGAGCTGATGATGATACTGGCTGATGTCCACCTAATATTTGTTATGGGACCACTGCTTTCAATGGAGCTTAATCACAACTACCTTCAGCTAGAGCTGAATCACTATGTACAGTTAAAAGCAAGATTTTAATCCAGTAGCACCTTAAAGACCAGCAAGATTTTCAGAACATTAACCTTCAAAAATCAAAGATCCCTCCATCAGATGCTTGGTACGTGAATGAAGGGAACTTTGATTCTTCAAAGCTTATACCCTGAAATTCAGTTTATTCAGATTCAGTTTTATTACAGTCCACAACCAGATCCAACAGACAAAACAAAACATTATCAGGTATACTAGTATACAAGTTAAGAGTTCCAGTTGAAAAGTAATAATAAAATGGAACTCTTGTTGGTCTTTATGGAGCTACTGGACTTGAATCTTGCTCTTCAACTGCAAACCAACATGGCTACGCACTTGATACTATATACAGTTAAGAGCTATGATGGTTCAAATGATGATTTATACTCCCTATCTTTCTGCATATAAAACAGACTTTTTATTTGATTATCTTTCAGTTGTTAATGAATTATATTATGATATAGTAGGCCATTTCATTGAGCAAATAAGAAAATAATTTTGATCGGTACCACAGTTTCCTCTGTCAGGGATAATGATAACAGCTTTGAATCTTTAAACTATCATATTTTAATCACACTAGATACTTTTTACCATAGAAAAGTGACCAAATGGGCAAACAAGCAAATTACAGGGTCATTTCAAACATTATGCAGAACCAAAGTTAAGTATCTCAAGGATGATGGGTTGCACTCTGTAAAGTTCAAGTTGAAGGCATTTGTCGACAAAGATCTTTCCTTATAACTCCTAAAACCTTCAAAAAGCTAATGTTCAAGATTATGGGATCCATGTGGACAAAAAGTCATGTAACCGGTGGGAAAACCACCCCATGTTACTCTTCTACAAGTAGTGCTCCCAATGATAGAAAAGGCTTTATTGATCCAGGCATGAAAGAGGCATTGCCTGGTTTCCTCACCTCACTAAAGCACCACTAGTCATGTGGCTTATTGCCCTGTGACTTGCAAGATCAACTTTTGGAAGATCTCGGAGTATTACTGTGTGAAATGGGAGGACAGAGAATATCTATGTCCATGACCATTATTGTGTTCATATTTTATAGGATCCAATGCTAGACACTCAAGAAGGTGTTATAGCATTTTATAGTTTTCCTGGAAAGTATTTCTTAATGATTTACAATGATTTTTAATGGTCCGTATATTCTAAAATATAATTTGTGAACTTGCCAATAAAGTTTTTACTGTGTTAAAAAAGTTCTTATATCTACTTATAAATTGGGATAAATACTGCTCCAAAAATATGTTAAAGTATATCATATAATAAGGATGTAAAAAAAACAGCTAAAATATTAATATATAAGTGTGTGTTTATGCTTTATGTTTTTTATGATGAGCTGGGCTTTTAATGCTGAATTTTACTTGAGGTCTTTAATTGTTTTTCTTTTAATATTCTGTTATTTTTAAGTCTACTTGGACAAGTTCTTGGAGAGGCAACATAAACATTTTGCTATATAAATAAGCTACAATCCAGTGAAGATGGGACAAGACTTGAGTGATATGACCTATGACCCAATCCAGTCAAAATCCTGGCTGCAGCATTCTGCATTAATTGAAGTTTCCCAACACTTTTCAAGGGCAGTCTCCTAGTAAAGTGTATTGCAGCCCTGTAACAGCAGCTCTGTAAGCTCTTGGAGGGTGGGCTACATCAGGGGTGGCCAACGGTAGCTCTCCAGATGTTTTTTGCCTACAACTTTCATCAGCCCAAGCCATTGGCCATGCTGGCTGGGGCTGATGGGAGTTGTAAGCAAAAAACATCTGGTGAGCTACCGTTGGCAACCCCTGGGATACATCATGGGAGTGTGGCCTAATATGCAAATGAGTTCCCGCTACAAAAAAAGCCCTGCGGCCACCTGATCTAGATGTAACCAGTCCATGGTTGACTGCCTTTCTTCCCTGGAAAGGCAGTCAACCAGTCAAATATGACAAAAGTTTTTTTAAAAACACAGTGTACATTTGACATGCTGTGTACCTGCTTTAATGTACGGATTTAATCTTGCAAAATAATTTAAATGTGGATGGTTCAGTGTAAAGAGGGCAGTGATGTGATAAGAAATGTGTACCAAAATTATTATTAGCAATTAGCAATATTATTAGCAATATTATTATTATTGGTTTCTCATTGGAACAGACTGATTATCTCTTTATGTTGTGTGTCAGTAATGACTAATATCCTTGTTTAAAATTTGGACGTCAGTACATATATGTACTATGGCAGTCAAGCCTCCTGTCAGTGTGGGGGATCCGCCCTCCCGTTCCTTGCCACCACTCCAAGTGAATTAAAAATTAAAAACAAAACTCACTGATATTGCCAATGTGATGACACCACTTCTGGGAATACCTGAAACTGATGGTGGTAGCTTGAGGAATGGCTGGTTTTTGGCAGTTTACATTTGCGACGCAAAAGCCGCGGGACTTTGCGGCTCTTTCGGGTTCTGCGGAGCAATTGGTGCGAAATCCGCGCAGACGCTGCACGGTGAAGAGGGACGTCGCTCCAGAGTAAGGTCAGTGTGAAAACGCCCTCTGTCATTTTACTGCCCTTGCACCACATCCTCCTTCCTCCCACTGATTGCCAGGCTGAACTTTATGTTGGCCATGTCCTTCTTTTGCTAGACTACTATACAATGTTAAACACTTAGAAGCAAAATTGCAGTAAGTAAAAAGACTGAAAAGACGTCTAACTTCTACTCCAAGACAGGATTATAATACATATGGCCAAAAGAGCAACCATTAATTCAGGCCCAGGAAAAATCCAGAGGAATAATCCATATATTGAAGACTGTTCAATATGTTATGTTGTCTTTTAAGAAATGGAGTGTAATCCCCTAACTTTTGCATTAATCCATAATGATGGTTCAGATGTGTCTCTGCACTATTAAATCCTGGTTTAGAGTAGTAGTATAGTCATAGTTTTGCTTGTTCAGATGCAATTAATATTTTAGTACAAAACATATGATGACATGAGATTAAGTGGGAGAACAAAAATAGTATGCAAGCGCAGTGCTCATTCAAACAGCTTTACCACAGACAGGAAGCTGCCATTGGTCTATTAAGGTCAGTATTAAATTAAGATAGATAGCTGTGTGAGTCTGTCTGAGCAGTAAAAAGAAAAATGAGTAGAGAAATTAGCAGTGACTCACGAAAGCTCATACAGTGCCACAAATTTTGTTAGTCTTTAAGGTGTTACTGGACTCTTGTTCTTTTCTACTATTGAAGTCAGTATTATCTATTTTGACTGCCAGCAGTCTCAGGAGGGGGGGGGGATTTAACCAGAGATACCGGGGAATCAAACATGAAACCTTCTGCATGAAAAACAATTTGGTTCAGGTTTGCTTCAAGTATGTTCTTGGTTTTCCTGTATTTTGGTTTGCCTTTTCACAAGGGGGTGGGGAGGAATAGAGAGAATGAGAATGAATTCTAATATGTTTGAGCGCTAATCCAGGATCACAAAATGTGAATTACAACATTCCTCACCCCTCACACCCCAAAAGTGACAGCAGATATAGAGAATAATGGTTTTGAAGAAGCAGGGAAACATTTCTTCAGAAAAGAAAACAGGAATTTCAAAGAACATTTTGTACCTCTATGACAACACTTTTATTTATAATTTAAATTTGTATACCACCATTCTCTGAATTCACAGCTCAGGGTAGTTAATATTTATTTATTGATCTAAAAACAATTAAATAAAACACAATCAGGATAGCAGCTAAGAAACGCATATTTCTCCAGAGTAGTCCAGTATGCCTTCTGTTGGATGTTAGTGAGACAGTGGGCATCTGTAGGCTTCCTATGGGCAGGAGAGGCTGAGATGATGAAAACACCTGCCACCTCAGCCAATGGCCTGGCAGAACACCTCTGTTTTGCAGGCCCTGTGGAACTGTAATAAGCCCTGCAGGGGCCTAATTCCAATTAGGAATGTGTTCCACCTGGCTAGGGCCAAGGCACAAAAGGCCCTGGCGGAGGCTAAGTAAACATCTTTCAGGTCAGGGACTACCAGTAGATGTTGATCTGCAGAATGCAAGGCTTTCCAAGGCACATATGGGGAGAGATGGTCCCAAAAGTATGCTGATCCAAGGCTGCATAGGGCTTTAGAGGTTCATACCATAACCTTGAAACTGATCTGGTACTCAATCGATAGCCAGTGCAATTGGCATAGCACCAGCTGAATGCATGCTTGCACAGACATTGCTGACAGCAAGCATACCACCACATTCTGTACTAGCTGGAGGGCTTGCGTCAGGTTCAAGGGCAGCTCCACATAGAGCAAATTACAGTAAAGTTACCATAGCATGGATCATTGCAGCTAAGTCCCAGGAGAATAGGGGAAAAGTTGCCTGACCTGCCATAGGTGATAAAAGGCCAACATGGCAATAGCAGCAACCTGGGTTTCCATCAAAAAAGAGGCATCCAGGATCTCCCCAAGGTTCCTCATCCTCAGCGTTGGTGACAAAGGTGTCCCACCAACCACCAGGAGCTCAGTTCCAGATACCAACTCAACAACTGGTTCTGCTATAGCCATCCAGCCATGGTCCCTAGTGTTCTGTACAAGTTATCTGGGGCAAAGTCCATCCATCCATCAACAGATAAAGCTGGGTATCATCATACCACCCCAAACCTCTGGATAAACTGAGCAAGGGGAGCGCATATAGATGTTAAACAACATCAAAGAGAGAGAGAGAATTGCCCCCTGTGGCACTCCACATTCTAGCAGGTATCATGGAGACACTCTCTCCCTAAGCACCACCTTCTGTACCTGACCATGGAGAAAGGAAGAAAGCCATTGTAGAGTGGTGGGTCAAAAGATCATAATCAACTGTGTTGACCACTCTGTCAGATCCAAAAGCAATAGCAGTTCTGACCCGTTGCGATTGAGGTATCTCCAGAGCTCATCCATGAGGGTGACCATTGCAGTCTCATCCCGTGGCCAGAGCAGAAGCTGGACTGGAAGGGATCCAGGATTGAAGTGTCATCCAAGAAAGCCTGGAGCTTCTCAGTCACCACTCTCTCAATCACCTTACCCAGAAATAGCATGGTCCAATTATGGCTTTTTATAAAGAGCAGATGTACTACTGCCTCTTTCAGCCCTACTGGGAATATCCGTGTCAGCCTGGTCCCTGGTTATCAGGATGGTAGTCAATGCAGTCAGTGCAGGGAGGCTGATTAGATGGTGTGAGGACGCCCACCTGCCTCAGCAAAAAGCCTGGTGGAACAGCTTCATTTTGCAGGTACTCTTGAATGGTAATAGTTCCGGTAGGGCCCGAATCTCCTTGGGGAGCTGATTCCACCAGGCCCTGGCCCTGGTTGAGGCAAGCCGGATGTCAGAAGCTATTGGTTGGCCAATCATAGTGGGTTTCGGGGCTCATGTGGGGAGAGATGGTCCCATAGGTATGTTGGTCCCAAGCCATGTAAGGCTTTAAAAGTCAATACTAGAACCTTGAAACGGATCCAGTACTTGACTGTAGACTGTAGACTGTAGACTGCAGACTGTGCAGCAACTGTCAACTGCCTGCCTGTAAAGGAAGTTCAGTCAGCAATCGTGCTGCTGCATTCTGCACCCACAGGAGTTTCCAGATCAGTCCCAAGGGCAAGCCTGCGTAAAGCAAGTTGCAGTAATCCAATCTGGAAGTGACTGTTGCATGGATCACTGTGGCTAAGTCCTGGGAAGCCAGATAGGGTGCTAGTTGTTTGACCTGCCAGAGATGGTAAAAGGCAGATTGTGCAACTGCTGTGACCTGGGCCTCCATAGAAAGGGTGGCATCCAGCATCACACCCAAACTCCTCACCTTCTGAGCTGGCACAAGAGGTGCACCATACAGCATGGGAAGTTGGATACCCAATCTTAGCCCCCCATGACTCAGACACAGGACCTCCTTCTTGGCTGGATTAAGCTTCAGCCGGCTCAACTGTAACCAACCAGCCACTGCTTCCAATGCCCTAGTCAAATGGACTGGGGCGAAGTCTGAATGGCTGTCCATCAGCAGATAGAGCTGGGTGTCATCCGCATACTGGTGACAACCCAGCCCAAAACCTCTGGCAATCTGTGCATATAGATGTTAAACATCATTGGCGAGAGAATAGTTCCCTGCAGAACACTACATTCTAGTGGATAATGTTGAGAGATCTACTTGTCAATCGCCACCCTTTGTTCCTGACCACAGAGAAAGGAGGAAAACCACTGTAAGGCTACCCCCTAAACTCCAATGTCGGCAAGGCGATGGGTCATTAGATCGTAATTGACCATGTCAAATGCTGCTGTAAGATCTAAGAGCAGCAGCAGCACTGACCTGCCTTGATCCTGAAGCTTTCTAAGGTCATCTGTGAGGGCGACCAAAGCAGTCTCCACTTGGTGACCAGGACAGAAGCTGGACTGGAAGGGGTCAAGGACAGATGTATCTTCCAGGAAGACTTGAAACTGCTCAGCCACCACTTTCTCAATTACCTTTCCCAGAAATGGTAAGTTCAAGACTGGGTGGTAATTGGCTGGGACCTTTGGGTCCAAAGATGGTGTGGCAGCAGGCCAAAAAGTAGATATTAGGATGCGCTTGGGGGCTATATCTATATCAATATAAAGGGATTTGGGGCTGATTGGGGCTAACAAAAGTAGGATCAATAAAGACAGACAGAAAAGCTTCTTGCATTTTACAGTTGAAGAAAAGAGGAACTGAGTAAGAGTGGCTTGCAACATTATTGTAACCAAGGCAGAGACAGGCCTCTAGCTAAGAAGCTAGCTACTGATAAATACTGCATACGCATCAGTAGGGGCCTTACCATATAGGCTTCAGTAGCTGAACTAGTGGTTTGTGGCTGGGGAAAGCACCCCGATTTACCAATAGAAAACTGTAATACCAACGGCTTGTTTCCGTGCTTGCCTGGAATGTCCCGGACCGGGAACCACTGATCTGTAACCAGTAACCATCAGTTCATGTTTAGTATTTTGCGGTCACATGTAACCAAGTGACCTGTGTATTGCAACTATGTAATGCTTGTTGAAAATGATATAAAAGGCTTGTGTTTCACTGTGTTCATTGCTCAGACACCCACCTTTGTGGCGAAAGCCAAGGGGGTCTGGCCCGCACGTGTGTACTCTAATAAACGAATGCTGTTTTCCTGATTACGCCTCAGGCCTCCTTTGTCATTGCACCTGCTTTAATTGACAAGGCTGGGTCTTCCTGCTACAATGGCTTCTTCAAAGCGGACGAACCACTGCCTCTTTAAGCTTGGCTGGAAATATCCCTGATAACAGGGATAAGTTAATGATCTCAGCCAAAGGACCTTTGATACCTACTCCACTAGCTTTAACAAGCCAAGATGGGCAGGGATCCAGAGGACAAGTGGTGGGCTTCACTGCAGCCAAGATCCTGTCCACATCCTGCTGAGTGAGGCAGCTGAAGTGGTCCAACATGGAACCTGAAGACAAACAACAGGCTTCCAGTTCCTGTATTGTCTCAACTGTGGCTGGAAAATTTTGGCATAGAGTCGAGACCTTATCTGTGAAATAAGTCGCAAAAGCCTCACAGCCAATGTCCAATTCCCTAGCTTTTTGGTAACCTGTCGACACCATGGACAACAATCAAATTGTTCTAAACAATTGGGCCTGGTGCAATTTCACAGATGCAATAGAAGTCACATAAAAATCTTTCTTAGCAGACTTCACTGCTTTCTCATAGACTTTCATAAATGTTCTATAAGTTCTAGACTCCTCATCATAAGATCTCCGCCACACTTGCTCTAGCCATCTAAGCTACTGCTTCATCTGCCGCAGCTCCAGGGTATACCATGGAGCTGCTTTGGTACAGCAGCAAAGAGTGCTGGGGAGGGGGTATAATATCGTCAATGGCTGTGGAGAGCCAGGAGTACTAGGCCTCCACTAACTCATCCAACGATCCACCAGGGGGCATCGGATCCCACAAGGCCTCCTGAAGCTGTTTGAGGGCTGCAAGTCCAATTGGACTTTCAGGGCATAGTGATCTGACCATGGAACTGTATCAACAGTAATCAGATCTGGTATTATCCCGGCCCCAAAGATCAAATCCAGCATATGGCTGGCCTGGTGGGTGGGAGCTGAAATAAACTGGCTGAGTCCTAGTGTCTCCATGGATGACACTTGATCCTGCACCCGTGTGGATGTTGCTTTGTCAACGTGGACATTGAAATCCCCCAGGATCAGCAACCTAGGGAAGTCCAATGCCCAGGTCAACTCCTCATCCAGCAGGGCAGTCAGGCTCTCTGGGGGTGCATTCAGCGGCCAGTACACCACTCAGATAGCCAAACTCTCCTCAGCTTCTCACACCAGGCCAACACATTCAATGCCTGTGATGTTTGAGGTAGGGAGAGCCCTGAAAGAAAAAGATTCATGAATGAGCATTGAAAACTTTCCACCCCCACCCAGCCCGGTCATCCAAGATTGATGGAGGTCTGAGAACCCAGGTGAGATGAGCTGATTTAGGGTGACAGTCTCATCTTCCCAAACCCAGGTCTCAGTCACACATGCCAGGTCTATCTGTTGCTCTACAAAGTAATCTCATAGAGTATAAGTCTTATTATTAATAGACCTGGCATTAATCAACACCAATGTTGGAGCCGAGATTATCCTAGCTCTACAACCAACATGCCTTGGGATGGGACATAGGTGGGAAGAGGTCTGAGCATTCCCATATCTCTGACCTCTTCCAAATCTCTGAGACCTAGTCCCACTGCCATACCTCCCTTGCCCCCAAATGACTGGGATCCCTGACCCAATCATGGCCTCCCTTCCACGATGCTATCAGGCTGCACTGGTCCACCTAGCCTGTGCCCAACCACAGTATCGCTTTACAGTTTCTTAGAGTTAGTACCAAACCTACTAATTATGTAATCTAATTTCTACAAATAAATTGATCTCAGCTACTGATTATGACCTTAAATAGCCAATTAATACAAAAATTTCTGAATCAAAGAAAGCCTCCCTTAATCTAATTGATTCAGCCCTTCCCAAATTAATTTAAACTCAGTTAATCAGCTAACTAATCTATGGAGAAGCAATTAAATGGTCTCAATTTAGCTGAACAGCTCAGTTCCACAATTAATTAAATCCCACCCTCAATCCAATTTAATTAAATAATTAAATATATCCCTCCCTCTGTCCTATGAGTTTAAACAGCAATGCTAATTAAACTAAAATAACCAATAAATCAACGGCTCAGTAATATTTAAACTAAATAGGATAGACATTCATCAGAATACAGCATAAAGTGCTGAGTGCAGAGAATGCAAGATGTTAAAGTGCTAAAAGTAATCAATTTAAAGTACAGACATAACTTAGGGTAAGCTCTCTATTAGTCCTTTTTTGCCGCAGTTCTCTTCTCTTCGCTTCCTTCTAAGACCTTTTTGAGTAAGGCAGCTAAGTCCCTTCAAGCCTCCAACAAGGCTTTCACCTTCAACCACCTCTGGCAGCCGCTTGTCTCTGGCCAGCTCAGACCAGTCTCGGGGTCTCAGGGGATAGCAATCCCGTCAGAGTCTCCTGGTTGTGACAACAGAATATTAAGTCGAAAGTATTGAAAGTGTTGGTAGTAGACCAGATAACAGCCAGTTTGTTCTTTCAACGGCATCTGCGGGTTCTGTTGTTGGACTGTCCAGCAGATCTCAGATTCGGGGCAAAATACCCAGTGCTGCCGTGACATCCGAAAACCTCTAACTCCACCTCTGGGTCCTCTCCGGCACCAACCAGTGCCCAGCAACTGCCAACGCTGGTGGTGTCCAGTTGCCACTCAGGTGAGTTTCAATGCTGTGTCATGGTTGCTCTGGTCCTCCACAGCCCAACCAAGCCGACACAGCAGCATTTTGTGATGATTCTGTTGAGGTCGTAACTCATTTAAAATAAATAAGTTTAAATCCTGTTCTAACATGGAAACTTGCAGTGTGACCTTGGGCTAGGCCCACGCTTTCAGCCTAACCCACAGGGGTGAAACACAGTGTATAAGATCCATTTTTTTTTAATTCAGTGCCCAACATACTACCCATTATACCACACTGGCTGGTTCCTTTATACGCTATCTATATTGCCACCCCAGGCGGAATAACGACACACACACCGGATTGGATTAAAGGGCCACTTTATTAAACTTAACGGCAAGGGCAAAACATGGGGACAGGTCAAGCCAGGGGTCCACCTGACCACCTCCTTGACCTGGAACTGGGCGAGCCCCCAAAGCCCCGGGTATGAGCCAATCCACCGGCTCAGACCCGGCCGGCCCGGCATCCTGATCACCGCTCACCTGACCTCCGCCATCCCCACAGACGTGCAGCCTGGGATGCGGACACTCACCGCGTGCCGGGATCCACAGACTCCCTGGAGCCAACCTTGGGCCGTACAGCTTACAGTCCCCCAGGGAAGTCATGAGCCAAAATGGCACGATGCAACGGGAGCTCACCGATCCCCAAAACATAATCCCAAGCACAAACTGCCAGTGACCAACCTATCTAACTGCACCACCATTCCAATTGCCAGCACCAAACATCAGCAGTACAGGGTAGGCAAAAACACCCCAGAAATTGCCAATCCTTCCGGGGCAAAAAATTCCTACCCGGCCCCATAAATAGGCGACCAGCCTCTGCCTGAACTGCTTGACGGGCGGGCGGGTGGGCCGAGAGCGAATTTCGGACTGCGTTGGAGGGGGCGGGAGCGGCCTCTTAAGGCAGCACCACGCCCCCTCTCCCTAAGGAATAACCCATCTGCCTCGCATCCGCGCGGGGAGGCAATGGGCGGCCCCCAGCCTCAGCGGTCGATGGACCGCTCGGCTGGGAAGGGGCCGAATTGCCACCCCAGGCGGAATAACGAGACAAACACCGGATTGGATTAAAGGGCCACTTTATTAAACTTAACGGCAAGGGCAAAAAATGGGGACAGGTCAAGCCAGGGGTCCACCCGACCACCTCCTTGACCTGGAACTGGGCGAGCCCCCAAAGCCCTGGGTATGAGCCAATCCACCGGCTCAGACCCGGCCGGCCCGGCATCCTGATCACCGCTCACCTGAGCTCCGCCATCCCCACAGACGTGCAGCCTGGGATGCGGACACTCACCGCGTGCCGGGATCCACAGACTCCCTGGAGCCAACCTTGGGCCGTACAGCTTACGGTCCCCCAGGGAAGTCATGCGCCAAAATGGCGCGATGCAACGGGAGCTCACCAATCCCCAAAACATAATCCCAAGCACAAACTGCCACAGACAGCGCCAAGCCTCTGCTTAGGTTGCTGTACCCCACTATAAAACCCAAAGAAGCCCTTGCCGCAAGTCAGCCAAATTAGCTTGTTGCCCCTCTCTGACAGATGGACGCAGCCCACTCTGTACAGTTCCGGTATGCTGGAAGAAAAGAGAATGGAACGTAATCCCGAAAACCCCCAAAGAGGGCTTTGCGCAAGGCCGGGTTGGCCATTACTTGTTGCGCACAAGCCACAGGGTCCCGAGCTGTCCGCCAAACCCGGCACGGCAGCAAGGCCGGCCCTGCCATGTAATCACAGCTCTAACGCTCCCGCCCAGCTGCAATGCGATCGGCGTCCATCGGGCTTGGTATTCCGCCCAAAATACAATGCTGTGTCCGCAAATAAGGATCCTTTCCCTTGCCACCAGCCACAGCACCTAGAAGAAAAAACTATTAGAATTGCAGAACAAGAATGAATAACATAAAGCCTTAAACAGTTCCCCCCGTAGTAATAAGTAAAAACCACGGAAAAGAACAGGGTCAGGGGACCTTGATAAGAATTCTAAATCCAAATAAGGAGCATAAAACAGGCGCCGCGCTACATCAGCATGAGGGTAAACCTTTAACTACAGTCTAAGAACCATCATCCGAAAGGGGCTGGGGCTCTTTACCAGGGTGCTGACCCGGCCCGCTACCTGTCCGCTTGTTAGGCCACCTCTGTTTGGACCTAGTACACGCTGTTAAGGCGTGTGGACCCGCACAGACCAGGCACTCGTGCATATATTTACAGTCCTTCCTGGCACACGAGCCTTGGGAGGTGAACTCCCAGCAAAGGAGCCGCGGCTGAGTCGACTGCCCCGCAGCTGCACGGGTGCCCGTAAGAGTTGATGACGCTGTCTTTTGTACCAGATGACCGCTGTCCGAACGCTCACCCGCATTGGGTTTTGCTGGCGCCATGAGCTGCAGCCACAGTTGCTGGTTTATCTGATTCCACTGCATGCAAGGATTAACAGCCGCCCTCATGCGGAACTGTTCATCGTACTGGAGCCAAGCCCCGCCAGCAAAGTCATTATATACGCGATATATAATATCGCAGTACTGGAACAACGGGGCTGCTCTCCATGGTTGGGCCCTGGCGAGAACGCCAGCATAAATAAGGAAACCGGGCAACCAATTTGCCCAAGTCCTATCAACTTTCCTGCGCCTGAGCTTCTCTTTGTCTTTCTTGTCAAGCTCGTCCTTAGATTTTTTTCTCCAATTCCCTATAGAGGAGGCTAAATACGTCAACGTATTCGCCTTTGAGGATTTTCTGCCGAGTAGCGGCTGTAAGGTGGTCGCCCAAAGGCATGGCCAGGTCACCAAAAGGCAAAGCGTGAAACTCCAATGAGCTGTAAGGGACAGGGGGTGCGAAGGAAAGCCCCAGAGCCCCCCCTGTTGCCCGGCCCATGGTAGAGACATGGGCGGGGCTTGCTGCCATCCCCATGGTGGCACAAAAATAGCCGGGCCAGGACCCCCGGTCCCAGGGCAGCCCTCAGAACCGCTGTTCCCAGGGGCTAAACCCCAAGGAGACCAAACACTCTCTGGTGCGGGAAACGGAGAGGAAAGACCTGACTGAGGCGGGGAACCGAAAGCCGCCTGCCGCCCCATAATTGGAACTGCCCCCGAAGAGTTGGCCCCTGCAGCCTGAGCACCTGTCCCAAGCCTGGGACTCGACACCACATTGGGCACCCAAGGGCCCCAGGGCCATGCCGCCCCTTGCTGTAGCGCGGGTAACTTACCACGTCGGGCTCCTTCTGCTGTTCGGTATCCTGCGACACTCCCTCCTTCGCCCCGCCACTGGTTCCTTCTGCTCCCTGCAACACAGAGAGACGAGCCAGCACCTCCTTTTGAAAGGAAATGGTGGCGGCCCTGCCAGACCTTAGGAGGCCAGTGGCCCTCCTGGACGGGCCAGGCAAACCTCTCGCCTCCTCCAAGGCAGCCAATTGGTTAATAATAGCTTGCCTGGTCTGAGCCTCGTTGCTGTCTACATCAGGGAGCGGCTCGGGGGGTGGCCTTTTGTCAGGGCGCTTTGCAGGCTGCTTGCCTTTTTTATTGCCCCGGCCCTTCAGGGGACCCATGGCTGCTCTTTCTTGTTATTCCCAATGTTATTATTGTTGTTTATTTATTTATTTATTTATATTTTACAGCCCCACCGACCGCTCAGCAAAACAGGTCTGCGTGTGGGGGGTGACGGAGGAAGGCCCAGTCCCTAATTCAAGGGCACCCCCAAACTACTGAAACAATAGGGGCGTCCAGTAGCCGCCCCCCAACCCACCAACCAAGGCCAGCCGGCCTACCCCTCAACAAACTAACCCTAAGAGGCCTACAATCAAAAATAGGGGGGGGGTGTCACAATAAATGCGAAAAGGGGAAGGGGGGGGCCTGCAGAGGTCCCAGGCCATCCACCCGACGCGCAACCACTACAGGGCACAGCCAGCCGCACGCACTAACAAAGGCCCGCCGGCCCCCTTACCAACCGGCTTAATGCACAGCAGGGGGTGGGGGGAGGGGAGGCGAACCGCGCCGGCCCCACACTCCATGAGGCCTAAATAGGCCTGCAAAACACTCGCCGGGGAGGAGGGGGGAGCGCCGAACCGAGGAGGGAGGCGAACCCCGCCGGCCCGCTGCCTCAACAAGGCCAGAAGAGGCCTGCAGAACACACTGCGGGGCGGGGGTAGGCAAACCGCGCCCCCAAGCAGGCCCGCAGGGCCTCACGCCGCCGTCCCACCGTGCGCCGAAAGCCTCAAAAGCCGGCAAAACTCTGCCGGAAGACTCTCGGGGCTGAAGAAGACGTCCCACGCCGGAGCGAAGCCTCCCGATACGCCGGCTCAGCCCTTCGCTCTCTACCAGGCCCGCAGCCAGCTGGTACGTGACTGCCCGGGCCGAGAGCGAATTTCGGACTGCGTTGGAGGGGGCGGGAGCGGCCTCTTAAGGCAGCACCATGCCCCCTCTCCCTAAGGAATAACCCATCTGCCTCGCATCCGCGCGGGGAGGCAATGGGCGGCCCCCAGCCTCAGCGGTCGATGGACCGCTCGGCTGGGAAGGGGCCGAATTATTCTGGTTTGTGTATCTTGTTTCTAACATGGCTTTCCAATTTAGTGTATTGCTCAGTTTGTCCAGTACAGTGGCTTAGTCAGCAAAAAATTAATGTTCTATTAACCCACACACTAAGTAAAAAGGCTAAGAAGGAAAAGCATATATCAAATAAGTGTTTTCAGTTCAGAATTTCACTGAAGCAATGACACAATAGAATGGCAGTAGCAGGGCTTTTCCCTCTAGCAAGGTGTTCAGCAAAGATGTCTGCAATTATATCTTGCTTATCTCACAAACTTTCCTTGAGCTGTCATGTCTCTAGGCCTTACATCAAATGCCAAGCTTCATACAACTATCTGCTAGTCACCTACAAAGTCAAAGTTGTTGCTCTGTAGAACTTTGTATTTCCATTTTTCCTGTATCATTTCAGGTTAGGGCAAGTGTTATCAGAACATTATCCAATCCCTGCATGCTGTTTCTTTTCCCTACCACTAGATGGCTGCAACTTTAATTTTAAAAATTATAGAACAAAAAAGAATCAAGTAGCACCTTTAAACCCAACAAAGTTTTATTCAGAATGTAAGCTTTCATGTGCTTCTAGCACACAAAAGCTTACATTCTGAATAAAACTTTGTTAGTCTGAAAGGTGCTACTTGATTCTGCTTTGTTCTACTGCTTCAGACCAACACAGCTGCCTACCTGGACTTAAAAATTATATACAAAGCAATTTACAATAAAAAAAACTCTAACACAATAACAATATAAAGCATCAGGAATGAAATGCATCGCACTAAAACAGGTTAAAGCCGTAGACACTCTAAAACTGCATTAAACTGCCATTAAAACAGAGTGAGAGATTTAAAATCAACTGCAGGAGATCTAACAATCTGGAGCCTAAAGAAAGAAGTATGGAGTAAAAGGCAAATTTCTGTGGGGATGGAATTGCTCATCCAAAGTACCACAACTGAGATGACCCTGCTCGTGGTGCTTCAGAATGTTGGGACACACAGAACAATGTTTCAGATGATGGCATTCCTGTAATGTTCAGCATCTGTTTCATGTGTTATATTTGTTCCGGAATATTGGAATTTGCATCAGTTCCAGGTTTTATTCATGACTAGATAAGTTGTAACGAGGACTGCTATGAAGAACTCACTTAGCTTTGTGTTCTGTTCCTTGGTTCTCCAGAATAAAGTTGCTGTGTTGATTAAAAGAGACTTTCTGCATATTCCTGGATGACTGTAGAATCTTATGGTCAGCTGACTGGTAGAATATATATATATATATATATATATATATATATATATATAGTAGAAGATTATCCTTCAGATACCCTGATCCCAGCCTAACCCACTGGGGTGAAACACGGTGTATAAGATCCTCCCCCCCCCCCCCCCCCAGTCAGTGCCCAACACACTAACCACTATTAAGGTCTTTATAGATGGAAAGACTCAGTACTTAGAATTCCCTAAAGGTACATTGTAGGGCTAGATTAATTTATAATCACGTTGCATTAATTGAATTGGCAGCTCCTCAAATGGAATGCCTTTTGTATTTGAGAAGGGGAAGGAGATTATCTAATTCTTCCTTCCTGCTCCAGACCCCCAGTTGCCTACCAGCCTGCACAGGGCCAGCCCTAGCCTATCTAGTGTCCTAGGCAAACCTAACTTTTGCCCCCCCCCCCACACACTGGGGACCAATTTTCAAATACAGATGAATTACCCCCACGATTTCCAGGTGCGCTCACACATAGATGCAAAAAAAGAAAAAAAGAAAACAACTTGAGATCGCTTTTTATCAAACAACTGTGACAACCAGTAATACAGCAATTATTAATTTTCTTTCTCTACAGAACAAAGGTTTAGCATACAAATCACTTTGAATAATACCCCCCCCCCCGCACACACACACAAACACACACTGCCAAACATCTGTGCAGGAGGGACCTCCAGGTTAATCTAGTCCAACCCAAGCACAATGCAAGAGCTGTATATCTCCCTCTAAGTTTTGCAAAGGATCAGGGCTTCCTCTTCCCCCACACAAACTGCCAAATGTCCCTGCAGAAGGGACCTCCAGGGTAATCTAGTTCAACCCTAAGCACAAAGCGGGAAATTCATACCTCCCTCTAAGATTTGCACAGGATCAGGGCTTCCTCCCCCCCCCCCCACACACACAACCAAATGTTTCTGCAGAAGGGAACTCCGGGATAATCTAGTCCAACCCCAAGCACAATGCAGGAACTTCATAACTCCATCTAAGTTTTCCAAAGGATCAGGGCTTCCTCTCCCTCTCACAAATGCAGATTTCTGTGAGTGAAGTTCCCTTTCTTCGTTTTCTCTCTTGGCTGCCCTCCCCCCCACAACAGAAATCTCTAAGAGAAGACTCAACAGCCCACCAGACCTCTCCTTTCCTCCAGAGGCTCCACTCCTCTGCTCTGCTGCCACTTCTGCTGCCTCCAAGGAGGAGATTTCCTGCCTGATCAGCCAGGCAGGCTGCTTCAGCAGCCATTTCCCACCATCACTGCTGCTCCGCTGCCCAAGGCCAGTCCTTCCAGTGCCTTTTCTGCTTTAAGCTGGGGGCAGGGAGGGAGCAGGCTTCGGCAGGCACTTTCCACCACAAAAACAAATCAAAGCAACTGCTGAGGCTGCGCCTGCTTGGAAGGCATTTCTTGCACCAGCACAGAACTTCAATGTAATTAAGTCAGATGAGGTGGCGCAGTACTAGGAAGCCGGGGTGGCCCTGGCACTTCTGCCACTGCTTCCTGGCTACTGGCCACACTTAAGATGGCGCCCCAGGAAGAAAAATGCCCACAATCAAGATGGTGCCTCGCCGACAGCTGTGGGAGGTAAAATGATACTTTAAAAATATTTTAAATTCTTTTTAACATTAAAAGTCACATGGCAGGCAACTAATTTGGCACCCCCCTGTACTGTTGCCCTAGGCAAATGCCTAAATTTGCCTAGTGGGTGGGCTGGCCCTGGGCCTGCAAGAGCACAGTTTTGGGGGCACAGAAGGCTGGAGTTGGAGAGGGGAGGTAGGGAAGTATCCTTTCTGTAGCACAAGAATCCCAGATTTGTGTTAATGTTCTGGAGAATCATGGTAATGAGCATAAACAGTAATTTTCATGTATATTTCTGACTCAGGAATTTCAGAATGCACACCTCTGCCCTGTAGTCTTTAACACATTTCTATGAAAGTAGGTTATACTAAAAACATACATTCATTGTTTTAGAATTGAGCAGCATTTATTCTCATATGTGTCTTTTCTGAGCAGCTGGCAAGCTTCTTCATGAATTGCTACCACCCACATCAATGGCAGGCCTGGTTGCAGACATCTGCATTCCATACACAATCTGACCCAGGCTTTTCTCCTGCCAATTTTATGAGATTTCTTTAGCGCCAAGCCCCAGGTGATGAGTACATATAAATCAGCTCCTGGAGTTGGGTCTTGATTTTCACTGAAATTAAACACAATGTAACCAAATGAACAAAAATCAAGAAAGCCAGAGCAGATAAAACAAAAAAAATATTAAAAGTCCTTTTGAGTTTTTTTCTTAGAATTTGTCCTGAGAGATAAATGGTAGATTAAATAAAGATTCATTTCAAGATTTGTTCTTCTGCATTATGGGCTGCGATGATCAACTAAAAAAAAAAAAAAAAATCAACTTTCTGCTTTTTTCTGTTAATGCCAGTGGGCAACATTGCTATTTCTGTCAGATAATCTAGAAGGCATTTGGCATTAAAGAACTATGCAGAATGGTAATAAAATTTGACCCTCTCTTCTTAATAAACTGGGAGGAACTCTGTTCAGGTTATGTGAAATGTAGCATTTGTTCTGGGGATTGGGAATGTCAGCCTTTACACCTTTCTCCAACTGCACAGTTGGTTAAGTGATGGCACTTGAGCAACCTGCATAACACTTAATGAAGAGATTAGCTAGTGCAGATTAGTGCAGAGATTAGCTAGTGCAGTAAATCTGTGAGGTTCAAGAGTTATAATATGATACAAGGACCAGGGACACCTGAGTTCATAGCTCCATTTTGCCTCACAGCTCACTGGGTAATCTTGGGTAGTCTCTTAGCCTAACCTATATGATATAGTTTTGTTACAATCATAAAGTGAAAAGATTACCCAGGGAGCTGGATCTTCCCACCTATTTCCTGCTAGCCCTATCAGTCACCATCCTCATCCACAAGGTCTGTGCTTTGTCTTTAATGAAAATATGAATTTTGTGAGAGAGATATAGAAATTAAATAAAACGTTGCTCTAAAGTTTGCTTGATACAGATTACACATGGAACCAAGGCTTCATAATTTTTTTTTAAAAAAAATCTCATCCATAACACCCTGTATATAGAGTCCTAATAGAACATGCCTGCAATCCAGAAGATTGTTGCACTGATAAAAGAGGGAGGGTGTTCCCCAAGGGGAAAAAGGTTCAGAATGTCTTGAATAGGAAAATGAGAGGCCTCAATCCTGGACCAGACTTGTCAACCCAGAAGATGTAATACCCATCTGAAAGGATAGAAATATCTAAGAGCATGGAGTTCTTGTTCTCAGCTATGAGAACAGTATGGGACATCCAACCCATAATGCAATAGAATTTGACTTGTTGAAATGTGGAACCAACCAGAAATCTGAAACAGAGGTAAACAAAGCATAAATATTAACATGACTCAGTTTAAATAATTGCAAAAATCATATAGTAGGAACCTACTTACAGCAATAGATAGTGCAAACTGTTCACACTGTCCACAGGCCCTAACCCAAACTTCTTTCCGAACCACTGTGTTACAATATAACCTTATTTCCTATGTAAAAAGCCCTCAAATAATTCAGTTTTGCATAGTTTGGGGAAACCAAGGAGGGCAAAACTCTTCCTGACCTCATCAAGCAGGACATTCTGCAAGTTGGGGTCTGCAACAGTGAGTGCATGTTTATGGGCAGTTGTTGATTATATGATACAGCCTTCCTTTGTGCATACGTTTCTAGCATATTGGCAGACTGCTGCAATTTTGAACTTGGCATTAAAGTACAGTAATTACATGCCCTGTTATCACAACACACAATTATTACAGTTCTTATGTACAAATAAAAGCCCAACTTTGTTGTTCAGGACACAAATACATAGAATATTTTCATTTCCTCAGTCAATAGAATTATTATTGATCAAAGGCATTTGTTTTTTAAAGGGCAATATAGAAATGAAGTGATGAATCAGACCTTATTCTCCTATTAGAAATGGTGGGAAAGATGAATTGCCTCACATCAATACGCACCTAAGCTAAGCCTGATTTCTCACAGCTCATCAAGACTTTTCCATTCAGTTCCCCTCTTCAATTACTGAGGAAGTGAAGATGAAGGAAGAACAAACAAGCAGGATGACTGCATATGTTAGCCTGAGGCTGAAATAAATGCATTTTAAAATGGTGCTAAACCACTGTGACAGGAGCAGTGTGTTGGGGGAAAAGCAGCAAGAGAGTCCAGCTGGAGAAATTAAATCTTTTTGTGTGGCAAACACTTAATAACCTCTTTGCTGTGTTGATGGAAATGATTAATGCAGTTCCCAGTGCAAGATGCACTTTTCAAGTGAGGGAGCAGTTAGAAGCTGTCTTTTTTGCCTCTTCCTCTAAGATGCAACACAGCTGGAGAGAGATTGACTGAAGAGATGTATGGAAAAGCAAATGGTCGGGGCAGCCAGACTTTATCTTAAAGCATACTTCCCAAGCCACAAATGCTTCCTTTGGATGTTGTACAGTTGGATGTTGTACAGTTGTCTGGGCTACTGACATTCCTGCTCACATGATTTAAAAAATCTCCATTTTGATCTGTCTTCTCCAAGTGCAACCAATCCCCTGAGTCTTTATTTCTTTATCATTGCCTACTGGATTTCTGTGATTACATTTGTTGTTGTTCATTCGCACAGTCGATTCCTACTCTTTGCAACCCCATGGACTAAGGCATGCCAGGCCCTCCTGTCTTCCACCATCCTCTGAAGTCTGCTCAAATTCATGTTTGTTACATCAATACTGTCCAGTAATCTCATCTTTTGTTGTCCCCTTCTTCTTTTGCCTTCTGTCTTTCCTAGCATCAGGATCTTCTCCAGGGAGTGCTACCTTTTCATTTTGTGGCCAAAGTATTTGAGCTTCAGCTCCAGCATCTGACCTTCCAGGGAACAGTCTGGGTTGATTTCCCTTAGGACTGACTGATTTGATCTTGCAGTCCAAGGGACTCTCAAGAGTCTTCTCCAGCACCACATCTCAGAAGCATCTATTCTTCTGCACTCGGCCTTCCTTATGGTCCAGCTTTCATGGCCATACATTACTACTGGGAATACCATCGCTTTGACTATATGGACTTTTGTTGGCAGGGTGATGTCTCTACTTTTTTATTATACTGCCCAGGTTCACCATAGCTGTCCTCCCAAGGACAAACGTCTTTTGATTTCATGGCTACAGTCACCATCTACAGTGATCTTGGATCCCAGAAATGTGAAGTCCGTCACTACTTCCATATCTTCCCCTTCTACTTGCCAAGGTGTGATGGGGCCAGATGCCATGATCTTAGTTTTTTTGATGTTGAGTTTCAAGACTACTTTTGTGCTCTCCTCTTTCACCCTCAACAAGAGGTTCTTTAGGTCCTCCTCACTTTCTGCCATTAGAGCAGCGTCATCTGCATATCTGAGGTTGTTGATGTTTTTCCCGGCAATCTTAATTCCAATTTGTGCTTCATCCAGGCCAGCATTCCACATAATGTACTCTGCATATAAATTAAATAAGCAGGGTGACAATATACATCCTTGTTGAACTCGTTTTCCTATTCTAAACCAATCAGTTGTTCCATATTCTGTTCTGAAGTTGCTTCTTGACCCTTATACAGGTTTCTCAGGAGACATGTGGGGTGGTCTGTACTCCCATCTCTTTAAGGACTTGCCAAAGTTTGTTGTGATCCACACAATCAAAGGCTTTAGCATAGTCAATGAAGCAAAAATAGACGTTTTTCTGATACTCCTGTGCTTTCTCCATAATCCATCGAATTTTGGCAATTTGATCTCTAGTTCCTCTACCTCTTCGAAACCCAGCTTGAACTTCTGGTAGTTCCCAATTTACGTACTGCTGAAGCCTAACTTGTAGGATCTCTAACATGACCTTGCTGGCATGTGAAATGAGTGCAATGGCGCGATAGTTTGAACATTCCTTGGCATTACCCTTCTTTGGGATTGGAATATAAACTGACCTTTTCCAATCCTGTGGCCACTGTTGTGTTTTCCAAATTTGTTGACATAATGTGTGCATTACTTTAACAGCATCATCTTTTAGGACTTTGAATAGCTCAACTGGGATATCATCATCTCCTCTCGCTTTGTTGTTAGTAATGCTTTCTAAAGTCCATTTGACTTCACACTCCAGGATGTCTGGCTCAAGATCATCGATTTCACTGTCATGGTTGTCCAGGACATTGAGATCCTTCTTGTATAATTCTTCTATGTATTCTTGCCACCTCTTCCTGATCTCTTCTGCTTCTGTTAGGTCCCTACCATTTTTGTCCTTTATCATGGCCACCTTTGCACGAAACGTTCCCTTGATTTCTCCAATTTTCTTGAACAGATCTCTTGTCCTTCCCATTCTATTATTTTTCTCTATTGCTTTGCATTGTTCCTTCAGGAAGGATTACATTTACACAAAGCTAAATTCTGGACAATTTTTTCAGTTAACAGAAACAGTTGCCTCAGAGAAATGGTTTGCCTTCCCCTCCCACCCATTGATTAGTCCCAAATTCTGTTCTTGTAGGACTTTCAGGGGCAAGGGCTCAGTGCATTTCAGCAGGAAGGGGAGGATAAATATGTTCAGTTCTGTTGACCAAAGTACCTCCCATTAACAGAAACCAGACTTAGGATCCACGCTATTATTTTGCATGTTGCATCAATTGGGTAAATGGCATGCAAATCAGGAGCACCAAAAATGGATTACACAAAAAAATATGTACAATGACATCATCCCAAACCAAAATATGTGTACATCCAGAGGTCGCTGTGTAGAAAATAGGTGGTGAAGCTCACTAGCATAACTCATTAGTATATGCCACCACCCCCCACCAGCCAAAAGCAACCTGACACAAGAAAAGAGCCCCGGGTGAGCAAGGCCTGCTTGGGCTGGCTAGAGATCCAGTCAGTCCAAGCAAGCCTTGCTCACCTGGGGCTCTCCTTGGCCACCCCCCCCACCATGGTCAGAAGGCCAGCAAGCCATCCACCACCCAAAATCACATAAGAAGTGGAGAAAGGGTGACATGGGTTTCTCCAGGGGTTACGAGGGCTCCTGGGGGCATGGCAAAGCTCCTTGTGGATGGATGGCTGCCTGCTCTCCTAATCCAGGTATTGTTATGCAGCTTCACCTCCTATTCAATAGACAAAGTAGGTGGGGGGCATAGGGGGGCATCAAAAAGGTTCAGGAGCTGCATTCCTGTGAGGTCCTGCTGAATTCAAGCCCTGTGTACATCCCTTATGACGTTTGACTCCAAAACAAGGCAGTAGAAGTAAGAAAACCAGAACTGTAGGAGTAAGAAAACCAGTTAGTTCCTCATAGTTCACTTCTGCTAAGTGAGGAAGTCATCTGCTGACTGAGGGAGTCTTCTTACTTAGTGAAAAGAACTGTAAAATCCAGTCATGGTGTCTAATTGCAGGCCATATTTTTGTGGTCTTAGATGCAGATGACTACCCATGAGCTTAGATTTGTTTACTGAGAAGTTTATCAGATTCTACAAATGTTTTAGTTCTTCCCAGGAACCTATTTTTTTTATGCTGCAAGCATATATTTAAATTTTAAACTGCACATTTGATTTTTTTTTTCTATTAGAGCTGTGGGAGACTGAGAAAGGCAGCCTGGTGAGTAGGTTAGGGTTTATTATATAGATAAATACATTAATGAATTTAATTAAATAAGGCTTACAGTCACTAGGAATAGCTTAATTAAAGCCAATAGATAAATTACAAGTGATTTTAAAATGAGGGCAATGAGAAGCCAAATGGGTAAGACAACATTAAAGTAAAAATAATACTTTTTTCCCACTCAATCTCAATTCACTTCCTTCTACAACCCCCATCTCATATTGTTAGCAGTAAGACTCCCCTCCTCCTGCTGAAGGGCAGTTTGGTGCTAAGAGTAATATAAACACCCTTCTTTAATGTTACTGAAAAATCTTATGAGCAGGGCACTGCCTGACCTAAAGGGGGGGAATCTTGCAAGCCCAGCACAAACAGTTACAATGTGCAGAATACCCAGCAGAACCCAGTGCCACTGGCAATGCAAGCTTAAAAGGACTGCTCTCAAAGCACCGAATCAAAACAAATCTGAGCAAGAGGTAAGGATTTTGCAAGCTCTGCACAAGAAAATGTGAAAAGAACTCAAAGGAACCCCTGTAAAAGGCGGGGGGGGGATTCCTCTTGAAACTGTCAAAACTAGTTTGAAACTGACAAGAGTGTTTCCAGGGCTGGAGAATTCTGCTACCCCTGTTACTTTGAAGTTTGGTAAATATTATGTTTGAGCTGAGACTCTCAAGTAGGAAATGAAGAAAAAACACATGGGTACCCCTCATGAACTTTTAATTTTTTTTGGGGGGGGTGAAGTTAGTTTCCATGAAGAGGTTCTGGAACCCCATTCCACCACATTCCCCTGGGAAAAAAGCCTTATATATAAGGCAAGTATCACAGGGCCCTGTTAAGCTAGAGTATTTGTAGAATCTGATAAACTTCTCAACAAACAAACCTAAACTCATGAGTAGTCCCCCTGCATCTAAGACCCCAATATATGGCCTGTAAGCCTGTAAAGTCATGGTGTCTACCATGACTAGATTTTATTGCTCTTTTCACCAGGGGTAATTTTGTAGAAAAATAGGTGGTGGAGCTCATCCAGGGATTGTTATGCACCTAATAGTCAATGGACAAGGTGGGAAGGAGGAGGTGGAACTCTCAGAAAGGTTCAGGAGCTGTGCTCCTGTGAGCTCCTGCTGAATCCGAGGCCTGCTTTTCATTAAGTAAGAAGACTTTATCAATCAGCAGATGACTTCCTCACTTAGCAGAAGTAATTTAGGAACCAACCTCATAGGTTCTTCTTGTAGCTTGCATATGTCTATTTTCTAAGTTTTCGCAGAAGGGAAGCTGGAGAAATGGAATGATGGAGGTAGAACAATCTGTGAAACTGAGTAAATGGACAACTGTTAAACTTGGCAGACAGTGACCATAATCATATCATTTTTGGCACCAGTTCTCTGCAGAAGCTCTTTATCACTACCCATAGGCTGAAATTGCCCAGCTGTGGCACATTACTAGTTCAATAAAAATAATAATATAATGCATCTGTGATCATTTAATACACTATTCAGAACTGATGAGATATTTGCCAAAAGGGGCATATGGGTGTTAATGCCAGCTATTTTTCCCCTTCCGAACTCAATAGATTTTACATTGCTGTCAAAAAGACCCTCACTCATTTTAATGCTGTATTATCTAATAAAGCAGCCCCTATTTGGACAGTGCATCTGGAAAAGAAGGTATAGGACCAAACTGTTTGTGATGTGAGAGTTCTGTGATGAGAATCTCTTGTGGAGTGTTTTGGTCCCCAAAGTGAAAGCTTTGAACATGAGGGACAACTTGATGGGTGCCCTTTCTCTTATGCTTTGTTCCACAACTCAAATAGTCCCTTTGAAGGTACAATTAGCTCCACAAAAAGAAAAAAAATAGGACTAAACTGCATCTTCAGAGGGGCTATTTAAATCTTGGCAGAGGTATAGGAAATAAGGGTTTCCCAGCAACCTTTGCCTGATATTCAGAGGAGGTATGAGAATTTGCTAATTAGCTTATCTTTTTTTAAAAAAACATTTTGCAAGAGATTCTCACGACAGAAATCAAATGTCATGTATTATTTGGTCTTTAGATTTTGCTGAAATTTGAAGGTTGTCTCTCGTATTTATCAGAAATTTTACTTTCAGTATAGATTCAGAGATGGTGAAGTTTCGAAATAAAACTCATCTGATTTCTTATCATCATGTACTTACAATTTTTTAAACACCATATAATGGGAAAAATCCACAATTCATGAACTTTAATCATGGATTTATTGAATTTTTCTCCCACAGATCCATTTTATCTACATATCAGCTCCTCCAGATCTAGGGTTCTCTGAATTGCATAAAGGAATTTTGAGAGATTTTGAGTGCAGTGCCTGGAAGGGTGAAGTTTAGGGAGGGTGCGACTCTAAGAATTTCCTTAAAGACAATAGAGACATGGGGGGAATCCTAGAGCATCACTATGGAGGCTATTTTTTTCTAAGGGGTTGGAGTCAAAGATGATGGTTTACCTACTGCAGGCAGGCAAATGCCAAGTTAGATCACAATCAGTGTATTCATTTAATGCCTGCTTTGACCTTTCCAGTTGCAACTGATATTCTTCTGACATGGCCAATGGGACAGCAGAAGGACTACTAGTGGTTTTAAACAATGAGGTCAGAACTTTTTTTCCACCTAAGATACCTGTTGGGCTTCCTGAGGTGAGTGCAAATATGCACTCTGACCACTGAAGATCATCTTGATCCTGGTTGCCAAAAGAAGCAATGGATGTAGCCCTTATTGTTGGTTCATGGATACAGGCTGCTGCTGGTTAGGTTTAAACTGATCCTTGGGGCACTAGCAGTTGGGCTTTCATCTTATTTTAAGTGACCATCAGGTACCCAAATAATTGATGGGCTGTTCAGCTGTTTTCAGCTTGTTTGCATCTAGTTGGAGGAGCAGGCTATCTGCAGTAATCGAAAGCCAACTTTCAGCTGATGAGGGATTACCTGGGAGTTCACTTCTGATTGCCTGCTGGGAAAATTCTGTTCTGGACTCAGCTGATTCCCCTTCTCTTCCCCTGACCCTAGTGCAGTAATCTCAAGGAGGAATTGCCCCTTTTCTTGACAGCCCATACTGTCAGTTTAGGAAAGGAAAGGAAAGAAACTGATAGTATCTCTTCTTCCCAAGCAGTTGGCTTGGGCTGCAGAGAAAAGGAGAGAAACAATCCTTCCTTTCTTTCTATTGCTATGAGAAGTCCAGTTTGGAGGAGAAGGAAGAGAAACAATCTACTCTCTCTCTCTCTGGGGAGATCTGCTTCTGAGTTCCAACATCACTGTGTAGCTGTCCCCCCGCCCCCATCAGCTGTGAGTTTGCTTCTGACCAAAAGGCAGCTGCAACCTTGTTGTGCAATGCAAGCTGAAGATATCCACACAAATCTGATTGTGGCTGTGTGACAGGGGTATATTAGACTGCTGAACAAGTCTGCTGTGAATTTCACAACATCCACAGCACAGACTATACCTGTAGTGATATTTTAAACTCACACCACTGGCAGTTGGGTTTGAGCCAAAACCCTTAAGTGTTGGTGTTTTGGGGTGGATATACCTGCTTTTAATTTATTTATTTACTTAACCATGAAGTCACATCATGTCCAGTTTAGGGGAACCTCATGGGGTTTTCAGGGCAAGAGATGTTCAGAGGTGGTTTGCTACTACCTGCCTCTGCATAGTGTCCCTGGTACTCCTTGGTGGTCTCCCATCCAAGTGCAAATAGGGCCTACCCTGTTTAGCTTCCAAGATCTGAGGATATCGGGCTAGCCTGGGCCATCCAGGTCTGGGCAGCATACTTGCTTGACATGATAAAATACCTTGACTTTGAATGGGATTAAGATATGATATTCAGATGGCCAGTGAAGTAGTAGACAAATGCAGATTTTAAGTTCTTAAAAAAAGTTTATTGAATTCAAAATAAGTACAAAAAATAGGAACATTATAAGATTAGAATAACATTTAACATACACTAATGAAACATATAGGCTACTGAAATAGAGAAGGTGATACTGAAATAGTGATAGCCATACAAAGAAAAATCAAAGCCCACTTACAATTTAAAAGCATCAGATAAAAAGTTGTAAACAATAGATTAGATTAGATTAGATAATTTTATTTATATCCCGCCCTCCCCGCCGGGGCAGGCTCAGGGCGGCTAACAGTAACATTCCATTATACAAAGACAAAGTTACATTCAACATTAAAATTCTAATAGGTTTAAAATTAATTAAATTAATAAAAGTGTTAATGCTATTGCTATTTGTTCTTTATTATGATGGCGGTATCATTAGCAGTTACTTTCCTCGTCAGCGAAAGCCAGTCGGAAGAGGAAAGTCTTGCAGGCCCTGCGGAATTGTTCAAGGTCCCACAGGGCCCGCATTTCCTCTGGAAGTTGGTTCCATAAGTTCGGGGCTACAGAGGAGAAGGCCCGATTGCGGGTGCATTGCAGCTTCACCTCTCTTGGTCCGGGGGTGGTCAACAAGTTTTTTCCAGCTGACCTCAGTGCTCTCTGGGGCTCATATGGGGAGAGACGGTCCCTAAGGTAGACAGGTCCTCGACCATATAGGGCTTTAAAGGTAATGACCAGCACTTTGTAACGAACCCGGTATATAACTGGTAGCCAGTGCAGCTCGCGCAGTCCAGGCTGTATGTGCTCCCATTTAGGGAGCCCCAACAGTAGCCTGGCCGCTGCGTTCTGCACCAGCTGCAGTTTCCGGGTTCGGTACAGAGGCAGCCCCATGTAGAGGGCATTACAGTAATCCAGTCTCGTGGTGACCGTTGCGTGAAGTACCATTGCCAGATCTTGGCGCTCTAGGAAGGGAGCCAACTGCCTTGCCCGCCTCAAGTGGAAAAAGGCTGACTTGGCAGTGGCTGCAATCTGGGCCTCCATTGATAATGAAGGCTCCAGTAGAACTCCCAGACTCCTAACTCGGTGCGCCGCTTTCAGCGGCGCCCCGTCGAAGACCGGAAGAGGTATTTCCCCTTCCCGGGTGCCCTGACCCAGACAAAGGACTTCTGTCTTCGCTGGATTCAATTTCAGCCCGCTCCTCCTCAACCACATTGCCATGTCCTGCAAGGCCCAGTCTAAATTCTCAGGGACGCAGTCAGGCCGGCCGTCCATCAGCAGATAGAGTTGGGTGTCATCTGCATATTGATGGCACCCAAGTCCGTATCTCCTGGCAATCTGGGCAAGGGGGCGCATATAGATATTGAATAACATTGGTGAGAGAACTGCCCCCTGAGGCACTCCACAATCCAGTGTGCGCCTCAGGGACCGCTCGCCACCAATTGCCACCCTTTGTCCCCGATCCTCGAGGAAGGAGGAGAGCCATTGTAAGGCAGACCCCCTCACGCCTATATCAGCGAGGCGGCGGGTCAGTAGCCGATGGTCGACGGTGTCGAACGTGGCTGACAGGTCTAACAACATCAGCACCGCCACACCGCCCTGATCCAGATGCCGTTGGAGATCATCTACCAGGGCGACCAGTACTGTCTCCGTCCCATAGCCCGGGCGAAAGCCGGACTGGCAAGGGTCTAGGATGGAAGCGTCATCCAGAAAGCTCTGCAACTGCGACGCCATTGCCCTCTCTATTATTTTACCTAAAAACGGTAAATTAGAGACCGGTCGGTAATTTGCCAATTCGGCCGGGTCTGCTGTACTTTTTTTCAAGAGGGGTCGGACCAAAGCCTCTTTCAGGGATGATGGAAAGCGCCCCTCCGAGAGGGATCTATTTATGATGTCCCGTAAAATAACAATAACAAGTCTCTTAATAACACAAGATTTATTTAAGGAATTTCAAGCAAGCATTATGGGAGCATTAAATCAAATGCAAAAGAGTTTAAGCGAACACATGGGAGAATTAGCAACTAAATTAGAAGGAGTAGATAGCCGATTGAAAGACACAAAAAAAGATACTACTAATCTGATTAAAACCACAAAGTCAATTGAAGACAAACTAATGTTAACAGACCAACATATGGGAAGAATAGAGTCTCAACAACAGGAACTTGAGATCAGGACTGCTAAGGTAGAAATGGACAAGGCGGATTCCATTCTAAGATTTTTAAATATTCCTGAAGAAAAAAATGAAGATTTAGCAGACTTATTAGAGGAGGGCTTGGCACCAATACTTAATATGGATAATGTTAGAGACAATTTGTCCGCCTTCCCTGGACCCTCCAGGAGATGCAAAGAAAAAGAGCTGTCAGTCGGGAGTCTCCTTTAAAGTATACAACTTTATTGATATCAAGAGGTGTATACAAAATAAAGCATACAACTTTATTGATATCAAGAGGTGACAAAAGAGGAGGTCCTACAACTGATAGACAAATTAAAAACTAATAAGTCACCGGGTCCGGATGGCATACATCCGAGAGTTCTGAAACAACTCAAAGTTGAACTTGTGGATCTTCTAACAAAAATCTGTAATCTTTCATTGAAATCTGCCTCTGTTCCTGAGGACTGGAAGGTAGCAAATGTCACCCCCATCTTTAAAAAAGGTTCCAGAGGAGACCCGGGAAATTACAGGCCAGTCAGTCTGACTTCAATACCGGGAAAGTTGGTAGAAACCATTATCAAGGACAGAATGAGTAGGCACATTGATGAACACGGGTTATTGAGGAAGACTCAGCATGGGTTCTGCAAGGGAAGAGCTTGCCTCACTAACCTGTTACATTTCTTTGAGGGGGTGAACAAACATGTGGACAAAGGAGACCCGATAGATGTTGTTTACCTTGACTTCCAGAAAGCTTTTGATAAAGTTCCTCATCAAAGGCTCCTTAGAAAGCTTGGGAGTCATGGAGTAAAAGGACAGGTCCTCTTGTGGATCAAAAACTGGCTGAGTAATAGGAAGCAGAGAGTGAGTATAAATGGGCAGTCTTCGCAGTGGAGGACGGTAAGCAGTGGGGTGCCGCAGGGCTCGGTACTGGGTCCCATGCTCTTTAACTTGTTCATAAACGATTTAGAGTTGGGAGTGAGCAGTGAAGTGGCCAAGTTTGCGGATGACACTAAATTGTTCAGGGTGGTGAGAACCAGAGAGGATTGTGAGGAACTCCAAAGGGATCTGTTGAGGCTGGGTGAGTGGGCGTCAACGTGGCAGATGCAGTTCAATGTGGCCAAGTGCAAAGTAATGCACATTGGGGCCAAGAATCCCAGCTACAAATACAAGTTGATGGGGTGTGAACAGGCAGAGACTGACCAAGAGAGAGATCTTGGGGTCGTGGTAGATAACTCACTGAAAATGTCAAGACAGTGTGCGTTTGCAATAAAAAAGGCCAACGCCATGCTGGGAATTATTAGGAAGGGAATTGAAAACAAATCAGCCAGTATCATAATGCCCCTATATAAATCGATGGTGTGGTCTCATTTGGAGTACTGTGCGCAGTTCTGGTCGCTGCACCTCAAAAAGGATATTATAGCATTGGAGAAAGTCCAGAGAAGGGCAACTAGAATGTTTAAAGAGCTGGAGCACTTTCCCTATGAAGAAAAGTTGAAACACTTGGGACTCTTTAACTTGGAGAAATGTCGACTGCGGGGTGACATGATAGAGGTTTACAAGATAATGCATGGGATGGAGAAAGTAGAGAAAGAAGTACTTTTCTCCATTTCTCAGAATACAAGAACTCATGGGCATTCGATGAAATTGCTGAGCAGACAGGTTAAAACGGATAAAAGGAAGTACTTCTTCACCCAAAGGGTGATTAACATGTGGAATTCACTGCCATAGGAGGTGGTGGCGGCCACAAGTATAGCCACCTTCAAGAGGGGTTTAGATAAAAATATGGAGCACAGGTCCATCAGTGGCTATTAGCCACAGTGTGTGTGTATATATAAAAATTTTTGCCACTGTGTGACACAGAGTGTTGGACTGGATGGGCCATTGGCCTAATCCACCATGGCTTCTCTTATGTTCTTAGTGTGGGGACAAGTAAAAAAGAGGACAGGAAAGTCACAAAAAATCAAAATGTAAATTGAAAGGTGGTAACACATTGCCAGGAAGCTTTTTTATGATGGCAGAAGAGTACGTATGGGTCGACGCATGGTGAACATGTAATCCCCTAATAAAAGACTACACTTTTTTTTCACATAGGCACTGTTCATGGTCACATATTGACATGTGTTGGATGTCGGCGGGATTAATGAGAAATGTTGAAGAAATTGAGATATTACCTAACACTTTCGCGGATCATAATCCAATAATGTTAGGATTGAAAGGAGGAAGGAAGGAATACAGATGGAAGATGAGCCCTATGTTAACAGGGAACAAGCAGTTTGTGGAATATGCAGAGCGAGAAATGAAATGGTTCTTTGAAATTAATAGTCAAAATGGAATGTCCCCCAAAATAGTCTGGGAAGCAAGTAAAGCTTTTTATAGGGGCTTGGTCATAAAATATAATGCCATCCAAAACTGGGAAAAAAGCAAGAAAGTGAAAAAACTGACAAACATGCTGAAACATAGAGAAAAACAATTGAAGGAGAAGCCTAGCATGGTAGAGGTCAAAATGAAATAAGAATGCTACAACGTAAAATACTATATTTGGATGAAATGGAAGAGAAAATGAGATTTGCAAAGCAACATATTTTTGAAAAGACAAATAAACCAGGAAGGTGGTTAGCATATAAAATCTGGAAGGAACAGGAAAAAAAGACTGATAAATGTTTTGAAATACAAAGAAAGGAAGGAGAAATATCTTTCACAGAACATTAAGCAATTTTTAAGGACTATTATACACAGTTATATAGTAGAACAGAAATTGATGAGTCTAAATAAAAAGAATATCTGACAACAATATCTTGAAAATTTCAAATAGAAGGCTGTAGTATGGTACTTTGGTTAATGGCTTTGTTTTACTGTTTTATTGTTTAAAAGTTGTAAATTGATGTATTTTAAAACTTAATCCTATGTTAGAACTTTTGTGTTGTGAGCTGCCCTGAAGGGTGGGATATAAACTAAATAAAATGAAATGAACAAGGGGTCTACCAATATTAAAAGAAGAACAGAAAGAATTGTTAAACAGTCCAATAACTATGCAGGAAATTGAGGAAGCATGGAATAAACAAAGGTTCTGATGGTCTTCCGGCTGAATATTACATTGCTTTTAAAGAATGTCTTTCACTCCCATTCAAACATCTGATGGAATATATATGGGCAAAAGCGGATCTACCAGAGACATTTGAATATAGTTCTTATTCCTAAAGAGAATACTGATTTGGAAGAAGTTAATTATAGGCCCATATCCCTCCTTAATGTAGACTATAAAATCTATGTAACCATCTTAGCAACTAGATTTAAAAAGATCTTGATAGATATAATACACCAAGTCCAATCGGGATTCCTCCCTAAGAGACAAATGAGAAACAACATGAGTTAAATGCCTTAGAATACTATGAAATTAATCCAGATAAGCAGGTGGCGCTGGTCCTATTTGACACAGAAAAAGCTTTTGACAACTTAAATTGGAATTTTTTGATAGAACAACTAAAAGTAATGGATTGTGGAGATGAGTTTATAAGAATGTTATAGACCATATATAGTAAACAAAAAGCTAAAATCATAGTGAACAGTGAATACACAGAGGAAATAAATTTATTAAAAGGTACAAGACAAGGATTCCCTCTATCCCCTCTGTTATTTATATTGTCATTAAAGGCTCATAGCATAACGATTAGGAAGAATAATGGTATTAAAGGACTTAAAGTGAAAGGGGAGGAATACAAAATACAAGCATATGCAGATGATGTTATATTGATTTTACAGAACCCATTGGAATCTATTGATGAAGTTTTAAAGGAGTTAAAAGAGTATGGTTAAGTGGCAGGCCTGAAAGTAAATAAGCGAAAATCTAAAATGTTAACAAAAAATATGACAGACTCGATGATGAAACAGTTAGTAGAAAAGGCTGGTTTTCAATGTGAAAAGAAGGTTAGGTATTTGGGAATACATTTAACTAATAAATGTAGTACAATTTATGAAAATAGCTATTTGAGGCTGTTAAAGGAGATATAAATAACTTTTAAAAAGTGGGGTAACCTGCAGTTGTCATTTATGGGTCATATTGAAGTAGTAAAAATGGTTATTCTCCCAAAACTTACGTTTCTATTTCAGACTATAAATATAGTGTTAAAGAAAGATTATTTTGCAAGATTAAACAAAATAATTATGTTTTTTTTATATGGCAGGGCATGAAACCCAGGATAAAATGTAAAATTTTGTGGGACAAAAAGGAAAATGGGGGACTGGGACTGCCAGACTGGGAAACATATTATATGGCTAATGCTTTGGTTTGGTTAAGTGAATGGGTGAGACTGGAGAACAAAAGAATCTTAGCAATAGAAGGACATGATCTCAAAGCAGGATGGCATGCGAATATGTGGTATATTAGCAAAGGGCATAAGTATTTTAGTAATCATTTGGTACGTAAGTCATTGTTGGATTGCTGGGAAAAAGTAAAAAAGAAAATATATAATAAGACCCCAAGATGGCTTTCTCCCAATGAAGCATCTATACAAACACAATTGTTTACAATGTCAAAGATTATGAGATATCAAGACTTATTAAATGAAGATGATACTCTAAAAACGGTTGAGAAGTTAGGGAACCAAGGCATAAAAATGGATTGGTGGTTAACAATGCAGATTAATGCAAAATTTAACAAAGACAAGCTAATTGGTTTTAATAAAGGAAACTTTGATTTTGACAAATTGTTAATGAGTAAGGAGGATAAACTAATAAAAAAAGTTTTATAACTATCTTATGTAACGGAAACTGGAGGATGAGACGGTGAAAGAAGTAATGATAAAATGGTCACAAAATCTGTGAAAAAATATAGACTTAGAGCAATGGGCACAATTATGGCAGATCAACTGTAAGATCACGAAGGCAGTACATTTTAGAGAAAATCTATTTAAGATGTTTCATAGGTGGTACATCACACCAGTTCAGTTAGCTAAAATATATCCAGGATTATTGCCAAATTGTTGGAAATGTGGTGAAAAAATTGGCACGTTCTATCATTTATGGTGGACATGCAAAAGGGTAAAAAAATATTGGATCAAAGTCTTTGAATTCCTTCAAGGAATGCTGAAAACGGTAATTCAGTTGAAGCCTGAAATTGTACTACTAAGTCTGGTTAAGAAATATGTGGTTAAGGAAGATGTTCATTTGATAATGCATGCTCTCACCGCCGCAAGAATGTTATATGCAAAATATTGGAGATTAGACAAAACTCCAAATATGGAAGAATTAATAGATAAGGTTTTACAAGCTGCAGATATACTCAAGGCAATAGTTAATGGGAAATCAAAAAAATTGGCAAGTCAAAGTTGGGAGAAATTATATGATTGGATACAAAATAGAGTCAAAGATGAGAAAAGCAAGTAAAGGGTTAAAAGTTGTAAGAAATGATTCATAGAGGATGAATATAAGAAAAAGGAATGGATGGATTGTAAGAATATTAAGTATTGTAGGAATTTAGGAAACAATCTACCTTTGCTCTCTGTTTTAATAATTTTGTGGATTTCTTATTTTATTGTTTTTGTTTATTTATTTGTAACTGGATTATGAAACAGGATGTATGGCATATAGATGTAATATAATGTATTTGAAGAATTTATAATCAATAAATTATTATTTTTTTTAAAAAAACATATGGTGATACAGGATTAAAATATTAAATTGAGAGACTTATTTTTCAATTGAATCAATAATGAGATGACATAAAATCTAGGATAGAAAAGCATTTATCTGGTAAAACAGAAGATCTAGGAAAAATTTTAAATTCTGAAAACAAAATGATGAAGCCAAAGCATAAATATTAGGATCAATGTTATTTTATAGTTTCCATGTTTTAGTTTTAAGAATCTATGTTTTTAAAAGCATTAGGAAATTTGAGTTTTATTCCTTACTCCAAAATTTATTTACTGTGATGCAGAACAATCTAAGAAATGTCTCCTGCATATTAATTAATATAAATTATGACAATAGGGATATGAAATGTCAGTTCAAATTCATTTTCTTTTTTCATTCGGTGATTTAAAAAATATTTTCTGGCACTTATCAAAGTTTGCACTTCAAAAAAATTCTTTTGGCCATTGTCTAAAATACTTCTAAAATTCAGATATGTGATATAAAACTTCCAGCTCCAGCAAAGGAAATTTCTGGAGACTTGGAGGGCAACACTTGAATTGGATTTCATAGTTTAATGACTGGAAGTAGATGGCTAAGTATTTAAAAATACATTAATGGTTCCATGTGTTCCAGTTCAGTCTCCCTCCCTGGTTGCCTTTTTAGCACTGATGCACTAGCACTGATTTTGCCAAGTCTAAAATCAGCACGTTATTTCAATTAAAGAGATCCCCCTCTCCAGTTTAAAAACAGATTAAGGAGCAAAAAGAAATCTAACAGCACAACATACAATGTTCAATAGTGGAAAAGAGCAAGAATCCAGCAGCACTTAAAATTTGTGGCAGAGCATGAGCTTTCATGAGTCACTGCTCACTTCTTCAGATAAAGCTAGAATGTGAGTCCATTGGTCTTTATATCTTGGAGAGTTGCATGATTTCAGATGCCAAATAACAATAACAGGTGTTGACAATGAGACAGGAAACCTAGGTCTCAGTTTAGTTCTAGAGGATGCATTGAGCTTCATTATAAATTGCAATTCAGCTGTCTCTCTTTCTAATCTCCCTTTGAAATTCCTTTGTAAGAGAACAGCTACTCCTAGGTCCGCAACTGAATGTCCTGAAGGTTAAATGTTCCCCCACTGGTTTTTGAATGCTGTGTTTTCTAAAGTCAGATTGATGCCCATTTATTATTTGCATCCTCCTGGATTGAATCCTCTTGGATCAAATTGAGACCTAGGTTTCCTGTCTCATTACCAGTGCAGGTGTCTCCACTCCTGTTATGTCTCTGAATATCATACCTAATCCAGTCAAGCCTGCTATTGTCATTTGGCATCTGAAATCCCTTTATAAAGTTTATATCTTTGGTACCTCATGTTATATTTTATGGCAAAATATGGCCTGGCCTGACATCCAGTCCTCATAACAAATGAATTCAACACCCTTTCTCTACAGTGGTAGTGGGACCAAAGCAGTTTACATCATTCTCCTCTCCCCCATTTGATTCACAAAACAACCCTGTGAGGTAGGCTAGGCTGAAAGTCAGTGACTGGTCCAAAAGTTAGCTTCCACAGCAAGAACCTGGTTCTGGCAGACCCTGTTCTGAAGCACTAACTGCTACAACACACTGGCTGTCATGGGGGTCTGCTGCTAAACAGGAGCAAGCAGCCAGGCCACGTTAAATTATGCCAGTCAGGTGGCATCAAGTCACTCAGGGGGTGCTGCCAGGTTTAGGGTAGCCAACCTCCAGGTGGAGCCTGTAGATCTCCTGGGATCACAACTGAATGTCAAACAACAGATCTGTTTTCCCCTGGAGAAAATAACTGCTTTGGAGGACTCTATGGCATTATATTCATCAGAGGCCTCTCCCTTCCCCAACTCCTGCCCTCCTCCAATTCCACCACAAAATTTCCAGGAATTTCCCACCAACCTGGAACTGGCAGCCCTAGTCAGGACTGGCCCCAATGAGTTCTCCCTTAAAGGCTTTTAGTGATATCTTTCAGACCAACACTGTCTCTATGATAACACCGTTAGTCTCCAGCACAGCATTCTCCCTCTGTCTCTTACTTTTCCTCCCCCCTCCCTCACACTCTCTCTAGCTTTTTCTCTGTATCTGGTCTGCTGTAATTTCCCCCATCTCTGGCTGCTTCATTCCAGAGGAGGAGAGGGAGGAGGCCTCAGCCGATTGAGGGAAGGCTTTCTCTGTTTCCCTCCTCCTCTCTCCCTCCCTCAAACCTATCGAGGGAAGGGTTTCTTTCTCTTCTCTGTGAAGCAGTGGCTTAATCCTTGACTGTCCTGGGGCTGGAGACTGGGGGTTGCTCTCCATTGAGATTGAGCAACAGGCAGCTCAGCCAGTGAGAGAGTAGGTGAATGGTAGCTAGTCTGTCTGGACTATTATAGGTGAGATTAGAGGGGCATACGAACATAAGAAAAGCTATGTTGGATCAGGCCAATGGCTCATCCAGTCCAACACTCTGTGCCACACAGTGCCCAATACACACACACAGTGGCTAATAGCCAATGATAGACATCTGCTCCATATTTTTATCCAATCCCCTCTTGAAGCTGGCTATGCTTGTAGCCACCACCACCTCCTGTGGCAGTGAATTCCACATGTAAATCACACTTTGGGTGAAGAAGTACTTCCTTTTATCCATTTTAACCTGACTGCTCAGCAATTTCATCGAATGCCCACGAGTTCTTGTATCGTGAGAAAGGGAGAAAAGGACTTCTTTCTCCATCCCATGCATAATCTTGTAAACCTCTATCATGTCACCCTGCAGTCGACATTTCTTCAAGCTAAAGAGCCTTAAGTATTTTAACCTTTCTTCATAGGAAAAGTGTTCCAAACCTGTAATCATTCTAGTTGCCCTTTTCTGCACTTTTTCCAAGCTATAATATCTTTTTTGAGGTGCGGTGACCAGAATTGTACACAGTATTCCAAATGAGACCGCACCATCGTTTTACACAGGGACATTATGATACTGGCTGAATTGTTTTCAGTTCCCTTCCTAATAATTCCCAGCATGGTGTTGGCCTTTTTTTATTGCAATCGCACACTGTCTTGACATTTTCAGTGAGTTATCTACCACGACCCCAAGATCTCTCTCTTGGTCAGTCTCTGCCAGTTCACACCCCATCAACTTGTATTTGTAGCTGGGATTCTTGGCCCCAATGTGCATTACTTTGCACTTGGCCACACTGAACCTCATCTGCCACGTTGACACTGTCGATGTATTGAGTCCTCCTTCCACAGCATGACAGGAGCAACAAGGAAGCAGGTGGATCTATCTGACAGGTCAGGTCAGAGTAACCTTGTCAGCAAGCCGGTTCTGGCTGGACTAGGACTAAGGGAAAGTACCTGCTGGAGTCAGCAAGTATATGGACTGCCTTGATTGGCTGACTTGTATATAAAAGGACTGCAATGCCTGTATGTAGTTCTCTCACTCGAGAGGTGAATGCTGGCGGAGCACTTTGTCGCTCAGATCTATGATTATCACCGCACTAGTTACACTGTATATATCTTGTAAATACACTGTGTTGATACTAGGTGCTGGGTTATGGGCCCAGCGTGGTTCCGCTGCGCAGAGGAGTGGTGAGAGCTGTCCGGATGTTGTGGTGGAGCCGGAGGCGAGAGAAGCCGTGGAGGACAAAGGCGAGGATTTCCAGCTATCTCTTTCTGAGAGTGAGGGGGAGGACGGCAGCCAGCTGTCCGGAGGAGTTGGTGAGATGGCTCAGCAACAGCTTGCTGTGGCCTTGGAGAAACTGACGTCTGCCAACTACGCTGTATGGAGCTTGAGAATGGAGCATTTCCTAAAGTGTGAGGGTCAATGGCTATTCGTGAGTAACCCCCCTGCTGTATTATCTCCAGCTGAGACTGTGTTGGCTGAAAAAGCACTTGCAAACATAGTGCTGGCTGTTGGAGATGACCAGCTTATCTATGTGCGAGGCAAGGACTCTGCGAAGGCTGCATGGGATGCACTCAGTGGTGTGTATGTTAGAACTACTGCAGGCTCCCTAATGGCCTTGACGCGTAAGATGTTCCGTACGCTGATGCCGGCTGGAGGGTGCGTAAGGCAGCACATTAAGGACTTGACTGACTGTTTTGTTGAGCTAGAGACCTGGGGGAAGGTGATTGCTGACGATGACAGGGTCTATATACTGTTATCATCCCTCCCGCCGGAGTTCTCTCCACTCATTACTTCGTTGGAGATGGTGGACATGGCTGCACTAACGATGGAGTATGTGTGTGCCCATCTTTACGACTACGAGCAGCGAGTGGCAGCTGTTATCCATCCAGGAGTGTCGGCTGGTGAGCGTGTGTCTGCAGGAGCATCTGGGAAAGTGTCCAGAGAGGAGCCGGTCCGTGCTGCTGGCAAGCAGCCAAAGCCTGAGATAGAGCCTAGAGCGTTGGCCGTGAGGCGCTGCTAGAGATGTGGGTCTGCATCTCACCTCTTGTGTGCTTGTCCCGAGGCTGGGAGGCGACGTCATCAGGGGCAGAGGAGTCAGATTACCACAAGCAGCTGTGAGGAGGAAGCTCGGCTGGTTACGTCATCAGCAGCGAGTGCCGGGTCGCAGTGGATTTTAGACTCTGGTGCGACATGTCATCTCTGCTATGAGAGAAGTCTGCTGCGAGACATTAAAAGCTCCAATCTCTCCCACGTGTGGCTAGCTGATGGGTCGTCGGCTGCTGTGCATTGTGTGGGAGGTGTTGACTTTCCCTCATTAAGCTGTAAGCTGGAAAATGTACTGTGTGTTCCCACTCTAAGATCGAACTTAGTGTCAGTGCTTTAAATGATGAAGGCTTTGAAGTGCTGTTCACCAAAAGGTGCTGTAAAATTATTGGAGGTGGGGGAAAGTTGCTGGCTACTGGCATCAGGGTTCAACATGTTCATGTGCTTAGGAGTGCGTCTGTCAATGCAGCTCAGGTCACCAATGTGCCAGTGCATGACAGATGTATTCATTTAATTCACTGCAGGCTGGGGCACTGTGGCTTTCATGCCCTAAAGAAAACCCTGCAAATGATGCCAGACCTAAAAGTCAAGCCATGTAAATGCTTTTTAGACTGCCAGGTCTGTAAGAAGACAAAAAGCAAGGCTTGTGCTGTTGCAAAGCAAAGCTCTAGGGAGACAAAGCAGGCTCTAGAACTGCTTCATCTAGATGTCCTGGGGCCTTTCCCCAGGAGCCATTCGGGGAACCGGTTTTGCTTAGTTGTGACCGACGACCACTCAAGGTTCTCATGGGTGTTCTCAATGCAACATAAGTCGGATGTGTTTAAATGCTTTACACAGTGGGCAAAGGCTGTGGAAAGGCAGCTAGACTTAAAAATAAAAACAGTTCAGTCAGACCGTGGGGGAGAGTTCACCTCAAATAACTTTAAAAACTGGCTAGAAAGCAGAGGGATTGCTCAGAGGCTAGCAAACCCAGCAACCCCCGTGGAAAATGGCCTAGCAGAGAGGCATGGTGCCATCCTTCAAGGGTATATGTATGCCATGTTGGAAGATGCTAATCTGCCATTTACGTATTGGGCTGAAGCTATACATTCTGCAGCCTATACATGTAACAGGGTATGGACTAGGGCTACAAATGACATACCATATCGAAGGTTGTATGGAAAACTGCCTAACTTGAAATTTCTAAAGGTGTTTGGTACCCGGGCATGGGATAATATTCCTTTAAAGAACAGAAGAAAGGGAGGTGACCGGGCGAATTGCCTGACTTTCCTGGGCTACGAGCCAGGAACAAAATCTTATCGAAAATTACCTACAGCCGTTCAGCAAATTTTAATGAACAGAGCAGCTGGGCAAAACTGCACGGCTCTGAAAATGAAACTGTTTTGCTGCCGTGTTCAGACAGCAGCTCTGGGGCAGAGCAACGGGAGATAAAACAAGAGCCAGAATCTCCAGCTCAGGAGGTGGTATCGTCAGAACCTCCAGCTCAGGAGGTGGTAACGAGTGAGCCCAGTACAAGTGAGGGGCCACGGGTGTCCTCCAGAGCAACAAAAGGCATTCCTCCAGCTAGATATGGGTTTACAGAAGTGAATTCATTCAGTGTGCCAGAGCCTAACTCATTGCAGGAGGTGTTAAAAAAGAGGGCAGCAGAATGGCAGGCTTGGTGCTCAGAGCATAGAGCACAGCAAAGTGAGGCTATGACAAAGTGTCTGAACTCAGTACCAAACCAGGACTAGAGTGTAAAAAATAAGTACCTGGGTTTGGGGGGAAATGGCAAAGTGCAGAGTGCATGATAAAATACTGCTGACTTGTGCACAATGTATCTGAATGTGAATGAACATTGTAAGCATTGGAAAAGTTGTAAAATTCCTGGGTATGCTATGTACGTCGGACTAGGAAGTGTGCCGGTGTATTGAGTCCCTCTTCCACAGCATGACAGGAGCAACAAGGAAGCAGGTGGATCTATCTGACAGGTCAGGTCAGAGTAACCTTGTCAGCAAGCCGGTTCTGGCTGGACTAGGACTAAGGGAAAGTACCTGCTGGAGTCAGCAAGTATATGGACTGCCTTGATTGGCTGACTTGTATATAAAAGGACTGCAATGCCTGTATGTAGTTCTCTCACTCGAGAGGTGGATGCTGGCGGAGCACTTTGTCGCTCAGATCTATGATTATCACCGCACTAGTTACACTGTATATATCTTGTAAATACACTGTGTTGATACTAGGTGCTGGTGTGTGGCTCACCTTCTTTCCAGAGTTTACCCTTGTACAGTTCCCTATACCTCCCTCTGCACACACACGCACCGATAGACGCCCACTCACCCAGCCTCAACAGATCTCTTTGGAGTGCCTCACAGTCCTCTCTGCCTCTCACCACCCTGAACAATTTAGTGTCATCTGCAAACTTGGCCACTTCACTGCTTACTCCCAACTCCAAATCATTAATGAACAAGTTAAAGAGCATGGGACCCAATACTGAGCCCTGCGGCACCCACTGCTTACCATCCTCCACTGCAAAGACTACCCATTTATACTCATTCTCTGCTTCCTATTAATTAGCCAGTTTTTGATTCACAAGAGGACCTGTCTTTTTACTCCATGACTCTCGAGCTTATTAAGAAGCCTTTGATGAGGAACTTTATCAAAAGCTTTCGGGAAGTCAAGGTAAACAACATCCATTGGGTCCCCTTTGTCCACATGTTTGTTCACCCCTTCAAAGAACTGTAACAGGTTAGTGAGGCAAGATCTTCCCTTACAGAACCCATGCTGAGTCTTCCTCAATAACTTGTGTTCATCAATGTGCCTACTCATTCTGTTCTTAATAATGGTTTCTACCAACTTTCCCGATTTTGAAGTCAGACTAACTGGTCTGTAATTTCCCGGATCTCCTCTGGAACCCTTTTTAAAGATGGGGGTGACAGTTGCTATTTTCCAGTCCTCAGGAACGGAGGCAAATTTCAATGAAAGATTATATATTTTTGACAAGAGATCCACTAGTGCACCTTTGAGTTCTTTCAGAACTCTTGGATATATGCCATCCGGACCTGGTGACTTATTAGTTTTTAATTCGTCAATCAGTTGTAGGACCTCCTCTCTTGTCACCTCAATCTGACTCAGGTCTTTCAACACCCTTTCCAAAATTAGTGGTTCTGGAGGGGGCAAACACTTCTCATCATTCACAGTGAAGACAGAGGCATAAAATGCATTCAGCTTCTCAGCCATTTCCCTATCCTCCTTCAGTAATCCTTTTACTTGGGGGGGGAGGGGTGGGCTCCCTCTTGGGTATCCTGCCCCCCCAGGGAAAGTGTATGCGCAATACATAACCTCTCCTTTCCTGGTGTAGTGAACGCCGCGTGGTCACTGTCCGGCTATGCCTGGCAGATGGTCACTGCAATGGCCTCTCCTGCATTACTGCATCCGTGGCAACACCTTCCCGCTGGTGTCCCCCCCCCTGTTTCTCACAGAGTTTGCCACGTCATGGTGTGACCGAATGTCCGGCGGTATAACTGGATGGGCAGGCTGGGCTCACCAACCTCGCCAGCCAAGAGAAGGAAAACTCTAACATCAAACCCGGGCAGATAGAGCTCGTTAATGTAACACCTACCACCTGGAGGACTCGCTGCCGGCGTCCCGGCTTACTGGGCCATGGCAGATGACTCCAAGGTGATAGGGTGGAGCAAGTACTGCGCACACTGTGCTTCACCTAAAAATTCCTCTGTGCAGGCCTGAAGGGCATATCCACATCCACAACACACCAAGTCCTGCAGCGATGGGCAAGGGGCAAAACGGCAGGTGGAAGATGCCACTGGAAGCCACAGTCCCGATCCTGCATGTAGGCGGTTCAGGGTATTGGTCGCCTGATGCTGACCCGGAGACGAAAGCATTTTTCGGCAGCACCCTGAACAACCAAGCAGCCTTATCTAGGGACAGCACTGCTTGCTCCAGATGGAGAGGGGCCTAGAAAAGGTGGCCTAAACAAAGCTCGTCTCCCCCACCCCAGTTGGCTAGCCGCGGTCTATGGGCATCGTTACTTGCGGACAAAAATAACAAAGAAAAGGCATGCACCTGCCTCACAAAGTGTGCAAAGACTAAAGCTTGCGTGTTGGAACATCAGAACCATGCTTGACACAGTAGACAGTGGTCGCCCTGAACGATGCTCTGCTCTAATTGCCCACGAACTTCTCAGGTTGAATATTGACATAGCAGCTCTCAGTGAGGTCCATTTCCCCGAGGAAGGTAGTCTTCAAGAACATGGTGCTGGCTATACCCTCTACTGGTTGGGTAAGTCAAAGGCTGAGAGCCGCCTTTCTGGCGTTGGCTTCATGGTCAGGAACTCCATTGCCTCCAAACTCGAAAACCTGCCAACAGGTCACTCAGATCACATCATGTCCATGCATCTCCCACTTCAAAACAAGCAGCATGCAACACTCTTCAGTGTGTATGCCCCAACCCTTCAAGCAGATCCTGCAGAAAAGAACAAGTTCTATGCTGATCTACGCAACTCGTACGGAAGACCCCTACAGAGGACAAGGTGATCATCCTTGGTGACTTCAATGCCAGAGTAGGTAAAGACTCGGAGGCCTGGAAAGGAGTACTTGGCAAACACGGCATTGGTAACTGCAATGATAACGGGCGCCTCCTGCTAGAATTCTGCACGGAGCACCAGCTCACCATCACCAACACTATGTTTCAGCAGAAGAACAGCCTGAAGACAATCTGGATGCACCCACGGTCCAAGCACTGGCACCTTATCGACTACATTCTGGTGCGCCAGAGAGACCTTCGAGATGTCTTACACACCCGAGTAATACCCAGTGCGGAATGTCATACGGATCATCGTCTTGTACGCTGCAATCTCCGTCTTCACTTTAAACCCACACCCAGGAGAGGAGGTATCCCTCGGAGGAAGCTTCAGGTTGGCAGCCTTCAGTCAGCTGAAGTTAAAGCTGCCTTCCAGGCAAAACTCCAGTCAAGAATTGAGGACCCCAGTTGCCCCACAGACCCTTCTCCAGAAGCACCCTGGGAACACCTAAAAACTACCATCCTGTTGATCTCTGAAGAAGTCCTCGGGTTCTCCACAAGGAATAACAAGGACTGGTTTGACGAGAACAATCAAGAGATGAAAGAATTACTGGCAAAAAAGAGATCTGCCTACCAAGCACATCTTGCTCAGCCCTCCTGTCCGGGGAAAAAAGCAATCTTTCGCGCTGCATGAAGCAAACTCCAGCGCAAGCTTCGAGACATTCAGAACGAGTGGTGGACCAAGCTTGCAGAGAGAACCCAGCTGTGTGCAGACACTGGTGATTTAAGAGGGTTCTACGAAGCCCTGAAGGCAATATATGGCCCATCATATCAGGCTCAGAGTCCCTTGCGTAGTGCAGACGGCCAAGTGCTCCTCACAGACAAGGCATCCATACTGAACCGGTGGTCGGAGTATTTTCAGGTTCTCTTCTGTGCCAACCGCGTAGTTCAAGATTCAGCAATCCACCTCACCCCACTTCAACCAGTGAAAACAGGGTTGGATGAGATCCCCACCCTAGAAGAGACTGTTAAAGCCATCAAGCAACTGAAAAGTGGCAAGGCAGCGGGAGTTGATGGAATCCCACCAGAGATCTGGAAGCATGGGGGCACAGTACTACATAGCACACTTCACAAAGTACTTGTCACCTGCTGGGAACAAGGCAAACTACCACAGGACTTTTGCGATGCAATCATCATCACTCTACACAAGAACAAAGGGGAAAAGTCAGACTGCTCCAACTACCGGGGGATAACCCTGCTCTCCCTCGCAGGCAAAATCCTTGCCAGAATACTCCTGAACAGACTGGTGCCCACCATTGCAGAAGAACTCCTCCCAGAGAGCCAGTGCGGTTTCAGAGCTAACAGGAGCACCACCGACATGGTATTTGTTCTCAGGCAGCTCCAAGAGAAATGCAGGGAACAGAACAAGGGTCTATATGTGACTTTTGTCGACCTTACCAAAGCTTTCGATACCATTAGCAGGAAAGGCCTGTGGCAAATCTTGGAATGTTTAGGATGTCCCCCAAGGTTCCTCAGCATGATCATCCAGCTACATGAAGACCAGCGAGGCCAAGTCAGACACTGCAACGACCTCTCGGAGCCCTTCCCAATAGGCACAGGTGTAAAGCAAGGCTGCGTTCTCGCGCCAACTCTCTTTACGATCTTCTTTAGCATGATGCTTCAAAGAGCTGCAGTAGATCTAGATGATGACGATGGTGTCTACATCCGCTATCGCACCGATGGCAGCCTGTTCAACCTGAGGCGACTAAAGGCTCACTCCAAGACAATGGAAAAACTTATCCGAGAGCTACTGTTTGCTGATGATGCTGCACTCGTCTCCCACTCGGTATCAGCTCTGCAGCATATGACGTCCTGCTTTGCAGAGGCTGCCAAGCTATTCGGCCTAGAAGTTAGTCTGAAGAAGACAGAAGTTCTCCACCAGCCTGCACCCCGGGAAGATTATCACCCTCCCTGCATCACTGTGGGTGAATCAGTTCTGAAGACAGTCCAGCAGTTCAGCTACCTGGGGTGCATCATGTCCTCAGATGGCAAGATTGACAAGGAGATTGACAACAGGCTGGCAAAGGCAAACCGTGCATTTGGCCGACTGCACAAAAGAGTGTGGAGCAACAAGCATCTGAAAAAAGGCACAAAGATCAATGTTTACACAGCGGTTGTGATGACAACCCTCATCTACGGCTCCGAATCGTGGGTTTTATACCGTCATCGCCTGCGTCTCCTTGAGCGCTTTCACCAGTGCTGCCTTCGCACCATCCTCAACATCCACTGGAGTGACTTTGTGACCAACACTGAAGTCCTCAAGAGGGCGGAGGTTACAAGCATCGAGGCACTGCTGTTGAAGACGCAGCTGCGCTGGGCAGGGCATATTTCTAGGATGGAAAACCACCGCCTTCCCAAGATTGCTCTGTATGGCGAACTTTCCACCGGCCATTGAAATAGAGGGGCACCAAAGAAGAGGTACAAGGTCTCCTTGAAGAAATCCCTTGGCATCTGTCGCATCAACCATCACCAGTGGTCTGACCTAGCCTCAGATCGCAAAGCATGGAGGCACACCATCCACCAGGCTGTCTCTTCCTTTGAGAACGCACGCATAGCTGGTCTTGAGGACAAAAGGAGATTGAGGAAGAATCGCACTGCTACAGCACCAACCCCAAATCAGACTTTTCCCTGCAGCCACTGTGGCCGGATCTGCCTGTCTTGCATTGGTCTTGTCAGCCACCAGCGAGCCTGCAGCAGACGTGGACTACTGCACTCTTCTTAAATCTTCGTTCGTGAAGTCAAGCCGAGACAGAGAGAATCCTTTTACCCCTTCGTCATCCAAGGGCCCCACTGCCTCCCTGGCTGGTTTCCTGCTTCTAATATGGGGCAACTGAAGGTAACGGTTTAAAACAGCATAGGTATGGTTATAGCTCCTTCTGCAGGCTGCTGTGGTTCTAACTAGAGCTGAAACAATGCATGAAAGGAATAGAGGAGAATATAAAACTAAGGTGTGACTGTGGTAGGTTTTGGCCCAGAGACTGCAGCATATCCAATTCTGAAGGTATCTTGTGGAAATCTGCTTTACATAGGATCCAGAAAGACATCTGAGTTGACTAATACAAGGGTAGCATTTTGGTTTAAAAACTGAAAATTGAACTTTTGTATTGAATAAATCAGATTTTTTAAAATCTTGCTAACAATCTCCCATTTTTAACATTTCTTTTTTCCCTTCCAAAAACTAAGATGCCACACCTCAATGGATAACATAGCAAACTTTTAATTTGTTTTGTATTTTCTGGTACTGGCTCTCAGAAAAGTTCAGGAGCTGCGCTCCTTTGAGCTTCCACTGAATCTGAGGCCTGCTCAGGACCAAATGGAAATTCTTGTGTAGGGATAAATTGAAAATAGTTTAGTTTTAGAAACTGATGTCTCATCATGTTGATTTTAATGTATTATATATGATTTTAATGCTAGTTTTGGGCATTCACATTTTCATTCATGGACTATTAACCCTTACCAATATTATAAGGGTTGCCGGATGCCTCCTGGCTAGGGCTGTAAAATCTAGGTTGGGAAGCTCCTGGACATTTGGAGATGGAGCCTGGGAAGGACAGGAACCTCAATGAGCTACAATATCATAGAAACCATCCTCCAAAGCATCCACTTTGTCCAGGGGAACTGATCTCTGGAGTCTAGAGATAAGCTTTAGTTCCAAGACATGCCCAGATCCCACCTGAAGGCTAGCAAACCTATTTATTAAAAAGGGTGGCATCCAGTTAAGATTTACCTGTAACTGTGGCAAAGAGAATGAGGTCTCCGCAAGCCCGCTGCTTCGCAGCGTGGCTGAGGGGACTTTTTGCCTCCCTTCGGAGGGAGAGCAGCAACGTCGACGCCTTCCTGAGGCGCGTTTTTTGAGTGGGCGGGGCTTCAGCGCTGTTTCTGAAGCCCCGCTCGTCGTCGTGTCAGTCTCCACGGCGTTGTCGGTCTCTGAGGAGCGTGCTTGCACGCTCTGAGTGCTGTGAGGCTGTTTTTCGGCTGGGAGGCTTGAGCGCATCATTCCTTTGCAGCTGTGATTGTCGTGGGACGTTGTGGTTTGAAGCGTTTCTCCCTTTGAAGCGTTTTGGTGACCTGAGGGTTCTGCTTGATTGGGCTCCCTTACTAGCCTTTTGGTGGTGGGGGTTGCCTTCTGGGCGGTTGGGGGCTTCTGCCTTTCAGGCTCCTGGGTGCAGTGGTCTTTGCTACCCCCCCCCCCCCACTTCTTTCACACTCACCTACACAGTAAGGTATTTCTCCCTTTGAAGCGTTTTGGTGACCTGAGGGTTCTGCTTGATTGGGCTCCCTTACTAGCCTTTTGGTGGTGGGGGGTGCCTTCTGGGCGGTTGGGGGCTTCTGCCTTTCAGGCTCCTGGGTGCAGGGGTCTTTGCTACCCCCCGCCACTTCTTTCACACTCACCTACACAGTCAGGTATTTGGGTTTTGTTTTGTTTTGTTTTTTTCTAGAAGTTTGGGAGGTCTTTGGTGGCTGTAGTTCCAGGGCTGGGTGCCTAGCTGGGCCATTTGTTCAGCACCAGGAGGTTGCTCTTTTGTGCTTCTTTCTGGTGTAGGGCGGCCATTTTGGATCCTTCCTTTCCCATTATTTCTGGCTTTTGTGGGCCATTTTAGGTGGGTGAAGCGGCGGCCATTTTAGAGGGCTGTGGATCGGCGGACACTTTAGAGAGTGGTGTGGCGGTGGACATTTTGGGGGCAGGTGGACTGTTCGCCTTCAACACCCCCCCCCACCCCCCATTTTTGTTTTGGCTGTTCTTGTAGGGCTAGCTGCCTTGAGGTATTATTTCTCCTTTGGATTTTAATTCTTGCTGCGCTGTCTAGCTTAGCATGTCGGGCCGTAAGGGTTCGGGTAAATCCAAGGGGAAGCAGCCAGCCCCTAGGGCCCCCAAGCCACCGAAGCGTCCGCTGCCTCCCTCATCTTCTGATGAGGAAGGAGAGGACGTTGTCAATGCAGTCATTTTTCAGCGACTGCAGGCATTAGAGTGGGCATTGGGCATTCCACCTTCCCAGAGGCCCAATAAGGGACGGGTTTCCAAAAGGACGTTGCAGGCTGATATACTGACCCGCTTGTCTCTTTTAGAGGGCAGATCAGCAGCGGCTGCTGATGGTACTGTGGGGCTTGTAGGCCTGGACGTCGGTGCTGGCCCATCGTCGGGTGCCGGTGGTGCTGGGTCTGCTTTGGTGCCTGCCGTGCCTTCTGGTAAGTCTGGGAATGGCTTCCTGCCTCACATGGGGCCTGTATGGCCGTGGGGTGCCTGGGGGTCTGCTGGCACTGGTGGGGTTGGCTCTTCACTAGGGGCTGCTTCTGCTACAGGTTTAGAGCAGCCAGGTAACTGGACGGGGCCTCAGGGTCAGTGGGGCATGTTGGGTCATTGGCCTGGGGCCGGGCAGCAGGGGCCGGGTGGGGTTTGGCCTGGCATTTGGGGTTGCCCTTCTCCCTATAGGGCGGTGCCATTCAGTGCTATGCCTTCTGGCGAGGTCGCCTTACCTTTAGGCGATCACTTGCTGCCCGCTACTAAAGAGAAAATCTTAAAGGGAGAATACGTGGACGTATTCTCTCTTTTATATAGAGAGCTGGAGAAAAAGGACAAGGAAAAGCTAGACGACAAAGATAAGGAGAAGCTTAGGAAACGGAAGATTGACCGGACCTGGGCCAACTGGCTTCCTGGGTTTCTGATATATGCGGGAGTCATTGCTCGGGCTCGCCTTGATACAATATTTGGACATCATATACAAAGGGTATACGATGTTCAGTGGCCCTGCCTGGAGCCAGTATGATCAGGAGTTCAGGATGAGGGCCGCCTTGTACCCTTCACTCCCGTGGGATCGGATTCACCAGCAGTTGTGGCTGCAGGTGATGTCACCGGCGCTGCCCAATTTGGGGGACCGATCCGACAGCGGTCACCTCGTATCTAAGGGCTCCGCTTCTCTTTCTGGTGTGTCGTCCTCCTCCCACAGTGTCGCGGGGCAAGCGGTTCTGTCCCGCTTGCTCTGCTGGGAGTTTGTGTCTCAGGGGGCTTGCAGTCGTAAGGACTGCCACTTTAAGCACATTTGCCCCTTGTGTGCTGGCCCTCACTCCTTCAACGACTGCCCCAAAGTCCGATCCTATAAGGGTCAGAGAAAATCAGGCGGGGGTTCTTTCCAGCCTGGTAAAGGGTCCCAGCCCGATAAGGGTGGGGCCCCTTAGTGATAGGCCTCCTAGTTACCCATGTAGGGAGGACAGTCGTTATCTTTTGAATGGTTTCAAGTTAGGTTCAGGATTCCTTTTCAAGGTCCCTGGGGACCTACTTGGTCCAAGTACCTTAGTTCAGTTGTGGGTTTGGAACATATAGTGAGGAAAAAATTGCTAAGGAATTTGGCTGAGGGCAGGATTTTGGGCCCCCTTTTGCCAGTCCTCCGGTTGGTAATTTTAGGGTTTCCCCGTTAGGAGTTTTGTGCCATAAGAAAGCATCTGGTGAATTTCGTTTGATTCACCACCTTTCTTATCATAGGGGTTCATCTTCAATGATGGCATACCTGAGGAGCTTTCCTCCGTTAGGTATACCTCATTTGATCAGGCGTTGGGTCGTTGTGCTCAGTTGTTAGCCGGCTTTGTTGAGCTGGCCGCTGAGTGGGGCGTGCCTTTGGCCGAGGAGGAAGCTGAGGGCCCGGCCCAACGCCTTGTTTTTCTAAGGATCGAGCTAGAGACTTTGGAACAGTCATCTAGGATTCCTGAGCCAAGCTGCTGGATTTGAAAGAAAGAATTAATTCTTTTCTGTGTGGAAAGAAGGTTACGTTGCTTGAACTGCAGCAGCTGGACCAGGGTTACTAGCAGCAGGAGGGAGGACCTGCGGATGTGGCAGGAGTTTTTGGTATCTTTTAATGGGGTTTCTTCTTGGAGAGAGGACATGAGGCTTGAGGTTGAGCTTCTGGTCATGTCTGAGGCTGCTGGGTCACTGGGTTTTGGGGTCTACTTCCGTGGACATTGGTGCATGGAAGAGTGGCCGGAGTTGTGGGTCAGGCCGGTTTGACCAGGGACCTTATGTTTTTGGAATTCTTTCCTATTTTAGTTGCGGTTTGGCTGTGGGGGAAGGATATAGTCGATTGCACCGTTCAATTTTGGTGCGATAACATGGTAGTGGTTCATGTTATTAATTCCCTTACATAAGGCTTTGGGGTTCAAATTGGAAACAGCAGATTTTCGTATTCGAAAGATGCTGGAGGGGCGGTCCAGGGTGGCTGGGCCTATGCTTGATGCTATGCTTGATACTAGGGCCCCAGTGTCTCCTGTGATCCTTCGGGGTTTAAAAGGGGGCTTGGAGTGCAGGGTGTTCGTCTCATTTTGAAGTAGTTTTGTTCCACGCAGCCTCTCTAGTGGCCTTTTTTGGGGGGGGGGGGGCTCTGGGGGTTAGTGAGCTGGTTGCAAGCTCCAAGAGTGATGTTTCAGGTAGGGCGTTGTTGTTGGGGGATGTTACGTTGCTGGCAGGTTAGCTGGTCCTTACCGTTTGGCGATCTAAAACGGACCAGGAGGGCACGGGGACTGTGCTGGAGTTGGGTTCATGTTCGGAAGCTGAGCTTGCCCAGCTGTTGCATTGGCCGCCTATGTGGCTGTGCGGGGGCACTGCGAGAGATTGCTGTTTTGTCATGTGGGAGTGGTCCCCTGACAAAGCATCAATTTGGGGCTGTGACGTCGAAGGCTTTAGCCTTGTTGGGTTGTCTGGAATGAGGTTTGGTACCCGTTCCGTTAGATTTGGGGCAGCTTATGCAGCTGCTGCCTTGGGTTATTCCGCTTCAGCCATCCAACGCTTTGGCCGTTGGCGTTCAGGCTTACAAAGGTTATATTCGCCCTTTGCTCCGCTAATGAGTTTTAGTTGGGGCTGGGGGGTGCTTTGACGTTTGGTTTGTATAACTGGTCTGTCTCTTCCTTTTAGATGCTGTGGTTCCTGGCCAGAGGAGCAGAGTTCTCATCTGCGGGCACTGTTATGTGTTTTGGGCTGCACATCAAGCTCGGAGAACTGCTGTTGGCTCTCAGCTGGGGCTCAGCAAACATGTCACGATAGAATGGAGGGGGCGCCGGGGTCTTCAGTGGCCTGGCTGGCTCCCCCTCTTGTTTCAGGGGTCTGGGGCCCCTCCTCCGCAGGTATTGATTATCCACCTGGGAGGAAATGATCTCGGGCTGATTAAAGGCAAGGCGTTGATCTTGCAGGCCTGGGATGATTTCAGGTACATAAGGAACAGATGGCATGGGAACATTATAGTGTGGTCGGCCATGATTCCGCGCTTGGTGGCGCAGTGCCTGGAATCCAGCGGGGTTGGAAAGGGCTCGTTACCGAGCAGATAAAGAAATTTGCAAGGTTTTGGAGGGTGGCTTGGGCCATTATTTGCCCCATCTGGATATTTCTAAGGAATGTCCTGACCTCTACAGAGGGGATGGCGTGCACCTCTTGGAAAAGGGTAATATGCTTTTCCTGAGAGATTTGCGGCAAGGGCTTTTGTTGGTTTTGGGGCTTTCTGTGGGTGCTAAGCCCTAAGTAGAGACTTGGCCTTAGTGGTGGCAGGTTCCACGGGGTTTATGGCACCAGGCGGCCTGGGGAGGACCGGTTAGCCTCCCCCTTTTGGGGAGTTAGGGGTCTGGCAGGATCAACCTTGGGTGTGGCTCGAGGTTGGTGAATCCAGACTGTCCTGGAGACTCGATTGGATGGGTGCCTTTCGCTGAGACTCGCGTCTGGTGTTTGGGCCCTCCGGTGCGAGCCTCCCTGCTGGGCCTGCCTGACGGGAGCTGTGGGTCACAGCTCCGGCTGGGGGGCCGGGTCTCTCGCCCGCTGAAAAAGGCAGGGGAGCGGTCTGAGGAGACCCCTGGCCCTGACCTGGCCGCAGTTCGGTTGCCCTTGCCGTTGTTGTTTATTTTAATAAAAGTGGCCCATAGTTTCACCAATCTAACTGTGTCCGTCTCTTTATTCCGACTTGGGGGGCAAATGTAAGCATGACGGACCATGAAAAAAGTAGCTTAGATTTCCTTTTTAAGGACATTTTTCAAGAAACCCAGTTTTTACAATGTTTACACTGTAGACTCAATGGCCGTGTACATAGCTCAGTGTGACAATTTCATTTACAAACATCAGGAAGCTGATCAAACATACTGTCATGAATTACTAAGAATCTTGCCTAAAAATTACTAAAAAAATTACCCACCATTTTGTCAGTACATCCACAAATTGTTACCAGCACAGTCAATTGTTCAATAACATGGCCCTTTGCATTTGTACTCTTCACATATATTTGATCATGAAAAAAGCAGCTCCACACACACTCTTTCCATTGCTTCCCACATGTCTCTTTTCCTGGTCTGCTTGTCACACTCCCTAAGTGCATAAAATTTGCATCTCACTACATTTCACAGCTCAATGTGAAATGTTTCTTTCTGTCCTTCATATCTACTTGGTTCAGTGTTAATTAATGGAAAAACCAGGAGAATAACTGCCCCTGAAAAATGCAAGCTTGCATGTTCTCACATTGCCTCATGGAAATATTTTTTACCATCCTCCCACAATAGCTTATTTAAATGATGCCTCTTGTATGTTTAAGTATGAAGAGTGGTCAAAGTAAGAGTGATCAATACGCAAAAAGTAAATTATTGTAGTGACACAATCATGTCTCTGGGGGATATACATGTTCTTCAGTGTTAATGTAAATTCTGTCTGCCAAAACTACAACAAGATAAGTTACATATGCAGCTTATGTATGAAGACATGATCTGCCCATGATCTGGTAGATGTCAAAGCAATTTATGAAAGATAGGATGCAGAAGCAGTTAACAGCCTCAGTATTGCACACAGGTACCAAGCTGCTTAATGTGGTGTCTGAACTTCAAGCAAAACATTGGAGCAATCTGCTCAGGGGTTCACAAATAAATAATTATTTTGATGAGTTTGAATGACAGTCCTTTTTAAAAAATGTTCTCTGTATCCCTAATAATGTTGAAAGTACAAACTTAGCCATTAAGTTGTACTGAAAGATGTTGCTAATCTTATTTATAATTAATATACATTAAAACATTTATTGAAACATTAATATCCCACCTCCCCACATGGTTCAAGGCAGTTTACAATAATAGTTTAAAACATTTTCAGTTTTAAAAACAAAAATGAAACAGCAAACTTTTCTATCTTCCCTTTGTTAAAATAGTAGAATCCAGTGCTACTACTTTCATTGGCACATGAGCAACATCTCTGCTTGGATTTCATGCCATGATCCTGCATAGCAAAGCTATTTCTACATTGCACTGGCAAAAAACTATGTTGCCCTTTTGTGCACCACTTAATACAGGGTTCTAGTTCAACTTGAAAATCTTCATTTTGCATTTGCTTTTCCTTGCCCCTTGTATTGAGTCTTATTTTTGCACTGTGTTCCATTTTCTTGTGCCAAATCTCATCATTAAAATATTTGCTTTTCCCATGTAATATGTAGGTCAGATGCATATAAATGAAATATAAAATGGTTTAAAAGAAACAAAATAAACCAAAGCAACAAAAGAATTATCATTAACAATGGAAATTAGGCACACTGAAACCAATTACAGTGATAATATACAGAATCAAAGAGAACTGAAAATGGCCCACTTTGGTTCATATGAAAGAGACAGATGCAGAATCATGTATCAACCATAGGAAATTAGCATATGTGTTTCTTGTTATCATTTTTAGTGAAGGATATAATTTGTGAAGGATATTTTTATCAATTAGAACTAGTCTTGAAATGATATTGGAACATAAAATGCTAGCATTCTTGGTTCAAGGAAATACCATTTTGATGTGCTTGTGAGCTTCTTTGGCACTACAGACTGGCTGCCACTGTTACCCAAACAGGTCTACATGTGGAAGACCTGTAACATGCAAAGTCATAGCCTTGCTCTCTCTCTCTCTCTCTTGGCTTGACTTCACGAACGAAGATTCAAGAAGGGTGCAGTAGTCCACGTCTGCTGCAGGCTCGCTGGTGGCTGACAAGACCAATGCGGGACAGGCAGATCCGGCCACAGTGGCTGCAGGGAAAAGTCTGATTTGGGGTTGGTGCTGTAGCAGTGCGATTCTTCCTCAATCTCCTTTTGTCCTCAAGACCAGCTATGTGTGCGTTCTCAAAGGAAGAGACAGCCTGGTGGATGGTGTGCCTCCATGCTTTGCGATCTGAGGCTAGGTCAGACCACTGGTGATGGTTGATGCGACAGATGCCAAGGGATTTCTTCAAGGAGTCCTTGTACTTCTTCTTTGGTGCCCCTCTATTTCGATGGCCGGTGGAAAGTTCGCCATACAGAGCAATCTTGGGAAGGCGGTGGTTTTCCATCCTAGAAATATGCCCTGCCCAGCGCAGCTGCGTCTTCAACAGCGGTGCCTCGATGCTTGTAACCTCCGCCCTCTTGAGGACTTCAGTGTTGGTCACAAAGTCACTCCAGTGGATGTTGAGGATGGTGCGAAGGCAGCGCTGATGAAAGCGTTCAAGGAGTCGCAGGTGATGACGGTATAAAACCCACGATTCGGAGCCGTAGATGAGGGTTGTCATCACAACCGCTTTGTAAACATTGATCTTTGTGCCTTTTTTCAGATGCTTGTTGCTCCACACTCTTTTGTGCAGTCGGCCAAAGGCACGGTTTGCCTTTGCCAGCCTGTTGTCAATCTCCTTGTCGATCTTTGCATCTGAGGATCTTGGCTGCAGTAGATCTAGATGATGACGATGGTGTCTACATGCGCTATGGCACTGATGGCAGCCTGTTCAACCTGAGGCGACTAAAGGCTCACTCCAAGACAATGGAAAAACTTATCCGAGAGCTACTGTTTGCTGATGGTGCTGCACTCGTCTCCCACTCGGTATCAGCTCTGCAGCATATGACGTCCATAGCTTTGCTAGCATGGAGCAAAAATATATAGTTTGTGTACTACAATACCTGGGATGTAGTCTGCGTATACCAGATTCAGACCAACACTCAAAAGAATGGGTGGGAATAAGTTTCTTAAACAAAAAATATATTTTTCATCATCATCATTTAAAATAGGGGTACAGAAAAGAAAACAGGATAAAGGGGAATTATAGATATTATATTGATCTGATATGTGTGTGTATATGTGTGTGTGTGTATAAATGTTGACATTGGAATTATACCTTCCCTGGTTCCCAATAACCCAAGCAGTCACAGACAAACAATGCAGATAAGCTTTATTCCACTCGACCAGACAGACAGAAGGCTTAAGGACATTCAGAAGGCATAACATAAAATATCAGCAGTTTGGTTAGAAGATTATACATGGTAATGATCAAATGAACTCTACACACTTAGACTCTCCCACAGCTATGCTTACCCTTGTCATATAATTTAATAAAGAGAGTTAATTCAATGAAAACCTAAGTCATACCCTGGAATCTAAGGTTGAGCAGTAAGCTATTGTTTGAGGCCCCAAACAGAAGATGGTTTAAATAAGCAAAGGCTGTTCCTCCTCCTAGGCTTTTCAGCAGAAGAATTGTCTCTGCAGAGCAGCCCCAGAGTCTAAGTCCCAATTAGTGTGGCATAATTTGACAAAGAGGCAGTCTAGCTACACTCTGGTCCAGATAAACTGTGTGAGTCAAAAAATCCACAGCTTATATAGGCTCTAGTTACCTCGTACGCACATCTACTTGTGTCGCTCAGCTGTAAACATTTTCACAGCCAACTATCAACTATCAGAGCTAACCAAAACAATCATGGCCAAGAGCATCCTCAGGCAACCATTACCTTTAACCCAGTGTCTCGGTTTTTGCAAATGGCTGCTTCCTGCCATCTTGTTTTTTTCCCATCCTGAATAAACTTTCACCCAGTAACTTACTTAAGCCTTTAGATAGCTCAGTTCTATGGTTCTGAAAGACTAAGACCTCTAGTGGCCAAATTCTACAACTGCATCCAAGATCAACAGCTTAGAGCTGCTGAGAGCAATTATATTGCTGTTTAGAGAAATATAAATGCTTAATATTGCTGAAAAGCTTAGAACTCTTGTTGCCAATTTCTTAAAGAGTATGTTTAAGATAATAGAGAATATGGTTAGGATCATAAAGAGGGCCAACTTAAAGAAAAATATAGAAACTTAAGATCTTTGAAGAGCTTAGTGTCCACTTCATAAGAGACCCAATCCAAAATTCCGCGACAAATGTATAGCACATTTAACAGATATTTAAGATACATAATATTCAGTTATTCCTTCTTACTATACTTATTATTAAAGTCAAACGTTATTATTATTATTATTATTATTATTATTATTATTATTATTATTATTATTATTATTTTAACATTGATTGTTTCATTATATATTCTTATACAACTTAGTATTACCGCAATTATTATAGCCAAATTTAAATCAGAGAGTACTTTTAAAGAACATTTCTAAAAAAAGAAAACAGATAATAAGATAGATTTATATATAAATCATAATGAACTTCTATGGTCTCAAATGAGTTATTATTTCAAAATAGCATTATTTCAGAAAAAAATGCCATTGAACACTATGCCATTAAATACTATTATCTATAATATATAACATTATATACTATTATCTGTAATAATATCTATACTATTATATACCATTATACTATTATCTATAACAACCTTAATTATGTTAGTGCAAATACTTAAACCATTTTATACTGATAATTAAGATAGAAAAAGGCATTTCAGAAGCTATTACAAATAATTTATTTTTCAGCTTTACTTATAATAAGCGTAGTAATTTCCCCATTTTTTTCAAATTCTTGGCTGGTCTTCAGTTTATATAATTACTTAGTTTGGCTATGATGGCATATTCTGCCATTTTATCTCTCCAGTTTTTGTTGTTTGGGCACTCCTCAGCTTTCCATTTGGTTCTGGCCACAGCCAACATGTATCTAAACAGCTCATGAAGTAAACTTTCAATTTTATCTGGCAGAATTCCCAATAACATGGTCTCTGATTTAATTTCAAAGTTAATTTTTAATTTTTTCTAAATCTCTGCATGTATGTATTTTCACAATTTTCTTCCTTCTTATAAATCCCCCACATGCGGTAAAAAGTGCCTTCTGCCTCTTTACACTTCCAACATGATCCTATATAGTTCTTGTCCATATTTTTAATATATTTTAGGAGTTAAATACCATTGAAAGAACATCTTATACCAGTTTTCTCTCAATGCTTGACTCGCAGTAACTTTTATGCCTCTTATCCATAAGTTTTCCCATTGTTAAAATGTTATTTCTCACCCTAAATTTTGAGTCCATTTCTGTATACACATTTTGACTTGTTCAGTTTCTGTATCATATTGAAGTAAAAGTTTGTAAATTCATCCTAATAGGTGATCCTTCCATTGAATTATTTTTTCAAAATTAGTTAATCTCTTATCTGTCTGCTATAAGCACAAACTTCATTAAGTCTAGAAGTTAATTGACAATATACCAGCCACTGAATGCTCTCACCTTCTTCTTTTACTGTTTGCCACAATTTAGTTTCTCTCTGAGTTCAACATGTCTTGATAGGTGATAAAATCATTGATTTTTCTCTCATACTTATCATAGAATGCTTCTATTGGTGACATTATTGATGAAGTTGGTGGATCGATCCTTATTTTCAATAAATCTCAGACTTTAAGTAATCTGTCTCTAATTACATGAGGTTTCTTTTGAATTTAACTTCTTTTCTTTTCTTTTCCCACAGAAGGTTGTGAAGCCCTTTGGCCTGGTCTGCAATTTCTCGTTTCTCATTTGGGTTTTTAATCCGGTCTGTAATCCAGGCACACTGCTTGGTAGTATACCTTAACATTGGTTACAGCTACACCTTCTCTTCTCACCCACCCCCACCCCCATCTTTCAATATCTTGAATCTGATTCTCGGTTTCTTGCTATTTCATAAGAACATATTTATTTGCTTTTGCCAGTCTTTCAAGATTTTCTTTTGCATATTGATTGGTATAATCTGGAAAAGGAAGTTTATTTTTAGCAATATATTCATGTTTATTGCAGAAATTCTTCCCAACCAATATAATTTTAATTTTGACCATCTCTCCATATCTTTTTTGTATTCTTTCCCAAACCACATCATAATTCATTTCTGTAGATTTTCTGGGCTGTGTGGCCACGGTCTTCACATTGTGAGATCTGACATTTTGCCAGCAACTATGACTGGCATCTTCAGAGGTGTAACCCAGAAAATTGGCATTCTCTCTGGGTCAAATTGAGAAGAGGTTGGTAGGCAGGAGACTTGGGAGTAAGCCTGCAGTAAGTTCCTCCTTGATTTCCATGAGCCACCCAATATGTGTTAATATGTGGTTCCTGAGCTGCAATATGGCCACCCCTGTTATAGAATTATCTTTTCAAATTCTGTTAGATCTTTTATAACCCCTCTTTTAATACAAATGTATTTTTAAAAAAAAAAATTAGAAGCAATTTGACAGTAAATTCACCATTGAATCTTCTCCAATTCTTTAATTTCTTGCCATGGAATTTCTCCTTAAAAGACGAAATTAACTTAAACAATTTCCACAGCAAAAGGGGGGTTACCAATAGGTTACAATGATAGATACCATACAAAAACCTTTTCCTAGAAAAAACTGCCTACCTACTTGTAGACTAAAACAAGAATGGGGGAAAAAGACACATAAGCCTGCTATTGAAGAGAAGTGTGGTTGCCCTTATGATGAAGCAGAGTCAGGGATGAAACTGACCAAATAGACTTCCAGTTTCGGCGACGCACAGCTAGAAGTGGCTTGGACCGACATGTCCAGAGCTGCTTCTAAATTGGTTCATAGAGGGGGTCACCCCCAAAGGCTCGAGCAGTAGAAAGGTGGTGTCAACGGAGGCGGCTGCTCCCCGATCTCACTTGCTCCTAGCCTCATCGCTCCGATCGCCATTTTTAAATGGCTAGAGTGTCAGCCACCGGCTTCTTTCTCTTCTATTCTGCACTTTACATTTTGGACCTTTAAATCTTCCAATTTCAAGATAAGTGACATTGATCCTTCTACTATTGTAAGTGTTTTTCCTATACTATGGCAATATCTCTGATAAGCAGGAAAAAAGGAGAACCAGGATTGAAGCAGATCTCAAATGGGGCAAAAGACTGAGGGGCGGGGGATTCTCCCTCATTCTTTTTCAAGGCTTGCAAAACTTTCTGCCTAACCTGGTAATATTGAAAATATCTGCATGAGGAGACCACACCAATCTTTAGTTATATAAGAGACTTGATGGCTGAACTTAACTGATCTGCTTTAAACCTCCTTTGGGGGAGAAAAATGTTTTGGATTTTGGAAAAGATGCTTGTTTGCAAGTGTATATGAATGTGAAAGACAGCTGGCATAAAAACACTCTGAAGCTTAAATTGAAGTGCTCTGAATGAATTTATAAAAGTTCTAACTAACTTTTAAAGGCTGGTGGGTATTTCATATTGACTTATAAGGCATAGTAGGATCTCTGGCTGTAAGAAGAATATTTCTACAAATTTCCAAAGCGGATTTTTATCTATTCTTATTGGATGATATGGATATAACCTTTTAAACTTGTTCTTATTTTTTCTTTGCCTTCTTTTTATCTGTGACTGGATTATTTTTTGACATGGTTTAAATATTTTTTGGCTTGGGATTCCTGTTTTTATGCACCCTTCATTCTTTATTCCTTTTTGCATTACAAAATAGGGGAACTTTTTCCTATTTTCTAGTATTTTTTGCCTTTCTTTTTGGGAGTGCTTGGAGTCCTTTTCTATTGTTTGGATTATTGGCTTAATTTTTAATTCTGGGTCTCACTCTTGGATTACAAATAGGGCATTCAGCCCTGGATTACAAATTTACACCTTTAAGTTTCTGAAATTTGAAGTTATCTGAAAGACGCTGTGGTGATTTGGATTTCAACTGAATCAGCATTGCTGGAGGACTCGTAATAGTGAGTTGTTGTTGCAGTGAACTGAATTGTTTTGCTTATTGACTATTTAGTGTGGTTGACTAAAAAGTTTTGTTTATTATTATTCTTATCATCCTTTTGACTGCCACAAATTGTTGATAGAAGCTAGAAGGTTGTTTTCTTTTTTAAAATACAGTAAGTGCATTGCTTGGTGAAGATTAGCTTATCTGTTACAAACAGGAACATAGAGTTTAAAAATGAATGCTGAAGAGGCATTATTGAACTTGTGGCTTTGAGTGTGCTTACTCTAATAAGAATGGAAAATAAAGCTGGGATTGGTTTCAAAGACATTGTCAAGGACAGAATGAGTAGACACATTGATGAACATGGGTTATTGAGGAAGACTCAGCATGGGTTCTGTAAGGGAAGATCTTGCCTCACTAACCTGTTACATTTCTTTGAGGGGGTGAACAAACATGTGGACAAAGGAGACCTGATAGAAGTTGTTTACCTTGACTTCCAAAAAGCTTTTGATAAAGTTCCTCATCAAAGGCTCCTTAGAAATCTTGAGAGTCATGGAGTAAAAGGACAGGTCCTCTTGTGGATCAAAAACTGGCTTAGTAATAGGAAGCAGAGAGTGAGTATAAATGGGCAGTCTTCACAGTGGAGGACGGTAAGCAGTGGGTGCTGTAGGGCTCGGTACTGGGTCCCAAGCTCTTTAACTTGTTCATAAATGATTTAGAGTTGGGAGTGAGCAGTGAAGTGGCCAAGTTTGTGGATGACACTAAATTGTTCAGGGTGGTGAGAACCAGAGAGGATTGTGAGGAACTCCAAAGGGATCTGTTGAGGCTGGGTGAGTGGGCGTCAACGTGGCAGATGCGGTTCAATGTGGCCAAGTGCAAAGTAATGCACATTGGGACCAAGAATCCCAGCTACAAATACAAGTTGATGGGGTGTGAACTGGCAGAGACTGACCAAGAGAGAGATCTTGGGGTCATGGTAGATAACTCACTGAAAATGTCAAGACAGTGTGCGTTTGCAATAAAAAAGGCCAACGCCATGCTGGGAATTATTAGGAAGGGAATTGAAAACAAATCAGCCAGTATCATAATGCCCCTGTATAAATCGATGGTGCGGTCTCATTTGGAGTACTGGTTGCAGTTCTGGTTGCCGCACCTCAAAAAGGATATTATAGCATTGGAGAAAGTCCAGAAAAGGGCAACTAGAATGATTAAAGGGCTGGAACACTTTCCCTATGAAGAAAGGTTGAAACGCTTGGGACTCTTTAGCTTGGAGAAACGTCGACTGCGGGGTGACATGATAGAGGTTTACAAGATAATGCATGGTATGGAGAAAGTAGAGAAAGAAGTACTTTTCTCCCTTTCTCACAATACAAGAACTCGTGGGCATTCAATGAAATTGCTGAGCAGACAGGTTAAAATGGATAAAAGGAAGTACTTCTTCACCCAAAGAGTGATTAACATGTGGAATTCACTGCCACAGGAGGTGGTGGCGGCCACAAGTATAGCCACCTTCAAGAGGGGTTTAGATAAAAATATGGAGCAGAGGTCCAACAGTGGCTGCACACAGTGCGTGTGTATATATAATTTTTTTTGCCACTGTGTGACACAGAGTGTTGGACTGGATGGGTCATTGGCCTGATCCAACATAGCTTCTCTTATGTTCTTAAAGAAACAGTAAAAAGAAAAAGAAAACAGAGAAGGAAAGCCATCATTTTCTTCACCTCATGCTCCACCTGGGCCCGGGAAATTTACGACCATGCAGGGAGATATGAAAGAAATGCAAAACACCTTAATGACTGCTATAACACAGCTGACTAGTAAAGTAAACAATATTGATGAACAGATGGCAGAGATTAAACAAGAGCTTCTGGAAAACAGCAGACAGCTGAGACTAACAAAGCCTTAAAAGTACTAGATGGTCAGGTAACAGAGAATATCCAGAAGGTGGAACATCTGGAAAAAGAACAGAATATACACGATTCTAGATTCTTGCAGCTGGAAGTAGACAGAGCCGCCTACATGCTGAGGTTTCAAAATATACCAGAAGAGAAAACTGAATATTTACAGAAAATTTTAAGTGAAGCCTTGGCTGAAATTTTACAGGTGACTCCTCAGAGGATGGAAGAAGAGTTTGATCAAGTTAGACGGGTACCATCGAGTTATACAAGATGAAACAAATTATTTAGTGAAGTTCATTTGAAACTCACAAGAAAGAGAACTAAAGATGACATTTCGAAGCAAGTAAGAGATAGGCCTATGATGATAGCTTGGAACATGGTGAAAGTTCTAAGAGAGGTACCTTGGCCAGTGAGACAAAAGAGGAGAGAATATCAGACTTTTTGAGAGGAAGAGAAATATCCTACATGTGGCTAATGCCAGAAGGCCTTCTTTTCACCTACCAGGAGAACAGATACAGGATCACTTCCATTTTTAAAGCTCAGAATTTTCTGGATAGAGTGAAGGAAAAAGAAAGCAAGGAAAAGAAGGAGGAGGAAGAGAGTTCTGGCGAAGAGAATCCAAATGAAGCACGGAGATACCACACAAGATAGCATTCCAAAAAAGATAAGAAAGATAATGATAAGCAAAACCCATAATGGCTTCAACAGTTTCAATTAATGTGAATGGACTCAACTCTCCTGCCAAAAGGAGGAAGACTTTTAGATATTTGACAAAAATGGAAATGGACATAATTTGCTTACAAGAAACTCAAATTTTAACTAAAGATCAACATCTTTTGAAAAATAAAAAACTTGGTAATTTATTTACAGCAACAGACATGAACAAGAAGAAAAGGGGGAGTGGCAGTATATATTAAAGATAAATTTAATCCGCAACTGCAGTATGCTTCTGAAGATGGAAGAATTCTATTAGTGGAAATTACAGTGGATAATACAAAAAAAATTACTTGCAAATATTTATGCCCCAAATGATCATCAAGAGAAATTTTTTCAAGATTTGCATCTTAAATTATCAAATTTGGAGTATGTAGAATATTGCATAATAGGAGATTTCAATGCAGTTTCTGATAGACAACTGGACAAAAAAAATGCATAAACAGATGAAAAGTAAAGGCCTCCAGTTACCAACAAGTTTTTGGAAATTAGCAGAAGAAATGGACTTGGTTGATGTATGGAGAACAAGATATGCTAACTCCAAAGACTTTACAAAGACTTCTAGCCACCAAACTTGGTCAAGAATCGATATGTGTTGGCTTTCTGCAAAAATGATTAAAGACTTAGTTGACACAGAAATTCAAACAAGAGTTATTTCAACCCATAGCCCTGTAATGATAAAGCTCAAAGGTTCACGGATGAGATCATGGAGGCTAAATATTTCAGTTTTGAAAGATAAAGACTTCCTTAAAGAATCAAAGGTGGAAACGGAATCTTTCTTCAAACAGAAACCCAACACAAGAGATAAAGATGCAAGTAGTTTGGGTCACTGCTAAAGTTTATTATAGGGGTCTTGCAATTAGATATAGTATCAAGAAAAAGAAAGAAAGAACTGAAAATTTTCAAAACGTAATGTCACAAGCTGGAGAAGCTGAAAATCTTAAAAAACAGCCAACAAAACATGAATTTTAAAAAAGGTGAAAGAAATGCAACACAAATTGAATTTGATTCTTATGGAGGAGATGGAGATTAAATTGAAGTATGCTAAACAAAAAAAATTTGAACATGCCGACAAGCCAGGAATGTGGTTGGCTTACAGGATGAGAAAAGAGAAGGCCAAAAGAATAATTACAACACTGAAAGATGAGAACAATAAAGAAAAAATTCAAAAGCAAGAAATATGTCAAATTGTGGAACAGTACTATAAAAATTATTTGAAGATAAGCAAGTTCATAAAATAGATTTAGAAGAATATATCAACCAAAATAATCTCAATAAATTTACAGAAGAACAACATTTTTTAAATGAGCCAATAACAATAAGGGAACTTGGAGATGCAATGGCATCTCAGAAGAATGGTAAAACTCTGGGCCCAGATGGATTACCAGCAGAATTCTACAAAGCTTATGAAGAGTCTTTACTCTTACCATTTAAGCATCTTATTGAAAAGATTCAAGAGGAAAGCTAAATACCAGTTTCATGGCAAGAACCTACAATATCTGATTCCAAAAGAAAATAATGATTTGAAAGATATTAAAAACTATTGTTCAATTTCCCTCTTAAATGTGGATTATAAATTTTTTGCTGCAATATTGGCACAAAGTTTGAAGAGAGTTCTACAGTCTATAACAGTCTACAGTTATGATCAAGCAGGGTTCCTTCTTAGAAGATATTTGAAAGATAATGTCAGAACAGTTTGTAATATCTTGGAATATTATGAAACTCATCCAGAGAAACAATTGGCTTTAATTTGTTTAGATGCTGAGAAGGCCTTCGATAATGTTCGTTGGCACTTTATGCTACAGCAACTGAAAGGCATGGAATGTGGTGAAAACTTCTTGAGAACAGTTGAAGCAATATATTCACAAAATGCAAGAGTGACAGTGAACGGCAAACTAACAGATGTAATCAACATTCAAAAAGGTACAAGACAAGGCTGTCCATTGTCACCTCTACTTTTTATCTTATCTCTAGAAGTACTGAACAATCAAAAAAGGGAAGATACAAGTATAAAGGGAGCTGTGATAAAAGGTGAACAATATAAACTCAGAGCATTTGCAGATGATCTAGTCTTTATACTATAACAACTGATGGATTCAATAGACTGTCTCACAAATAAGATTAAACAATTTGGTTACGGGGCAGGATTAAAGATTAATTACCATAAAACAAAATTTTTGACAAAGAATATGACGATGGAACAAATTCAATCTTTCCAGCAAAAATCAGGGGTTTTGTATGAAAAAAGAATCAAATATCTAGGTGTTGTTATTTCAAATAAATGTAGCAACTTAAAACAGATAATTATGACAAACTACTTAAAGAAATTAAAAAAGATTTGGAAAAATGGCGCGACTTGAACCTATCCTTAATGGGAAGAATTGCCTTAATAAAGATGAATTTCCTTCCAAGCTTACTATTTCTGTTTCAAACTATTCCAATATTTTTAAATAGTGGATTTTTTCAAGAACTGAACAAAATGGTCTCCAAATGTGTTTGGCAAGGCAAAAAACCTAGAATTAAATTAAAGACATCGCAAGACTCTAAATTAAGAGCAGGTATGGGCCTTCCAGACTGGCAATTGTATTATAAAGCTTCTTTGCTTTTATGGGTAAGAGTCTGGATACTACTGAATGATAAGAGACAATTGTTGTTAGAAGGACATGATCCTACTATGGGGTGGCATGCATATCTATGGTATCAAAGACTTGAAGGCCATTCCTACTTTAAGAATCATTGGTTTCGAAAATCCTTGTATCATACTTGGTCATGGCTAAAGACCAGAATTTATCAAAAAATTCCAAGATGGGTTTCTCCAGTAAAAGCATTTACTCATCCAAATCTTCTAAAATCAAATCAGAATTATAGGTATGATGACCTGTTGGGAAAAGATAATCAATTGAAAACCAGAGAAGAGCTGGACAATATGGATATCAAAATGAATTGGTGGTTGAGAATGCAAGTTGAATCCAGATATGTCGAAGATAAGGCGACAGGTTTCAATACAGAACAATATTCATTTGACAATTTTTTTTGGTTCCACAGGAAAAGCTAATCTCCAAATTATATGCATATCTACGTCAGATGAAGACACAAGATGAAGTTGTAAAAGATAGTATGGTCCAATGGGCAAAATTTTTTGATTATAATATTACATTAGAAGAATGGGAGAGACTGTGGAAGCTCAACGTTAAATTAACTAGGTCAGCAACTTTTAAGGAAAATTTGTATAAGACATTTTATAGATGGTACTTGACCCCACAGAAATTGTATAAGATTTATACTAATATGTCTAAAAAATGTTGGAAATGCACTAAACAGGTTGGTTCTTTTTATCATATGTGGTGGACATGTGAGACAGTGAAGGGTTATTGGAAAATGGTGCATGAAATATTACAGAAGATTATGAAGACACAGATCCAATTCAAACCAGAACTATTTTTATTGAACATATTTCCTGAGGACTATTCTAAAGAAATGAGACATTTGTTGGCACATTTTAACACAGCAGCCAGGATTCTCTTGGCGCAGAGATGGAAATCTCAGGAAATTTCCATGAAAATAGACTTGGTGGGAAAAATTGTGGAAACAGCAGAGCTGGACTTTCTATCCCAGCTGTTAGCTGAAAGATCTAAAGAAAGAAGCAAGAAAATGCTGGATGAAATTTTATGACACTCGAGACTCTTAAGATTCCCTGGTGTGAACTTATTTCTCTCCCCCCCCCACTCTGTATTTTATATTACAAAATTGCCTTTACTGGAACTATCAAAACTAATAGACAACTTCAACAAAAGATTTCTACTATACAATTTTAAAATGTTGATGATGTTTAGTATAGACATAATAATATGGGACAATTTATGTAAAGAAAGTGTTGTAGATGGAAGCTTGTATTTTTCAAAAGTATTTTTATGCAGAATAAGGTTAAATGTATTGTGCTTTCTATTCCCCCTATCCCCTACCCTTACTCTTTTTGAAACCAATAAAACTCTTTAAAATTCTGAAACTGATCAAATAGGCGAAGGAGACATGGAACAAGAGGCCAACTGAGAGGCTGGTGTAAATGGATGCATTCTAAACCAACTTCAAAAAACACAGCTGAGGGATAACTCTTTATACTCTTTTTTTTCCTTTGAGACTGATGAGGAGAAGGGATGTTGGCACTGGAATATGAGAATAATAATAAAAAAATCATTTTAAAAAAATGAGCTAGCCTGAAAGCGAAAACTTTGTATTGTTGGAGGGGCATTTTCCATCTTGGCAAACATTAAGAGGCATCTTCACATATTGTCTTGAGCTGAGAATCCATTCAGTTGCCCAGGAAAGACACATCATTGCCCATCAAGAGTCATCATAGCCCTGGGAGGGCCCCCATCCCTTGAAATCCTATATAAACTGTGTTCCAATCCCACTACCATGTGCATTCTGTAAGGTGCCATACACAGTTTGTGCCCTGTTGCACTCTGTAATAGGGTCTTCGGGTGTGTCACACTGGTTGTGCATGCTCCTCTCTCCACTTTTCCTACTACATGGACATCTGCATATCTGGAAAAGGTAATATCACCCTCTTCAACTATCCCTAAAATTACCTACACTCATCTCACCTCTGTTTTTCCTAGCTCTTGATTGTGTGTTTTTGTATTGCTTGGTGTGTGTGAATATTGTACTTCCTATATATTTTTATAGTAAACATTTTAAATATATATTTATTCTGGAGTCTTCTTTCTGAAACCGAACCTCTGTATCATTGGTGGAAAAGATATCCACTCTACTTGTCCCTCTTTCCATAACATTTTTCTGATTCCTTTTTGGAGCTGTTACTTCTTCAAACCACACCTGCAATGTGCCAAGCTCTGTGGCATACTGTGAACTGAACAACCTAGGCTGACCTGTGCACAGTATGATGGTAGTTGATGGTCTTTTCCTTAGAATTAAGAATGGACTTGAAAAACATTTTGGCCCTTTCCAGTTCTATGAATCAGAATGAAAAGCAGAAAAGGGAGAGCATGATCCAAGAACATAGACTATAGCAAGCTATATTTAATGAATCTGAATATCAAAGAATAGATAACTGAGTTGTGTCATGACTGTTAACACATATTTTGAGTTCTTTTATCAGGCAGAGTCATAAATATGTAATCATGAATGCCTTATGAGCAATGGCATCTCCTTAACTTGTTTAAGACTAGGATAACTTTGATTCTCACTGTCCTCTATAGCCTAGTTTCTTCAGTGTTTTTAAAGGCAAAAGGGATAGTGATTTCTTCCTTTGTCATAGACATATGTTTCTTTCAGCCACTTCAGATCTTTGGGTGACAGTTCAAAGCTGTCAGTTCCTTTAGGAGAGACTCATAGAATGCCAACTAGAGAAAAAGAAAAGGTGAGGAGAGCCCATTCTTAGAGAGTAGGAAAGAAGTAGTTGTTAGGTCTGTTCCTTGTAATGCACCAGCACTGCTAATTCAGTCAGAAACTCATTTGTCATGGCAGAAGGTCATTAATGTGGTGCATTTCCATGTGCAATTCTGAAATTTAACAACTCACTGCATGAACACTTTGAAGGGTTTCTTAGTTTCTGACTTTTTTTGTAATTAAGAAAATACCCTTGCAAAGGACTCAACATAAGCTTCCTCTCTCTTTACTCAGATAAAGCCATTTAATTAAGGAACGTGAGAGAAGGGGTAGAGAGAAGAGAGTATGCCATTTAAACAATATGGGAGGCATGCTTTGTGAGCTAGTGTCCAAGTCGGTTAGTAAATTTGGAGCTTGTTGGGGAAGGCTCCAGCTGGTAACTGAATAGGCTATTCCCTAAACTGCAAACTCATTCGTCTGTTTTACATAGTCTCATTAACTTTTAGTACAGGCCTTCTCTTCAGTGGGTGTGCAAGGAAATGCAAGGAAACAGCCCACATATAAAGGGTCACAAGAACCAACTTGGAAATACTGAAGAGAAAAGATAAAAATGATAAAACAAGATTTCCTATTATCATAATTTATAAAGATTACTATTAATACATGAAACCCAATCAGGTTTTTATAAAATTTGTTAATCATATTTAATTTAGAAAATGTGCATATTTGATACAATTATTCCCTGCTTGTTTCTTCTAGCCTGTGATTAGTACTTATAACCTATTTGTAACTGAGAGGTGCTGCCTGTTAATACAGAACACCCCAATACCTATATATAGAGAGTGGGGCTCCTATTTCTGTTAAACAAAATGGAGTCTGACCAGAAATAGGTCAAGAAGGTCCGGCCCCTTCCCAGCCAAGCCGGCATCGCCGGAGTTCAGGCTGCGGGCAGTCTTTGCCCCCTCGGAAGGAGGGAGCAGCAGAACGCTCGGCCCGGTAGATCGGGGTCTTTTCTCTGGGTGTGGCGTCGGGGCTATATAAGCCCCGGCCTCGCCCAGAGCTTCGCAGTTCCTTTGGGCTCTCTGCCCGCCCGCCCTCCCTTTGGCAGTACAGGTTTCAACCGGTCGCCTTGTTAGGGGCCAGGTAGGAATTTTTTCACCTTCACATAATTGGCCCATGTGGAGTTGTTTTTCGCCTACCTTGTACTGCCTTGTAGCGTTAGGTTTCAGTGGTAAGAGTTTTAGTTCGGTCTCAGGCTGGAGGATGTTTTGGCCACAGTGTTTTCAGGGGAGCACCTATGGCCTAGCACCATTGGTGCAGGTGGTCTGTATGAACCTCTGATGGGCTACACAGCTCAGTGTGGGGAATGCAGATCATGGAGAGCCTCACCTGGGCGGACCTTTCCATGGGGGATTGATGCTAGCCCAGGTGGAGAATGGCTGGGGGCCTGGCCGCTCAGCTACAACTCGAATACGGCGGGCTTGTGCTGGGGGCAGGGTGGCTTGCCCTTTGGACAAGGCAGGGTCAGGGGGTGACCCCAGGGCTTGTCCCGTTCAGGTCCCATCCCTGCCAGTTATAGGTTGATAAGTTATTTAATAAAGCGGCCCGGTTTTTATACCCAACACTTTGTGTCTGTCTCTTCATTCCGACTGGGGGGTCAAATACTTCATACAAAATGGAGTAGAGCAGAGAGCTTGTTCTAGTCCCACCCAAAGACTCCGTCTGGAAATGGTCCTCTCCCTTCCACCCAAACAGGATGCATAATAACAATGGGGACTGCTGGTAAGTATCACTCACGCCCTACTCCTCAGCTACTGATTAATCAGCCATCTCCATGGCTCTTTCTGCAACTCAGTTTCTCTTTGTCTACTGCTATGGTAATATCTGATACCTAGACAAATTCTTTGTTTTCTATGCTTGCCTCTAAACCACCCAAAACATCAACTACATCCTGACCCTTTGTAATCTAAGGGCAGACATTACAAAACCAGCACAATCTATTGCTACCTGAAGATCCATTCAGGTGACCAGAATCAGTTCTGCTCATTGGCCTGAGGTGGGTACCCAATCAGATACCCAGAATAGACTAAACACTGCTCACAAACAAGCCAGCCCCTTTTTGGGGAGGACCTCTCCCTTTCCAAAAATAATATAACCAGAAAAAAAGCCATGCTCTCTCTCTCTGCCTGAGCAATATGTAACCAGATCATTCCTCCCTCCCTACTCTAAGTAAGGAGCATCAGGCAGGGCACATCGCAGTGCATGTCTATATCTTCTAGTTTGACTGGACCCTAAGCCACCAGGATCAGGTTGTATACCCTGTCTATGTTTTTACCCTTGTGTTACTCCTCTATCAATTTCATATCTGTTTTCTTAGGCCTGTATGTATGTTGTATGATTTTATACCCTTGTATGTTTGCCCTTATTCCTTAAATAAAGCACCCCATTGATTATTAGACCATCTTGCCTCATTACTGGGAGGGTAACTCTCAAAGAAGACGCCTTCTGTATAAACAGGTTTTTAGATCTCCCTAAAAGGCTGATTGCCCACCAATCTAAATTTCCCAAAACCTCTTTTTAGGGCAATTTGCCTAACATATTAGCCCTCTTTAACATTAATTGGTCTTTTGAAATAACATTTTTAAAGCAAGAAGGCCAGCCCTGCTTTTTATTCCTGAGGTACTTTCAAATGTCACAAAATACCACTTACCTGCCAACTCAACAGAGAGTTTTGCTGAGCTAATCCCATATTATCTGGTTTTTTTTTTTTTTCTGTTGCTAAATGCAGAATAGTTATTCACTTTTTGGATGTAGGCTAAGTCAGAAAGACACTGTGGAAGAATGACTATTTATTTATTTAGAAAAAATACTAAGTAAAATCCAGCATTAAAAACCCAGCTGAGCATTAACAAATTTAACATAAAAACTATCTGCTGTGGCTAGATGAAACTCTCTGTCTGGGGCAGTGATGCTCTGTATTCTTGGTGCTTGGAGGGCAACAGTGGGAGGACTTCTACTGTCCTGGCCCCATTAGTGGACCTCTTGATGGCACCTGGGTTGTTTTTTTTTGTTTTTTTTGTTTTGCCACTGTATGACAGAGTGTTGGAATGGATGGGCCATTGGCCTGATCCAGTATGGCTTCTCTTATGTTCTTATTGCTAAATGATCAATTTCTAGACAAAAACAGTGTTAAAAGATCAACCCCTTGCCTAAAAGCTTGGGAAAGCAAATGTTTTGGCCTGGTCTCTAAGAGAAAGCAAGGTAGGTTCCAGGAGAGCCTCAAGAGAGAAGGCATTCCACAAGTGAAGTGCCACCACAGAAAATGCCCCATGTCAAGTTGCCACCCACCTTACCTCTGAAGATGAGGACAAAGAGAGCAAAGTTAGTGAGGCATATCTTAACTGGCAGTCTGGACTATATGGGAAGAGGCTTCCTCAGGATGTGGTGGGCTCTCCTTCCTTGGAGGTATTTAAAAAGAGGCTAGATGGCCATCTGACAGCAATGAAGATCCTGTGAATTTAGGGGGAGGTATTTGTGAGTTTCCTGCATTGTGCAGGGGGGTTGGACTAGATGACCCTGGAGGTCCCTTCCAACTCCATGATTCCATGATGCAAGTACCTCAGTCCCAAGCAGTTTAGGGCTTTGTAGGCAAGAATGAGCACTTCAAATTTTGCTTAGAAAGAATTGGCAGTCAATGCAGATCTTTCAGCACTGGGGTGATAAAACCCTTGTATCCAGTTGTAACAACTGCCTAGCTACTTTGTGTTGAATGAGATGAAATTTCCAGATAATTTTCTAAAGCAGCCCCACATAAAGCAAATTATAGTGATGTAACCTGATGAAATCAGATCATGGTTCACTATGACTAGATCACACTTGTCCAGGAAGGGCTGTTTATAGAATGTGGCCACTTCTGACTGCACCACTGCATGGCGGCTTAGGGCGGGGGCTGTGTTTTGCCTCCCTGGAAGGAAGGGAGGCTAACAAGCTTCCCGCCCATCAGGGGAATCAATGGGGGCTGAGTGCTGGGTCTTTATTAGACCCAGCTCCGCCCCAAGCAACACACTTGCTTTTTGGTCCTCGTCCCACCCTTCCGCCCTGCAATAGTACAGGCTTCGCTGGTCACCTATTTTAAGGGGCCAGGTAGGAATTTTTCATCCCAACTGATTGACCCTGGATTGGGGTGTTTTTCACCTACCTTGTACTATTTGTTAGCGGAGTGGATTAAGTTTATAGCGTGGTACCAGTTTTTGGTCACTTTGCTGGAGTAAGTTTAGGGCTATTAAGAACATCGGTGAGCACCCCATGGTTACCCTGCTTGGTGGGGAAGTGGCAGGCTGGAACAGCAGTGGGGTTATATGACTCTCTGCTGTGAGTGCCTGCCACAGGGTGCCCTCCTCTATGTAGGACTAGTTCTGGGTAAGCAAAACCTGGACAAGGGAGGGCAACCCAGGCCATGGCTGGCCTGGTATTAGCCAATATGAATGGCTCATGCCAGGGGCTGGGTGGCTTGCCCATAGAGGACAGGGAAGGGTCATGGGTTTTCCTTGGCCTGTCCTGTTCAGTTTGCCCATGTTGTTAAAACTGGTTAATAAAGTGGCCCTTTTTGTTACCCAAAGTTATTTGTGTTGCCTCGTTATTCTGAGTCTCTTCACAATTTATCTCTATTTAATTGTATTTTTACTTAGCCACCCATTTTGATATATTTTCTCTCTGTGTATTACGTTTACTGTATGTTTTGTCTCTTAATGGGGATTATATAAGGAAAGGGTCATCTTGTTCAAAATGTAGCACATAGGAAAGTCAGAACTAATGCTGCAGACTTTATGTTCCTATGATTTCAAGATGTTCCTGGCATGAATTAATAATGCAAGTAGTAGGTAATTCTTATCTTTCAGCAAAAGGTTAAAGATATTCTGCTCTCTGTTTTGTTTTTTGTTTTAAAAAAGTAGCTGAATTCTACAAATTTAGGAAGATGAATAAACTATAATATACCTCACTGTGGTTGGACCAGACTAGCAGCTTTGGGTACACCAGAAGAATCTCAGATTGGGTTGGTTCAAAATGGAGTGGCCAAATCCTGATCAGAAGCTCCCACAGGAGTCACCTGTTTCCCACAAGGAAGGCACTTTGGTGCGGTCAGACAGCTGTTGCTCATCATCCCTTTGGCATAGTTTGGGTTTCTTTTTTTCCTCCATACATTTTTAGTGGTCATGCACATACTGGTGAGTGCGTAGAACAGATTGGGGGGTTCACACCACCAATCCACCTTGCTTGTTTGCTCCTGCATTCAGATGCCTGGAAAGGCAGATGGCATGTGACAGACAAATTTGCTGCCACTTCCCAAGTAGTGGCTCTTTGAGATGCCAGAAGGTGGGGTGAGTACAGGAGCCAGATTGGCAGCAGATGTGCACATTTGAACTTGATTTTTTAATCTGTCTACAAGCCATCCTTGTGTCAGCTTAAACTGCCCATCTGGATCCAGCCTGTGTCTTATCTATAGGCTTGATTTTGGTACCCATTTTGAAGAGGTGAAAGTTACTAAGGTTGGGGTTGGGAGAAAAAATAAATTATACAAAGTGCAAATTACTTCAAGAAGTGTCTTCTTCCACAAGGAAATGACAACATCTATTTTTTTTTCTGTGACCAAACTTTTATTTTGCAATATATTGAAGTACATTCACCTATTCAGATTCAAATATACTTCTCCAATACATTACATATTTCCTCCCCCCACACACACACTCTTATTCATGACCTCCGCCGGTACTTAAAACAGATTAAAAACGTATTAGAGGTAAATTCACAATTATAGAATCTTAGTAAAGAAATAAGAAAGAAATATATATATATATGTATCATTCACTAACCTTTTCACTAATAATCACTTAGCACTTATTAAACACATCGCACATAATTATTAATTCAGTTCCAGGGCTTCCTCTATCTTAGTCTTATCTTAACTCTCATATATATATATTTACTACGTAGCTATGTTCTACTAATACTTTTATCACAATAGCACAGTACCTCTTTATCATTAAAAGTTCAGTTAATGTTGTCATGCACTACTAAGTATCTTTTCACCATTATAAAATTTTTACACAGAGAGTCATCTTTCCCTAACCCTTTCTCTATAATTCCCTTAGTGCTTATTAAACACAAAACCCAAAGTTATAAAACCAACTCCGGAATTCCAACTGTCTTGATTTTATCTTAACTCATATATACATAGTTACCATGTAACTATATTCTACTAATTCAATAATCACAATTCTTCTTTATAATTTAAAGTTCAGTTAATGTTGTCATAAACCACTAAGTGGCTCTTCACCCTCCATTGTATTTCCACGCAACTTTGGAATTTACTCCAGTCTTCTTTAAACTTCTCCAAATTGTTGTCTTTTAAGATTCTAGTAAGTTTGTCCATTTCACTCCAGTTAAGAACCTTTAAGACCCAGTCCCATTTTTCAGGTATTCTGTCTTGCTTCCACATTTGCGCATACAATGTTCTTGCAGCTGAAAGCAAATACCACAACAATGTTCTGTCTTGCTTCGGAAAGCTTTCCATTTGTAATCCCACCAGAAAGACATCTGGTGCTCTCTTAATATTATAACCCAAGATTTTCGAGATCTCCTGTTGAATCATTGACCAAAATTGTTTCGCCTTTTCACAAGTCCACCACATGTGGTAAAAAGAACCTTCATGTTTTTTACATTTCCAGCACCTATCTGAGGCTTGATTATTCATTTTTGTTAACTTTTTAGGTGTCATATACCATCTGTACAGCATTTTGAAACAGTTCTCTTTTATGTTATAACACGTTGATATTTTCATTGAATTCTTCCATAGGTGTTCCCATGTCTCCATTTGTATTTCTTTATTAAAATTAATCGCCCATTTAATCATTTGAGGCTTCACCACCTCTTCTTCTGTAGACCATTTCAATAACAGTTTGTACATCCTTGAAATCAATTTTTCATTCTCGCCCAGCAGCATTTTCTCCATTTCTGTTTTCTCTCGTCTTATACCTGTACTTTTAATGTCTTTCTCTATCAAGCTTTTAATCTGTAACAGCTGAAACCAATCAAATTTGTCCTGCAATTCTTCAACCGATTTCATTTCAACTTTGCCCCCCTTGAACTTTAGCAGTTGTTCGTATGATGCCCATTTCCCTTCCTTTACACTTTGCGACATACTTATTACTTCAATTGGCACAATCCAAAGTGGTTTCCTCTCATCTCCATATTTACTATATTTTTTCCAAGTATTCAGCAAACTCCTCCTTATATAGTGATGTGAGAAAAAACCATCCATCTTCTCTTTCCCGTAGTACATATACGCATGCCAACCAAATATATTTCCATGTCCTTCTAGCGCCAATAATTTTTTGTTGATCAAAGTCATCCATTCCTTAATCCATACCAAACAGACTGCATCATGGTATAGCATTAAATCAGGTAGTTGGAAGCCGCCTCTTTCTTTCGCATCTGTTAAGATTTTCATTTTAATTTTTGGTTTCTTCCCCGCCCAAATAAACTCTGAAATTTTTCTTTGCCACAGATTAAATTGTTTCTTATCTTTCACTATTGGGATAGTTTGAAATAAAAACATCATCCTTGGTAGAACATTCATTTTAATTGCAGATATCCTCCCCAGCATGGATATGTTTAGTTTGTTCCATTTTAACATATCACCTTCTATTTTATGCCAGAGCTTTTCATAATTGTTCTTATATAAGTCAATGTTTTTCATCGTCATCTCCACACCTAAATATTTTACCTTGGAGGCAACTTCACATCCAGTGGCATTTTGTAATTCTTTCTGTTTGTTTAGTGTCAGATTCTTAGTAAGGATTTTCGATTTTTCTTTATTGATATAAAAGCCAGCTAGCTCACCATACTCTTTAATTTTCTTTAAGAACAAAGGCATCACTTGTACTGGGTTCTCATTGATGAACATCACATCGTCTGCAAAGGCTCTGTATTTATAGGAAAAACCTTTCAACTTCAAACCCTCTATTTCACTATCTTCATCGATTTGAGTCAACAAGACCTCTAGGGTCATTATAAACAGCAATGGAGATAGAGGGCAACCTTGTCTAGTGCCTTTGCTAATCTTCAGTTGTTCAGTTAAGTCGGCATTCACACAAAGTTTTGCCTGTTGTTCTGTATATATTGCTTTAATCATCCTTATAAAATCATCTCCTAGATTCATTTTCTCCATAACTGCAAACATAAAGTCCCAATTAAGATTGTCAAAAGCTTTTTCCGCATCCGCAAAGAATAAGGCCACCTCCTTTTCTGGGTGTTTTTCATAATATTCAACAATGTCTATTACATTTCTGATGTTGTCCCTTATTTGCCTCCTGGGGAGAAAACCTGCTTGTTCTTCCTGAATAGAAATGTTTAAATGCTGTTTGAGTCTTTCCGCTAAAATTCTAGCAAATATTTTGTAATCATTATTCAGTAGTGAAATCAGTCTATAATTTTTAACATTTGTGGAATCTCTTTCTTCTTTTGGTATTAATGAAATAACCGCTTCTTTCCAAGAATCTGGTACCTTCCCATCTTCTCTAATACAATTCATCAACTTTTGCATTTTGGGTACTAGTACATCCGCCAAGACTTTGTAAAATTTTGCTGAGAAGCCGTCTGGACCTGGAGCCTTGCCTAATTTCATTGAACCAATCGCTGCTTCAATTTCAACCTTCTCAATTGGCTTATTCAAGATTTTTTCAATATTATCATTCAAGGGCTTTACTTTTACTCTTTGCAGATAGGCATCAATTTTTTTCTTTTTTTATCTGTTGACCTTTATATAATTTGGCATAAAATTTAAAAAACTCCCTTTTAATTCCAGCTTGATCTACAATTTCTTTCCCTTCCACACAAATTTTATTCACAAACTTTTTCTCCCTTTTTTTCTTAAGTTGCCAAGCCAGATATTTCCCTGGTTTCTTAGCACCTTCAAATGATTTTTGCTGTGACCTTTTTAACATCCATTCCACCTCATTCAATAAATGTTTCAGCTGATTCTGCAAAATTGTGATTTCTCGCATTATTTTCTTTTTCCCCGGTCGTTTTTTTAGATCTTTTTCTTTTTTGCTTATTTCTACTTGTAAATCTTTCAGTTGCTTTTCTTTAGCTCTTTTGTCTTTGTTGTTCAATGTGATTAGTAATCCTCTCATCACTGCTTTATACGCATCCCAAATGGTCTGTGTTTTAACCTCTTGGTCTTCATTTGCTTGGAAGAAAGCTTTAGTTTCTTTTTCCAGAAACTCCACTACTTCCACTTTATGCAACAAATCCTCATTTATTCTCCATCTTCTGCTCTTTCTCATAACCTTCGCTAACCACATTAATGGATTGTGGTCTGCACCTATTTTCGGAAGAATTTCCATCTTATTTGTAATAAGTCCCAGGTCCTTCGTGGACCATAACATATCAATTCTTGAGAAGGAGTTATGCCTTGCTGAGAAAAAGGTATAATCACGTACATTAGGATTAAACTTTCTCCAGATGTCTTCCAGACTTTCTTGCTCTATTAAGTCAAAGAAGGAGTTTGGTAGCTTCCCATCTTTCTTCTTTTTGTTTCCAGATCTATCCAGAGAGTTGTTAATGGTTCCATTGAAATCTCCCATTAACATAATCTGTTGATGAGTCACTTGGTTAAGTTGTTGCAAAATGTCTTTAAAAAAAAATCCTTCGCCCCGTTAGGGGCGTATAAACCCAACAACAATGTTTTTTTTCCATTTATCAACACTTCCACTGCAATGTATCTGCCATCATTGTCTTTAAAGACCAGTTTGGGTTCTAGTTCTTTTTTAATATAAAAAACCACTCCCCTTTTTTTTTCTTTAGCTAATGAAACAAATTGTTCTCCCAAAGCCTTATTCCATAAAAATTTGTAATCCAATTGTTTAATATGCACTTCTTGTAGACAAATTATATTACACTTCTGCTTGTTAATCCAATGAAAAATTGCCCTTCTTTTTTGTGGTGAATTAAGTCCATTTACGTTCCAAGAAATTAATTTGTAATCCATAATGTTTTCTCAGTTATTCTGTACCTTCAAATTCTTTATTGTCCACCAAAAATTCATTCATTCCTTGGGTGTCAACTATTGTTTTTCGCAGTCTTTTATATTCAAAGCTAAGACCTTCTGGTAGTATCCATCTGTACCTTATGTTCTTCTCCCTTAGCTTGTCCGTCAATTTCTTAAATTGTTTTCTGTCACTTATAACCTTTCTCGGCAGCTCCTTCATTATTCGTATTCTACTTTCCTCCCTCACTATTGGGGTTTCAAATTGCTTGCTTAAGATCCTTCCCACCACGTCTCTCCTAGTAAACTTCACTACTACATCCCTGGGTAGTTTACGCTTCCTGGCAAATTCAGAATTAACTCTGTATGCATAGTCACATAGACGCTCCATCTCCTCCACATCTTCTTCCAAAAATTCAGCCAAAATTGTGACAATATTAGTCTTTACATCCTCCCGTTCATTCTCAGGCACTCCCCTTAGCCGAATCATGTTCTCCATCAACTTACAGTCTTGTAGTATTGCTTTGTCTTGCATTTTCTTAATAGTGGCATCTTGGTCTTTAATTTTCACTTCTATCTCGTCAGTCTTTTTAGCTGTTGCTTGAGACTCCTTCCTTAAGTCCTCAATTTCCTTCTTAAATTCTTTCTTTATCTCTTCAGCGCTGGAGTTTATTTCCATAGTTAATTTTTTCTCGCTTCCAGTTATTAAATCTCTCATTACTTTCAAAATTCTTGCTTCCATAGCTTCCAGTTGTTCATGAACTTGTTTAGACATTTTACCCTCTCCCAGTGAGGCAGCTCTTAACCTTGTAACTCTTGGTTCCAACTTCTTTTCAGACATTACTGACTGCCCATTGCAAATAATGGATTTTTAACTGGTATCTTCAATCTCCAATCTGATATTTGCATTTAACAGAGCAGAGCATGCCCTTTCCAACAAGCCTAAGAATGCCGTCCTCAGAGCTTCCTAGCACAAGATATTGATTTTTAAAGTTCCAAGCCTCACTTTTTAAAAAGTTTTCCTTTTGCCCTCTAGGGCTTATTTTCCCTTTTCAAGCACATAATCCAAATTATTTAGCCCTTAGGGGATTGTTTATATATGTTTTAAATCCTTTTATAGTCCACTTTCAGGTTATTTAATAAAAATCTTTTGGCCTTTCTGTAATTAGCCTCCAATGTTTCTCTATGATTACTGACTCTTGCAAATGTCCGGATGCTTGGATGCTTATTCACTCCACCCTTACTTCCTTACTCTCTGGGATTGAAGTGTCTCAATGGTTACAGAAAACATCACTTCCTGCTTTAAGGAGAGAGTCAGCAGCTTGTTATGGCTGGGGGTTTTCCAAAGCCACAGGAATCAATAACAAAAGGTATTTTTCTGCATATTTCTGCTTTCTTTTAAGTCCAAAAAAACAACTTCTACCCCCTTCCACTTCTCCTTGATTTTCCACTTTGAAAGATAGTTCTGGGTCCCAGATCTTCCCTTTTAACAAGCTTGAATTACTCCCGGAATAAAAGATAAGAATCTGTACCTCGTTAGCGACGTCTAATTTTCTGTTACCATCCCCTTTATCTCAGATGTTGTTGTAGTCCATAGGAAGTTGAAGCTTTAGTGAGTTTATGTCAATTTAATGACACCAAGGCTTCTTTGTAGGCGGTGGAATGCAATTCTTCATCGGGGAGTCTTCAAAGCCGAAAAAACCCCTCTTCAGGGGTCGTTCGTCGGCCAAAGTGAACTCCTCTCTAAATAAACATGCATGCCATAGACAAGTTCCTTTACTGGAAAAAGTAGACAGTAGGCTTTATAAAACCTTTTCTGTCCAAAAACAAAGAACCTGGTCTGTCCCACACAAGGAAACAGGGCAGCTCACTAAGCTTCAACTCCGGAAGCCAAGGAAATGACAACATCTAGAGCTGAACCACTGAATAACTTTGAGAAGTGAAGAAAATGACTCAAGTGATTTGGGAAATGGCTACCAATTAAATATCAAAAATGCCCCAAATTGACAGTTTATTATTCTGTTTTATAAAATACTACTAATAAGTAGACCTTGCAAGTGGATCCATGTTTTGAGAATATTAAACTCTATACAATGAGTTGGGCTCAGACTAATTTTTCCATCACTAGAATGAAAGTTTCCTGCCTTCCCCTCCCAACTGCAGCCCAATGAATTCCATGAAATGATGCTCCTGCATGATAGTCCCTTCCCAGCACAGCATGAATGGAATGTACAATGAGAAGAGGGCATCAGTGGAAATTGCCAGTTTAGGCTGAATTCAACAGATTGTCAGCCTGCTGAAATATCCCAGGGTCTATTTGCTACTAGCTCCGGGAACCTCTGGAACTAGCTGCAAACAGAGCATGCAATGAGATGGAATATCTGTTTTTAAAAGTGAGGTGAAATATTATATAATCATATTACTTATACATTACAGTATATCGGAATAGTGAATGTAATTGTCCCAACCAGTCCCAGCTGGGACTTATCTGAACCTCCCCTCCCCAACACAGCCCAATGAGACCCTGAGAAGGCAAGACACTTACCAGTGGGGCTGCCACACTGGCTGAAGATGCCTGAGGCCCCATGACAAAGCCAGCCTGAAGAACTGAAAAGACAGCCCCCAGGACCACCCGGTGAGACCGTGGGTCCAAGCAGTCTGCAGCCCTGCTGTGACAATACCCCCAGGGGGAAGTGCCATGGAGTTCAAACGACCCCAATGAACCCCCAGAGCAGCAGATGGCCATGGTGCCCACCACCTGGTGACCTGGAGCCATGGCCATTTGTTGCTCCAGGGGTTCATTGGGCCTGCCACAAGAAGAGGAAGAAGCACCTGGGCTGGAACTGGCTGGAATGCAGATGTGGCCATGCCCTGCTGCCAGTCTAAGCATCTCCTGTCTTAAAGAAGAGGGCGGAACCAAAGGGGAAGCCAAAGGGGAGGAGACTAGGGAGGTTGGAAGGCATAAAAGGAAAGGAAGCAGCCATGGGGGGCAATGAGGAGAAAGGTAGAGGTGACATTGGAGACTGGAGCTGAGAACAAATCATGCCAGCAGAGAAGCAGCAGCTGGAGGGCCAAGCGCACTTAACCTGGCCTCTCACCTGGTCTGAGCCCCCCCCCCTCCATGGCTGCATCCAGGAAGGAACCCCCAGGGTGCAGAGTGACAGCCACCAGAGGGGCTGGGCTGCGAAAGGAGGTGGGGCACGACAGTGATGTAATGCAATGATTATTGGAATGTGTTTCTCATGTCAGGAATATTGGAATGTGTTCCACACCTCACCTCAAAGGAAAGGATGCTGTTAGCTAACTCCATGCTTGTGAGGAGATAAATGGAGCACAATAGCAGAGTCTCAATTACTCCTAACAATTACAGATACTTTAGATTAGTCTCCTACTTTTACATGTTTATTGCTCCACTGTTTTCCCCTGTAATTAAATCCAAACATATTATGACCTATAAACTTAACTTGTTGCTATTTAGTTTTTGCATATGTTCATTAAACTGTATGCTAATTTGCTGTTCACCTATGTAGAGGCATCTGGCTATATATGAACTGTTGACTTCCATTTCTATGTATCTGAGGAAGTGCGCTTGAACACAAAAGTTCATACCTTGAATAAACTTTTGTTGGTCTTAAAGGTGCCACTGGACCCAACATTTGTTTAAAATGCCCCAAGAGGTGTGAGAGAGCAGATCTGAGTTTCTGCACTTGCTCTATCTGCCAAGGAAGGCAAGATGGATAGGTGTTGCAAAACATAATCTGGACACAGTGATGTGTGGGACATGAGCTCTAGGTTGATTGGGAGATTGGGGTTCGCCTTCCCATATAGATTGGGGTCCACTTTCTCATGTGGGAGTGAGTTCCTGAAATGTGGATTGGGAGAAAATTCCTGCCAGCAATGGCAAGAAGGGTTAAAACATTGCATATTAAGCTGAAGTACTGGCGGCAATGGCAAGGCTTTCTTTCTGGGGAATGTGGCAGAACTGAGTTTTGGAACCTCTTCATAGGAACAAAATTCTTTTTAAAAGTTTAAAAATTAATCAGTGTACCCTGTGTTTTTCTCTTTCATTTTCCTCTTGTGAGTTCCAGCACCTCTTTCCAGGAAAAAAAAAAAGAAAAGCCCTGGCTGGAGGTCAGATCCCCCTTCATGAAGTAGGTCAGGATGTTCATTTCTTCCAAAGAGATCTGAGTGAGAAGGGAAATGTTGGAGGCAAATTTTCTGTATTGTTAAATTTAGTTTACACTGAGACTATACATCATCTTGGATAGGATATAGTACTGTTTAGTATTGCTTTGATGGATTGTTTTAATGTACTTTAATATTACATATTGTATTTTAGGAAATTGTTGTAAAATGCCCTAAACCCTGCTTGCAAGGAATGGGCAGCCTAGTAAATAGAAATAAATAAATGTTACATTTTCCTGTTCTTTTCATTAGATCTGTAATCCAGTAGCGATAGATTATCTTCCCTGTCTTTTGGTCTAACTTAATCTGGGGCAATAAAGCCTTTTCTTGTTTAAACAAGCAGACTGTAATTCAAAATCCTCCTCATGTGACTTAGATCAGTCACACTCAAATATGCATGCACAGGAGTATCCCCAAATAATTGGGAAACTCTTGCCCTTTTTGTTTGCTCAGAGGCAGCCTTTATTAGCATCCCTCAAGACATTGGCATTGTGGGAGGCTGAATTTGTATCTTGAGGTTGTGGCACAAAAGAAAAACATGGTTGCCTTGTACACAAGTATGTAACATATAAGTACACATAAACCAAAGGTTGGCTTATGATACACCTCCCATTTCCCATTCAGTACTTATGTGTTTATATGAACAGCAAAACTTTGTATATCAAGCATACCTCAAACTTGTCCCTAACACAATGACTTCACTGCCACTGCTTCTTAAAAACAGTGCAAGTTTAGGACCAATCCAAGGATTTTTGCACCCTAGACAAATTATTTTGCCACCCATCATGCACATTGTTGGAGTCACTTCCCATCCCCCAAACACTGCAAAAAAAGTTGCTCCTGTTGTGACAACCTCATAGGCACTGGACCTGGGACTGTTGCTTGCTGTGATGCCACAACGCTATGCTATGCTAGCTATGATGCCACAACAGCCTGGGGCTGTTGCTTGCTATGAATCAACAATAGTGTGGATCAGAAGACAAAAACTGTTGGAATATACAAGCAGAGTAATGAAGACAGCACATGTATGTATTGTGGCTCCAGCGCCAAAAGGTGGGCACCTTGGACCACCCCTCTATTCAGTACATCCAAACTCCAGTTTAGTTTATATATCACAGATGAAACATACATGGGCCGTGGTCACACTCACCATTAAATCCATCCCTAACCCGTCGCTATTATACCCTGCAGCTTTTTTACAACGAATTTCGTGATCAGACATCCCTCCATCCTTCAGTTCTAAGCAGCAATGGTCCCGTCATTGGTTGATCAGAGGTCTCAACCGGACCTCATTTTTTGAGATGGCATTCCACACTCACGCAAGCGCAGTACCGTGGGATATCATGCTTGGCTTTTTTTTTAAGGTGCGAGAAAAGGTGTACAATCTGCCCCCCCCATTTAAACACCCGGAAAGGAAGGGGAAGACCAGGAGTTCTCTTTGCTGTCTCTCCACCTGGTGGGGAAACAGCAAAGGTGGGTCATCTTCCTCCCCCCCCCATTTAAACACCCCACCGTGGTGTTTAAATGGGGGGGGGAGCACGGCAACTCTCTGCTGTCTCTCCAACTGGTGGGGAGACAGCAAAGGTTGGTGATCTTCCTTCCCCTATTTAAACACCCCGACATGGTGTTTAAATGGGGGGGAGCACGGCAACTCTCTTTGCTGTCTCTCCACCTGGCAGGGAGACAGCAAAATTGGGGGATCTTCCTCCCCCCCCATTTAAACACCCCACCGTGGTGTTTAAATGGGGGGGGGGAGCACGGCAACTCTCTTTGCTGTCTCTCCACCTGGCAGGGAGACAGCAAAGGTGGGGGATCTTCCTCCCCCCCCATTTAAACACCCCACCGTGGTGTTTAAAGGGGGGGGGAGCACAGCAACTCTCTTTGCTGTCTCTCCACCTGGCAGGGAGACAGCAAAGGTGGGGGATCTTCCTTCCCCCCCATTTAAACACCCTGCTGTGGTGTTTAAATGGGGGGGGGGAGCACAGCAACTCTCTTTGCTGTCTCTCCGCCTGGCAGGGAGACGGCAAAAGTGGGTCATTTTTCTCCCCTGGCAGGGAGACAGCAAAGGTGGGCAATTTGCCTCCCGCCCCATTTAGGAAAGGTCCACTGTGCAAGCACCAGTCGTTTTCAACTCTGGGGTGATGCTGCTTTCACCAAGTTTTCACGGCAGACCTTTTACGGGGTGGTTTGCCATTTCATTCCCCAGTCATTACACTTCCCCCCCCCCCCAGCAGTCTGGGTACATATTTTACCGACCTCAGAAGGTTGGGAGGCTGAGTTAACAATTGCTGGCACAATGATATCATTTGGAGTAGACTCTCGTAGGGAAGCGGATGTGCGCTTGTGACGAGTCGGCTACAATGGAGCATTCAAACATAGAAAGTACACGCAGGAGTCATCGGAAGCATTCTTATTCCAGATTTAATGTACTATCAAAAAAGTCCGCGTCTCAGTCGTGGCAGTTCAGGACCCGAACGAACCAATGACCATTGCCAGATGCTGATGTTTGGACAACCGCATAAAATCCGACATGCATCTGGCTTTCATCCATGCCCATCTCGTCAGTTTATGTGCATCTGACCTCAGCCATGCACAGTATTTTCAGAAAAAGTGGAATTGGTCAGAACTTTTGTTGTTTATTACTGTAGTAAGCCTTGGCACAGAATGGGGTAGGGATCCTGCACATAGATTGATCTGCCTGCCAGTCGATGATCTGCTGGTCACCTTGGAATGGAAGGTTTTCAGATCCCACAAGGATGGAAATCTAGAGGTGGTCTCCCCTGCCACCTGAGCATGAGGGTGATCCCCAGACATGCCCCTGGGCTGGGTGCCTCAGCTGCCCCTCATGTCAAGATCCCTTCCTGGGATCCCCTAACTTAGGAAATGGGCATGCAGGCCAGTTTTCCTGAGAATGGATCCAGCACCATGCTGATACCACCAAGTTGTGACAGGAAGAAACACATAAATACAAAAACAAGCAATCTGGAGGCAAAAGAGAGGGAGTGGCAGTTGTGCGGCACCTTAAGTAGCCAATAGGTGCCCTTGCTCTCCACCCAAGATGCCCCATAGGCCTGCAAAGGGGGAAGGGCAGTCAAGCATCCAGCTTCCCACACTAAGACTGCTGGCCCACCCCTTCCACCCCGCAAAGAGGCAGCAATGGCTGCCTCCACTTTCTCCCTCCCTGGATCCTTACTTTGTTTAAGTAAAAAAGTTTTACTATATAAAAGGAGAAAAAGATTATGGGTTAAGCTAATTGGCCCTTAACCCTATATAGCTAATATCAGATACATACATAAGTTAACTTTTTCATGACTGAAGGATGGACTTGCAAACTCCAACAAAAATACCATTAGAAAAGGACCTTGATCATGGTAGTTTGCTGCAGGTCTCCCAATGGTAGAAAGTTAGACTTGCCAATCCCCAGGTCAGGGCGGGGGATCCCCCAGTTTTGCAGGCTCCTCCCCACCAGGAGCCAGCTGGCCAGTGGGGGGAAGCCCTGCCCAACAGCCATGATGTGCATTTAAATCTCAGGCAGGTTCAGAACCTTGCAACTTCTTCTGTTTTGGAAGAGGTATGTGTTCCTTTAAATCTCAGCAAGACTGAAACTGTGGGAGGGGGAGCAAGAAGAGCCAAGTGTGTGAGAGAGAAGAAGTGAGAGAGTCCAGTCCCTCTGTTGGTTTTGCATTCCTTTCAGAATCTGTTTGCATAGTAAAAAGAATAGTAAAGAGTTAACTAGAATCTGAGTATGGGATAGAGGAAAACCCCACCCCCTAGGCCTTTCCGTAAACTGGTTGAAATGCAGCAGATGGTTACATTCAGCAACTCCAGTAAGTAAAACTATTTATACCATTGCCCCAGGAAGATCACAAAAGTGTGGGGATGCAAATTGTTTATTTTGGCTGGTGTGTGTGAGTGTGTATGAGAAAGAGAGAGAGAGTTCAAATTCATTTTAGTGGAAATGCAGCTGCTGTGGAACCATTTGAATGTAAAAAAGAGGAGGATGAAATGAAGACTGTATTCAAAGGAACTGCACTGCTGTATTTTTATTTTTTTTAGGGAATGGAAAAGTCTCCCAGCTCCACCCCCCAAGTCCCCAGATATTTCCAGAGCTGGACCTGTCAACCTTATGCCAGGTTCACTTTCTAGGGCTACTGTTTGCCACAGCAGACCCCAATTGTGGGCAGAGTGGCAGCATAGCTGGTTTGGGTGCCTGTCCATCTCTGGCACGCTAAGAGATTTCCTAGGTACACCTAATGAACAGGTCATCCCTGAGGTTGATCGCAGCTCCAAGACTGAGTACATAAACTTAAATACATAATATAAGTGTTCTAGTTCTTGAAGTTTTCGTTGAAAGGGAGCAAGTTAACTTGTCTATTGCTGATAATTTCAATTTATTCTTCTCTTAAACTGAAATTTTATCACAGGATATTTAGTGTAGTAGCGGCACCTATCTTGAGTTCAGAAATTAGTATGAAATATTGTTATACTCTGGGCTTTTTGTAGAAAAAGTTCACCATGAACTCATTTGCATATTAGGCCACACCCCCTGGCACGAAGCCAGCCAGAACTGCGTTCTTGTATGTTCCTGATTTTTTTTTTTTTTAAAGCCCAGATTACACTTCTCTTGTTTAACTTTATACAGGCTGCAAAATCAGACACAATTTCTGCAATAGAGAATTTTAAAATGTCAGATATAGTATTTCTAAGAGCACAGAAATAATAATTGAATTTAAATCAAGTGGATTGGTGTAGTATGGCTTTATCACACACAAGAAATATAGACTGGATGTTTTATACTAAGGAACTCAGCCATCAGCAATGAAACACACCGGACTAATGTTTTGAAGACTTTCATTTAAACAATCTATAAATACTGCAACAATATAGATGCTGTATTGTGTCAATAAATGGGATTAAAAGGGCAGAAGATTAATAATGCCAATATCACACTGAATTGTAGCTGATGTGTCTTTTGATGTTGAAATTCTTTTTTGACATTGCTGAAAAGAATTACCTCAGAAAATCATATCAAGGGAGAGAACAATCGTATCTAGGGAGAGAAAAAATGTGAAAGGCAAAAAATGGTTGACCTTTCACATAGAAGTGTTGTTTAAAAAGTGCTATTTTGTATTAGGAGATGTTGAAATCCTGAATATAATAGAACAAAGTAGCTGCCAAGCATAGCAAATAGGTGTCAAATTGCCTCTTGAATCAATCAACTATCCTTCCCCCACATGTTCTCTCTTTCTTCATTGAGAATATGCTGGAATTATGAAAGTGTGTCGAAACTGACTTTTTATCTTTGAAGCTATCCATTTGACAGTTTTCTCTGTTCTCCTTGTTCCATAAACCCAACTTGTTTCTAGAGGCAGAAGAATCCACCTGAAGAATCTTACCACAAATGAAAATATTCCATTGGTCTGATTTTTTTAAAAAAAATGCAAATAGTGTCTGAGGACATACTGTGAAAGGGTATTTTGATACTTTCAACTATGGTTTCTTCTTGGATCACCTTTTGGAGCTGGGATGCAGAGTTATGAAGTGGTGTTGGTCCCACCTCAAATGCTGGCCTTAGAAGGTAACGCTGCTTGACTCCTTTCTTTGGCCTATGGACTGGAGTCCTTCAGGGTTCTATCTTATTCCCCATGTTGTTTCTTTCTTTATTTAAAAATTATGCCACTCTTCCTCTTGATTCAATATTTACATCAGAGATTTGGGCTGGGTTATCATGAATATGTAGCTGACACTCTGCATTACCTTGTGTTTCTAACAGCTCCTAGGGAAGCTTTTGGAATAAATGATGACTAATAAACTTAAATGTAAACCAAAGAAAAAAGAATAGCTGCTACTGAATGGAAGCACTGACAGGTGATCTGAAGTGCCTTCAGCTTTGGATGAGGTTGACTAACTTGATGACCCTAATTAGGTACAAAGATGGCCAAGTATATTTTTGCCTATGTGTACCCATAATGATCAAGACGTATACCATGACAAAACACCTAATGCACTGACAGATTGTGGCAACTGCAACAAAACTGATTTGATTGCATCTGCTCCTACATACAGCACTCCAAGATGTCTAAGGCAGAGCTTTCAGAGTCAGTTTTTTCAATTGCTGAAGGCCACTTCCCAGGATTATGTTACTCCAAGAAAAAAAATGAATAAATATTATGTAATATTACAAAAAAAATCATTTCCACCACTGAAAAAGCCCTAGCTCTGATCAAGGACAACTGGATTTCTTGGGGGTCAGGGATCACCAGATAGTTCTCAACAGAATGTAATCCTCTTCAGGGGACATACCAGAGGAGACGGTCCTGAAAATGCATGCGTCCCTAACCACTCATGTCCTTAAAGATCAACATCAAAACCCTGAATATGTGGTACTCCACTGGAGACCAGTATAACTGGCACAGGGCAGGTTGAATGTGTGTCTATGATGTTCCTGTCAGGATTCATACCGCTTCATTCTGGATCAGTTGATCTTTCTAGGTCAGTCTCAAGGGCAGGCCAGCATAGATTGAGTTACAGTGGTCTAGCCTGGAGGTGACCATTGCATGAATTACTGAGGCTAGCTCAGGGTGCGACAGGAAAGAGGCTAATTGTCATGCTTTGCATACAAAGAAGAACACCAGCCTGGCAAGTGGCAACTTTAATGACCTGGACCTCCATGGATAAAAAAGTATTCAGGAGCACGCATAAACTCCTGATGGTTTGCACCGGTGTCAATGGCACCCTGTCAGGGGTGGGAAGTTTATGCCCCCTGCCATAGAATCTCCATCATTGTTGGCTTCAGTCTCAGCCAGCTCTTTTTAAACCACAGCCTCCAAACTTGCAGCAAATTATATGGGATGGTGTCTGGGTAGCCATCCATGAACAGCTATAGCAGTCCATTTTCCTTTGTTTTTCTCTGACTGTCCTACCCAGTCATTTGAATATATATTGGTAAATACTAACCTAGTCTAGGGAACTGAGGCAAGAGACTAAAAGTCTTCTATTGTCCTGGATTGATAATGATATATGAGAGGCTTATGATAACAAAAGACTTAAACTGTTTATTTCAGACTGATTCTCCACTCGCCTTGTTCCGGTCTCATTGCTCCTTTTCCTGCAGCACTTCTGCTGGATTTTGCACAAGCTGCCCTGGGGTGGCAGGTTAGAACATAAGAACATAGGAGAAGCCATGTTGGATCAGGCCAATGGCCCATCCAGTCCAACACTCTGTCTCACACAGTGGCAAAAAATTTTATATATACACACACACTGTGGCTAATAGCCACTGATGGACCTGTGCTCCATATTTTTATCTAAACCCCTCTTGAAGGTGGCTATACTTGTGGCCGCCACCACCTCCTGTGGCAGTAAATTCCACATGTTAATCACCCTTTGGTGAAGAAGTACTTCCTTTTATCCGTTTTAACCTGTCTGCTCAGCAATTTCATCGAATGCCCATGAGTTCTTGTATTGTGAGAAAGGGAGAAAAGTACCTCTTTCTCTACTTTCTCCATCCCATGCATAATCTTGTAAACCTCTATCATGTCACCCCGCAGTCGACGTTTCTTCAAGCTAAAGAGTCCCAAGCATTTCAACCTTTCTTCATAGGGAAAGTGTCCAGCCCTTTAATCATTCTAGTTGCCCTTTTCTGGACTTTCTCCAATGCTATAATATCCCTTTTGAGGTGCGGCAACCAGAACTGCACACAGTACTCCAAATGAGACCGCACCATCGATTTATACAGGGGCATTATGATACTGGCTGATTTGTTTTCAATTCCCTTCCTGATAATTCCTAGCATGGCATTGGCCTTTTTTATTGCAAACACACACTGTCTTGACATTTTCAGTGAGTTATCTACCACGACCCCAAGATCTCTCTCTTGGTCAGTCTCTGCCAGTTCACACCCCATCAACTTGTATTTGTAGCTGGGATTCTTGGTCCCAATGTGCATTACTTTGCACTTGGCCACAATGAACCGCATCTGCCACGTTGACGCCCACTCACCCAGCCTCAACAGATCCCTTTGGAGTTCCTCACAATCCTCTTTGGTTCTCACCACCCTGAACAATTTAGTGTCATCCGCAAACTTGGCCACTTCACTGCTCACTCCCAACTCTAAATCATTTATGAACAAATTAAAGAGCATGGGACCCAGTACCGAGCCCTGCGGCACCCCACTGCTTACCGTCCTCCATTTATACTCACTCTCTGCTTCCTATTACTCCGCCTCAAGACTCTGGCAGACAGTCCATACTGCTTGTCACCATCACAGTGGACAACTCAGGTCCGTTACCCGGTAGAAAAATAGCAGCCAACCTTTCATCTCTTTGAGACGAGTCCTCCCGAACCAGAGACATTTCATCTCCTGTCGGCTTTTCCCCAAGATTTAGTTTAAAAACCGCTCTGCCACCTTTTTGATTTTAAGGCATGCTGAAAGATAACCAATAAATATATAAAGTGAATAGGAAAAAAATAAAGACAAGATGGAAACAAAACAAGAGCTGTATAAAAGAAATGGAAGGATGACCAATTCCTCCTAAGAAGAAACTTTTGAAGAAGAATCTACAGTTTTAGATATTGAAATGAAAGCTGCACTGAGAGCAATTGAGAGAATTCCTGGCTACAAACTTACCTGTGGCCACTTGTCAGGCTCTGTTCATTTATACTATTGCTAAATACTGTTTACTAACCACATTGATCAATGCCTAGAAGCGCTCACTAACACAGGGGCTGGGGTAGTGAAAAGGGAGGGGGGAAAGTAGAGAGTAGCTTCCCAGGAATATCAAAGGTTGCCAAGGTCTCTTTGAAGTAGAAAGTATGTGCCAGATTCTCACCTTCTCCCCAGAGGCAGCAAGGACATTGCCTCCGGGAAAATGTAACCACCAACTGAAAAGATAAGGGGGGACATTGGGAAAACTCTCACATGCAAAAGCAGCCTTTAGTTTTGGGAAATGAGGGGTAGAAGCAATTGCTTTGATGTGGAATGTTAAATACCAATGATTGAACTGATCTTCATCAGTTCCAATGCCTACCAAGCTGGAGTAACTCTGAAGTATCCAATAAATGCAACTTTGTTTCAAAATACCAAGTCTGCTTACTTGTGAGCTTCAATGAACCCCCGCCTGACACCACTAGGGTTCCCAAGCTTCCTGCAGGAGGTTGTCAAGCATTAGATCTCAAAATAACCAGCTGTTGATTTTGAAAAAAAGTATTGGTTTATTGATAATCCATTGTGCTCTGGTAGATACCAAATTGGAAGTGATACAGAGTAACTCAAGAATACTAACTTTAAGGGGGCACATCAAAGGTATCTTAGGAATTCTAACACAGGCGTGTGAAAGTAACACTCTCACTACTTTATCTATTCCTGCGGTTTAGCAACATCCTGGGTCCAGGTTTGTCCCTGGGAAAGTACGCCAGGAGAACTTATCTTCAAAGCGGACATTCCTGCATTTGCTACTAGTGAGAACTACATAATAGGTTACATGGCTTTGATGTGCAATACAATAAAACAACAGTGGAAAAATACAGTTTTACTAAGAAAGAAATCCCATGCTTGACAGAGGTGAGGGTACTCCCAATTTTGGGGCCTCCAATCCGCTGACACAGGATTGGCCAGCAGGGAAGCCCCACAACCAAAGAGCTCCATTGGTGCCTAACATGCCTGGCATGATGATATCACCTGGAAGTGATGTGATCATGCTGGGCATGTCATGTGGGGGCACTCTAGCATTCAAGTAAAAAACGTTGTGGCACCATAGTTTTCTTTACTAAAATGCTAGAGCATCCCCATGAGATGTGCCCAGTGTGATTATGTCACTTCCATGTGACATCACGCCGTGCACGTAAAGTGTGCAAGAGGACAGTCTCCTCTCTGGCAGCCAGGTAAAACCTGGCAACCCTAGTGGCCACTTTGGGCTGCAGGGTAAGGTATCAAGCTGGAAAAGGGCTGCCCAATCGTCATGGCATGTCATCCTCTGAAGAACTAGAGCTCAGGGACATGCTAGGTGTCACGTTCTTAGAGTGCAAGCAGGCAGGAGTCCAAAACCAGTCCAAGGTCAAAGTCCAGGAAGTCAAGCAGGAGCCAAGTCACCAATGCAGAATCACAAACCGGAATCAGAAGTCAATGTCCAAAAGCCAAAAGGTCAGGGTGCCAAGGAAATCAAGCAGGTCAGGATCAGGAATCAGGAGGGAACGTGGATGCAAGCCAGAGAACAGATTTGTTGCTTCCACAAGGTTACCAGGTCCTGGGTGGGAGTTATATGGGAGCCTCAATCAGCCTGCTCCCTGGGTGGCAGTGACTCTGCTAGACTCAGGGCTGAGAGATCTGAAGCCTCGGCGTGCCTCATGTCTTCGCTCTGAAAGTTCTTTACGGAGCCTGCTTTGAACAAATTGTTGTGTAATGTCTTTAAAAAAAGCATCCTTTGCACCATTAGGCACATACAATCCCAATAATGTTTTCTTTGCATTTAATATTATTTCTACTGCTACAAATCTTCCATCTTTATCTTTAAACACTAATTTTGGCTCCAGTTCTTGTTCGATATAAAAAAATCACTCCCCTTTTCTTCTATTCAGCCAATGAAAAAAAATCTAACCCCAATTGTTTATTCCATAAAAATGTGTAATCCTTTTGTAAACAAACTATGTTACAACTTTGTTTTTTAATCCAATGAAACGTTGCCCTTCTTTTTTGTGGTAGATTTAGTCAATTTACATTCCAAGACAATAATTTGTAATCCATCACGGTGATTGTGATTCTTTTCCCCCGAAGTTCAAAATTCAAACCTTCAGGTATTATCCACCTGAACCTCATTCCATTGTCCCGTAATTTTTCTGTCAGTTTTTTATATGTTCTTCTATCATTTATCACTTGCCTTGACAACTCCTTCATGTTTCTTACTCTGCTGCCTCCCACTATCAATGTCTTTTCAAAGTTTTTACTCATGATCTTTCCCACCATTTCTTTTGTCATGCATCTTATAACAACATCTCTTGGTAGATTATTTTTCTTAGCATAAAGTGAGTTCACGCTATACGTATAGTCATATTTATTCTATGACTTATATTCTATGACTTATATCCCGCCCTTCCCATAAAATGGCTCAGGGCGGCTCACAACAAACGATAAAACAATAGAGTGCAAAGTTATTACATTTAAAAAAGTCAAAGCGTTTAAAACCTAAAAACCTTAAAATCTTAACGTTAAAACTATACAGTATATTTCACTAAAGTCTGATAAGCTACATTTATCTGGTCAGGCGTAGGCTAGCCGGAAGAGGCTTGTCTTACAGGCCCTGCGGAACTGAGTAAGATCCGCATACAGATCATACATGTTTTTAGTCCCTTCAGGATCTTCCTCTAAAAATTCTGCAATTATTTTTATTATATATTCTTTTAGGTCACCATCTTCCTTTTCAGGTACTCCTCTCAGACGTATCTGAGTCTCCATCAATTTGCAATCATGGATTGTCACTTTTTCTTGCATTTTCAACAAGGTGGAATCATATACTTTCATTCTGCCTTCTACCTCCTGCACTTTCTTAGATGTTTCCTCTGTTTCCTTTCTGAGATCTTCCATATCTTTTTTAATCTCTTCAATAATTTCTTTTTTTGGATTCATTTATCATCTCTCTCATGCCTCCCATTATTCTGGCCTCCATTGCTTCTAATTGGTCCTGTATTTTTTCCAATGAAGTAGCCCTTGTACGGGGTTGCTTGTGTTCTGACATTTAAAAAACAGTGAAAATTTGGACCTCACAAATTTAAAATTCAACTATCAGATTCAAAAGAATAGGACTTGCCCTTTATAACAAGCCTAATTTCTCCATCCTCAGAGCTGCCAAAGCCAAGATATTTATTTTAAAAGTTTTTAAATCTTTCAAAATGGCGGTTGTGACTTTTTGCTGCTCCTTACATTTTTTCCTCTTTTAAAAATGCCTAAAGTCCACACAAATAATATGTCAAATAATACTTATCTTCTTGTCCTCTTCTCAATTAATTCCAACAATTTTTAATGTCCCGAACACTTTAAAAACCTTATTTTAATTTTGACCTCCAAACAATGGCCACCGCTATTTCTCAATGGTCTTATATTCCTAGAGTAGGTTTTCCATCTGCTACTTCCTGCTTTATTTGCCACAAAGTCTCATTCACACTGGTAAGGAGATCTCACGATACTTGATGTACTTCCTGTGTTGCTTGAATATACACATCGTCTGTGACGATGGTGCTCTTTTTTCAAAACCGCAAGTAGACCAAAAAATAAATTTCTTTCCACTTTTTAGCACTATCCTTTATATTTACAAAGTCCAAATTTCACTTCTTCCTCCCTTCTTCTTCTTCCAAACTTTAAATTTTCATTTCCCACCTTTGAAATTTACTCCATTAAACTGTAAATAGTCCCAAAGTGAAAGATAGTAATCTGTACCTTCTCTTCCAATTATCCAGGTTCCCACCGGTCTTGTGTAGCTTTAGATGTTTAGCAATGTCCAAGAAGGTTAGGATTCTGTCGAGCTTATGTCAAATAAATGACTCTGAAAACTTCTGCAGATGATGAAAATGCAACTCTTCCCAGAAACCCCTCAAAGGAGCCCCACCCCTTTGGGGTGACTCCCTTTTAGCCAAGGTAAATCTCCTCAAAGTTTCCTGTGCATATCTTGGACTAATCTCTGACTGAAAAAAGTAGGCAGTAGGCATTTATTTGCCTTCCACTACCCTGAACAGAAGTTCCAGCCTGCTCCCATTATGAGAAGCAGCTCAGCTCGACATTTTCCTCCCCCAGAAGTCCCAAACCTCGAAGGCTGTCTTGATGGCCAGGAATTTCCACTCCCAGATGGTGTAGTTGCGCTCTGCAGGCATCAGCTGCTGCGAGTAGTATGCGCAGGGTTGTAGTGGCTGGGAGGGGTCCTCCTGCTGGGTCTCTACTGTGAACGGCAGCTGCGGGTCAGGGTAACGCAAGAGCAGTTTGGTGGTGAAGCAGGTTTTCAGGGTGGTGAAGGCATGGTCTGCCTCTGGAATCCAGTGAAATGGATCTTTGGGCCGGAGGAGCTGGGTCAAAGGTGTGGTTACGTCGGCATAGGCAGGGATGAACTGACGATAATAATTGGAAAAGCCAAGGAACCGCTGTACGTTTTTGCAATTCCACGGTGTCTGCCAGTTCAGAACCGCCTTGACTTTCTTCAGGTCCATCCAAGTTCCATGGGGTAAGATGATGTGGCCAAGGAACTCGACTGCTGTTAAGTCGAAGGCACACTTCTCTAGCTTGGCATACAGACCATGCTTGTGCAGGCATTGCAAGACCTGGTAGACATACCCTGCATGCTGGGTGGGGCTTTGGGAATAAATTAAAATGTCATCTAAATAAATGATCACAAAGCGGTCGAGCAGGTCACAGAAGATGTCATTCATCAGCCTTTGGAAGACAGTGGGGGTGTTGGTCAGACCAAAGAGCATCACGAGATACTCGTACTGGCCATAGTGAGTTCCAAAAGCCATCTTCCATTCATCTCCTGAGCAGATCCGCACCAAGTTGTACGCGCCCTAGAGGTCCAGCTTGGTATAGACCTGGGCCCCTTTAAGGCGATCCAGTAGTTCTGGGATCATTGGCAAAGGGTAGCGGTCTTGGAGAGCCAGTTTGGTGTAGTGGTTAAGTGTGCAGACTCTTATCTGGGAGAACCGGGTTTGATTCCCCACTCCTCCACTTGCACCTGCTAGCATGGCCTTGGGTCAGCCATAGCCCTGGCAGAGGTTGTCCTTGAAAGGGCAGCTGCTGTGAGAGCCCTCTCCAGCCCCACCCACCTCACAGGGTGTCTGTTGTGGGGGAGGAAGGTAAAGGAGATTGTGAGCCGCTTTGAGACTCTTCGGAGTGGAGGGCGGGATATAGATCCAACATCATCATCTTCTTCTTCGGACGGTGATTTTGTTCAGGACCCGGTAGTCATTGCAGGGCCAGAGCACACTGCCTTTCTTCTCGACAAAGAGAACAGGGGCGAACAGCGGGGACGTGGATGGCTGGATGAAACTCCATTCCAGGTTTTTGCCAAGGAAGTACCGCAGGGCTGCTAGCTCCAGTTTGAACATGGGGGGTAGAGCCGTCCCATAGGCAGGGGTGTCCCTGGTACCAAATTGATGGAGCAGTCATAAGGCTGGTGTGGGGGGAGTTGGTTGGCCCCCTTTTCCTCAAAGACATCAGCAAAGTCTTTGTAGGCCAGGGGAAGTAGTGGACCAGCAGCCGAGGCGGTGGCGGCCAGGGTGGCCAACTGAGCCTGGTGAGGACAAGGATCCTTGAAGGTCAGCTTTCCCTGTGCCCAGTCCACGAGGGGGTTGTGCTTTACAAGCCAGGAGAGATCCAGAATGAGGGGAAAGTGGGGCATGCGAGCAACATCGAATTGTACTTGCTCGTGATGGTGTTGGATCTGGAGCGTGACCGGGTGGATCTCCTGGGTTACTGGACTGGAGCGGAAGAGGCGCCCGTCAATGGCTTCGACCAGAGTCAGGGTGTCTTTGTCCTGCACTGGGATCTGGTGTTGCTTCACAAAGGCCACGTCGACGAAGCAACAGGCAGCCCCAGAATCGACCATGGCATAGACAAACAGCCAGCGCCTGTCTGGCAAGTCGAGTGTGACCAGTACGAGGAATGGGCCCGGGCCAGTAACATAGGGTTAAGGGGACCCGGCTAGGTGCCCCAAGTCGGGGGGTCCACTCAGACTTGTGGCTGGTCTTTTACTGGTGGCAGTGGCACGGTACTGGGCTGGGTGTGCTTGGAGGGGCAGCCGGAGGAGAAGTGCCCTGCCCCTCCACAGTACAGGCAGAGATTCTGTGAGTGGTGCCATGCTTTTTCCTCAGGGATGAGCTGCGGCCATGCAGTCTTGAGTTGCATGGGCTTGAGGTCATTGATCTCGGGATTGATGTGCATCGGGGTTGTCACCATCGCTAGGTGGCGGGGCAGCTGAGAGGAACAGGCACTGCTTCATGCTTGGTGGTGGCTTTCCAGGTGGCCATCGATGAAGAGACACAGTGCGATTAGGCCTTGTAGTGTGGCCAGTTGGTCTACTCGTGCCAGCTCATCAAAGACTTTGTCAGCCAGTCCCTTCGTATACTGGTCCATGAGGGCAGCCTCATTCCAGGCCAGGTTTTGGGCCAGAAGCTTGAAAATGGTGGAGTACTAAGAAACTGAGTCCCTACCCTGCTTCAGAGTCCAGATCTTCTGACTGGTGGTGGCTGATTGCTGGGGGTTAGCAAAGGCTACTGCCATATGATCCAGATAGAATCAAGGGAGTAGCCCATTTAGCTGCCTGCCCCTTTAAGAGGATGACAATGAAACATACCTTGATCTGGTCATTGACTAAGTCTCTGGCATGTAATTCAATATACAGTTTGCACTGTGCCAAGAATGCTTCTCTGGGGGAAGCACCGGGCACTTGGGTGGGGCAGCGCAGTGGCTTGCTGCTGCTGTTGCAGGTGAGCCACCATTTGAGTGAGGTGCTGTACCTGAGTGAGCAAGGCTGCTAGCTGCCCAGAGCCTCCGCTTGCCTCCTCATCCATCTTGTGGAGTGAGTGTGTGGTGTAAGCAATCTGTCACGTTTTCAGGGTGTAGGCAGGCAGGAGTACAAAGCCAGTCCAAGGTCAAAGTCCAGGAAGTCAAGCAGGAGCCAAGTCACCAATGCAAAATCACAAACCAGAATCAGAAGTCAGTGTCCAAAAGTCAAAGGGTCAGGATGCCAAGGAATTCAAGCAGGTCAGGATCAGGGATCAGGACGGAACGTGGATGCAAGCCAGAGAATAGATTTGTTGTTTCCACAAGGTTACCAGGTCCTGGGTGGGAGTTATATGGGAGCCTCAATCAGCCTGCTCCCTGGGTGGCAGTGACTCTGCTAGACTCAGGCCTGAGAGATCTGAAGCCTCGGCATGCCTCATATCTTCACTCTGAAAGTTCTTTCCGGAGCCTGCTTTGAACTCTTGAGATGGGAGGAGGAGAGCTTGGAGGAGATTGATCATCAACAGCTGACACTGGTGCCTGGAGAGTGATTGATAAGCCAGCTGCTGTTTGTTCAGCTGAGGAACTGGCTGGCAACTCTTCCAGGTCTGTTAACCCTTCCAGCTCCTCCTCGTCAGGGCTCATAACACTAGGAGACTGTCTGTTGCTTCCCCCTTGCTAGCTGCATGGCTTTTATGGTGGGAAGGGAGGGGGGTATAACCCTGAATCATTTGGGGTTCCAGTCAGTCTTCTGTGTTTGTGACCGGATTTCCTACTTATAGAGATTCTAAAGATACAACATTCTCTCACATCAGAAACTCAGGGAACACATTTGTTACAGGTATTACATCGGTGCTATTACCCTCCTGAAGCCTGAGGCTGATGTGGGCAGGCATTGTTCTTGCCCTGACAAAAAGAGTGACAAGAAGGTGGTGGCTGTCAGCACCTTTTTAAATTGGTTAACAGACTACACCATCTTAATGGGAGTGGTCCAGTCTGCCTAGCTGGAGGAAGGATGACAACTCTCCAACTACCTTGGTAATATGTTGCAGGCCTGGGCATTGGCAGATGACTCAGCTGCCATTGATTATAATGATTGGGGGGGGGATTGTGTTTTTGTGTGTGTGTGTGTGTGCATGTGCACCTGGAAGTCATGATGACCTCTGGTGACTGACCCCAACAGGGGACATGGAGGATATTCAGAAAGTCGGCTCTGGTTCTGGTATTCCAAGGAGATCTCCCATCCAAATACTTGCACGAGTCAACTCTGCTTTGCTTCTCGCAAGGTCAGGCTTGCCTGGTCTATCCAGGTCAGAGCTAGCATCTGATTTTGATATTCAATTTACACTCTGGACAAGAAGCTACTGTTAGGACAGAATATGGAGAAACAGAATGATTTCCAGTTGGCAAAGGTGTCAGACAAGAATGTGTGTTATCTCCATAACTCTTCAATCTGTATGCAAACTATATCATAAGGAAAGCTGGATAGGTTTAGAGGAAGGTGGAATTAAAATTGGTGGAAAGAGCATTAATTTGAGATATTCAGATGACATCACACTACTGGCAAAAAAATCATAAAGATTTGAAGTGACTCCTGATGAAGTTAAAACAGAAAGTGCCAAAAGCAGGATTACAGTTGATCATAAAGAAGAAAAAAGTAATGACTACTGAGAAATTGCACGACTTTAAGGCTGGCAATGAAGAAATAGAAAATATTTTAACAATTTCAAGTTCTTGGTTCATTCATTAACCAAAAGGGAGACTGCAACCAAACAAGGAGAAGGAGATTGAGACTGGAAAGTGTAGCTATGAAGGAGGTAGAAAAGATTAAGTGTAGGCACATGTTGCTGGCCACCAAGATCAAGTTAACTCATGCCAAGGTATTTCCCATTACTATCTACAAGTGTGAAACCTGGATAATGAATAAAGCTGACAGGAGGAAAATTGATTCATTTGAAATGTGGTGTTGGAGGAGAGTCTTACCTATACTGTGGATTACCAAAAATACAAATTATGGGTTCTAGATCAAATCACTCCCTAGAAATTAAAATGACTAAACTGAGGCTACTGTGATTTGGTCATTATGAGAAGACAATCATTGAAAAAGACAATCATGCTAGGGAAAAGTTGAAGTTGATGGCAGCATGAAATGAGGAGATGGATTGACTCAATAAAGGAAGCCACAACCTTCAGTTTGCAAGAGCTGAGCAAGCCTGTTAATGATAGAATGATTTGGAGGTCATTGATTGATAGGGTTGCCATAAGTCAGAAGCGACAGCACTTAACACACACATCATTTTATACATATTCCTGTAATCTCTCAGTATTCCCTGGATGACTACAATGATAATTTATAATTCTAGTGTGTTAAAATAGAAAACTTGGCCAACGAGTTTTTGAAATGATTATTTTTCCCAATTAACCATTGTCATCATGATTTTATGATGTCACCATTAGGGGTGTACATTCGGTTCGGCCGAACCGAATCAACCGCCGAATCACCCCAATTCAGCTGTATACGGAATCGCATACAGCCAAATCCAATTGGGGCCCATTATGCGGGAGCTGAGTTTGACTCCCCGTATACTTCCATATAGATATTCGGAAGTATACAGAATTCAATGCAAAATGCAGCAAAGGGGCTTCTGCAGCCTCAGGGGAGCTGCTTGCCTCCTTTCCCACCTTTGGTAGCCTATTCCCGCCTCTCCCATAGCCTCCCTGGAATCAGGGAGGGGGCGAAGGGGAAGAGGAGCCCCAGCAGCCAATCCAAAGCATGCATTTGCAAAATGTATTGCAAATGCATGCTTTGCAGGGCTGTTGTGTAGCTGATCCCCCAGCCATCAGCAACATTGTTGTTCTTTTGATCTTTTGCTTACTTGGGTATCCAAGTAAGCACTGTTGTCTGGCCAATCACAGAGCAGTGCTATTTTTTGAAACTGCTCTCTGTAAGGGCAGAGAACCTATTTAAGGAATCTGCCTGGCTGGACTCCTCCATTGCTGCTGTGTTGGTGTGTGTTGGAGTGTGAGAGAGATTGTGCTGTGCTGGCCTTGGCCTCAGCTGCTGCTGCTGCTCTCTCTCAGCCTTACCAGACTTGCCTGGAGTAGAAAAGACGTCTAAGGTAAGACAGTCTTGGTGTTCTTGTTTTTGTTTTAGTTGGTAAAAGACTTTTTAAGACTCAGAGTCCCTTTACTTATCCAGATTTGGGTGGTGGGTCGCTTATTTGGGGTTAAGGTTAAGGGGTTCTGCTGGGGGAGGGGGCCTGGGGTGGGGGGTTTTTGCCAATTTGCCCATATCTTACTTTAGTTAGAGGACTTTTAAAAGTGCAGTGTCCTTTTACTTTTCTTGATTTGGGTGGCTTGGATTTCTTGGGGTTAGGGTTAAGGGTTTTTTTTGGTGGGGAGGGGTTCGTAAAGCTCCTGTATTGTTAAAAGTTAAGTTTTTTACTGTTTTAAAAGAATTATGTGTTTGATTTGTTACTGCTGTGTTGTGCTGCTGTTGTTCCTTTTCTCTTCTGGTTCTGGTTCTTGGGGGAGGGGTGCTGTTTGGCCTAATTTTCATTGTTTAAAAGGCCACTTTTTTAACAGTTAAGTTTGTGTTGGCCTTCTGTTTGGATCTATTCTCTATTGCTGCAGGTTTTGCATCCTCCTGTCCTGTTGTCCCCCTTTTCCTGGTTCTGGTTTTAGGGGGGGGGGGGTTGTTGACTGATTTGGCCTGAGGTTTCTTATCGGTGAAAAGGCCACTTTTTAAACAGTTGAGTTTCTTGGCCTTCTCCTGTTGTCCCTTTTCCTGGTTCTAGTTTTTTTTTTTGGGGGGGGGAACTGGCACCTGGGTGAGAGAACCAGAACCAGCAGGCTTGTTGTGCTTGGCGAGCTCTCCCCGTGTTGTTTGGGGGCAGGGCTGCAGAGCTGGCATCTGTAGATTGTGTGTTCTGTGGCAGGGAAGCTGGCACCTGGGTGAGAGACCCAGAGCCAGAATGCTTGTTGTGCTTTGCCAGCTCTCCCCGCATTCTTTGGGGCAGGGCTGGAGAGCTGGCATCTGGGTTTGCTGCAGCCAGGTCTGCAGAGTAGACCTTGAGCAGATTGTGTTTTGTGTGGCAGGGTTCATAGAGTAGATAGATGTATATAGTGCATTTGGGTCCTATAGAGATTCTCTGGTGTGAAGTTAGGTTTGGCTTTGGGTGCCCCAGGAATTGGACCCCCTGGCCCAATCCTTTTGGGACTTGGGGAGTTTGTAGGGGAGAGTCCCCTGCAGGTCCCCTGCAAATTTGGGGGCTCTTCCTCAACCTCCTCCCCTCCAGGTGGCTTCAAATATACCCTATTTGCCATTTATTTCAATGGCCCATAGGGTATAATGGGGCCGTATATTCGGAAATAGCTGTGCATCTACCGTATATGCGGCTATTCCGATGATGGAATTCAGAAATATACGGGATTCCGTATTTCCCGTCCCCCCCCCCCCCCGGTATATTTCCGAATCCGTGTACTACCGAATTATATTTTTTTTTTTGCACATCCCTAGTCACCATATTAATGACATGAACTTTGAAAAAACTAATCAGTTCAGCACAATCCCTTTCACCACATGGAAATCACAGGGATTCTCTATGTTTAATAGCTCTGCAAGTTTTTAACCTCACCTTTAACATGATATTGTATTTATTTTGTGTACATATATTTATTTTAAAACATGTACATAGTACCTGTTTCCCTTAAGGCTCAGGAGAGCTAACAGCAAGTTGAGGATGATGAATTGAAATGGGAGGGGGAACACAAGCAGTATTTCTGAGCTTCCCACTGCAAGGAGGGGAAAAACAGATAGTTTAACTATCCCTTCCCTCCATGACAGATACAGAATCTCTGCTTAGTTGTTCATTGATGGTGGGAGTGGGTTGAATGGAAGATTTCCATAAATGGGATGAGTTCTCAGTTTTCCTCCTCTTCCATCAGTCTCCTGCTAATGAGCTGCTAACTGTGCACGCATGTGGCATGGGAGGAGGAGTTGCAGGAGAAAGCGAATTAATAGACCTTCCCCCATTCATATGTGTTTACATTTAGTTTGTCCAGTTCTAGCAAATTCATTCAAACGAGTTACCAATCACCAATTAAAATTGTAAAAAGAAACAACTAATATTTAATTAGTAGATAGATGCTTTTTTTTTTTCAAATGGCTCAGAATAGTTTATGTATGGTTCCCAGGCAGTTTGTCCAGCTACCAATGTGTGATCATTCTTTAGACCACTCTATGGGTAATAGTGCCTCTAGCATTCTCCTGAAGCATCTTAGATATTTGACCTTTAATTTGGTGACTCTTTTGGAGCTATTTTGCACCTGAGCACAAATTCCTGATGACATGATAGGCGAACAATAAAGCAAAGTTCCCTCAGGAAAGAAAGGGACTCTTCCCCTGTAAGCTTTATCTCCTATTGAGCTTGCATTAGTTGCAATATACTAGGCAGATAATAAACCATGAACAGTACAGAGATTGAAATACCCTACAGCCTCTGTGTGCACTTTCCTAATAAAGCCAATCCCCAAAGGGATGGAAATGAGGAAAGGATGCCCTTGCAATTCAGTCAGCACTTGCTGTCAGCATCCTTTACAGCTTTTCAATAGGCCGGAAAAGGGCAGTCCACAAGAATATGAATCAGATTTAGTCAAGGCTTCAAAGAATAATAGTAACCAGTCTCAAACCTCCCTCTTTGAGTCCTAATAGCTTTTTCCACCTCAGTAACCCCTCATGGTAAACAAAAGCAAGCCATTTAAAACTGTATTTCCCTTCACTATATTTGATTATTATTCTGGGAAGGGGGAGGGCTTGGGCAACTGTCAAAGATTTAACAGCCATATGACATTCCATAAAGCATCCCCCTGATTCTCCCTCCTGTTCTTTGGATTCATTTTAGACATTGCTGCTTCGTTGTGTAAGGAATATATGATTGACATGCCATTGGAGAAAGGGGAAGGGGAATTTAAAACTTGAGTATTCTCTCCCCTAAGTACATCCCTCAGACGCACAGGGTGAGGATATTAGTTGAGGTGGGAAGAGGCATTTTATCACTCTCTCAGGAAGAAGTACAGAAAAGCCCATTTGATTTATGTCACATCACCCTGTTCCAAATCATCACCCTTCAGGCACCTTCAATTGGACACATTTGAAATCTAGATACAGGCTTTCCCAGGGCATAAGAATATATTCCAGTGTAAAATTCCTCTTCTGTTACTTGCTCAGAGAACTAGAATGATGGATACTTGTAGTCAAATGTCTTCAGATAGCTAGCAGCAGAGCATTTACACCTGACCTTATGATTCTTATGACTACAAATCACAAGTAAAATTGTGCTCTGGTAGTGTGCACATATATTAGAACAGCATTTTCTGAGGTGTTTTCCCTGTATTAATATGTAAATCACTATCACATAGTGATAATACCCTGCCCATTTTCAGAATCGCTTCTTGGATTCGTTCAGCTGAGATTTAGGATGCATTTCTCCATCATTCGCTGTAAAGTTAGCAACATGTAATTTGGAATTCTGTGTGTTTGCATTTAATAGATGTAGTTCAAGAGATGGCTTCATTTCTCCTAGTAAACTATGTACAATTGTCAAGAATGCAGGGCTTAACTTGTGCAGTTCAGGCCTATTTATCTAAACAACCTCCTAATTCTAGTAATGTAAACAGGAGTAAAATAAATGTCTCCTGGCCAATGTGAGAAGAATGCAAAAAAATTCTGTTTGGCCTTCAGGTGACTGGCTAATTCTATATGGCTCATGAAGACAGGGAGGGTGGGTCAGTTCATCCCAGAAATGGCTAGAAATAAGCCAGAGGGACTATTTTAAAAATATGATTTGCAAGGAGCTGCCATAGCTAGGCTTCCCAACCCCCCCACCCTGGCGGGGGACCCCCGAATTTGCAGCCTCCTCCCCTGCTTTCAAAAAATCTGGCAGTGGGAGGAGGGCAGGGGGGGAGAGAGAACATACCTGTAGGCATCATGTTGTTGTAGAGCTTCTGATACGTTTTTTAAAATGTGTGCCCCTTTAAGGCTGCACAGGAAACAGGAAACAGGAAGGGCTTCATGGGAAAGGGTCAGTAAGTTTCCATGGAGAACGGCCCCTCCCTTTCTTTTCCTGTGCAGACTTGCTTTCATTTTCACAGCAAGCAAAGTTCTGCTGGAAGAAGACCAAGTAAGTATTTGTGTGTGTGAGAGAGGGAGGGGGCAGGGAGGGGGATTCTCTGGTATGGGGCTTCTCCCCCCCTTTAGAAAGAGTGGGGCGGAGGGAAATGTCTACCAGGCACTCTATTATTCCCTATGGAGAACGATTCCCATAGGGAATAATAGGGAATTGATCCGTGGGTATTGGGGGCTCTGGGGGGGCTATTTTTTGAGGTAGAGGCACCAGATTCTTAGTATAGCATCTAGTGCCTCTCCCCAAAATACCTCCCCCCAAGTTTCAAAACGATTGGACCAGAGGGTCCAATTCTATGAGTCCCAAAAGATGGTGTCCCTATCCTTAATTATTTCCTATGGAAGAAAGGCATTTAAAAAGGCGTGCTGTCCCTTTAAATATGATGGCCAGAACTTCCTTGGAGTTCAATTATGATTGTCACATCCTTGTTCCTGACTCCACCCCCAATGTCTCCTGGCTCCACCCACAAAGTCTCCTGGCTCCGCCCCCAAAGTCCCCAGATTTTTCTTTAATTGGACTTGGCAACCCTAGCCATAGCAGTGCAGTCCTGGGACAGTTTCCTGGGAATAAGCTGTATTAAATAGATCTGAGCAGGATTCTGAACAGACCTGCTTTGGATGGCATTGTAACTTTTTCAAGGATGTGTAATATAGGCCAGTTGATGTGTCAAGACCACATTGCTTCCATGCTGGCCAGCAAGTTTGGTTCTTTTCAATTGTTGTTTCTAATTATGTGTATATTAGTTTATATTGTTTGATTTTGTATTATATGAAGGGGTGGGGGTGTGTGTAAAAAACTTCTACTTTTTGTCCAGGGTTTTAAAACAGTGGATCCACTACAGAAATAAATATTCACACAGCATTGTACTGTCCTGTTTTGAGAGAACAATCACTTTTGAATGCTACAATGTGCTTATCATTTAATTTTTCCTCTTACTGAAAGAACAGTTTGGACAGGAAAATGTCATAATTATATTTCCAATATAATCTTATACAAAAGGTAGTTTGAAACATGTGATATTATATTGATCCAACAGGACTGCGACACAGGAGAAAATAAATATTTGGCATGCCTTGATCCCCCCCTCCCAGATAATATATTATTTGGGCAGGATGGATTAAGCTGTTTGACAAAATACATTTTTGGGGACAGCATGGCTATGGATTAAGGAGATTTCTGCAGAGTGAGAATCTAATCAGTTTAATTTATTTTTTACCAACTGGTCAGGCAAGAGGAGGAAAGAAGAATCATTTGAGTGAGAGAAGGAAGAAAGGAATTACACCAAGCTACCAGATGAATTGGAATGCAAAACAAATTGTACAAAATCTTATTAATTCGAGTAAAACAATTTTTATTATTCAGCAACATTAATCAGTGATCATCCAAAAATAAACATCAAACATATTGCATCACATTTCCCATCTCCCTCCCCCCTTTTTATGACTTTCCTGGCACATTCAACTTAAAATACAAAAAGAATAAAAGGTAATATTAACCTATTAAGAACCTTCTAAAAACTATAATAAAATAAAATACAAATAAGATCAAAATTACTTATTACTATTATTTTCTATCTTAATTAATAGTCTTATAATATATACAAAGTCTTATTAATATTCATTGTCTGTGGTGACTGGCACAGAGTTGACCTCACTGCCCATCCCAGGTAGCACTTTATTTGGGGGGGGAGGGGTTGATGGCAGGAGCCATATTGTGTTCACTGCCATGTATTTCTCTGTAATTTTTTCATTATTGCTTTGACTGAACTGTTAGGGAGGGCTGGGTTGTATTGTGTGGGTAGCATCTTTGGAAGGTCTGTTGAGAAGCCTGTGAGATTCTCTGTGAAAATTCTCCACCCCTAGAGCCATCTGGGTATGGAGGAGAGATGCTCTAAGTGATAAGACTGTGTGATCTCCCCTGATCTGTCTCTTGGAATGTTTATGTTAATAGGAAACTGTGTCTTAGAGTGTTTATGTTAGAGGGAGCTGGGAGGGGGAATGTGTACATTTTTGGGGTATTTGGGGGTGTTAGTATTGTATATCCTTATTCCTAGCAATGTCTCTCTAAAGGAGAGGTTCTGTACTCATGACAATTCAATAAAGTTTCACCTGTATCAATGAAGTGGAAGTATATCTAAATGTTATTTGGCAAACCTCAGTAGCACATTTAATGTAATATTTGGTAAGAAGGGATTTCTCTACTTAACATCAGCTAGAGGAGGAGGAGGATGATTCCACCATCGCCACATATGCACTCAGGGTGGATCACAACATAAAAACCAACAAATAGAATCAATATAAATAGCAATTTAACATCAATGAAACAATATAAAATTTCTTTAAAACACAGGGTTTCCAGCTGAAAGAAAATTCACAGACTAGGCTATGTGAGATGGAAGATAGTATATTAACAATATCAGCAGTGTCAACAGTGTTGGGGGAAGGGAGCTAAGGTCTTTCTGGATGTCCAGCTGCCTCAACCAAAGGCCTAGAGGAACAGCTCTATTTTACAGGCCATGCAGAATGACAATAGATTCCACAGGCCCTGATCTCTGGTGGGAACATGTTACACCAGGCCAGAACCAAGGCTGAAAAAGCCCTGACCCTGGTCAAGGTTAGGACATTCAAGTCTTTTTCCATAGAGTCAGGCTTCAGATTCAGCAGAAGCTCACAGGAATGCAGCTCCTGAACCTTTCTGACAGTTCCCCCTCTTCTAAGGTTGCCAAGTCCAATTCAAAAAATATCTGGGGACTTTGGGGGTGGAGCCAGGAGACTTTGGGGGTGGAGCCAGGAGACATTAGGGATGGAGCCAAGATCAAGGCTGTGACAAGCATAATTGAACTCCAAAGGGCGTTCTGGCCATCACATTTAAAGGGACAGCATACTTTTTCAATTCCTTCCTTCCATAGGAAATAATGAAGGATAGGGACACCTTTTTGGGGGCTCATAGATTTGGGCCCCCTGGTCCAATCTTTTTGAAACTTGGGGGGAGAGGCACTAGGTGCTATACTGAAAATTTGGTGCCTCTACCCCAAAAAACAGCCCCCCCCAGAGCTCCAGACACCCAAGGATCAATTCTCCATTATTTTCTATGGGAATAAATCTCCCTAGGGAATAATAGAGTTCCCAGCAGACATTTCCTTCCCCTCCCCCCGCTTTCTGATGACCCTGAAGCAGGGGGAGGGCCTCCAAACTGGGGGATCCCCTGCCCCCACCTGGGGATTGGCAACCCTACTCTTTTCCTCTCCACCTACCTTGTCCATTGAATTGTAGGTGCAGCTGCATAACAATCCCTGGATTAGGAGAACAGACAGCTAGTTAGCCACCAGGGGCTTTGCCACACACTCAGCAGCCCTCATTAACCCCTGGAGAAGCCTGTGCCACCCTTTTTCCATTTCTTGTGATTTTGGGCTTGCTGGCCTTTTGACTAGGGGGCGACCCAAGAGAGCCCAAGCAGGCCTCGCTCGCTCAGGGCTCTCCTTTGTTGCATTGGGTTGCTTTTGGCTGGGGGGCATATGCTAATGAGTTATGCTATTGAGCTCCACCACCTATTTTTCTATAAAATGACCCCTGCATAGAGCACAAGGCCCTCCAGGGTACATATGGGAAGAGGCAGTCCCTCAGGTATGTCAATCCCAGGCCACACAAGGCTTTAAAGGTTAATACCAAAACCTTGAAATGGATCCGGTACTCAACTGGTAGCCAGTGTAGTTGGTGGAGTGCCGGCCAAATGTGTACCCATACAGGCAGCTCCATCAACAGGCATGCCACCGCATTCTGCAGCAGCTGGATTTTCGTATTAGTCACAAGGGCAAGCCAGTGTACAGCGAGTTACAGTAGTCAAGTCTGGAAGTGACTGTTGCATGGGTCACTGTAGCCAAGTCCTGAGGGCAGCGGTAGTGTGCCAGTTGTTTAACCTGCGAAAGATAATAAAAGACAGATTTGGCCACTGCAGAGACCTGGGCCTCCATAGAGAATGAGGCATCCAGGACCATCTCCAGGTTTCTCATCTTCTGTGTAGCTGTGCTCCAGGACAGCAGGAAGTGAACAGAGTAACAGTCAAGATATTCCTCTGTGTAAGGGCTGAATTGAAAGGCCAGCTCCTCTGTTTGGATATGCAAATAGATCTTCTGAAGAAGTAATATTTTCCCCGTTCCATTTGAGTGAAAATTCTGAGTTTGTGGTTGATGAGGAACTGCTGTTTGTTTGGTTTGAGTGGGCTGAAGGTGATTGTTGCTGATTGATTAGGAGTGGCTATGTTCCTGGGGCAGACTGAGGCCCCACCCTCTTTGCATTATTAAGCTGCGCTTTGCCAGAGGCTGAGCACATTTCAGAGAGCTCTGAGAGAGAGCAGATAAGAAGTGCTATAAGGGTGAAGTTTGGCTTTCTAAACAGCTGGGGGAGTTGTTGAGAATTTCTGAGTTTGTGTGACTGTGTGATTGCTGAAATTCTGAGTTTGTGGTTGCTGAGGAACTGCTGTTTGTTTGGTTTGAGTGGGCTGAAGGTGATTGTTGCTGATTGATTAGGAGTGGCTGTGTTCCTGGGGCAGACTGAGGCCCCACCCTCTTTGCATTATTAAGCTGTGCCTTGCCAGAGACTTGAGCTGAAGGGCAAGAGCTAAAGGGTTCTTGACCTGTGGCTCTTAGCCTGGGGGCTGTGTAAGGACCAGGAACCCAGATCACTATTTTCCTTGTGTTCCCAATAAGGTAAGTAGACCCTCCAGAAGGAGAGCCACATAAACATACAGGATTTAAAAGGGGACTGTATATTTTAAAAAGCTATTATGAAGGTAGAATGCCAGCAGGGGGGGTGGGGGCTTTCCAGTGTTTTGCACTGAGTGTCACATGTATGACTATCTGCCCACAGGACAGAAGTCCTGGGTGTGTGCCGATGCAAGGAGCTCCTGGTACTCAGGAAACGAGTTTGTACCCTTGAGGCCGAGGTGACTGTCCTGGAGAAGCAGAAACAGTCAGTTAGGCACTCAGAGAAGACTCTTAGGGACATATTAGATGAGCCCCACTCTGAACGTGGCAGCCCTGTTGCTGCTAGGGAGCATGAGGGTCGAGAGTGAACAGGGCACTGTGCTGAGGATAAGGGGAATGCGCCCTCATAAGGGACCTCTTCTTCAGTTGGTGAGTGGGTATCCTTTCACGCCAAGGAACCATCCCTGGGCAGGGAGAGAGGGGGGTGGAGCTTGGTAGTTGGTGATTCAATCCTTAGGCAACTGGACAGCTGGGTGGCAAAACTGCGTACTGAACATATGGTGACTTGCCTGCCTGGTGCGAAGGTAGCTGACATTACGCTTGTTGTAGATAGGCTTATAGACAGTGCTGGGGAGGAGCCAGTGGTCATGGTGCATGTTAGCACCAACGATGTGGGGAAATGCATACATACATACATACACACACACATATATTGGCCACTGTGTGACACAGAGTGTTGGACTGGATGGTCCATTGGCCTTATCCAACATGGCTTCTCTTATGTTCTTATGAGTGGATCACTTGCTCACATCCAACAGTTCTGTTCTGTGAGATACTTCCAGGGCTGGATTTTCCCCCTCCTTGACAGATACAGACTAGAATCCAGACTAAATTGCAGTTTCCACTGATTTCCTCTTTCTGATGATCTCTCTCATGTCATTCTTCAGGGCCTTCATCCCCCTGGAACAGTATTTCATGGGGGTTAGGGGGACTTAGTGGGCAGGGGAAGGCAGGGAAGGTTCATTCTGTCTTTAGAAAATTTAACCAGAACTAGCCCATAGCATAAGGTTGAAGAATCCTGTCGTTTTGGAGGCAGGTATGAAGTATGGATTGGTAAATAACCATAGTCCATCAGTAGAAAGCTTAATGTCTCACTGTGAAACATGAAAAGAAGGGAGACAAATGTGGGTTTTATCTTAGTTTTCAGTATTCTATATAGTATGTATGCAGCTGGATTTCTCTTAATTTGAATTTCCATCCAAATTTAATGGTTCAGATTGACCTTGCCGTTGCAGAATAGCATCAATACTGTTGCTTATATCTGGTATTTTGCTCTAAGCAAAGCAACATTAACTAGTGCACTACAATATGAATGTGCTATAGTTTATGTGAAGGTTAATCTAGGCTCAAGTGTACTGATATTCATGAAGTTATCTATTTAACACTGGCTTAAATGGGATCAGCAGTTGATCCAACAGATTTATCATCTCTGTTCTGTGCCATGAATCAGGTATTTTATTTTACATGTGGCCATGACTGAATTGACTTTACTGCTTTCTAGCTTCTTGTTTTTTATATATATATGCTGTTTTGCTAAAAGCAAATGCATGCTTGCTTGCTGTTCTCACTTTTTTTTTTTTTTTGCAATTTTTATGCAAATAAAACCAGCCTGGCACTCTTTTCTCCATGCCTTTCTTCAGGATCTGTGCCCCGCTTGCTCCCTCCTTTATTTTTCTCCACTTTTTTCATAATTGCATTCAGTTCCTTCTCTTTCAACTTCCTCTGCCTGTTCTGGGGCCACACAGTCTTTTTCTATCCCCCCTTCTGCTCTGACACCATCTTTCCTTGTAGTAAGAAATCTGTTCTCTTCAGCCTCTCTAAACCTGCCTCCCTCTTCTCTGTGCCTCTGTCCTTTTCTGACTCCTTTTTCATCCTCATCAGGTCAAGATGGAGAGCCTTAGGTCTCATACACATCCCTATACTGACACCAATAGGAGAGTTTGTGGCCCAGCCAGGTCCACAGCAACACCTGTTTGCCCACTACCGGGTTGCAGGTAGTATTTGTGCTGCTCTCTCAGCTCAGCATTGCCCTAAGACTTCTCCAATCTTTTCTACTCCACCACTAGGTAAGTAAAGACCTGGGTAGCTAGGATCTGCTCTAAGGGTGCTGACATCATGTCCATCCCCAAGCTAGCTTTCTCTATGCAACGACAACTACATTTTCTGTGTTTCTGTTTCCTATTCCTTGACTCTCAGGTCAGTGAAAGAAATGAGCAGATTACACTGCCAGTTTGGGTGCTATGAGTTCTTGATGGGAATAACTTATTTACTAATGCAAACATGAATAAAGCAGTTTGATATCAACATACTCCATACATGGTTCTTTACTCTTTAGATACTATTAAGTATTGCTCCATACAGAAGGCAAGGTGCTTTCACCTGGCTTCTACATCCAATGCATTTTATCATGGCAGGATAAAACACGGTCTGACCACAATTTCACTTAAAAGGAAATAAACATGTCAGAAATACAGGTGTTCCACACTGAGATGTATCTTCCCTTTGTGTAGTGTGTGCATATAAAGCAAATATACATTTGTTCAAAATGCTATATGTATGCTCCCCATTGGTTTTACATAGAAGTATTACCTACAAAATTTGCAGTCTCTACCTTATTTCTCCTGTGCCACATGCTCTCCAGGAAATACCAACATCTTGAAGCAGATACGGTACTCAATCTGGAGCCAGTTCAGCTGGCGGAGTGCAAGTTGAATATGTGCTGACATTGGGGCACCTGTAAGTATCCACACTGCTGCATTTTGGAAAAGCTATAATTTCTAGATCAGCTTCAAAGGCAGCCACTTGAAGAATGAGTTGCAGTAATCCAATCTTGAGGTAACTGTTGTATGGATCACTATGGCAAGGTTAGAGAGGAAAGGGGCTAGCTGCAGTAAGTGGCTGGATCCAACAGATCCAAAGATGGCTTCTTCAAGAGTAGTGTTATCAAGGTCACTTTCAAACCCTTTGAATAGACCCCAGAAGTAAGAGACAGGTTGATAATGTCCATCAGGAGGCCCTGTTTTCCTTCATCACTGGCTTTCACCATCCAGAATGAACACAGGTCCAAGAGGCATGTAGTTGGCCAAACAGCCCTCATGAACCTATTAATGTCACCCTGGGAGAGTTGGCTGAAGTTATCCAGCACTGAATCCAAAGACAAACAAGGGACCTCAAGTTCCCTTACTGTATCAATGGTGGTGGACAGGTTATTGCATACAATGGAGCCAGGGTGGGAACAGAGAGGGCATCAGGGGAAGCTTCATAGATGACTTCAGAATGCTGGGTATTCCAGTCCTCTATCAGCTCATCCAATTAATCACCGGAAATCCTGCAGAGCATTCTTGAAACCAATAGGTTTCATCAGGGCTTTTTTGGTAGAAAAAGCCCAGGAGGAACTCATTTGCATATTAGGCCACAACTCCTGATCTCACAATTGTTTCATATAGGGCTTTTTGTAGAAAAAGCCAGCAGGAATTCATTTACATATTAGGCCACACTCCCTGACACCAAGCCAGCCGGAAATGCGTTCCTGTGCATTCCTGCTAAAAAAAAAAAGTCCTGTGTTTCATAAGTCTCTGCAAGTAAGCATAAATCCACTTGCTGCCTAGACAAGGCTGGGTGGCATATGTAGCTGGGCTTTCAGGGCAAAGTGATCTGACTACAGCACCCTGCCCAAGGCAATCAGATCCACAATATCTCCATTCCAAAGATCAGGTCCAAGGTGCGGCCTGCTTGGTGTGCGGGACCCAATACAATCTGGGAGAGTACCAGCACTGCAGTGGATGACACTAGGTCCAGGGCCTGTTTGGAGAAGGCCACATCATCATTGAAATTTTAGTCCCCAATAACCAAAAACCCCAGGAACTCCAAAGTCCAGCTAGTGACCATGTCCAGTGGCCTGGTAGACTGTCTATTGGTGTGCTAGGCAGTTGGTATGGCAGCCAGCCAGTCAAACTCTCCACAGCTTCCTACATCAGAGTCATATAATCTACACAAGAGATCTTTGGTGCAGGGAATGCCCTGAAAGAAAAGGTCTCACAGATTAGAATCTCACACCCCTGCCCATTATTCTGAGAGTGACACTGAGAAAGCTGGAGGGACAAGTTTTGTTAAGGTGACTGTTTTGCCCTCCCTAATCCAGATGACATTCATGCACACCAGATCCACTTACAGCTCAGAAAAGTAATTTTGCATCATATCAGTCTTATTATCAATGGACCTGGCATTACACAACATCAATGTTGGGGAAAGGTAAACTTTCTGTACCTCTCCACCAAAGTGCTTCAGAATGGGATGAAGACTGGAAGGAGACCAAGAATACCACATCTCTGCCCCCTTCCTTTGTGATATCTTCTCCTGTCATCATATCTTCCTCTGACCCCAGTTACTGGGATCCCTGAACCAATGTTGGTACAAGCAGACAGTCTCAGAAACCTCCCCCCATATCACAGTTCATCCCCACACCCACATATACCGCATTTTTCGGACCGTAAGACGCACTTCCCCCCCCCCAAAAAAAAGTGGGGGGGGAAAGTGTGTGCATCTTATGGAGCGAATGCTGCAAATGCCTGTTGCTTGGAGATTGGTCATACGGTACCTACCGGTAATTTGCCCGCCGTTTTGTCATGGCTGAAAGTCAAATGCTGGAACCGATCGATTCCAGAGAGGAGAGCTGCCGCCCCCCCACCTCCGCCTCCTCCTCCTCCAGCACTGCCACGAGCCTCGCCCCCCCTTAAAATAATGCAAATTGCAACGGGAGGGAGGGAGAGCAAAGGAGGAAGCAGAGCTGCGCATTCAAAAGCAGCGCCTTGGTGCGCGTCCTGGGGCCCTGATCCCGGCTCGGCGGGCTCCCTCTGCTCGACTGCACCGAGGGCCGGAGAGAAGAGTGACAGGACCGCAGTTTCTCCTTCTTTAGGGGGCCAGGTGCACCCGATCCCCACCAGCCTCCCGGCGAGGAGCCGCTCCACATCCATTTATAGCCCCCCCGCGGGCCCGCTGCCTCCCTCCCGGGCCACACCAGGTCGCTATAAATGGATGTGGAGCGGCTCCTCGCTGGGAGGCTGGTGGGGATCGGGATCGCCTGGCCCCCTAAAGAAGGAGAAACTGCGGTCCTGTCTCTCTCCTCTCTGGCCCTCGGCGCAGTCGAGCAGAGGGAGCCCGCCGAGCCGGGATCGGGGCCCAGGATGCGCAGCAACCCGCAGCTCCGTAGAGCCCATGTGAGGAGGAGGAGGGGGGATCGGGCCCCTTGCTGCACGGCCCCACCGCTAGGAGGCTGCTTATCCCCCCCCTTTTGGGGGGCTTGCAAAACTTTTGTCTTGTTTTGTTGACAAAGGGAGGAGGAGGAGCGAGGATCGGGCCCCTTGCTGCACGGCCGCGCCGCCAGGAGACTGCTTATCCCCCCCCCCTTTTTGGGGGCAGAGCGGAGTTCTTCTGCTCTGCCCATAGCTGGAGGAGCCATGAAGACAATCATCGCCACCTACGCTGGAGGGCAGAGGCGCCTTTCCTGTCTCTCTCCTCTCCAGCCCTCAGTGCAATCGAGCAGAGGGAGTTCGCCGAGCCGGGATCAGGGCCCAAGACGCGCACCAAGGTGCTGCTGTGGAACCCGCAGCTCCGTAGAGCCCATGCGAGGAGGAGGAGGGGGGATCGGGCCCCTTGCTGCACGGACCTGCCGCCGGGAGGCTGCTTATCCCCCCCCCTTTTGGGGGGCTTGCAAAACTTTTGTCTTGTTTTGTTGACAAAGGGAGGAGGAGGAGCGGGGATTGGGCCCCTTGCTGCACGGCCTCACTGCCGGGAGGCTGCTTATCCCCCCCCCTTTTTGGGGGGCTTGCAAAACTTTTGTCCTGTTTTGTTGACAAAGGGAGGAGGAGTAGGGGGGATCGGGCCCCTTGCTGCATGGCCCCGCCACCGGGAGTCTGCTTATCCCCCCCCCCTTTTTTGGGCAGAGCAGAGTTCTTCTGCTCTGCCCATAGCTGGAGGAGCCATGAAGACTATCATCGCTGCCTACGCTGGAGGGCAGAGGTGCCTTTCCTGTCTCTTTCCTCTCTGGCCCTCGGTGCAATCGAGCAGAGGGAGCCCGCCAAGCCGGGATCGGGGCCCAGGACGCGCACCAAGGCGCTGCTGTGGGACCCACAGCTCCGTAGAGCCCATGCGAGGAGGCTGAGGGGGATCGGGCCCCTTGCTGCACGACCCCGCCGCCGGGAGGCTGCTTATCCCTCCCCCTTTTTGGGGGGCTTGCAAAACTTTTGTCCTGTTTTGTTGACTAAGGGAGGAGGAGTAGGGGGGATCAGGCCCCTTGCTGCATGGCTCCGCCGCCGGGAGGCTGCTTATCCCCCCCCTTTTTTGGGGGGCAGAGCGGAGTTCTGTCTATAGCTGGAGGAGCCATGAAGACTATCATCGCCGCCTACGCCCTCCGATCCCAGCGCTTGCTTTAAACATCACTGCTGAAGCCAGGCACACAGGCAAGGAGGAAGCACTCGCCCCCTCCGCAAACCCAGCGCTTCGCGAGCGCCAGCTGTGGAGAGGGCAGCATGCTTCCTCCTTGCCTGTGTGCCTGGCTTCAGCTGTGATGTTTAAAGCAAGCGCTGGGATTGGAGGGTGGAGGGAGCGATCCCAGCACTTGCTTTAAGCATCAGAGGTGGAGCCAGGCAGGCAGACAAGGAGGAAGCACGCTGCCCCCTCTGCAGCCGGTGCTTGCGAAGCGCTGGGTTTGCGGTGGGGCCATGTGGAGCGATCCCAGGGCTTGCCTGAAGAAGATGGAGCCAGGCAGGCAGGCGCGGGGGAAGCGCCAGATCAGAAGCAGAGGCAGCAGATCGCCCCCCAGGAGGAAGGTGCGTCCTATCCTCCGGAGCACCTTATGGTGCGAAAAATACAGTAATCAATTAACAGATCACTAACAACAGTAAAATCCTACAAGACAAATATTAACAATAACATTCCCAAGAACTCTCCTTCTCACTCAAATCTCCCATCTTACTTCTTCACATACTAACCAGTTAGTAAGTAAGAAAGAAAAAACTAACCTATACTAACTAAAATAAAATTATGGGTGGGAATAATCCCCATAATTTGCCTAAACTAGCTCTAGCTAATCTAACCACAAAACAAAGCAAAGCAATGGCTAAGAGGACTACAGGCACATGAAATAATCAGCAACTCAGTGGGAGAGGAAAAGCAGCCCTGTGAATTCAGTTCTCAGGATGATCTTTGGTCATAATACCAGCAATGGGCAGCAGGGGACTAATGTTGTAAGTGGCTCAAAACCTATAACTCTGCTGTCAACTCCAAGCAGCCAGTGATTCTTCAAGTAGTATGTTGTGATGTAGTGGCAGCTGATTGAAACAAACTAGCTGTCTCAAAAAGAATCTGGCCCCGCCGCGGCCGGGCTGCGAAAGCAGCTATGCGCCACGGGGCCATTGGTTGCAGCCCCGGATGGATACGAAGCTTTTCGGCCGATTCCCGGGCATCTGGGTGCTTTGGGTGGGGTGGAGCTTCAAGGCTATATATATAGCCTCAGCCCCACCCGTCCGGCTCAGTGGCAAGCTAGCGCTTGGCCCACCCACCCAGCCTGCAGTAGTACAGGTTCAACCGGTCGTCTTATTAAGGGCCAGGTAGGATTTTTTTCACCTTCACCTGATTGGTGGTTGGTGAGGTGTTTTTCGCCTACCTTGTACTGCGGGCAGTGGTGCGGCTGTTAGGTAGGTAGGTTAATTCAGTCACTTGGCAGAAGGAGCAAGGGATTTATACATTGCCGGTGAGCACCCAGGCCTTTGCACCTGTTTTGTGCAGTCGATCCGCATGAACAGCAGATGGGCTTTACGGCTCAATGTCGTATAATGTGGATCGTATTTAAGTCTCCTCTTATTAGCGTCCTTCTGGTGATCAGGGCTCAGGTGAAGGGGAGGATAATTCATGGCCTGCCAGCCTGGCGCTAGCCACAGTGGTATGGCTCGTGCTGGGGGTTGGGTGGCTCGCCCATTTATGGACTTGGCAGGGTCGGTGGAAGACCCCAGGGCTTGTCCTATAGTTGTTGTCCCTGCCGTGTTGAGTTTTAAAGTTAATAAAGTGGCCCGTTTCCAATTAATTATGTGTCAGCCTCTTTATTCCGACTGGGGGTGCAAACCCTTTTTAACTAAGTCGTCCTGTTCTTTGGGTCCCATTAAGAAGTCTGGCAGCCTTCGGTGGCAGCAAAAATAAATAGGAAACACTAAAGAAAGCAAAGAGGCAGCATAACATGCACAATCTCAGAATGAAGCAAAATGTCATAGTGTTGCTAATAGACTAATTATTATTCTTGAATTTTATTAGTTAATGTCTCACCTGGAACTTTCTACATTGCATAGCCTTTAACCTTACTATTATTATTTTCTCACAGCCTCATGTAAAAATGTCCACTTACTAGGACCCAATACATGTCATTTGATAAAATGGATAAGCATCTATGCTGAAATATAATGGAAGGTCCCATTAGAAGCCTATTTATTTATCCTATACCTTCCAAACTAGTGCCTTTATAAGATGAATTCTGGTCCTCAGGGAAAACATCATAATGAATATCCTGCTCTCATTCTACTTGAATCACATTATAATTTTTCCAGCAACCTGCCTGATCCTACCTAAACAGCACATTAAATCTTGTAAGCCAAAACTATCAGATGAAAGATGCATAAATCCATAGGCTACAATATCAGATCGGACCATTGATCCATGAAGTTCTATATTCTGTCTCCATAAATGATCAATTTGCAACGCTTCAGAAGATGAAAAAGAAAACAAACCACCCCCATAATAAACTCAGTCAATTGTGCAATGAATTTGGAAAATTATACTTTGCTTCATGTAGAAATCACATAAAACTTTGAAGCATGACGTTTGGTTCCTTATGCCACATCATGCATTTTTCTGTAAAGATTACTGGATCATTTATTCATCCTTTGGAAAAATCTAACAACAGTATTTTTTTTTGGTCAGTGAACTACAAAATGCACCATACACTTCCACCTTTTGTTTGATATTTGATTGGGGGGGGGGGGAACTGACCTCAAAGCACAGTAGTTAGATCAGTAGTTTCCAAACTTTTTCAGACCACTGCCCCCATGGTTCCATGAATTCATTCCCAGGGCCCACAGCCTACCCTATAAAAAGCATTATCCAAAACAGTGGTTTGTAGGGCCTACTAATGAAGATAGTAACAATAACATTCTAGACTGGAACAATTAATTGCATATTTACTTCAAACTCAATTAAAACTTTTTAGTTTAATTTGTTCAACAAAATTGATGAACTTAATCCAGTAATACCAACTATTCAAAGTCTGATAGACATTTAGCAAAATGTTTCAATAATGACATTTAGTAATTATTTCACTGTTCAGTAAATTCTTAATACAAGAATTTACTTAAGTGGTACCAATTTCCCAATGTCTGACTTAAACTCATGTAGCAGGAATCTTAAAACACCACATTTAGTACTAATCTGACATTGATTTATTTGCTTGGAGAAAAGCTGGATGACCATACTAAAACTACATTCCACCAAATATGATGTTGGAATCAACAAGGAGCTTCTTAACCACTGTCCGTATTGTGGACAAAAATTAGAAATTGTCTTCTGTAATCAAAACTCAATACAATTTCTTAAACTTTGGCTTCATCTCAATGTCACTTTGTAACTCAGCTAGCTTTTCCTCCACTACCACTATCTGAAAACTGGTTTATCACTCAATCTGAAATTGCATCAAAAGAAAATCCTCAAATTGCTCACACATCTCTTCATGCAGCATATCCAAATAGTCACACAAAACTTGTAGATCATAATTTTGTATCCTACTTTTCTCTTCCAACTCATATGGGCCAGAAATTAATATAGCTCAACTTCCGGTTTTGGTGACCCATCATTAAGACCAATCGTGGATCCGTTCCTGACAGTCAGTCTTAAATCGGTCAGTTGGGGGGTTCCCCTGGCTGGGGAACCCGAGCCCAGGATCCAGGAGGGATTCTGGCAGGCAAGTGGCTTGTCTGTTGGGACTGAGACATCAGCAGTGGTTGATTCCTGGACCCACGGATGCTGCGGAGCCCCATTATCCCAATTGCCATTTTTAAATGGCATTCGGATTGAACACCAGCACTTTTCTTTCTTCTAATCTAAATTCTGCATGATCAAAGTGAATTGGAAAGCATACTGATGACTGTAAGTTCTCTTTTTTACTTTAAATACTTGGAAGAGCAAAGTTTTGGAAGTGTGAAGGCTGGAGTGGGACCAGAGGAAGCTCATAAGGGATGACAGGGGGTGGGGAGTTAAACCTTAATGGTGAGTGTAAACATTTAATTTTTTTCAACAGATCCAAAGTTTTCTCTTTCAAGTTTGAGAGGGAATAAATATTGAGTAATTTAATATTAGAAATGGCATCAGGGTTCAAGGAGGGCCCCAAAAGAAGCGACAACAAAGAGAATAGGGGTACAACTCCATCGCCCAGCCTCCCTCATAGTGATCCAACTAAATTTACAGCTGCAAATATGCAAGAAGATATGAAAGAAATGCAAAACACTTTATTAACAGCCATTTCATGACTGACTGATAAGGTAGACAATATAGGAGAGCAAATGGCTGAAGTTAAGCAAGAACTTCAAGAAAATAGAAAACAAACAGCAGAAACTAACAAAGCATTGAAAGCCTTAGATGACCAAGTGGTGAGTAATACTCAGAAGGTTGAACAGTTGTTAAATAATCAAAATATGTATAACAGTAGATTTCTTCAGCTAGAAATGAACAGAACAGCCTGAGATTGCAAAATGTTTCAGAAGATAAGTCTGAAGATTTGCAGTAAATGGTCAGTGAGACTTTTGCAGAAATTTTGCAAGTGCCTCTGGAAAAGATGGATGAAGAGATTGTCGGTGCGGGAGTTAGAAGAGTGAGCTTGGTGACCTGCCCGACACAGGGCTCCAGGAAAGAAATCAGCCAGACACCTGCAGCTAGTGCCAAAATAGTGCTCACTAGTGCAGTCCAATATCTTACTCCAACAGACAAAATGCTCCGCCTACACACCAACTCTCAGAGAGAGACCTGTGTGTTCCACACACAGTCTTCTTATAGTCCTACCAGCCAATCCTGGCTGTGCACTGTCATGCTGACTCAGCAGGATTCTTCTCTTGGCTTCTGCCGGCTCAAACCGGCCTGCTGATAAGGTCATTGTGACCTAGCATGCCTGCTAGATCACCAGCTGTCAAAACATAGCTGTCAGACTGGGTTTACATAGATTCATTACACCAACACACCTCCTAATCTATTGAACCCAGTACACCCAACCACTGTACACAGTTTTCATGTTCACTTGCAGACAGTAACATACATTTCATATTTACACATTTATCATTACCAGTCCAGGAACTCGTCTGGGTGATAAAAAATATCATCACTGTCCTGGTCAGCCAGCTCTTTCTGGCGTTTGGCTTCAGCCTCCCTGTTCTTTGCCTCGCACTCTGCCACCCAGGCCTTCCACTTCTTAGCCTTTTCCTTTAGCATTTCCTCAAACCCAGGTGGGTCTGGTTTAACTGTCAGAGTGACATAGGGCACCTTATACCTGGCAGGAGGTTTGCCTTTTGTGGTTCTAGCAGACACCCGTGGCTCTGTGCTAGGACCGGCCTTGTCTTCTCCAGGCTGATCTGTTCCCACCTCCTGGGCTGGTTGTTCTGCCCCTGTGATTAGAGGTTGCACCTCCTGACTTTCACACTCCACCTCCTGACCCTCCGTCTGAGGCTCTGAGCCGACTTGGAGCTCACGTTTCTCTGAGCCTCTGCTTGCCAGTTCCCGGTCGGGAGAATGTTCCTGCTTAATTACCTCTGGCAGGACTCCAGCACCGTTATCAGCTGTTGGCAGCAGTACAAATTGTTTCTGCGGGGAGTGTAATCTTGCCCAGCTGGACTCCTCATTAAACTGGGCAGTTTCACTGAGGATTATTTTCTTTCTCTTATCGCAGAAGCGATAACACCTGGCCTCTGGCTTGTAGCCCAGAAAAGTCAGGCTCTCTGCCCGGACATCCCCCTCCCTGCTGCTCTCGGAGGGGATGCCAACCCGAGCCTGTGTCCCAAAGACTCTCAAAAATTTTAAATCTGGATACCTGTTATACAGCAACCTATAGGGCAAATTATTTACAGGTGTACACCAAACACGATTATGCACAAAAACAGCACAGTACATAGCTTCAGCCCAATAGCAAATTGGCAACCTTGCATCTTCAAGCATGCTGTACATTATCGTTTGCAACACAGCTCCTGTGCGCTCTGCTGGCCCATTTTCTTTCCCATTTTCTTGGGGCGTGGCTGGGTTCACTAAATGGTGGGCAATGCCCTTGTTCTCCAGCCAATATTTCAATTCATTTGATAAGAATTCCCCCCCTCTGTCGGTCTGAATAGCCAGGAGGTTTACACCTAATTGCCTCTCAACTGCTTTGACCCATTTTATGAATGTCTTGTACACTTCAGATTTCTGCACCATAGCAAAGACCCATGAGTACCTCGTATGGTCGTCTGTGGCCACTAAGCAGTACCTCCTCCCCGACAGACTTTTTGGCAATGGGCCAATCACGTCTAAATGAACTAGCTCTAGGGCACGCTTACTTTCTCTTGTGCTTTCCTTAGAATCGTAATCTTGCAGCCTGCAGCGTAGCTGCTAGGCTGCTTTGATTTGTTTGCCCTCCAGGGCGGGAGAGTTGGTCCGCGCGCTGTTTGAGCGCGCTTGACAGGGGGCGGGGTTTAGCCGCGCCAACGGCTAGCTCCCCGTCCCTCTCTCCAGTCCCTCGTCGATCGGAGCTCGTTAGGGAGGCTCTGTGTCGCCGGGAGCCTTTTCGGGAGGCCGTTTTCGTTGACGGCTTTTTGCGGGTCGCTGGAGAGGGAGCTAGTCGGCTTCGGGAGCTCCTTGTGTGGCGCGGCGGCGGCTGAGCTGGGAGAGAGCGAGTTGGCTTCTGGCGGGGGAGAGCGAGCCGGCTTTTGGTGCTCCTCGGGAGGCGCGGCGGCGGCTGAGTTCTGGAGCGGAGCGACCTCGGCAGGCTGAGTTGTTCTGGGGGGCTGGTTGGTTCAAGGGCCCTGAACTGGGTAGCGCAGGATAGCCGGTCCCGGCAGATCGCAGTAGTTAGGCAGGGGTTGGCCCTGGTTGGAACTGGGGTTGGCCCAGCCTAGCATTGGGGTTAGCCCAGCCTGGTGGAGTTGTGGGTTTATCTGTGTTAGCCCAGCCTGGTGGGGTTGGGGTGGTTGCCTGGGTTCCTTGCTCCTGGCTTCATTGTGGGGCTGCTGACCCCAGCAGGCTGATTTACTCTGGGGGCTGGGTGTTTAACGTGGTTAGCCTGGCCTGGTGGAGTTTGGATGGTCGGCGGGGTTCCTCGCTCCTGCATTTTGTGTTCAATAGTTGTATGTTGCAGGGGCTTGGTGGCCCAGAGTATTAAAGCTGCAGTGTGCAGTTTGGCTACTCAAAAAATTTGGAGTTAGATCCGGGTGGAAGCTTGGTCCAGGTGAGGGGCTTTAGGTTGCATTGGTCTTCACGGGAGGTGGAGTCCGTCGAAAACCCCGCACCACCCTTGGTTATTGTGGGGTAGCATTAGGCCGTGGTAGCTGGGGCTGTTGCCAGGCAGTTTGGGCGGCCATTTTGTGGGTTCCTTGAGAGAGGGGCAAAGACAGTTGGGTGGCCATTTTGAGGTGCTGATAGCTGGGGCTGTTGCCAGGCAGTTTGGGCAGCCATTTTAGGTTCCTTGAGAAAGGGGTGGAAAGACAGTTGGGCTGCCATTTTAGGTTCCCCTTTTATAAAGCAGGTGGACAAAATGTCTGGGGGTAAAGGTTCAGGCAAGTCTAAGGGCAAGAAGCCTGCACCCAGACCATCTAAAGCTCCTGCTAGGAGGCCACCACCTCCGTCATCCTCTTCGGATGAGGAGGGTGAAGGGACGGTGGATTATAGTATTCTAAGTAGACTGCAGGCCTTAGAGCAGGCGGCGGGTGTTCTTTCCTTGAGTAAAGGGAGCGAGGTTAGGCAATCCAAGAAGGCAAGACAGGCTAACATTCTCACCAGGTTGTCCATTCTTGAGGGCAGGTCTGGTGGAGTCGTGCTTGGCAAGGATGCTGGTTCCAGTGGCCCTGATGCAGGTGCTGTGGAGGAGGCGCGGACGTCAGGCTTCGGTTTGCCGGTGGTGCCGGCTGGACTTGGAGGTAGGTCCAGTGATGGTTTGCAAGTTGGGTCTGGGCAGGTGTGGCCATGGGGAACATGGGGACCTGTTACAGTAGCCGGGCTTGGCACCTCAGGGACAGGCTTAGGTGTGCCTACTCCTTCTGGGGCTGGGCTGGTGCAGAATTGGGCTTGGCCAGGGGGGCAGGGCACACCTTGTGTTCATCCGGGTACAGGGCAGATGAGTTGGTCTAGTCCCATTTTGGGCGCACCATCGCAGTATGGGATGGTGCCTTTTACAGACTTGCCTTTTGGGGAGGTTGCTTTGCCACTCGGGGACCATTTGCTTCCTGCTACAAGGGAGAAGATTTTGAAGGGAGAGTATGTGGACATATTTTCCCTTCTGTATCGAGAAATGGAAAAGAAAGACAAGGAGGAATTAGATGAAAAGGAAAAGGAGAAGCTGCGGAAGAGAAAGGTTGACAGAACTTGGGCTAATTGGTTGCCTGGGTTCTGCATTTATGCTGGGGTAATTGCCAGGGCGCAGCCGTGGCGGGCGGCATCATTATTCCAATATTTGGACATTATTTATAAAGGTTATACTGCCTTTAGTGGATCAGCCTGGTTACAGTACGACCAGGAATTTAGAATGCGGGCTGCCCTATATCCGTCCATCCAGTGGGATCGGATTCACCAGCAGCTTTGGCTGCAGGTTATGTCTCCGGCTAGGCCTAACCTGGGTGACCGATCAGATAGTGGTCACTTAGTGAGTAGGGCGTCCTCATCCGCTTCGTCCAGCTCTCCCCGCGGTACAGCGGGGCAGGCGGTTCAACCCCGCTTGCTCTGCTGGGACTTTGGATCCCTGGGGGTGTGTAATAGAAAGGCGTGCCAGTTCAAGCACGCCTGCCCCTTGTGTGGTGGATCCCACGCCTTTGACAGCTGCCCTAGAGCCCGGGGGCGCAGGAATCAAAAGAAGCCTGGCGGGGGGGGCGGAGCTTTTCCAGCCAAGAAAGGGCCCCAGCCCGATAAGGGTGGGACCGCTTAAGCGATGGCTAGCTAAGTATCCTAGGAGGGCGGACGCTTTGTACCTGTTGGAGGGTTTTAAGTTTGGATTTAGGATCCCTTTTCAGGGGCCTCGAGTTGCGTTTATGTCTAGGAATCTTAAGTCTGTTAAAGGTTTGGAACAGGTTGTTAGAGACAAGATCGCTAAGGAGTTGGCAGAGGGAAGGATCCTTGGTCCTTTCTCACAGCCTCCAGTGCCTACTTTGAGGGTCTCGCCGTTAGGTGTGGTGCCCAAAAAGACGCCTGGTGAATTTCGTTTGATTCACCATTTGTCTTTTCCTAGGGGGCAGTCAGTGAATGATGGGATCCCAGAGCATTTATGCTCTGTCAGGTATACCAGCTTCGACCAGGCTATCGCCGTGGTGAGGCATTGCGGGGTGGGGGCTGAGTTGGCGAAATGCGATATTAAGTCTGCGTTCCGCCTTTTGCCCGTCCACCCCGGTGACTTTGATCTCTTAGGATTTTCTTTTGAGGGCCAATTTTACATGGATAGAGCATTGCCAATGGGCTGCTCTGTGTCATGTTCCGCTTTCGAGCGTTTTAGCACGTTTTTAGAATGGGCTGTGCGAAAGAAAGTGGGGTTGCAGGACGTTGTTCATTATTTGGACGACTACCTGTTTGTGGGGCCCGTAGGGACTGGGCAGTGTGGCCAGCTGCTGGCCGGTTTTGCCGAGCTCACTACTGAACTTGGGGTACCCTTAGCACCGGAAAAAACGGAAGGTCCAACCCAGAGGTTGACCTTCCTGGGGATTGAGATTGACACGATTGATCAGTTGTCTAGGGTGCCTTTGCAGAAATTGGGGGAGTTGAGGGATAGGATCAAGGCATTTCTTCATAGGAGGAAGGTCACTCTGCTGGAATTGCAGCAGTTGGTGGGGCACCTCAACTTTGCCTGCAAAGTGGTTGCTCCGGGAAGGGCTTTTCTCAGGAGACTGTGTGATGCTATGGCAGGGTTACGCTTGCCCCAGCATAGAACTAGGGTTACCTGCAGCATGAGGGATGATCTGAGGGTTTGGCTGGAATTTTTGGAGTCGTTTAACGGGGTTTCCTTTTGGAGGGACGACTTGATGCTTGAGGCCGAACTACAGGTCATGTCTGATGCTGCAGGATCTTTAGGCTTTGGCGTTTACTTTCGCGGACATTGGTGCGCGGATGTTTGGCCCGATTCCTGGACCCAGGTAGGGGTGAACCGAGATCTTACGTTTCTCGAGTTTTTTCCCATTTTAGTTGCGGTTTGGCTGTGGGGGAAGGATATGGCCAATCACACTGTCCATTTTTGGTGTGATAACATGGCAGTAGTCCACGTCATTAATTCCCTTTCATCCAAATCGCAGAGGGTAATGAGGTTGGTGAGGGCCTTCACTCTGCGCTGCTTGCGGCTTAACATATTGTTTTTAGCCAGGCATGTTCCTGGGGTGAGCAACGGGGTGGCTGATGCTCTATCTCGTAAACAGATGGAGAGGTTTCGTCAGCTGGCCCCGGAGGCAGACGGAGAGCCGGTGCCAATGCCCCAGGAGCTATGGCAGATTGGAGAGCCGAGGCCTGCAGAGCGATAGGCCTAGCCATTGCACCCAGCACTCGGAAGTCTTATGAGCGGGCCGTGCGGCAGTTTGAAGACTTTCGGGCTGAGGTAGGGTATCGCAGGGTTTGGCCCCTCCCGGTGGAGGAATTGCTCCATTACTGTGTGTCTTTGCGAGGTAAGGGGTTGGCCGTGCGATCTATTAGGGGGTGCCTTTCTGCATTGGCTTTTGCAAGTAAGGCACTCGGTTATAGGGAAGATACAGCAGATTTTCGTCTTCGAAAGATGCTGGAGGGGTGGGCTAGAGAAGCTGGGCCCAGGGCTGATACGCGGAATCCGGTGTCTCCGTCGATTCTGCAGGGGTTGAAGAGGGTATGGGGCGTGGTGTGTGCCTCGCCTTTTGAGGCATGTTTATTTCATGCCGCGTCCTTGTTGGCCTTTTTTGGGGCGCTTAGGGTGAGTGAGCTGGTTGCTCAGTCTAGGAACGATGTTTCTGGTAGGGCTTTGCAGCTCAGGGACCTGAGGTTGTTGGGGCCTAAGGCGGTTGTTACTGTCCGTCGCTCGAAGACGGATCAGATGCAGCGGGGTACTGTGCTTGAGCTGGGTAGTTGTTCGGAGCTCGAGTTGTGTCCAGTTAATGCGTTGGCTGCTTATTTGGCAGTGCGCGGGCCCAAGGACGGATTTTTGTTTATACACATGGATGGTAAGCCATTAACGAAGCACCAGTTCTGGGCGGTTACGTCTAGGGCGCTGGGTGAGTTAGGGTTATCAGGGGTGCGGTTTGGTACACACTCCTTTAGAATTGGGGCGGCCTCGACAGCGGCTGCTATGGGGTTGCCTTCCACCTCTATTCAGAGGCTGGGGCGTTGGCGTTCTTCAGCCTATAAGGCATACATCCGCCCCTTTTGCGGGCAATGAGTGCATTGGATTGTGTGCATGAGTTGGTTCCGTTTGTGTTTAACGGTTTTTCTCTTTTTAGATGCTGCTGTTCCTGGCCAGAGGAGCCGGTGCCGAGTTCTCATCTGCGGCCATAGCTACGTGTTTTGGGCTGGTCTTCAAGCACGGAGAACTGCGGTCGGCTCTCAGCTGGGACTCAGCCAGCATGCGGTTATCGAATGGCAGGGGCGCCGGGGCCTCCAGTGGCCAGGCTTGCTGCCGTTGTTATTCAGAGGTAGAGCGGGTCCTCCTCCACAGGTCTTAATTGTTCACCTGGGAGGTAATGATCTGGGGTTATTGAAGGGTAAGGCCTTGGTGTGGCAAGCCCGGGATGACTTCCAGCGCATCAGGGAGCGTTGGCCAGAGACCACGATAGTGTGGTCAGCCATGCTGCCCCGCCAAGTGTGGCGTCATGCTGTGGACCCTGCAGCCTTAGAAAGAGCCAGGTATAAAGCCAATAAAGAAATTAAAAAATTACTTGAAAAGGGTTTGGGCCACTATTTACCCCATCCGGATATTTCAGCGAGATGTCCTGACCTCTACAGAGGGGATGGGGTGCATCTCTCGGAAAAGGGTAACGTGCTTTTTCTGAGAGATTTGCAGCAAGGGTTGCGGGTGGCTTTGGGCCTCCCGGTGGGTACTAAGCCCTAAGTAGAGACTTGGCCTTATTAGTGGCAGGTTTTAGGGGTTTAGGACACTATGCGGCTAGGGGAGGACTGTGAAGCATCCCCCACTTTGGGGGAAATTTTGGGGTCTGGCATGATCGGCCTTGGGGTTTGGAGACCCGGGTTGGAGAATGCAGACTGTCCAGGAGGCTCGGCTAGAGGGTGCCTTTCCGTCGAGACGTGCGTCTGGGTTTGGGCCCTCTGGTGCGGGCCTCCCTGCTGGGCCTGCCTGGAGGGAGCTGAGCAGCTCAGCTCCGGAAGGGGGGCTGGGTCCTCGCCCGTTAATGGCAGGGGAGCGGTCGCGGTGACCCCTAGCCCTGGCCAGGCCGCTGGTGGGGTTCCCTTGCTGTTCATGTTGTAAGTTAATAAAGTGGCCCAATTTAAATCCAATGCATCGTGTCCGACTCGTTATTCCGACCTTGGTGGGCAAACAGCACATGCCCTGCTTTTGGTCTTCTTGCAGACCTGACAATCCAAGTAACATTTGCAAGGTTTCACTTTTAGACTTGACACCAACTCCAGGGTTTTTTTCAACGCTCTAAACCCGCAGTGCCCCAGTCTCCGGTGAAGTAAATGTATACACTTATTGTGCACAGGCTCATTTGACACCTGTGCCACCTGGGCACATTCATTCTGGACCACATATATTTTACCTTCTCTTTTTCCAGTTACAAGCAACTTTCCCCCACCTCCCAGGATTTTACAGCAGGTCCTTTCAAACCTCACCTGGTATCCCTGGTCAATTAGCGTGCTAACACTTAGCAGGTTTGACTGTAGTGAGGGTACACATAACACATTTTGCAAAGTGCAATTTAACACAGGAAACTTCACATTGCCTGAGCAAGTAGCATTGGCAGTGGTCCCGTTAGCTAATCTAACATGCCTGTGTTCAGGAATGTCAATATTGTTCAACAACTCCTTCTTGCAGCAGAGATGGCTTGTTGCCCCAGAGTCTAAAATCCAGGCAGACCCTGTGCTCTCTACTGCAGACGTGACCAGCCGGGCTCCTTCCTCACACGGGCTGGTGGTCCTCCGCTCTCGCTGCCTCCATCCACGCCGCTTCTTCCCCCTCTCTGGGCAAGCTTGAAGCAGGTGCTGTGACGACCCACAGCCATAGCAGCGTCGGACTGCCATTGCAGTCAGCTCCTCTTCCTCAGCCTTTGGACGTCTGCCAGCAGCAAACGCTGGCTCACTCTTGGCTGTCTTCCCGGATGAGCCGATAGCCGCACGCTCCTGGGCCGACACCCCCGGACAGCTCACTGCCGCAATCCTCTCTTGGAAATCAAGCAGGTGGGCACAGACGTACTCCATTGTCAGGGTCGCTACGTCCACTGTCTCCAGGGAAGTTATCAAGGGAGTAAACTCAGGCGGCAACGACGACAGTAAAATGTACACTCTGTCATCGGGAGCTACAGTCTTCCCTCTGGCCTCAAGCTCAACGAAACAGTCCGTCAGCTTCTTGATGTGGTCTTTCACACACCCTCCAGCTGGCATAAGAGTGCGAAACAGCTTCCTAGTCAAGGCCATAAGGGAGCCGGCAGTGGTACTAACATGAACCCCACTGAGCGCGTCCCAGGCAGCCTTGGGAGTGTCCTTCCCTCGCACATATACCAGCTGGTCATCTCCTACTGCCAGCACGATGTTTGCCAGTGCCTTATCGGCTAACACAGTCTGGGCAGGAGATAACGCTGCAGGGGGATTACTCACAAACAGCCATTGCCCTTCACGCTTGAGGTAGTGTTCCATTCTCAGGCTCTACACCGCGTAGTTGGCTGAGTTGAGCTTCTCAACGGGCACTGCAAGCTGCTGCTGAGCCATGATGCCGACTCCTCCACACAGCTGGCTGCCGTCGTCCCTCTGGCTCTCAAAACGAGATAGCTGGTGCTGCTTTGTCTTTCAACCGGCGTTCCTCGCCTCCGGCTCTTTCCAAACTCTCGGTCAGCTCAACTCTCACGGTGCTCCTCCGCGCAGCGGAAGCGTCCTGGGCCCATAACCCTATCGGTGCGGGAGTTAGCAGAGTGAGCTTGGTGACCTGCCCGACACAGGGCTCCAGGAAAGAAATCAGCCAGACACCTGCAGCTAGTGCCAAAATAGTGCTCACTAGTGCAGTCCAATATCTTACTCCAACAGACAAAATGCTCCGCCTACACACCAACTCTCAGAGAGAGACCTGTGTGTTCCACACACAGTCTTCTTATAGTCCTACCAGCCAATCCTGGCAGTGCACTGTCATGCTGACTCAGCAGGATTCTTCTCTTGGCTTCTGCCGGCTCAAACCGGCCTGCTGATAAGGTCATTGTGACCTAGCATGCCTGCTAGATCACCAGCTGTCAAAACATAGCTGTCAGACTGGGTTTACATAGATTCATTACACCAACAGAGATTGACCAAGTTAAGTGTGTACCATCAAGTTTTACCAAACGGAACCAATTAACCAGTGAATTTCACGTGAAACTTACTAGAAGAGTAACCAGAGACAACATTTTGAAACAGACAAGAAACAAACCAGTGGTAATAGCAGAGAATACAGTGAAAATCTTGAAAGAGGTACCATGGCCTGTCAGACAGAAGAGGAGAGACTATCATACCTTGACAAATTTCCTGAGGGAGAGAGAAGTAGCTTACATGTGGTTGATGCCAGAAGGTTTATTGTTTACATTTGAAGGCAAAAGACACAGAATTAACTCATTTTTTTAAAGCTGAAAACTTCCTGGATAAATTCAGAAAGGAAGAAGAGAAAAGGAGGATGGGCAAGAAGAAAGCTCAGAGGAAGAAGATTCAAGTGAGGCAAAGAAGTACCAAACCCAACTACAGATTAAAAAAGATAAAAAGGATAGTGATAAGAAGGATTCATAATGGCATCAATAGTCTCTACTAATGTGAATGGACTTAATTCCCCGATTAAGAGAAGGAAAATTTTAAAATACCTAGGAAAAATTGGAAGCTGATATTATTTGTTTACAAGAAACCCATATACTGGCCAAAAATCAAAACTTGTTAAAGCTTAAAAAATGTAGCAACCTATTTGCTGTAATGGATATAAATAAAAAGAAGAGAGGCATGGCAACGTATGTAAAAGATAAATTGAATCCACAGCTCTGCTTTGAATCAGAAGATGGAAGAACTTTATTGGTGGAAATTACAGTGGAGGGCAGAAAAATCATGTTAGTAAATATTTATGCCCCAAATGATCATCAGGAAAAATTTTTCAAAAACCTGCATCTCAAATTAGCAACACTAGATTATACAGAATATTCTATACTTGGAGATTTTAATGCACTTTTGATAGACAACTGGACAGGAAGAGACATAGGCAAATCAAATTTGAAGGTTCACAGTTTCCAACAAGTTTTCTTAAACTAGCTGAAGAACTGGAGCTAGTAGATGCATGGAGGATGAGATACCCAAAATCAAGAGACTGCATACTATTCATCCAGTCATCAGTCCTGGTCAAGAATTGTTATGTGTTGGTTTTCTACAAGTTTGTTAAAAGAATTGGCGAAAGCGGAGATCCAATCTAGTGATATCTGATCATAGTCCAGTAATTATAGAGCTTAAAGGAATGCAAAGAAGAAAGAATTGGAGGCTAAATACACAAATACTAAACGACAAAAATTTTCTCCAGGAAGCTGAAGAAGAAATGACATTTTTCCTTAAACAAAACATAACTCAGGAGGTGAAGATGCAGGTGATATGGGATGCAGCTAAAGCATATTTTAGGGGGCTGGCAATTAGATTCAATGCCAAGAAAAAGAAGGAAAGAACTGAAAACTTCTAAAAGTTAAAGAAGCAGACAGAATAAGCTGAAAAAAACCTAAAACTACAACCAACAAAACAAGAATTTCAAGACAAAATTAAAAAGAGACAACATCAACTTAATCTATTATTGGTGGAAGAAGTAGAGAGAAAATTGAAATATGCAAAACAAAATTATTTTGGACATGCCAAGAAACCTGGGAGATGACTGGCATATAGACTGAAAAAGGAAAATGCGAAGAGAATTATAACATCTTTGAGAGATGAAAACAATATAGAGAAATTTCAAAAACAGGAGATACAATTTTACAAAAAGTTATATGAAGATAAACAAGTGGCAAAGGAAGTTCTAGAAGACTATCTTAAACAGAACAATTTTAAATTTACAGATGATCAGTGGAAAATTTTAAATGAACCAATAACAATGTATGTGAGGCAATAGCTTCTCAAAAAAAACAGTAAATCACCTGGGCCTACCAGCAGAATTTTATAAAGCCTTTGAAGATTGTTTATTGGTCCCATTTAAACATCTGATAGAAACTATTCAGAGGGAAGCCAATACTCCACTGACATGGCAAGAAGCCACAATATCTCTAATCCCAAAGGAAAGCACAGACTTAAAAAGATGTGAAGAACTTTAGACTAATCTCTCTTTTGAACGTAGACTACAAGATTTTGCTTCTATCCTGGCACAGCATTTGAAGAAGATTCTGTTGACTATTATACATCGGGATCAAGCAGGATTTCTGCCAGGAACATATTTGAAAGATAATGTCAGGACTATATGTAACATACTGGAGTATTATGAAAGTCATCCAGAGAAGCAGCTAGCCTTAATTTGCTTAGATGCAGAGAAACCTCTGACAACATTTGATGGCAATTTATAATACAACAATTGAGAGGCATGGAATGTGGTGAGAACTTTTTGAAAATGATACAGTCAATATATTCATCTCAAAGTGACAAAGTGATGGTGAATGGTGAATTATCAGAACCAATTACTATCCAGAAGGGTACAAGACAAGGCTGCCAACTGTCACCACTTTTATTCATTTTATGTTTGGAGATTTTGAATAAACAAATAAGAGAAGATTCTAATATTAAAGGCGCATTGGTCAAGGGCGAGCAATATAAACTGAGGGCATTTGCAGATGATTTGGTCTTCATATTAGAACAACCATTTGCAGATGATTTGGTCTTCATATTAGAACAACCACTTAACTCAATTGACTGTTTGACAAACAAGATTATCCAATTTGGTTACTGGGCAGAATTGAAGATAAATTATGGAAAAACAAAATTTTTGACTAAGAATATGACAATAGAACAAATCCAATCCTTTCAAGAAAAGTCCAAATTTTCCTATGAGAAGAAAGTGAAATACTTAGGTATTTATATATCAAATAAATGCAGTATTAAAGATGGATAATTATGATAAATTGCTTAAAGAAATCCAAAGAGATCTGGGAAAATGGCGAGATTTGAACATATCTTCAATGGGAAGAATAGCTTCAATTAAAATGAATGTATTGCCAAGATTGTTATTCTTATTTCAAACCATCCCAGTGCTTTTAACTAATGCCTTTTTTTTTCAAGAATTGAATAAGATGATTTCAGCATATATTTGGCAAAAGAAAAAACCAAGGATTAATCTCAAAGTATTGCAGGGCTGTAAAAAAAGAGTGGGTCTAGGCCTGCCAGACTGGCAACTGTACTATAGGGCCTCTGTGATGACCTGGCTGAGAGACTGGGCTTTGCTACAAAATAGAAGACAGCTCCTTTTGGAGGAGCATGAACTTACCCAAGGTTGGCATGCATATTTGTGGTATCAAAGATTAGAAGGGAATTCTTATTTCAAAAACCACTGGTTACAGAAATCTCTTTATCATACATGGGCATGGTTAAAGCCGAAGATCTATAAAAGTATTCCAAGATGGGTATCTCCTGCTGAAGCTTTCAAACCACCAAATCTTATGAAACCAAATCAATGTTATGAGGACTTATTGCAACAAGACAATCCACTAAAAACTAAGGAAGAACTAGAAAGTAAGAATATTAACATGAGCTGGTGGCTCAGAATGCAAATAAAGCCCTATATGGCCTACATGGCCTGGGACCCTATATGGCCTGGGACCTATATGGCCTGGGACCCTATATGGCCTGGGACCTGTCTACCTGAAGGACCGTCTCTCCCCACATGTTCCCCAGAGAGTACTGAGGTCGGGAACACAAAATCTCCTTACTATCCCTGGGCCAAAAGAAGCCCGCTTGAAATCCACCAGAGAAAGGGCTTTCTCTGTTATGGCCCCTACATGGTGGAATCAGCTGCCGGAGGAGGTGAGGGCCCTGCGGGACCTTGTTCAGTTCCACAGAACCTGTAAGACGACCCTCTTCCAGCTAGCTTACACCTAGCTAAGATGAGAACTCAATGTAGCTTGCCAGACTTCTGTTTTATATATATTTGGATTGTTTATTAGTTTTTAAGGTTTTATCTGTTTTAAATGTTTAACTGTTTACATATTTAAATATTGTTCAATTTTTATGTTCGACTAATTGTTGGAAGCCGCCCTGAGCCACTCATGGGAAGGGCGGGATATATATCCTAAATAAATAAATAGAGTCCAGATATGTAAAATACAAGGTAATAGGGTTTAATAGGGTGGCCAGAACGTCCCGCCCTCCCGGGAAAGTCCCGCCCCTGCCTCCTGAATCCCGCGTCCCGATTGGCCAAGCTCGGGACCATTCAGAGTCCCGGATTGGCCAGTGCCCCTGTCCGTCATTTTTTCTCCATTATTTTTTTAATGATGAAGCCAATTACAAGGCAGCCTGCCTCCCCCAGCCAATCACAGGGGCACCTGAAAGGCGAGGGGGGCATGCCAGGCACCAGGGCTTTCACCAGATTGGGCCCTGCTGCCTGCCCTGGAGGCTCCGCCTCCAGGCTTTCCGCCCGACTGCAGTTAACCAGAGAAGGAAGAGCGGAGAGAGAAGAAGGTACGATGGGGAGGGGAGGGAAAACTGGGGTGTTTGGGGGAGGAGGGAAGCCCCAGGACCATGTGCTTTTGCACCTCCTGTAGCAGCAACTCGTGAGTAGACAGGCCAATCCCCCCTTCAGAGGCAACTAACCAGGAACGGAGAGGAGGGAAGCCCCAGGACCATGTGCTTTTGCACCTCCTGTAGCAGCAACTCGTGAGTAGAGAGGCCAATCCCCCCTTCAGAGGCAACTAGCCAGGAACGGAGAGGAGGGAAGCTCCAGGACCTTGTGCTTTTGCACCTCCTGTAGCAGCAACTCATGAGTAGAGAGGCCAATCCCCCCTTCAGAGGCAACTAGCCAGGAACGGAGAGGAGGGAAGCTCCAGGACCATGTGCTTTTGCACCTCCTGTAGCAGCAACTCGTGAGTAGAGAGGCCAATCCCCCCTTCAGAGGCAACTAGCCAGGAACGGGGAGGAGGGAAGCTCCAGGACCATGTGCTTTTGCACCTCCTGTAGCAGCAACTCATGAGTAGAGAGGCTAATCCCCCCTTCAGAGGCAACTAGCCAGGAAGGGAGAGGAGGGAAGCTCCAGGACCGTGTGCTTTTGCACCTCCTGTAGCAGCAACTCGTGAGTAGAGAGGCTAATCCCCCCTTCAGAGGCAACTAGCCAGGAACGGAGAGGAGGGAAGCTCCAGGACCATGTGCTTTTGCACCTCCTGTAGCAGCAACTCGTGAGTAGGGAGGCCAATCCCCTCTTCAGAGCCGACTAGCCAGAAAGGGTGGGGGCGGAGAGAGGGAAACATCTTCATTTCCTATGAAAGGAAGACATTTTAAAAAGGTGTGCTGTCCCTTTAAATGTGATGGCCAGAACTCTCTTGGAGTTCAATTATGCTTGTCACACCCTTGTTCCTGGCTCCGCCCCAATGTCTCCTGACTTCACCCCCAAAGTCTCCTGGCTCCACCCCCAAAGTCCCCAGATATTTCTTGAATTGGACTTGGCAACCCTATCCTTAGGCCAGCTTGCTTTTTAAAATTGGGGTTTCCTCTCCCACTTTGCCGTGTAAAATTGTCTATCACAGGGTGCTTAGGCTGCTTGGTGTAAAGATTGCTTGTTTGCTCTCTGGATGTTGTTGTGGTGGTGTATTTTTTTTTTAAAGAGAAATAATATCTGTCTCTGACAAGAGGCTTGTTGTGGAAAAGACCAACCCCCTGTTGTCTTCCCCCCCCCTCCTTCTCTCTCTTCTTTCTCTCTTTCTCTCTTTCTTTCTTTTGTAGGGATCCCTGGAGGTCCCTTCCAACTCTGTGATTCTTTGATGCTAAGCAGGTGCTCTGCCACTGAGCCACAGACCCTTCCAGTCTGCTGTAGACTGACCTTTTGTCTAGCGAGATGGGTATTGTCTGCTCAAGCTAGCATTGGCTCTCCAGGGTTTCAAGTAGAGGTCTTCACATGACATGATCCTTTTAACTAGAGGTGCCAGGGTTGAACCTGGGACCTTCTGCATGCCAAGCCAAAGCCGCTTTCTAGCTGCTTATACTGCTTTCTAGCTGTCTTATACTGACCTTTGGTCTATCAAGATGGGTATTATTCAGAGGTGGAATTCTAGTCGGAGCTCCTTTGCATATTAGGCCTCACCCCCTGATGTAGCCAATCCTCCAAGAGCTTACAAAAAAGAGGGTCTAGTTCCATAGAACTTACAGCAAAACCCAAAAAAGAGTTATAGTGTTTTAAAGGCAATCTTTTTTGTGTGTGTGTGTGTGTGTGTGTGAAATCCTTTTCTGTTTGCCATTGGAAGTTGTGGAAAGTACTTCTGAGCATCTTTTAATAGAGGCATGTGAGAGTCCTCAGATCTGGGGTGGCAGGGTGGCATCAGGAAATACTTCTTAGTTTTAGGAAAGGAGAATCTAGGTTGTTTTTGTAATAGTTATTTGAGGGTGGAAGATAAAGTGAGTAAAAGTTTTACACTGCCCACAAATAACGTTCCTGAAATGACCAATAATATTAGTACTGGGATCAATGACTAGGAGTTGTTGCATTCATAGGATGTAATAGAATGCGGGCAGAATGAATTACTACAGAAACTCTGAATGTGCCAGTATTCTCTTAATGGATTGCAAAGCATGTCTCTCTGCTGGGAGGGAGGGCTGCTTTTGCTCTTTCCTCAGGATCGGAGGAGCGCCTGTGGGGGGAGCGCGGCAGGGAGGAAAGCCGGACGAGAGTCGAGATTGGCCAGCCGCTGGCCGTGAAAGCAGCCTGAGGGGATAGGGTTGCCAATCCCCAGGTTGGGGGCAAGGGATCCCCCAGTTTGGAGGCCCTCTCCCCACTTCAGGGTCATCAGAAAGCAGAGGGGAAGAGGGAAATGTCTGCTGGGCTCTCCATGATTCCCTATGGAGACTGATTCCCATAGGGTGTAATGGAGAATTGATATAGGGTATAATGGAGAATTGTCGGGTGTCTGGGGCTCTGGGGGGCTGTTTTTTGAGATAGAGGCACCACATTTTCAGCATACCATCTGGTGTCTCTCCTCAAAACACCCTTCAAGTTTCAAAAAGATTGGACCAGGGGGTCTTATTCTATGAGCCTCCAATGAAGGTGCTCCTAGCCGTTATTACCAATGGAAAGGAAAGGTCCCCTGTGCAAGCACCAGTCATTTTTGACCCTGGGGTGACGCTGCTTTCACGTTTTCACGGCAGACCTTTTTAGGTGGTGGTTTGTCATTGCCTTCCCCGGTCATCTACACTTTCCCCCCAGCAAGCTGGGTACTCATTTTACTTCCTGTTTCCGGCAGTGGCATTTGGGGGAAATGATGTCACAGGAAGTGATGTCACTTCCTGCTTCTGGCAGGTGGCGCAGGGAAAACAATGTCACGGGAAGTGATGTCACTTCCTGTTTCCGGCAGTGGCATGACGTCACCGGAAGTGACGTCACTTCCTGTTTCCGGCGGGCGCGCGCTTCGCGCGCGCACACACACACATTCATCCCCCCCCTCAAGGTGTCCCTGGCTGGCCTGCAGATATTATGGCCACCCTAGGGTTTAACAAGGATCAATACCCGTTTGACAAAATATTTTTAGGCCCCCAAGAAAAATTAATATTGAAAATCTATTCTTATTTACTACAGATGAGGATTCAAGATGAGATTGTGAAGAACTGTATGGTACAACGGGTGAAGAATATAGGGCGTAATATTTTGTTAGATGAATGTGAGACTTTATGGAATTCAAACATTAAACTAACTAAATCAATATCTTTTAAGGAAAATTTGTACAAAAGTTTTTATAGATGGTATGTAACTCCTCAAAAACTTTCTAAAGTGTATTCTAATACGTCTAACAAATGTTGGAAATGTACAAAACAGGTGGGGTCGTTTTATCATAAGTGGTGGACCTGTGAGAGGGTGAAAGAGTACTGGAAGATGGTTCATGAACTATGACAAAAATTTTTGAAGATGCAGATCCAATTTAAGCCAGAACTGTTCTTGTTGAATATATATCCTAGTGACTATACAAAAGAAATAAGACATTTGATGGCACATATTAATACTGCAGCTAGGATTTTGTTTGCCCAGAAATGGAAGCTCCAAGAGTTACCTACAAAGCAGGAGTTGATTGGGAAAGTACTGGAAGCAGCAGAGATGGACTATTTATCTTTAAAGCTTGCTGGGAAATCCAAAGAGGAAGCAAGAAAATATTGAGAGAAGTTATATGTATGGTTAGATACTTAAACTGCTTTAAATACTCTTCAGATTATTTGATTGGAATATGAACTAAACATAAACTAAATTGATAATTTAAAGAGGAACTTACAATATAATTCTATGTGATTAATGCGATAAGAGGTTAAATGCCTAATAATAATAATACGATGGGATTTTCTTGTATTTGAGGATATAACGGTATGCAGAATGTATTCTATTTTTCCGAAGAGATGTTTTTTGTTACTTTTCTATACCCACTTTTTCCTTCCCTTTTTTCACTTGAAAATAGAAATCTTTCAAACTTAATTTTTTTTTTTAATATAGCTCATGATAGCCTATAATGCATTGAATAATTAACTTTGAAATAAACATAGAGATGATAGATTTGGCATTAATAAGATTAACTTAATTCCCTTGCAACTGCAAATATATTTCATTGAACTTTGTAAATAGCTGATAAATAAGCAATGTTATGCCTGATCTCTTTGCGTTTATCATTGAGCAAAGCATCTATATCTTCAAAAGACACAACAGTGTCAAAAAGCTTGTTAAAATGCCTCACATAGTTGTCCTTTGATAGTCAGCAAACTTTGGTATGAAGCAGCAAATATTCAATATTTTCACCATTTTCAACACAGAGCTCCTGAAATAGTTGATCATTGAGAGCATGGACTTTAATTTTATTCACTACAATGATCACAAAGTGTAATGGCTTTGTGCATGTGATCAATGATGGTTCTTTTTCAACAGATGCTTTTGATGCATGATATAATGAATGATAAAAACATTAGCACTGCCTGGTCTATTGTAAATAAATGAACATCACAGTCAAAGAGGCACACTTCCAGGGCACACATACTGACCCCTTAGTGCCCCCCTGGTAATCTCATCTCCTGGGGGGGGGGCGTACTTTGGGAACCACTGCTTTAGATTATCTGACATGCTTAGTGATGACTTTTCTGGCTTAAATACAAACATTGTTTAATGCCTTGTTCTCAAAATAAGGATCACTATTGCTGATGTAATTATGAACAAGTTATCTAATACTAAAACAACGTAGCTATTACAAGTGATCTTATATATACTCAGAGGCTTTTCACTTCCTTTATGAAAGGTTATTCACCACTTACAAAATGTCATTCCCTGTTGCAAGGAACAGATGTAGCTGTTTTAATTTACATTTGGAGATCCTATATGACTGATACAGTCTTGGCACACTTGGAAATGTATGTTATTTTTAGAAGTAAAAAGAGAAACACAGACCCCTTGAGAACTTTCATTGTCTTAAAATGATTTTTTAGCTTCTCTCAGGATGGTAGATTCCCTTGTGGGGTTGGGAACCATTACTTGGCCCTGTCCCACTTTTGAGAAGAATGACATTAGATAATTAAGCAGTCTGAGCAGACTTGTGCTGGTCAGGCAAGCACCTTGACTGTTTCATTGGATTATTTAAACCTGTTTTTTTATCAGCTCATGAGCCATTTGAATTTTAAAGCCACACTTTCTGTTCCAAGCAGCTTTTTGTGGGGAGCAGAAAGCAAGGAGCCATTTAAACCACTGCTTTCTGCTTGCCACTGCAGGGAGGAGAAAGCAGGGGTTTAAATGGCTCCCAGCCATTTAAATCATACAGTTGAGTGGTGGGGGCACTGATCAGCTTCTTGGTTTAAGTGGTCACAAGGAGCAGACAGCAAGGGTTTAAATGGCTCTCAGCCATTTAAACCACACAGCTGTTTTCCATGAAGAGCCATGAACCACCACAAACTGCATCAAAATTCATGAAAGTTTGTGGTGGTTCATTAGTTTGCAAACATTGCTTCACAAACCATGAACCAGCCAAAATTTGTGATGAACTTTAGTTCATCAGCAAATTTCTTCCCATCCCCAGTTGTAACTTTATATGAAAAGGGACATGACAGGAAAGCCTTGGAAAAGTTCCACAAGTATCTTTAATAGAGTTTACTGAGGTTTTCACTGCTCAGAGGTGAAAACAAATCTATGAATGCTGAACTTCACACTGATGTTGGAGTTAGTTGATAAGCATCATAGTTGCTGAGTTCAGACCACCAACTCAGGGTTGCAGCGTGTCACCCCAGAGGTGAGCCAGCAGAAACTGGAGCATCCCAGAGAATGTGCCCTGTCTACAGCTTCCTGGGCACTTTCTGGGTGCTTCCCAGCCATCCAGATGGCTGAGGAGATGCCTTGGAGGTACCCCAGTGATTAGGTACCAATTCCCAAAGCTGTTCTTGGGAAATAAAGGGCCCCCAGGGACAACATGCCAAGGGGTAAGAAATGTTACCCCTTTTGTCTGCAGAAATCCTCTGTGAAATCCAGCCCTTTAGCTCTGATTCTAAGCACATTTTTGAAAGGCAGTTCCCTTAAATCTATGGATTTAATCTTCAAGTAATATGTTCAAGATGTTATATTTATGAAAAAAGAAATATGATGGCATATGTGGACAAACTCACAGGGAACTACAAGGTTTGTGAAAAAGACAGCTAAATAAGAAAGCAAAAGAAATATAATTTTAAAACTGAATTTACAGTACACAAATAAAAGCTATAAAAGTGATACAACTTAAACAATATTTGGAAAAGTTATATATATTTATAATTCTGACTTTATATGTTGCATGTGCATTAGAAAGTTTTTGAAAACTATATGATATGGGTAATTTAGGTGCTGATTGCTATTCATTATTCTCTCCAGCCTGTTCTGCCTTCACATCCTGAATGAAGACACAAAACATTAGAATGCATTTTTTTAAAAGAAATGACTGTTTTGCACAGTTTATAAAACAACTCTTAATTTTTAGTGCCTTTCACAAATAACGGATATTTCTCTTTTTATATAATTACCAAAGAACATATGTTGACAAACCTTCTTGTTGCTAAAATATAACTAACAAACTGACCTGGTATTTTTTTTTCTGCATCAGTGCTATATGAGTGTATAATATACAGATTTTCAATGGGGGCCTGCAAATTCACATGAGTAGGGGAAACCCAATTTTCTTCCTTGCTGCCAGCTCCCCTCAGCTATTGCCAATATTGACACTTTATTTCTCTCCTCATTATCATTAGTCATTCCCCTTCCCAACTGTGCCTCCCACCATACTTTCATAGTAGTTATTTTGGTTAAAAGACAAATACAAAAATACCAAGAAGCGAGAATGACAACATGATGGATCAGGGGAATGCTGTAGACATCATTTATTTTGATTTCAGTAAGGCTTTTGATAAAGTTCCACATACTATCCTTGTTGACAAGTTGGTAAAATATGGTTTGGATCCTGTTACCGTTAGGTGAATCTGTAACTGGTTGACAGATCGCACCCAAAGAGTGTTTGTGAATGGTTCCTCTTGGAGAGGAGTGATATGTGGAGTGCCTCAAGAATCTGCCTGGAGCCTGTTTTGTTCAACATCTTTATCAATGATTTGGATGAAGGAATAGAGGGAATGCTTATTAAATTTGCAGATGATACTAAATTGGGAGAGGTTGCAAACATAGAAGAAGACAGAAACAGGATACAGGTTGGAAAACGGGGTTAAAATCAATAAAATGAATTTTAATGGGGATAAATGTAAAGTTCTGCATTTAGGTAGGAAAAATCCAATGCATGGTTATAGGATGGGGGAGACTTGTCTTAGCAGTAGTATGTGCAAAAAGGATCTTGGGGTCTTAGTGGATCATATGCTGAACATGAGTCAACAGTGTGATACGGTGGCTAAAAAGGCAAATGCAATTTTGGGCTGTATCGACAGAAGTATAGCGTCCAGATCACGTGATGTGATGATATCGCTTTACTCTGCTCTGGTAGAACCTCACCTGGAGTATTATGTTCAGTTTTGGGCACCACATGTTAAGAAGGATATAGACAAGCTGGAATGGGTCCAGAGGAGGGCAATGAAGATGGTGAGGAGTCTGGAGACCAAGTCCTATGAGGAAAGGTTGAAGGAGCTGGGGATGTTTAGCCTGGAGAGGAGGCGGCTGAGAGGTGATATGATCACCATCTTCAAGTACTTGAAGGGCTGTCATATAGAGGATGGTGTGGAATTGTTTTCTGTGGCCTCGGAAGGTAGGACCAGAACCAATGGGTTGAAATTAAATCAAAAGAGTTTCCAGCTCAACATTAGAAAGAACTTCCTGACCGTTAGAGTGATTCCTCAGTGGAACAGGCTTCCTTGGGAGGTGGTGGGCTCTCCTTCGTTGGAGGTTTTTAAACAGAGGCTAGATGGCCATCTGTCAGAAATGAAGATCCTATGAATTTAGGGGGAAGTGTTTGTGAGTTTCCTGCATTGTGCAGGGGGTTGGACTAGATGACCCTGAAGGTCCCTTCCAACTCTATGATTCTATGTTTATTTTAGCCATGAAGATCTGCATACACAATCACTAATGTCAGCGTATTTAAAAAGTACAAAAGTAATGTATGTCAGCTACCCGTCCATAGTTTCCGTTGAGCTGTGCCAGGGGGTACTGATGCAAAATATTTAAAAGGTTGTTCACAGATTTCTGCTTCTGCCCACAGAAACTGCTTCAGTCCATTGGAAACAATGGAGGATGGGGCATCTCCTTCTGGGGCCTATAGATTTGGACCCCCTAGTTAAATTGTTTTGGAATTTGGCAAGGTTTTTGAAAGAGAGGCACCAGCAGCTATGCTGCATTTTTTTTGCCTCTACCTCAAAAGCAGCCTATTAGAGCCCCTGATATCCCCAGATTGATTCTCCATTATATTCTATGGGGCCCATTGACTATAATGATTTCTTATAGGCTACAATAGAGCCTAAAAAATGATTTTTTTGCACACCCCTGTTATACTTTTCAGTATGATTTGTAAGATGCTTTGAGTCACAGAGGTCTGAGAGGAGCAGAGCAGCTATGATAGCTGAGACAGCTGGAGAAATTGCTGAGAATTTCTGAGTTTTGAAGGACTTCATTCTGAGGTTTGTGGGGCTGCCTAAAATTCTGAGGTGTGATAGCTGGGGAAGTGCTCTTTGTTTGTTTGGTTAACTGCTCTTTGTTTGGTTGACTGGGCTAAGGGTGAAAGAGATTGAGAGTGATTGCTGCTGATTGCTGAGGAGTGCCTCTGCTCCACCCTCTTTGCATTTTAAGCTGCGCCTTGCCAAAAGCACGAGCCTTTGGCGCGAGAAGAAGGGCAAGAGCTAAAGGGATCTTCGCCTAGGGTCTCTCTAAGGACCAGGAACCCAGATCCCTGATTTCCTTGTTCTCCAAATAAGGTAAGTTCCCAATAATTCGGTTGGTGAGGGGAAAGCCTTTTGCGCCAAGGAACCACAGGACAGAAGTCTTGGGTGTGTGCTCGATGCAAGGTGCTCCTGGTCCTCAGGGAACGAGTTCGTACCCTTGAGGCCGAGGTGACTGCCCTGGAGAAGCAGAAACGGTCAGTTAGGCACTTGGGGAAGACTCTCGGGGGCGTATTAGATGAGCCCCGCTCTGAACATAGCAGCCCCGTTGCTGCCAGAGAGCGTGAGGGTCGAGAGGGAACAGGGCACCGTGCTGAGGATAAGGGGAATGCACCCTCAGAAGGGACCTCTTCTTCGGTTGGTGAGGGGAAAGCCTTTTGCGCCAAGGAACCATCCCTGGGAGAGGGGGGGGTTTGGTAGTTGGTGATTCGATCCTTAGGCAGGTAGACAGCTGGGTGGCGAAATCGCGTACTGACTGTATGGTGACTTGCCTGCCTGGTGCGAAGGTAGCGGACATTGCGCGTGTAGTAGATAGGCTGATAGACAGTGCTGGGGAGGAGCCTGTGGTCGTGGTGCATGTTGGCACCAACAATGTGGGGAAATGCAGTCGTGAGGTCCTGGAGGAAAAATTTAGGCTGCTAGGCGGGAGACTTAAGGCCAGGACCTCCAAGGTAGCCTTCTCAGAAATGCTACCTGTTCCACGTGCAAGGCAGGAGAGACAGGCACAAATTAGAAGTCTCAATGTGTGGATGAGACGATGATGTAAGGAGGAAGGGTTTAAGTTTGTTAGGCACTGGGATGCTTTCTGGAACAAGCGGGAGCTGTACAAAAGAGACGGTCTCCACTTGTCCTTGAATGGAACCAGGCTGCTGGCGCTTAAAATCAAAAAGGTGGCAGAGCAGTTTTTAAACTAAATCTTGGGGGAAAGCCGACAGGAGATGAAATGTCTCTGGTTCGGGAGGACTCGTCTCAAAGAGATGAGGGGTTAGCTGCTATTTTTCTACCGGGTAACAGACCAGAGTTGTCCACTGTGAAGGTGACAAACAGTATGGACTGTCTGCCAGAGTCTCGAGGTGGCAGGAGGAACGTGGTGGGCCTAGCTTGCCTGGGAAATTATAGATGTTTGTATGCAAATGCTAGAAGTATTCGAAGTAAAATTGGTGAATTGGAATGTTTAGTGTTGGGAGAAAACATAGACATTATGGGCATTTCAGAAACTTGGTGGAAGAGGGACACGGTGATTCCTGGATATAAGCTATATCGGAAGGATAGGGAGGGAAGGGTTGGAGGTGGGGTGGCTCTGTATGTCAGAGAGGATATACAGTCCAGTAAGACTGAGGTCAGAGAATTAGATTCACTTTTAGAAATGCTTTGGGTTGAAATAGAGGGCCCAAAAGGAAATTTAACTATTGGAGTTTGTTATCGCCCACCAAATCAAAAGAGAGAGGACGATTATAATATGATGGAAGGCTTAAAGATAGCGGCTAAACGTAAAAACTGTGTCGTAATAGGTGATTTTAACTACACGCAGATTGATTGGGTCAATATGTGTTCTGGTCGAGAGAAAGAGATTCGGCGTTTTCGCACTGACCTTCAAGTAGCGCGACCACCCTCTTCACACCGGAGGATCTGCCCGGATTTCGCACAAGAAGCGCCGGCGCACCCAAAAGAGCCGGCTACTTCCGTCGCAAAACCCGCTCAAACATAAACCGCCAAGAAGCCTGTCGGTCACTTCTGGGTTCCTGTCCTGCATCTCGACCTGTGTTATTAGTGACAGGCTGCTTCGGCGTGCCGCTGCGCCGGCCCCCTGGGTCCCACAACGATGGGACCGATGCCACAGGGACGAGCTCGAAACACTCTATAACCCCTCAAAAGAACAGCAGTCTAGCTCGCTTCCCCCGAGCCCTGCCGCCATAAGCCTCAAGGGGGCTCATTTGCGGCATCTCCCGGCGGGAGGGTGGCACCCGCACGGGACACATATCAAATGAAAGAGGGGGCGCAGGGCTATCAGAAACAGCCAGCGGAGGGAGTCAGGAGACCACCCCACTGGGGGATCCACACCCCGAAAGTGATGAAGGTGGCGCAGATAGAGCCAACAGAGCAAACAGGACAAAATAAATAGGCTGCATTATGCAGCACAGTCTCACTGGAATCTCACTGGAATCTGACTGGCTTCTCAGCATGGAACCCGTTCTCTCTAGTCTTCTCACTTTGAAAAAAGTAAAAAAAGAGTTTCATTTAACTTTACTTCCCCCTTTCCCTCTCTATAAATAATCTTGGTGTTTCCAGTGGTGATATTTGGGGGATTTTTGGGGACGTCACAGGAAGTGCTGTGAAGTCACTTCCTGTTTCCAGGAGTGGCATTTGGGGGGAATGATGTCATTTGGGGGAAATGATGTCACAGGAAGTGATGTCACTTCCTGCTTCCGGCAGGTGGCACGGGGGAAATGATGTCACAGAAAGTGATGTCACTTCCTGTTTCCGGCAGGTGGCGTGGGGGAAATGATGTCACAGGAAGTGATGTCACTTCCTGTTTCCGGCGGTGGCACGACGTCACCAGAAGTGACGTCACTTCCTGTTTCCAAAGGCGCGCGCGCAAAGCGCGCACACACCCCTACCTCCCCCCCCCAAAGGTGTCCCTGGCTGACCTTCAGATATTATGGCCACCCTAGGGTCAAACTAAATGTTACACAATTTAAAAAGTTATCCACAGCCACACAGCAGCTGTGGGGAATGGCGAAGGAAGGAAGGAAGGAAGGAAGGAAGGAAGGAAGGAAGGAAGGAAGGAAGGAAGGAAGGAAGGAAGGAAGGAAGGAAGGAAGGAAGGAAGGAAGGAAGGAAGGAAGGAAGGGGCAAAACAGTCTTGGAATGATGTCATAGGGGGAGGAAGGGCTCCCAACTGCTCCTTGCTGTTTTCTCATGCAAAGCTGTGCTGTGAAAGGAATTATTTCTCTAATTTTCTCTGTACCATGGGCACAGATGATCCATACGGAGCAGCAAAACTTGGAAATCACTGCCCCCAGTTTTTACATGGGGAGGTAAGTTTGAATGGGAGCCAATAACCCTTCCTCCCTGTGTGGTGATGTTCTGATACTGTTTGGGTTCAGGTTCTGCTGGGGTCAAGTCTGAATCCAGAACCATCTCATCCTCCAGGGCTACATTGCTTATAGTTAGGCAAATTTCTCAGGATAGACCCTCAGAATACAGCAAGCAAAGAGGGTTTCTCTTCACCCAGTTTCTACACCCAGCTCTGCCAATTATCTCCCCCTACCAGGGGAAGGGTCTGGCTCGTCCTCTCTGGATGCTCCTGGACATACTTTTTAAAAAGCTTCCCCAATGGAAGACCAACCTTGGGCTCAACCAACCCAGTACAGACTCCTGGAAAATGGACACTTGTCTTGTATTGGTGTGTTCACTGGCCTTTCACCCTGAACTTCTTTAAAGAGTTGGCTGCCTCACCTGACCTCTTCTAAGAAGATCAGTACTGCTGCTCTCCCTGCTCCTTTGTCAGAGCTCCTTTGGGTGTTAGTGCCATGGTGACACTTTGGTAGGAATTTGTTCTTTTGTTTACCCAAGTAAACAAAAGAACAACAATATTGCTGATGGCTGGGGGATTAGTCCAGCCATCAGCTACACAACAGCCCTGCAAAGCATGCATTTACAATGCATTTTGCAAATGCATGCTTTGGATTGGCTGCTGGGGCTCCTCTCCCCCTCCCTCCCTGATCCCAGGGAGGCTATGGGAGAGGCAGGAAAAGGCTTCCAAAGGTGAGAAAGGAGGCAAGCAGCTTCCCTGAGGCTGCAGAAGCTCCTTTCCTGTCTTTTACATTGAATTCCGTATACTTCCGAATATTGATTTGGAAGTATACGGGGAGCCATATACGGCTCCCATATAATGCATGCGAGCTGAATTCTAAATTATATGGTGCTGTATACTTCCAAATCAGGGGGTATTCGGCGATCTATTTGGTTCGGCTGAACCAAATGCACACCCCTAATTAGGGGTTGTGCCCCACCACACACAGAAACACACTTGTTACACTGATGTTCAGCTAAATTGTATTTACTTTGTCTTAGTGACAATGAAGAAGACATTGCATTTATATTCCACCCTCCACTCTTGAGTCTCAGAGTGGTTCACAATCTCCTTTATCTTCCTCTCCCACAACAAACACCCTGTGAGGTGGGTGGGGCTGAGAGAGCTCTCCCAGAAGCTGCCCTTTTAAGGACAAGCTCTGTGATAAGTATGGCTGACCCAAGGCCATTCCAGCAGGTGCAAGTGGAGGAGTGGGGGATCAATCCCGGTTCTCCCAGATAAGAGTCCGCACACTTAACCACTACACCAAACTGGCTCTCCCAATGAAGCCTGTTGGCATCATCATTATTGTAGCTGACTTGTATGCCACTTTGAATTCCACTTTGAATTCCAGCTGGAAGAAAAGAAGGATAACAGTTATGAGAAGATAGATAAAAATAATGTAAAGTGGCAACTACACTACTTTCTTGTAGATGCCAGACGAAAAATATTTCTGTTTTCTGAGGCATTTAACTGAGGGATTGATAGTTTAAGCATGATTTTATAGCCTGTTTTTAGCTTGAGAAATGTTTAAATACACTTTAAACTACGATGTTATGCTCTGATGCTTCATGTTTTGCTCTGATGTGTATGAATGGTGCATTGTGACAATTTTATGATGTTTGATATATATATATTATTTTGTAAGTCGCCTCAGGCAGGTTCCCTGGTGAGATGGCATATTCATTTTTCAAATAAATGAATACTACATTCCTCCCCTCTCTTGGGTGGGCCATCTCTATTGTTATTATTTTTCATTGAAAGCAATGTTTGCTTAATATGTTTCGAATTCTAGTTTTCTATGGCACATCAAAGACTATTAGCCATTATGGCTAAATCAAGTAAACTTGTTTGGAGACAGTATATCTTAAAATAGGTGTTAGGATACAACAGTGGGAGGCATTGACTCCCTTCCCCTATTTGTGTACTTTCCAGGACATCTGCTTGACCATGCTGAAAAATAAGAGGATGACCATTTGTCTGATGTAGCAGCATTGCTCTTGTGTAGAAATCTTCTGACATTCTAGGTGTAAATATGGATTTTTTCCCCCTTTAAAATGTAAGGAAACATTTAGTTTTATCATTTTTCCACCTCCACTGGTCATGTATTTCAGCTCTCAAATTTGATCCAATTTGGCATATGCAAGATACCAGATATCTTAAATTAATTACTTAAATACATGCTTGATGTAGCTCAACCAGTTTCTATTCATTTACCCTCAAAAGAAAAAAAAATGGGAGTAGTTTTTTCTTTGCATATATTATTATATTATTTAGAGAGATGAACTAATTAGCTTGTAGAAGATTATGGTGTGTTCCTCTTGAACCATCACAGACAAATTTCATTGCAGGAGTTTTTGGGACCATTTAAAATAGTTTGTTACATTTGCGGTGAATGAATGTAAGATGGACTAGTATGAAGAATAGTTACTGAAAGTGAAGCAGTGCAAAAAAAGATATGAGTACATATTAGGTAGAAAAGGCAATGGACTAAGATAAAAAGAAATAGAGGAAGCAAAGAACTGAAGTGAAGAAAAGCTAAATAAGATGAAGATAAACATTTATTTATTTGTTTGTTTGTTTTATGTTTATTTAGTTATTCGACTTATATCCCACCCTCCCCATTGAAGCAGGCTCAGGGCGGCTTACAAATTCATAGAACATCACATAAAACCAGTTAAACCAATATATCCAAATACATTAAAAACATAAAACAATTTCAGGTGCTATGACAGTCTTATAATGATGGCATATTTAATGATGGCGAATAGCTGCCTACCAATTCTGTGTCTAATTCCACCATCAGTTGTTACTACCAGATGTTCCTTAGAGATAAAAAAAAAACTTAGGGTTGGGCCTGTGCTTTGAGGTGGTTCAGATCACTTCTATTTCTGTTGCAGTCTTTGATCTTAGTTAACAAATATTTGGTGGAAGCATTAGCATTATCAAGGATCTTGAAGGGCCTTTTGTCTTTGGGAACCTGGGTCAACAAGCAAATAAAACAGCAATGAAGTAGGTGTAAGGCAAGGAAGAAAAGGATAAATTTCACATGTTGATTTGAATGAACTTTCTTTGTCTGTCTCTAACTATGCAATAATTCTACATGTTGGCAATAACTTTTCTGGTCTAGTAATACTGTCTTCAACATCCATTTTGGTTCATTATGTTCTCTTGGTTGATCGGCACTTTAAAGAACAACAGCAACACAATAGCCAGTGACCGACTGACTGACTGCTATTGTTAAAATAGTAAAACATTAAGGAATAGAAAAGTCAAACAAGCAACCATACTTTCCTACTTAAGAATGAGAGAAGTTTCCCAAGACCGCATTATACTTGTTTTTGACATTTTTCTACCTAGGTAGCTCATGCAGTAATCATATACCGCACTGGCATTCCCTTTCCCATGAGAGCTGCTCTGTTGTTTAGGTTTTTAAAGCAGCTGAGATAAAGCAGCATATTTTTCTGAGGCCCTTAGGTAGAGTTTTCACATTTTCATTGATTATATTTTGTAGCAGGTGGGACATGAAGATGCAGCCAACATATTCTGGGCTGGTATATCCTGTGTTCCTTTTGCCTTTATTGCAGATTTCACCTTGAAACGTTAAAAACGGTTATTAAATTTTAATGTAACATAAATAAAACTGAAAATAAAATAAATGAAGATATTTAAAAAGGCATAATGATAGCTTTTATCACATGCTTTATTTCAGAATATGGAAAACATTGGCTATGGTCACACATGCTAATTAACACAGTTTCAATCCACTTTGAATGCACTTTCCAACTGAATTTTACTGTGTGAACTGGCAAAATCCAGTTTGAAAACAAATGTGTTTATGTGATTGAATCTATTCTTCTGAGCTCTGCAATAATATATTAATTCTGTCATTACAACTATCCTCCAGATATGAGTACTGGTGAACATTCTCTCTCCCGCTCCCCATAAGTTATTATAACTAGGGTTACCAATCTCCCACTGGAGCCAGGTTTCCCCCAGATCTTGGGATTTCCAACCCACTGGTACAGGATTGGCTGGTGGGGGAGCCCCACCCCTGAAGAGCTTTGATGGCACCTGACATACACAGCATGATGATGTCACCTGGAATTGATGTAATTGCACCAGGCACATCACACGGGAATGCTCTAGCATTTTGGTATAAAAATTTATTACTTCCTTCATGCACTTGAGGGAAGCCCACCCAGCAGCCAGGTAAGATCTGACAACCCTAATAATAACCATTTTAGTCAGTTGGTGAATCTAATATCTATTTCACAATTTAGGTAGCATGATTAGAAATACCTAGGGGGTCAGGAAAAATACCCAACATTTCATTAATAATGTCATGTGCCAAAGCATATAGTTTTATTTATAAATAGACCTCCCCATGCTCTACATCTCACAAATCAATTATATGAGATAAAAAGACCAATTGCTTGTTCTAGTTTTTTTACATGAAAGGTCGGCCCCCTCCCAGCTGAATGGCAACGCCGCTTTCAGGCTGGAGGCTGGGTTTGCCCTCCCAGAAGGAGGGAAGGCTGGCATCGGCTCCCCGACAATGCGGGAAGCTGAGGGGGCGTGGGGTCGGGGCTATAAAACCCCGCCCCGAGCAACGCAGTTCTTTCTGGCTCTTGGCACAGGAGAGCTGCATTGCTCGTGAGCCGAGCGAGGCTGGAGAGAGGGAGCGCGTGCGGGCCGTAGCATGGCACAAGCGGGGCTAAGGCTTTAGTGCAGCGTGGAGCGAGTGGCAGCTCGGCGCGAGGACTCAGTGGAACTTATAGCTCCGTGTTCAGGCCAGTAGAAGGCTTTTCTTTGGGTGGGGGTAGCTGGAAGAGGGCAGGGAGGCTTTGGATGAGGGAGTTGGGCCTTGCCCTCCCCCCTCCCTTGTATTATTAGGGGTGGTGAGAGGCAACCAGGGGGTGTTGGGTTTTCTCCCCCCTTTTTTGTTCTCTGTCCCCCCACCCCCCTCGCCTGCCCATCTCCTCCCCTCTCCCTTTTTTGGAGGCGATCCAAAGAATACAGTTGGGGCAAGGTGCACCTCCCCATCTCCACACTTTCAGGGCACTCCTATCTGGGAACCAGGTGCCAGGGAATCATCTGGTGGGGGGGTGTTTCGTGGACGAGCTAAGTAGTTGTGGTATGGCGCCCCAAAAGGGTCAGGGCTCATCCAAGGGGAAGCAGCCCGTAAAGAAGCGAACCCAGCAGCCCACTCTCCCCGGTGACTTGGGCGAAGAGGCCCACCTTAGGCAGGCCATTATTGGGCAGCTGGAAGCGATGGAACGGCAGAGCAGTGCAGCCGGGGCTCCTACATGGGAGGGGCATCGCCGGGCATCCGGGCAGTCTTCCAAATTGACTTTTGAAAAAGAGGCCCTGGCTTGCCTTTCTGCTTTGCAAGGTACAATGGTTGGTGTGGACGTGCAGCAAGAGCCTGACCGGGAGGACGAGGCTGATATGGTGGTAGGCGGCAGGGAATGCAGCACCCATGGAATGGAAGGGGAAATAGCGCATCTGGCTCCAGCTGTGGCAGTGGCGGTTTGCCTTTCGGGGGTAACGGGTAAGTCCCCACAACAACCCCAGTTGCCATGGGGCCCGGTCCCGCCTAACGCCTTGCAGGGATTGGTGGATCCGGTTGTTGCATCGTCAGGACAGACGAGGCCTTTTGGGCAACAGGCACAGGCTGGACCCTCCTGGGCTTGGGGCCCGCCTTGTGCAGTGCCTCAATACCAGGGTTTTGTTGGGCCTGTTTCACAACCCTCGGAGCAAGGGATGGCCACAACTTCGTCCACTCCAGCTGTGGCAGTGGGGGTTTGCCTTTCGGGGGTAACGGGTAAGTCCCCAGCACAACCCCAGTTGCCAAGCTGGCCATGGGGCCCGGTCCCGCCTAACGCCCCGCAGGGATTGGTGGGTCCGGTTGTTGCATCATCAGGACAGACGGGGCCTTTTGGGCAACAGGCGCAGGCTGGACCCTCCTGGGCTTGGGGCCCGCCTTGTGCAGTGCCTCAATACCAAGGTTTTGTTGGGCCTGTTTCACAACCCTCGGAGCAAGGGATGGCCACAACTTCATCACAAGGCTCCGCCACTTCTGCAGCAACTGCCGTAGGGGGGACAGCACCAGTTGTCTCAGCAAGATGGGTGGCCGGGTTATCAGTGGGGTACCTGGCATTATCCGCCCAATCCGTATGGGTCCATCCCCTTCCATGTCCTGCCATACAGCGACACTGCTCTGCCATTAGGGGATCATTTGACGGTTGCAACTTGGGATAAGATCTTGAGGGGCGAATATGTGGATGTGTTCAGTCTTCTCTTTAGAGAGCTCGAAAAGAAAAACAAGGAGAAGCTCGACAATAAGGAGAAAGAGAAGCTGAAACGTCGTAAGGTGGACAGGACCTGGTCCAACTGGTTGCCGGGTTTCCTGATTTATGCGGGGGTCATAGCAAGGGCGCAGCCTTTACGGGCTGCAGCATTGTTTCAGTATTGTGACATAGTGCACCGTGCGTATATGGATTTCGTTGGTGCAGCGTGGTTACAATACGATGAAGCCTTTAGGATGAGGGCTGCAGTCAATCCGGGGCTCCCTTGGGATCAAATCAACCAGCAGCTTTGGCTCCAGTTGATGTCCCCTGAAAAGCCCAATACAGGTGACAGGGCCAATAGCGGGCACCTGGTACATAGACAACAGAATAGCGCAGGGGCCTGCAGTGCGGTGGGCCAGTCGGTTCAATCCCGGCTTCTCTGCTTGGAATTTACGTCCAAGGGCATGTATTCCAGGAAGGCCTGCAAATTCAAACATGAGTGCCCACTGTGAGGGAGGCCTCATGCCTTTTCAGCCTGCAGAAAATCAAAAGCGAAGGCTGGCACCAAGCGCCCTGGGGGGGGGTAGCCAACAGCCACCTGGAAAAGGGACCCAGTCCCATTCATCTGAGGCTACTTAGAAGGCTGCTGGCTAGTTACCCCTTGGCGGCTGATAAGGATTATCTGATGGATGGTTTTACTCATGGATTTAGGATTCTGTACCAGGGACCTGGTACCAGGGACCCTGGTTCGGCCCCTAATCTGTGCTTGGTGATAGGGATAGAACACGTGGTCAGGGCCAAAATAGCGAAGAAACGTTTGGAAGGGAGGGTTATTGGCCCATTTGAGACCCCGCCAATACCCACATTACTGGTATCCCCCTTAGAAGTGGTGCCTAAGAAAGCGCAAGGGGGATACCGCCTGATATATCATTTGTCTTACCCCAGGGGGGGATCAGTGAATGATGGCATCCTGCAAGTTCTTTGTTCTGTCAGGTACACCTCATTTGATCAAGCGATCAAAGTGGTTCGGGGTTGCGGTGTGGGAGCCGAAATGGCAAAATGCGACATTAAGTCTGCATTTCATCTTCTGCCAGTACACCCAAAAAACTTTGATTTGCTGGGTTTTGCATTCGAGGGGAAGTACTACATGGATAGGGCCCTGCCCATGGGCTGTTCAATATCTTGTGCTGCTTTTGAAAGGTTTTGTTCCTTTATGGAATGGGCATTGCGGGCAAGGTCGGAGTTGAACGACACCATTCATTAGCTGGATGACTACCTTTTCGTGGGTCCCGCCGGGTCTAGACAATGTGCCAGATTATTGTACTCATTCGAGGACCTTGCCTGGGAACTTGGGGTGCCATTGGCACATGAGAAGACAGAGGGCCCCAGTTCAGTCCTTGCCTTTTTATTTCAGTTTCATTTCATTTCATTTTATTTGATTTATTTCCGGCCCTACCCCACCAAGGCGGGCTCAGGGCGGATCATAACTTAACAACTCTAGCAATAAGGTTTAAAAAATTAAAATACAATGATAATTTACATAATTAAAAACAACCAGTATATCAATGTATCTGTCAATGTCGGTTGCTATCTTATTGTTTTTCTTCAGAATATTTCAATGCCGGTCAGTTATAAGCCAACCGGAAGAGGACTGTCTTACAGGCCCTGCGGAACTGTCCAAAGTCCCGAAGAGCCCTGACCTCTTCCAGTAGCTGGTTCCACCAGCAAGGGGCTATGATTGAGAAGGCCCTGTCCCTAGTTGACTTCAACTGGGCCTCCTTTGGCCTGGGGATTACAAGCAGATTTTGAGAGCCGGATCACAGCACTCTCTGAGGAGCATATGGGAAGAGACGGTCCCTAAGATAGGCAGGTCCTAGGCCATATAGGGCTTTAAAGGTAATAACCAGCACCTTGTACCACACTCGGTATATTATTGGCAGCCAGTGCAGTCCCCGGAGCCCTGGCTGAATGTGCTCCCGTCTAGGGAGCCCTAATAACAGCCGAGCGGCAGCGTTCTGCACTAGCTGCAACTTCCGGGTTTGGCACAGTGGCAGCCCCATGTAGAGGGCATTACAGTAATCCAACCTTGCGGTGACCGTTGCATGGATCACTGTTGCCAGATCGTCCTGCTCCAGGAAAGGAGTCAACTGCCTTGCCCGCCTAAGATGAAAAAATGCGGACTTAGCAGTGGCTGCTATTTGGGCCTCCATAGTTAAGACAGGCTCCAATAGTACTCCCAAGCTCTTGACCCTGTGCGCCATTGTTAGTGGCACACCGTCAAAAGCTGCTAGGGGAATTTCCCTTCCCGGACCACGGCGACCCAAGCAAAGGACCTCTGTCTTTGCTGGATTTAATTTCAACCTACTCAGCCTGAGCCATCTAGCCATGGCTTGTAATGCCAGGTCCAGGTTTTCTGGGACACAGTCAGGCCATCCGTCCATGAGTAGATAGAGCTGGGTGTCATCAGCGTACTGGTGGCAACCCAGCCCATACCTCCGTGCAATCTGGGCAAGGGGGCACATGTAGATGTTAAACAACATCGGGGAAAGAACTGCCCCCTGAGGCACCCCGCAGTCAAGCATGTGCCTCTGGGACAACTCACCCCCAATTGCCACCCTTTGTCCCTGACCATCAAGGAAAGAGGAGAGCCATTGTAGGGCCAACCCCTGAATCCCCGCGTCAGCAAAACGGCAAGTCAGCAACTGATAGTCTACCATATCGAACGCTGCCGATAGGTCTAACAATATCAGCACTGCCGAGCCGCCTTGATCCAGATGCCGCTGGAGATCATCCATCTCCATCCCATGACCTGGACAAAAGCCAGACTGATGGGGATTGAGAACGGAAGCATCACCCAGAAAACACAAAGTTTACCCAAAAAGCATAAATTCGAGACCTGCCGATAGTGTGCCAATTAGGCCGGATCTAACGTTGTTTTTTTCAGTAGAGGGAGGACAACCGCCTCTTTAAGAAGTGCTGGAAAATGCCATTCCATCAGGAATCTATTTATGATATCCCGTACAGGATATCTAAGCTCCCTCTGGCAAGCTTTAATAAGCCAGGAGGGGCAGGGGTCCAGATTACAAGTTGTACGGCATGCAGACAAGAGGATCCTGTCAACTTCCTCCAGGCTGAGAGCATTGAAACCATCCAGGACACACTCCGAAGACAGGCACGGAGCCTCAGGTTCACATACTGTCTCCAATATGGTGAGGAAGTTGCGGCGGAGTGACACAACCTTATCTGCAAAAAAAATTCGCAAAAGCCTCACAGCCAATTTTAGGCATTGAGTTGGGCACCACGCAGTGTACCTCAAGGCTGCCGGCTGACAAAGTGGTGGGCCTTAGGGTCAGGTTGGCTTCTCTTAAACAGCAGCGCAAGGTGATACTGTTGGAGCTTCAGCAGCTGGTGGGGCATCTCAACTTTGCGTGCAAAGTTGTAGCCCCGGGAAGGGTGTTTTTGCGACGCCTATGTGATGCAATGGGGTCCTTGAGGCTCCCTCACCACGGAGTGTGAATAACTGCCGGTATGCGAATGGACTTGGAAGTATGGGAGGAATTTTTGAGTTCCTTCAACAGAATTTCATTTTGGCGTGATGACCTGAAGTTAGAAGCAGAGCTCCAAGTATCCTCGGATGCGGCCGGGGCCACTGGTTTTGGAGTGTATTTCAGGGGGCATTGGTGTGCGGAGCAATGGCCCATGGCGTGGTTGGACAGTGGTTTATGTCGTGACTTAACTTTTTTGGAATTTTTTCCCATCGTGGTAGCTGTCTGGCTTTGGGGAGAGCAGTTGGCCAACCATACAGTGCATTTCTGGTGTGATAACATGGCTGTTGTACATGTTATCAATTCCTTGTCATCAAAATCAATTGTGGTAATGAATTTACTGTGATCTTTCACATTGCGTTGCCTCCGGCTGAATATCCAATTTCTTGCCCGGCATGTTCCGGGAGTTTGTAATGGGGTGGCAGACGCTCTATCTCATCAACAGATGGAGCATTTCCGCCTGCTTGCTCTGGAAGCAGACCAGCGACCAGCACGAATGCCACCGGAGCTTTGGTAGCTTGGGAGGCAGAAGCCGGTAGGGCAATTCAACTAGCTCTAGCACCTAGTACACGGAAAGCCTATGTGAGGGCAGAATTACAGTTCTGGGCTTTCGGGAGGGCTGTTGGGCTTCCAGAGAGTTGGCCGGTACTGGTGGCTCACATTATTCAATTTTGTGTCCACCAGAAGGAGAGGGGGCTGGGACTGAAATCCATCAAGGGGCAATTGGCTGCACTGGCTTTTGTTAGTAAAGCGCAGGGCTTTCCTGAGGGCACCGGTGATTTTAGGGTTAGGAAGATGCTGGAGGGTTGGTCAAGAGAGTGGGGGCCCAGGGCAGATGCACGGCAGCCAATATCTCCTTCAGTGCTGCAGGGGCTTCACAGGGTTTGGCCGGAGGTGTGCTCCTCTTCATTTGAGGCCTCTCTTTTCCACGCAGCCTCCTTGGTCGCCTTTTTCGGGGCACTACAGATCAGCGAGTTGGTGGTGCAGTCAAAGGCAGATCATACGGGCCGGGCTCTGCGCGCTGGTGATGTAAAATTTGTAGGGGGGCCAGTGCAGCTGACAGTACGGCGGTCGAAAACCGACCAACATCAAAAAGGGATGGTCATTGTGATCGGCCAATGTGGCGCAGCTGAGCTATGCCCAGTCAAAGCTTTGGAGCAATACATAATAATAATAATAATAATAATAATAATAATAATAATAATAATAATAATAACTTTTTATTTCTATCCCGCCCTCCCCGCCGGGGCAGGCTCAGGGCGGCTTACAACATAAAATACATTATACATCAGTTTACTTATAAAATCACAGTTAAAACAATTTACAATTATTAAAATTAAAATTAAAATTAACAATAGCAATATCTACATCGCGCTCAGGGGTGAGTGTGATGGCCCTTTGTTTCAGCATCTGGAGGGCCCTCCCCTCACAAAGTATCAATTTTGGGTGGTGACCGGAGGAGCCCTGGCTGAGCTGGGTTTGCGGGGTGTTAAATTTGGGACCCATTCGTTCCGAATCGGGGCCGCATCTACAGCGGCGGTAATGGGTTACAACCCCCCACTATACAGCGGATGGGCCGGTGGAGGTCATCAGCTTATAGGTCATATGTGCGCCTGTTGGTTTAAATAAGTTTCAGGGATGTATTAGCAGTTATTGCCCGTTGGCATGTTATTTCCAGGATATGACATTTTTTCTGTTTTGCAGGTGCTGTGGCTTGTAGTGCGAGGTGTCGCATCCTCATCTGCGGGCACAGTATGGTGTTTTGGGCAGCCCACAAGGCTAGGAGATCCTCAGTCGGTACACAGCTGGGTCTCAGTGAGTGGGCAACAGTGGAGTGGCTTGATCGCCGTGGTGTGCATGGGTCGGGCATCATGCCGCTGCTTTTCCGTGGGAGGATGGTGCCTCCTCTGGACATCCTGGTCATTCACCTGGGTGGAAACAACCTTGGCTTTATAAAGGGGAAGGCCCTTTCCTTACAGGCGCAGGAGGATCTGCAGGCCATCAAGCGGAGGTGGCCAGGGGTCCTTTTGGTTTGGTTGGCAATATTGCCACATAGGGTCTGGCGGTCTGCCCTATATCCTGGGGGAATTGAGCACGCCAGACGCAAGGCCAACTGGGCCTTGCAAAAGGCCATGGAAGGGGGCTTGGGCATATTCCTTCCCCATCCGGCTATATGGGTCAAGAATACTGACCTGTATAGGCCAGATGGGGTTCATTTATCTGAACTGGGAAACCGGGCCTTTTTGGACGAGCTAAGGAGGGGTTTGCGGTCGGCTCTGGGCTGCCCAGTGGGCGCGAATGCCTAAGCAGAGGCTTGGCATTGATGGTGGCAGGATGAGGTATTGGCTACAGTATTTTAGGGGAGCACCTATGGCTCTGCACCAGCTGGTGCTGGTGGTCTGTACGAACTGCAGATGGGCTTTACGGCTCAATGTGGGGAGTGCAAATCACGACAAAGCCTCACTGGGGCGGATCCTTCCAGTGGGTTGGATGCCGGCCTAAGTGGAGGTGGAGTTTGGGCCTGGCTGCTCAGCACCAGCCAGATGATATTGGGCTTGTGCTGGGGGCAGGGCGGCTCGCTCTCCCAGGACAAGGCAGGGTCCTGGGCTTGAGCCCAGAGCTTGTCCTGTTAGGCCTAGACCTCTTGCTATCCCAGCTCATTCAAGTTATGTTTAATAAAGCGGCCCGGTTTTCATCCAACACTGTGTCAGCCTCTTCATTCCGACTGGGGGGGGGGGGCAATACAAATGTATCTAACAATTCCAACCAAAGTGCTTTGAAGAAAATGTGACTGCTGTAGCAGTTTGATCAGGCTTCTGTCTAATTATAGCCTGATTTTTCAGGTTATTGTGCTATCAGTATAAATTCTATCTATTAAAAAGTATGTGCTAATAACGAAAAACATTTTACTTTCACCCCTTAATTTTTATTGTAATTTATTTTGTATTTGACTTTTTGGTTCTTCTCCCCGTTTGCAATGTTTTATAAATGTATGGTTATATAAATCTGTTGTGTGACTGAATTTTTTTAAAAAAGTTTTTTTAAGTGGTTTGATGTCTGTTGACAAGTCGCCCTAAGCCACTTGTGGGAAGGGCGGGATACAAATCATAAATAAATAAAATAAATAAAGTCATTTCACCAAAATTCTAGTGACTTAATGCTGAGCTTCAGCTGACTCCAGTAGTGATTTCTGTACTGAAAATTACTGCAGGCTATTGTTGGTTGCATTTTACTATACCTCAGATTGCAAAGAATCTGATTTCCATTCTTAAACATAATTCTATTTTCTTGGAATCAAATTTCATTCAAATTTCATTACATCTGTGTAACATGTTTGGAATTAGGGGGCAAGTTGGTCACAATTTTACTTAGGGTAGAAAATTCATTTTGTCTCTTGTACTGTATTTATCTCCCTGTGTCTCTTAAAACACAGGTAGGCATTTACGCAGGGGTTTTTTTGCATAAATTGTCTACATATTTAATATTGGAGGTTTTAACTCATTACCATGGCAACTGTTCACATCAGAATACTATTTTCCCCTCAAGCTATTTTAGTATCATTAAATCCTTGGTAATGTTTTATTATTTGCTATCTTTTAAGTCCATATGCATTTCTAATTTACTTAACAAATTATGTCTGACAAAATGAGAAAACTTAAGCACAATAAACAAAACTATTAATTACTTCATGGAAGAGAGAGCGTCTATGTTTCTGCAGCATTTTGCCTTCAAAATAATGGCACAGAGTAATTAAGCACACACACTTACTATTATTAGGATATAGATCCTTCCTTTACATTTATTTATTCCTTTTATTATTACGCAAAGGAAAATCACATTAATTCTACCCATGATCTTTTTTCCCCCTCCTAAAATGAAGCAAAGCAAAAGTGAAAAGCAGGCAGCTTGATACAGCTCGAAAGAAATAAAAAAGTAGGTTTCCATGGTAACAAAAGTGTCATTTGTTATACTTTAGTCATTAGAGCATTAGAGGTAACCTTATCAAGGAGAGCGAGAAAGTCCTCAAAATTTAGGAAGGGCATTTGAAACAGAAAAAGACATTTCTAGAAAGCTAGTATTCCTGGTTAACATTCAAGAGGCAGGCTTGACAACATTTAATTGTATGATATGTTCTTACTGCTTAAGCCACTTGCCTGGAATGCTTCCATGAGCAATAGGCTACCTGTAATAGCAAAACCATGGAAGTCAGAAGCTGATATCATTAAAATCAATGCAAATCTGACATAACTCCACTGATTTCAGATATGCCATGTCTATAAATGCATACACAGGGAAAGATTCTTAACATTAATGCAAACACATGTCCCATCTTACTTCCGCTGAAGTGAAATGCATTGAGAGCTCTCTCGCTGAAATCAATAGGAACAGGCCCCTGATTAGTTTCTTTGTCAAATATCAAATTAGTTAATGGGAAAATGTGCACAATTTACAAATTAAATTAAGGATTTCTAGATTCTTCCTTTCAACAGAAAAAGGAAGGCAGATTAAAAACATTCTGAAGGCCAAGAGCAAAATCTCCATATCATTCAAGTAACCTTGAAGAGTTTGCAAAGCCTCGTAAGTTTAATGTTCCATGCATTTGGTGAGACAGACATCCCAGTACTGTGCTCAGCTGCTGACCTACATCAATCTAGTGCAAGATATGCTGGGCAATTATACTACTTTGGCTCTCATGTGATGCTAATAATTTCACCATTGTCTTTTTCTTTACAGAAAATCATTCCTACACAAATACTAGGAAATGATTAACAAATATATACATTAAAATGCTCTGGGAAAGAAATATCAAGAAGCCTAAATAAAAGTCATATGAAGCAAGTCTTTGAAGATATTGAATCTCTGAAGTGTACAAAAGTGCTTCCCTTACCTAGAAGGGGTTACCTTTTCACTCAAAAGGAGAGGACACTTTGCTTTCATCAAACTGACAGGGAAAAGTCACTACTGCAACATTGAAATGAACAGGAAAAGCCACTGAAATGGAGCTATATACCTCGGATCCAAAGATTAGGAATGATTTTGAATTTCTCCTCTTCTGCTGTTATGGGCATAAAATCCTGCTCTGATTTTGCTTCTCCCTCAGACAAATCAAACCTGAGATTCTAATCATGCTGATTCAAGCAGGAAGTGATTGATATACTGATTGCTGCTTTCTCAGCTTCCCAATCTGTAAGCAATTGAATATATGGCAAAATCACTAAACACATTCAATTTATATATATCTAGTTAAGAAACTCATTATGTGATGATCTGTTCAGCCGCTTGTGACTCATTCATGGCTGTTTGATTGGTTGCTGCACTCCTCAACTTTGCATAGTGTACCAAAATTAGCCTTTATGTATGTGATAGATAGATAGATAGATAGATAGATAGATAGATAGATAGATAGATAGATAGATAGATAAATTTATTGTCATTGTTCTCAAAAAAGAAAAGGAGAGCAACGAAATGAGGTGCTCTTCCACAAACATACCAACACATCAACACCCCCCCCCCCCAAAAAAGGACATATACATAGACCATTTAAATGCATCTGAAAAACAAATAACCATTCATAACCCTGCATTTAGCCTAACCACGGCACTTGGGTAGAAGCTGCCCTTGAATCTATTTGTCTTAGCCTTCAACACTCTATATCACCTACCTGACGGTAAGATCTCAAATAGCAAGTGGCCCGGAAGTGAAGGGTCCCTTAAGATCATTTGTATCTTCCTTTTACATCCCGTATTATACAGATCCACCAATGACAGCCCAGTCCACTTCCCTCCTTCAGAGGCAAGATTTTCCCTCAGTTTTTCTTCCCTTTTTGTGACTGAGCTGTCCTAGCTGTCTGTTTTCTTCTTTCCTGAAGAATTCTGACTGTTGCACCCTGTCACAGTATAATATTTTGGCTCTTTGCTCAGCCCAGGAATGTGAGGAAAAGAATGGAAGAGGTCTCTTTCCAGAAAGCAGTCCATAGGCATTCCATGTTGCAAAAGCTTTTGGGCCCTTCTTGACTGTTTTAATTGGGTCTCGTTAGCTCAGCTAAAAGTATTTTCATTGCTATATAATATGCATGACTCCTGTAAGGTAAATGTTACACATTTGGAAAAAATATGTTTATGTGGTGTGAATTATTAAAGAAGGGATATAAAACAAAAGTCCTTTGCTCTTTTCTTGTGGGACAATATCTTCAGTTTTACTGCCACAATGAGTAACAAACACATGTGGGAACAATGACAAGTGTGAATGTGTGTATTTGTGCAGCTCATACTGCATTTTCTGGTCATGATGTGGAGGAGGGTGCTGAATGATTAATAAACTGATTCACCTATTTTATTCCTCTAGGTAGGCTCATCTATGCCAAAAGTACCTGAAAATAAAGTGTATTTCCTTTACACTGTCATGGAGACATGCAAGATCCTGATTTTATAATCTGTATGAGTCTACTAGATTTGAGCCTGTTCCAGAACATAGTATGAGACATTTAAAGCAGGATCCATGTTATTTTGGAAGCTCCCTTTTAAATATTTATGAAGACTTTTGAGCATAGTTTGAATAAAGAGGCAGTCTTTCATACAACTATATCCCTTTTCAGATGTGATTTTTTTTTTATCTCCTACCTTTGGTACTGGGAAAACATGCTATGTGCAATAATCTCAATAAAGTGATTGGCATTTGCCCCAGCCGCCCCCCCTTCCAATAATTATATGAAACAAAAGAATGTAGGTTCAACTAATTTTTTCACAAATTCAAAAGATGTCGCTCAACACCAGAGGCAATTCTGCATAGTAAACCAATCACAAGGCATATGATGGCCTGTTTCAGACATCCCAACATCACAGCAGCTGTCTCAAAGCACTTGCTGATTAATCACTTATCCTGAGCAATCTGCCTTATTCTTGTCACACAAAAGAGTTAGCCTACTTTAAGACCCCTTGCCCTACCTGTCAACTGTAACATCATGCAAGGCTTGATGAAGATCAGTCAAGTAACTGTTACACCTTTCCTCTGAAAGATAGACCCCGTAATTCCTATACAGAATATCACAGTGGATGGAAGGATGAAGATGCAAATCACCTCTCCATCTCCAGAACTGCTGCTTTCCTAATGACCATGTTGATATTATGTTTGGTCTTTTTCAACAGCAGATGGCTTGAAGGCATGCCTCCAGATAAACTCTGGAGGAATTCCATCCAGACCACCAACAATCACAGGCATGATTCCCTTTCAAGTCCCTAAGGGTATTACAGGTCCAATGCCTCTTCTGTGTGCAATACCTCTGGTCTGCACTAACTCATTCTTTCCTAGATAGAATACTAGGACTTCAGGATGACTGCCCTCTATCAGGATCTAGTAGAGAGAGGGAAGATGGTCCCACAACATCCTGCACTTATAGTCCAGTGGATGTTCGCAAGAGAGGGAAAGCCCAGCTGAATCCCTCCAGCTCTGATTTTGGCCTTTCTCTTTGCTCAAAAGTTAATGGAATGACCCAGGATGAGGGCCCTAACTAGGCTGTGCAGTATAGTAACACATGCAAGAAATATAAATAATATTGCATTATCCAATATTATTCTTGAACTTTGGATCACCACTAACTGATCTGTTGATCTCTTACCCAGACAGGCCTCAATTTTGCTGCCACTAAGGCAGCTCCAATACCAATTGAATGCATGGGCAGAAAGGCCTAATCTTGCTTCCATGGAGGCAGTTTAGGGTTGCCAATCCCCAGGTGGGGGAAGGGGATCCCCCGGTTTGGAGGCCCTCCCCCTGCTTCAGGGTCATCAGAAAGCAGGGGGAGGGGAGGGAAATGTCTGCTGGGAACTCTGTTATTCCCTATGGAGATTTATTCCCATGGAGAATTGATCCACCGGTATCTGGGGCTCGGGGGGGGGGCTGTTTTTTAGGGTAGAAGCACCAAATTTTCAGTATAGCATCTAGTGCCTCTCCCCCAAATACCTCCTAAGTTTCAAAAAGTTTGGACCATGGGGTCCAATTCTGTGAACCCCAAAAGAAGGTGCCCCTATCCTTCATTATTTCCTATGGAAGGAATTGAAAAGGTGTGCCGTCCCTTTAAATGTGAGGGCCAGAACTCCCTTTGGAGTTCAATTATGCTTGTCACAGCCTTGATCTTGGCTCCACCCCAAAAGTCTCCTGGCTCCACCCCCAAAGTCCCCAGATATTTCTTGAATTGGACTTGGCAACCCTAAGGCAGCTACACTGACATGAGGCCCATCTTGTTTCTGTCTAGACAGCACCAATCCAAATGAATGCATGTCCCTACAGAGCCAATTTTGCTGCTACCAAGGCAGTTCCAATACAAGGACTGTATGAGCAGACATGCCTGGTTTTGCTGTCATTGAGCCAGCTCCAGTGAACTGAAAGTATGGCCTGGTCTTACTTAGGGTTAACAACCTCCAAGTGGAGCCTGGAGATCTAAAATTTCAACTGATCTCTCCAGGAAACAGAAGTCCAGTCTCCTAGAGAAAATGGCTTTATGGCTAAACCCTGCTGAAGTCTTTCCCCAAACTTCATGCTCCCCAAACTCCACCACTGAATCTTCAGGAATTTTCCAACCTTGAGCTGGTAACTCTATTTTTTCTTCCACACATTGGCACTAATCTCAGTCAGTGCTCCCTCTTGTTAGCCCTGAATCCACTCTACAACTGCATCTGAATGTTTATGGACTATATAATCATCTGGCTCCTATACCAGACTTACTATGGACATTTATTTCCCATGGATTGTACAGCAGTGCATCAGGCCAGGCCTTAGCCAGTTTCCTGCCTGTGCCTGCTACTGTGTATTGCCTATGCCTGCCATGTTAAAAGGACATCAGACTGTGCTTCACTGATAAGGTGCCTAGATTTGCAAAATAGCAACTGCATCCCTGTCAAGAAGAAGACAGTACCAGAAGCAGCCCTGAGAGAAGCCATGTTCCTGAGAAACAGCTACTCTGACGTCCCATTGAGTGTCCTAGAAGGTTCAAGTGTTCTCCTACAGGCTTCTCAGTCTTGTGATTCTTGATGTCAGATTTGTGTCCATTGTGTCTGGGGATCTGAAAGACTTTTTCTGCCATCTATACCTGAAGGAGTACTTCCAACATACGCAACAACAGAAGAACACTTCAACCTTCCAGGACACTCAATGGGGGACCTCAAAGTAGCTGCTTTATTGCAAAGGAACTTCAGAAAACAGATGGGAATGGAGATTGCTGAATTGCAAGCTATTACAACACTCAGGACAATGGAACCCTCAGGACAGCAGAGATATTGACTTCTTCTCTCACTACACATGCTTAGTCACTCAGTTCTTACTTATACCCAGAAATCAAACTATGCTGTTCTAAATGGCGCCACTGGACTCAAACTTAGTTCTCACATCCATTGTTAATTGCTTTATTATCTGTATACCAATTTACTGTAAAGTCTCCTGGCTCCACCCCCAAAATGCCCAGGTATTTCCTGAGTCAAACCTGGCAGCCCTAGCTCGGAAGGCATTTAAATACCTTCAAAGCTCACTCAAAATGGGGCCCAAAAAGACAACCATGAACTGGTTTGTCCAGTGGAGGAGTTAATTGGAGGTTCATGGTTCAGGGTTCATGAAAACTCTGAATCCCAAACCTCCCATGAACCTTCATTTTTCCAGTTCATGGCCATCTTTAGTCCTGACATTTCCATCTCAACACAGCAGCCATGGCTGAACCAATTTCCCAGTTCTCCCTGCCTGTGGGATATCACTGCAGATTTTTATTTGAGGTGCCACCTACTTCCCTGACATGGCACAAGCCAGGCGCATACAGTGCAACCAGAGCTCCTGGTTTTCCTTATCCCAAGCCTCTGAGTCCATTACTGCCTTCATTCTAAAATTCTCATTGTACTACTATGAAGTCTACCCTGTATACTCACAATATGCTCTATTAATAATATCTAGGTATTTAATCAAGGCTGGAGCCTTATCAAGATGCAACTGCACAACAACTGCCATAAACATACTATACTGGCATAGACAATTGTCCTATGTCCTCTCAGCTGGCTACATCCTAATGAGCTCCTGTTCCCTCAACTTTTCTTTGCTATGCTTCAATCTCTGCAGCTCCCTGAACAGTAAGGAAAACATGTCTATGAACTACCCTACATTTAATTTGGTGGCTGGCAGAAGGTAAGGATTGCACAGTGTATGGGTTCAGTTCAAGGGAAACTGTGGCTGACCTCATTAAGCTAGCCAGGTCTATCTGCTAGCTGGGTTTTTGCTCTCACACCATGGCCCAGCAACCCACTGATCCCCTTTCTCTTTCCTTCTCCTATGTGAGAGTGCAGAGTTTCTATATCACCCTTATTTGCTCATAGATGGGCTACCAGCTGTCAGCACACTGCCTTGACTATATTATCCCACTTGGACTGATGACACTGGTGGCAGCTGGCTTGCCAAGTCCAGCCCCCTCTGCTCCACTGCTTTTGCTTTTGCAGTGCCCAGCACCTCATCCCATAGACCTGCCTGCAAAGCCACAATCCTTGCTGCTAAAGAAAAAGAAGAGCAATTAGTTGTCTGGGAACCATCCTGAGGCATGGTGTCACACCTGCTGCCTGTCTTATCAAAACTGAACTGTTGAGCAGCCCTCTCCAGGCCTAGCACTATTTGTAGTTGTCCTCAGCTCTTCCCCAGTTGCTGATTGAGTGTATCTGACCTGGGGGTTCCATCTTCCAGCACAATATCTCCCCCCCCTCAAATTTTGGATTGTCTCATCATAGGGTTTTCAAGGTAAGAGATAATCAGAAAATGTTTACCGTTGCCTTCTTCTGTGCAGTACTAATCAGGGTTAGGTGAAGTGGCAGTGCTATTGTCTATGAAAGATCCTCTGCCTGTGTCCATTATTGCTGCTACCCAGTAGTTACCCTTCAAGGATTCCGTCACCCCCATCATCATTGGAATTGTCTGTTCTCTTCTGCTGATGTGGCCATTGTCAAAGCTGTGACCATTCTGCCTTGAATGGCTTTGCTCTGATTTTAGACCTTTTTTGGTATTGCTCTCAGCTTCACTGACACACACAAACCCCATCACCATGTTATCCCAGAAGGGGTTGCTGACATACTACTATTAGCTGCCAGCTTGGATGGATGAGAAGGTGTTGAGACTAAACATTTATTGGGGGATTAGAAATAGTAATAAACAAATAAAACATGAAAAGAAGAGAGCAAAATGAAGGTGCAGAAAAGTATTTTTAAAAGTTAGAAAAATATAGGAAAAGACAATGAAAGGTTGTTTGCTTGCTTGTTTTTAAATTTTACTATCACATACTAGCAGGGTTGCCCCTTTGCAAAGATATGGCTGTGCAGGATCTGGCTGGAACTAAATGAAAAAGGAAACCATAGAATGCTAGCAATAATTACCTTGTTAGGAGGCTGCATTCTGGCATTCACTGTAGCCACTGCACATTTCCAAAGAGCTACTGTTTACTAGAAGATCACAATCAGGATAGAAGAGCCTGCCTATATTGAAATGTACAGCACCATAGAATGTTTTAAATTGTAATTGCATTTATTGATTTTAAATTGTAATTTATAACTGTTTTGAATTGAATTGATGGTTAGCCACCCTGAGTCTGCTCGCGGAGAGAGTGGGTTAGAAATTGAAATAAATAAATAAAGTGTTTTGCAACTGGATTTTTACTGTGCAAGAATAATAAAAATCTAGTTGCAAAACATATTATTTAGTGTAGTATGAATGCACCCAGAATGCTTTATTGTGCTTTGCCTTCACTGTGCCCCTATTGGCTGCAGTCAGAACTGCATGAGATTTTTAGATTTTCAAATTTTTATTAAGTTTGGGTATAAACAGAAAGAATAATGTGGGGATACAGAAGCAAAAAAGAAGACGCAAGGGGGGGGCAAGATAGAGAAACAATAAACAGAAAAAAGCAGCAATATATCAGTTACATTTCTACCTCAAAATATAATACCCAATTCTTTCTACCTGCAAGTCTTCAAATTTTAACCCAATATAGCCATTAAGTTCTACAGTCTTATTATTTCCTTATATACTTTTTTACTATTCTATTGCTTATGATATAAATTCAAGCTATTAATCTTCAGTACATACAGACGAGAAAAGCAAAAAGAGAGAAAAAAAAACAATCTGTCACAAGATATAAGTGTGAGAGCCAGTTTGGTGTAGTGGTTAAGTGTGTGGACTCTTATCTGGGAGAACCAGGTTTGATTCCCCACTCCTCCACTTGCATCTGCTAGCATGGCCTTGGGTCACCCATAGCTCTGGCAGAGGTGGTCCTTGAATGGGCAACTGCTGTGAGAGTTGTCTCAGCCCCACCCATCTCACAGGGTGTCTGTTGTAGGGGAGGAAGGTAAAGGAGATTGTGAGCTGCTCTGAGACTCTTCGGATATAAATCCAATATCTTCATCTTCAATATAACTAACCGGTTAACTTTAGCAATTTTAAAGATAAGAACTAATTAGTTAATTTGACAATGTTGAGATTAAACATGAGCAGAAAAGATGAACATAATTTCTTTATTCTTAATACTAACTTAATTATTTCTAGCAGGAGAAAAAAAAAAGAAAGACAGAAAATACAATACTTTGTCTATTTCATTATAATCAGATTCTCAGGTCAAAAATTTCAGGATCTTAAAAATATAAAGTATCTATATTGTCTACCTTATTATAAATTGACCCAAATTACTTGTTTGTCTGGTTTGAATATTTAAAATTCTTTAAAAACTTTTGGAGATTATAACTCCTATTTTTATATTACTTTAAGAGAAACAAATGTGATAAACAGTAACAGCCTCATCTCCCACACTTGTTTATTTTTGCCTAGGGAAGAAATCATACAGTCTCTATAACCCACTCTCTATTAAATTGCTCCATTTAGCTTTAAAAATATACAATCCATAGATAAAAATGACAAACAGAAAAGAAGCATCCAGATTCTAAACAAAACCTCACTTGCCATTTCAGAGTCACACGCCAGTTCCCTTTTATTAATTCAATAGTGACCAATTATGTAAAAAAGAAACAGTTTATAATTCCTTCATTTTAAAAGCTTTCCAGGTCTTGATCTTCTTGATAAAGTCTGCCTCTTCTCCCTTTGGCACATTCATCTGCTTTGCTAAAAGTGATGAGGCCTCCACGCCAACACTTCCTCCTGTGAAAACTTTAATCATTCTTGATTTCTGCCTCCTCTTTGGAACTGCTCACGCTGTCTCCATTTTGATTTCTTTCAGCTCCTTTCCTAACGGATCCTTATCCACTTCTCTCGACTCCATAGGCATCACTGGGCTCTCTTTACCACTCTGCTGATGTAGATTTTCAGTTTCACTGTATTTCAAAATAAGTTTCCACCCCTTTTTGTATCAGCTATGTCAACAAACTGATTTCCTACTTTAAAGAGAATATGGTAACCAAAACATCTTTTTAAACAATCACTTCAAGTTGCAATACCATCTTCTCAACAGTATAACTCAGTCTGCTAATCAAAGCTGAAAAATAACTCAAAGTCCCAGATAATCTATCCTTCTAAATCTCCTCCAGCCATGTGCTTTTCTCTTACAGTCCAGTTGTAATTGTTTCAGTCCCAATCAAGTATCAGATGCATTTCTCTTAAAGGTATATCCAGCTTTTATTCAGACCATATCATAATAAAATAATGTTCTTATTATAGCTTGTTTTATTGTAAGCCAAATCTGTTCGAAATATCTATGTTCAGTCCAATTTAAGTCATTGAAATTTCTTAAGTTTGTTCTCTGTCTTTTTGAAGCCTCTTTGCGGGAAAGGGGGGGATGTCCTCTTCTTCCCCTTTTTTGAACAGTCCCAATTGGCGTTATAGCAAAAAATCCATTAGCTGGTAGTATTAGAAAATAGACTTACTTGCATAGTAGTATTTCAATGGTAAAGGTAGAAGAATGATGTATTAGAAGCTTGTTAGAAGGAAAAAGCAGTCGGGCATTCATCTCTAACTGCCATCATGATGACCATGGCGGCAGAGCATCAGAGCGGACAGGAGGAACAGGGACCAGCCGCCACTGTTTCCCTGGCTCCTGTAAAGCCCCTTGCTGTCAGGAGACCCCTCCACGGTCCTACTCCAGATGCCACAGCTGTGGCACCTCTCCTACCGCCTGTTTCAGGGGGCCACTGAAGGTGAGCTCTGCAGACCCCACCAAGCTCGAGATGCCAAAACCCGGAAGTCCTCTGCATGAGATTTTTAAAAATGCATTCTGTGAATACTCCACAATGCTGGCTTCAGGGGCCCACCAGCTGACTCCCCCACACCCAATTTTGTCCGTATCAGCCTCCCTCTTTTAAGTGGCCCTGGTCCAAACTTTAATCAAAGGTCACAATCAGACACTCTAATCACTACTATACCTCACTCCAGTGACAGAAAGGGTCCAACCTTACCTAGGTCAGAATCTGACACTTCAAACACTATACCCCTTATACTTCAGCCTCTTAGATATATTTATGTGACTTATAGCTATAAAATAACTTACCCTGTGTTTATTAACATATATATGAATTATATCTGTGAACTAACTTACTCTTGATAAATCCAGGTGGGCAGCCATGTTAGTCTGAAGCAGTAGAACAGATTTTGATGTATAGCACCACACTGTTTTTATGTTTTTTATGCTGTACTTGTTTTTATTTATTTATTTATTTATTTATTTATTTATTTATTACTTTACATTTATATCCCACCCTCTCCGCAAGCGGACTCAGGGCGGCTTACAATATCATAAAAACAATCAATTCCATAAAACATATAAAACCATAATACACTTATCAGTTTAGATACCACTTTGGCTTGTTGCCACCCTGAGTCTGCTCACAGAAAGGGCAGGATGTAAATATGAAATAATAAATAATATCAAAAAATAAATAGGAAATGTTGCCTCGAATCAGCCATAAAGATTGGAGGGATGGTGGCTCAGTGGTAGACATCTGCTTGGGAAGCGGAAGGTCCCAGGTTCAATCCCTGGCATCTCCAAAAAAGGGTCCAGGCAAATAGGTATGAAAAACCTCAGCTTGAGACCCTGAAGAGCCGCTGCCAGTCTGAGAAGACAATACTGACTTCAATGGACCAAAGGTCTGATTCAGTATAAGGCAGCTTCATATGTTCAAGATATTCTATTCTGGGGTCATGTGGGTGCTCATGACTGTACCATTGATCTGGAGGTACAGTATAGCACCAAACCTGAATTGGTTGTGGGTGAGTAAGAAATGGCACAGTTTGATAGCAAAATCAGCTGTGTTGCTGTCAGAAATCATATTTCTTATGGCTTGTAGTTCATCTTGGTGTAGGATGTTGGTATACATCCATGGTGGCTAAAACAGTATTCTCTGGAAGGTTGTCCAAAGATTGTATTTTCCTCAGAAATTCTGTGATGTTGTGAATATAATAGAGAGTGCTGATGGCATAGGGTCTTAGAACAAAGTCCATGTATCCAGATAATCCCACAGTGATAGTGCCCATGCCCTGAGACAATGGGGTGCCCTGGGGTGCCAGGTTTGTGTATTTTGGGTAGAAAATAAAAGGTACCTGGTTGAGCATCCTCTGGTGTGTCTGAAAGGATTTGTTCCTGAATGTGCAGTGATAATTCCTGTATAATGTTTTGTTCTTTTTTGTATTTCTGTGTGGGGTCTGAGTCCAGTTGTTTGTAAAAAACAGTCTTTGAACCTCCTGGATGTGCTCTGATCTATTCATGATGACAACAGCTTCACCTTTGTCTGCTTCTTTAATTATAATAACTGGATTGTTCCTGAGGCTATCTATGGTGTTCCTTTCAGCATGGTTGAGGATTCTGCTGTATATAATGTTGTTTGCTGATCACATTGGTTTGGAGTCAGACTCTAAATTAGGATACTAAATTGTGAGGGGTTGCAAATGTAGTAGAAGACAGAAATAGCATACAGGATGATCTTGACAGGCTGGAAAACTGGGTTAAAACAAATTAAATGAATTTTAACAGGGATAAATGTAAAGTACTGCATTTAGGTAGGGAAAATCCAGTGCATCATTATAGGATATGGGAGACTTGTCTTGGCTGCAGTATGTGTTTTGTGGACCGCACACTGAACATGAGTCAGCAGTGTGATGCAGTGGCTAAAAAGGCAAATGCAATTTTCGGCTGTATCAACAGAAGTATAGTTTCCAGGATACATGAAGTGATGGTATTGCTTTACTCTGTTCAGGTTAGACTTCACTTGGAGTCTTGTGTTCTGTTTGGCATTACAATATGATATGAACAAGCTGGAACATGTCCAGAGGAGGGCAATGAAGATGGTGAGGGGTCCGGAAGTCCTATGAGGAAAGGTTGAAGGAGCTGGTTATGTTTAGCCTGGAGAGGAGATGCCTGAGAGGTGATATGATCACCATCTTCAAGTACTTGAAGGGCTGTCATATAGAGGATGGTGCAGAATTCTGTTCTGTTGCCCCAGAAGGTTGGACCAGAACCGATCTCACATCTCACAGAGGTCTGAGAGGAGCAGAGCAGCTCTGATAGCTGAGACAGTTGGAGAAATTGCTGAGAATTTCTGAGTTTTGAAGGACTTCATTCTAAGGTTTGTGGGGCTGCCTAAAATTCTAAGGTGTGATAGCTGGGGATTGATTCTCCATTATATTCTATGGGGCCCATTGACTATAATGATTTCTTATAGGCTACAATAGAGCCTAAAAAATGATTTTTTGCACACCCCTGTTATACTTTTCAGTATGATTTGTAAGATGCTTTGAGTCACAGAGGTCTGAGAGGAGCAGAGCAGCTATGATAGCTGAGACAGCTGGAGAAATTGCTGAGAATTTCTGAGTTTTGAAGGACTTCATTCTGAGGTTTGTGGGGCTGCCTAAAATTCTGAGGTGTGATAGCTGGGGAAGTGCTCTTTGTTTGTTTGGTTAACTGCTCTTTGTTTGGTTGACTGGGCTAAGGGTGAAAGAGATTGAGAGTGATTGCTGCTGATTGCTGAGGAGTGCCTCTGCTCCACCCTCTTTGCATTTTAAGCTGCGCCTTGCCAAAAGCGTGAGCCTTTGGCGCGAGCCGAAGGGCAACACCTAAAGGGCTCTTGGCCTGTGGCTCTTCGCCTAGGGGCTCTCTAAGGACCAGGAACCCAGATCCCTGATTTCCTTGTTCTCCAAATAAGGTAAGTTCCCAATAAGGTAAGTTGAGGTAAGGTAAGTTGACCCTCCAGAAGGGGAGCCACTTAAACAAACAGCATTTAAAGAGGACTGTATATTTTAATATATGAAGATAGAATGCAAGCAGGGGGCTGGGGGCTTTCCAGTGTTTTGCACTGAGTGTCACATGTATGACAATCTGCCCAAAGGACAGAAGTCTTGGGTGTGTGCTCGATGCAAGGAGCTCCTGGTCCTCAGGGAACGAGTTCGTACCCTTGAGGCCGAGGTGACTGCCCCCGAGAAGCAGAGACGGTCAGTTAGGCACTTGGGGAAGACTCTTGGGGGCGTATTAGATGAGCCCCGCTCTGAACGTAGCAGCCCCGTTGCTGCCAGAGAGCGTGAGGGTCGAGAGGGAACAGGGCACCGGGCTGAGGACAAGGGGAATGCGCCCTTAGAAGGGACCTCTTCTTCGGTTGGTGAGCGGGTATACTTTCACGCCAAGGAACCATCCCTGAGCAGGGGGAGAGGGGGGGGTTGGTAATTGGTGATTCGATCCTTAGGCAAATAGACAGCTGGGGGGCAAAACCGCGTACTGACCGTATGGTGACTTGCCTGCCTGGTGCGAAGGTAGCGGACATTACACGTGTAGTAGAAAGACTGATAGACGGTGCTGGGGAGGAGCCTGTGGTCGTGGTGCATGTTGGCACCAACGATGTGGGGAAATGCAGTCGTGAGGTCCTGGAGGAAAAATTTAGGCTGCTAGGCGGGAGACTTAAGGCCAGGACCTCCAAGGTAGCCTTCTCAGAAGTGCTACCTGTTCCACATGCAGGGCAGGAGAGACAGGCACAAATTAGAAGTCTCAATGTGTGGATGAGAGGATGGTGTAAGGAGGAAGGGTTTACGTTTGTTAGGCACTGGGATGCTTTCTGGAACAAGCGGGAGCTGTACAAAAGAGACGGTCTCCACTTGTCCCCGGATGGAACCAGGCTGCTGGCGCTTAAAATCAAAAAGGTGGCAGAGCAGTTTTTAAACTAAATCTTGGGGGAAAGCCGACAGGAGATGAAATGTCTCTGGTTCGGGAGGACTCGTCTCAAAGAGATGAGGGGTTAGCTGCTATTTTTCTACCGGGTAACGGACCAGAGTTGTCCACTGTGAAGGTGACAAACAATATGGACTGTCTGCCAAAGTCTCGAGGCGGCAGGAGGAACGTGGCGGGCCTAGCTTGCCTGGGAAATTATAGATGTTTGTATACAAATGCTAGAAGTGTTCGAAGTAAAATTGGTGAATTGGAATGTTTAGTGTTGGGAGAAAACATAGACATTGTGGGAATTTCAGAAACTTGGTGGAATGAGGAGAATCAGTGGGACACGGTGATTCCTGGATATAAGCTATATCGGAAGGATAGGAATGGAAGGGTTGGAGGTGGGGTGGCTCTGTATGTCAGAGAGGATATACGGTCCAGTAAGACTAAGATCAGAGAATTAGATTCACTTTTAGAAATGCTTTGGGTTGAAATAGAGGGCCCAAAAGGAAATTTAACTATGGGAGTTTGTTATCGCCCACCAAATCAAAAGAGAGAGGACGAATATAATATGATGGAAGGCTTAAAGATAGCAGCTAAACGTAAAAACTGTGTCATAATAGGTGATTTTAACTACCCGCAGATTGATTGGGTCAATGTGTGTTCTGGTCGAGAGAAAGAGATTGAGTTTCTTGATGCTCTCAATGACTGTGCTATGGAGCAGATGCTCTCAGAACCTACCAGGGGTGGGGCGATCCTGGATTTGGTCCTAAGTAATGCCCAAGACTTGGTGAGAGATGTAAAAGTGATTGCGCCTCTTGGGAGCAGTGACCATAACGTTATTGATTTCACCATTTGTATAAATAGGGAGTTGTCCAAAAAGACCGCCACAACCACGTTTAACTTTAAAAGGGGTAAATACACTGAGATGAGGAGGTATGTGAGAAGGAAACGGAAAGGAAAGGTACATACGGTCAAAACCCTTGGGGAAGCTTGGTGCTATTTAAAATAATAATCCTAGAAGCTCAGATAAATTACATAGCACAAGTTAGGAAAGGCACAAACAGGCATAAGAAAAGGCCTGCGTGGTTAACAAACAAAGTAATGGAAGCTGTAAAAGGTAAGAAGGACTCCTTTAAGTGGTGGAAAACCAGTCCAAGTGAGATTAGTAAAAGGCAACACAGGCTGTGGCAAATCAAATGCAAGACTGTGATCAGACAGGCAAAAAGGGACTATGAGGAGCATATTGCAAAAAACATAAAGACCAACAATAAAAATTTCTTCAAATATATTAGAAGTAGGAAACCAGCCAGGGAGGCAGTGGGGCCCTTGGATGACCATGGGGTAAAAGGATTACTGAAGAAGGATAGGGAAATGGCTGAGAAGCTAAATGAATTTTTTGCCTCCGTCTTCACTGTGGAAGATGAGAACTTTTTGCCCGCCCCAGAACCACTAATTTTGGAAAGGGTATTGAAAGACCTGAGTCAGATTGAGGTGACAAAAGAGGAGGTCCTACAACTGATAGACAAATTAAAAACTAATAAGTCACCGGGTCCGGATGGCATACATCCAAGAGTTCTGAAAGAACTCAAAGTTGAACTTGTGAATCTTCTAACAAAAATCTGTAATCTTTCATTGAAATCTGCCTCCGTTCCTGAGGACTGGAAGGTAGCAAATGTTACCCCCATCTTTAAAAAAGGTTCCAGCGGAGACCCGGGAAATTACAGGCCAGTCAGTCTGACTTCAATACCGGGAAAGTTGGTAGAAACCATTATCAAGGACAGAATGAGTAGGCACATTGATGAATACGGGTTATTGAGGAAGACTCAGCATGGGTTCTGCAAGGGAAGATCTTGCCTCACTAACCTGTTACATTTCTTTGAGGGGGTGAACAAAGGAGACCCGATAGATGTTGTTTACCTTGACTTCCAGAAAGCTTTTGATAAAGTTCCTCATCAAAGGCTCCTTAGAAAGCTTGAGAGTCATGGAGTAAAAGGACAGGTCCTCTTGTGGATCAAAAACTGGCGGAGTAATAGGAAGCACAGAGTGAGTATAAATGGGCAGTCTTCACAATCGAGGACGGTAAGCAGTGGGGTGCCGCAGGGCTCGGTACTGGATCCCATGCTCTTTAACTTGTTCATAAATGATTTAGAGTTGGGAGTGAGCAGTGAAGTGGCCAAGTTTGCGGATGACACTAAATTGTTCATGGTGGTGAGAACCAGAGAGGATTGTGAGGAACTCCAAAGGGATCTCTTGAGGCTGGGTGAGTAGGCGTCAACGTGGCAGATGCGGTTCAATGTGGCCAAGTGCAAAGTAATGCACATTGCGGCCAAGAATCCCAGCTACAAATACAAGTTGATGGGGTGTGAACTGGTAGAGACTGACCAAGAGAGAGATCTTGGGGTCGTGGTGGATAACTCACTGAAAATGTCAAGACAGTGTGCGTTTGCAATAAAAAAGGCCAACGCCATGCTGGGAATTATTAGGAAGGGAATTGAAAACAAATCAGCCAGTATCATAATGCCCCTGTATAAATCGATGGTGCGGTCTCATTTGGAGTACTATGTGCAGTTCTGGTCGCCGCACCTCAAAAAGGATATTATAGCATTGGAGAAAGTCCAGAGAAGGGCAACTAGGATGATTAAAGGGCTGGAGCACTTTCCCTATGAAGAAAGGTTGAAACGCTTGGGACTCTTTAGCTTGGAGAAACGTCGACTGCGGGGTGACATGATAGAGCTTTACAAGATAATGCATGGGATGGAGAAAGTAGAGAAAGAAGTACTTTTCTCCCTTTCTCACAATACAAGAACTCGTGGGCATTCGCTGAAATTGCTGAGCAGACAGGTTAAAACGGATAAAAGGAAGTACTTCTTCACCCAAAGGGTGATTAACATGTGGAATTCACTGCCATAGGAGGTGGTGATGGCCACAAGTATAGCCACTTTCAAGAAGGGTTTAGATAAAAATATGGAGCACAGGTCCATCAGTGGCTATTAGCTACAGTGTATGTGTGTATATAAAAATTTTTGCCACTGTGTGACACAGAGTTTTGGACTTGATGGGCCGTTGGCCTGATCCAACATGGCTTCTCTTATGTTCTTATGTTCGGTTGAAATTAAATCAAAAGAATTTCCGGCTCAACATTAGGAAGAACTTCCTGACCGTTAGAGTGGTTCCTCAGTGGAACACGTTTCTTCAGGAGGTGGTGAGCTCTCCTTCCATGGAGGTTTTTAAACAGAGGTTAGATGGCCATCTAACAGCAATGCTGTTTCTGTGAATTAGGCAGATAATGAGAAGGAGGGCAGGAAGGGTACTACTTTCTCTACCTTCTCTATCCCGTACATAATTTTGTAAATGTCTATCATGTCACCCCAAAGTTGATGTTTCTCCAAGCTAAACAGCCCCAAGCGTTTTAACCCTTCTCCATAGGGAAAGTATTCCAACCCATTAATCATTCTAGTTGCCCTTTTCTGGACTTTTTCCAATGCTATATCTTTTTCCATGTACATTGTACAGTGCTTTGCAGTGATCCAACCAAGAGGTTACAGAAGCATGGATTAACATGGTCAGATCAGCTGAGTCTAGATAATAAAAGAGTTGGCAAACCTGATGCAGTTGATAGAAAACACTCCTGGCCACCATGCTAACCTGCTTTTCAAAGGCAGCATTCATGAGCACCCCCAAATGTTTAATTTTCTATGAAAAATCCAACTTCACTTCATCTAGGTCAAATGGGTTCAGTCACTCTAGAACAAGAGTGGCCAAACTTACTTAATGTAAGAGCCACATAGAATAAATTTCAGATGTTTGAGAGCTGCAAGACATGAACAAATATTACACAGAGATCTTTATTAAAACTCTTAACACTTTATTTGCACACAAAGATAATGTATACACTTTATAACGTGACCATACTAGAAGAAGACTTAAAAAACAAACAAACAAAAAAGCTAAGAATAACAGTTTCTATAAATTCAGCTCAGAGAAAGGTTAGGGAATTTTTTTTGGCACCAGTGGGAGAAGGAAACACACATGTTCCATATAAATCACTGACCACCATTTGCCTCACTATACTTCTCTCTTTGCCTTGACACCAAGGTTAGTGGTGTCAAGGCAAAGAGAGAAGGGGGAACCCTGCACCACCCACTAATTCTGTCTCTCCTTCCAGTAGCTCCTTCAGCTCTTTCACTCTTTTCTCCCAGTCTAGTTCTCCAGGAGACCTCTGTGGTGGAGGAGAAAAGCTGGCAAACCTGCTATTTTCCTTTCCTTCCTTATTTCACACATGATGGAAATGGTCACCTACCTATGGGGCAGCACTCAGAGGCTGACTGATGTCCCAACGCTAAGCTGTCTTACTTAAGTCCCTCTTTGATCTCCTGGAGATGCACAATATGTGTGAAAGAGTCATATGTGGCTCCCTAGTTGCAATTTGGCCATCTCTGCTCTAGAATATCAGTCTTCACAATGACAATTACCACTGTCTTATCTGAATTCAGCTTCATCTTGTTCTGACTCTGCCACCTGACATTTACTTCCTTTATACCCTGCTTTTCTCCCCAATTCCTCTCCTCCTTTACAACCACCTTGCAACCTGAGTTAGGCTGAGAATGTGTTACTGGTCAGAGGTCACCCAGTGAGTTTCTACAGCAGAGTGAGGATGGGGTCTCCCAGGTCTTTGTCTGAAACTTTAATAACAGCGGCAACTCATTTGTATATTAGGCCACACCCCCTGACACCAGCATTGTTTCACACAGGGCTTATTTTGTAGAAAAAGCCCAACAGGAACTCATTTGCATATTAGGCCACACCTCCTGAACCCAAGCCAGCTGCATTTCAGCTCAAAAAAACCCATCGCAGCCCAGAACCAATCGCAAGCCCCCGCCGGCTTGAATGACCCAATAATGTGCTTGCGCAGGAACCCAGAGATGTATATAAGTTCAGTCCGTGGACCCCAACACCAGTCTTGCATTGTAACCTTTCACTATGTGATTCCTATTAAAGAGCTTGTTATCACTCACTCCGAGACTCTGCCATGCTTAGAACCCACTATATTATAGTGGCGACGAGGATGGGATCTGGATGAGCAAGGTCCAGGGCAACCCGGCACTGCCAAGCACACTGAGATCCAGTGCCACCATGCAACAGGCACCGCCACCCAGCCCGATCATGGCCGCCACATCCGGATCGCAAAACTCCATTCGGGAGTTTGACATGGCACAGCTCAAGGCCTGGGAAGCCTGGGTCAAAAGACTCAAGTAGTATCTCATGTCACAGCGAATCAAAGATAATGAACATGAAATCAAGAAGGCCATCCTGCTGAGCAACTCGCCACGCTACAGCTAGCAGAGGGCCTGGTCGCGCCAGAGACGCTCGAGGCATCTTCCTTCGACAAGATCATCGAAGCACTGATCAGTCATTTTGTCCCAAAGCCTACTTTCCTCACCCAGAAGCTACAGTTCCTCAACAGTTTCCAGGAGCCAAATGAGACCGTAGCAACCTTCCTAGCCCACCTGCATGACTTGGGTAGGAAGGCGGAGTACAGCGCAGAATTGGAAAAGAACCTGCTCGTGAAGTTCACTCATGGCCTCAGGGATGGGAAGGAATGTCGGAAAATCGCTACAGAATCAAAGCCGACCTTGGAGAAGGCCCTGCAAATAGCCACCACCGCTGAGGATGCGCACAAAGAGAAAGCCCACCTCCCAAGGACCAATGCCCACCAGCTGTGACTGGCCGCAGAATCAAACAACTCAGACGGGGATTACACCTTCAAGCTGCACCAGGTGACCCAACAAAAGCCTAGGCCATGAGCAACAGAATCGATCACCCCCAAGACCTGTGCCGGCTGTGGGGAGCCACACGAACGGTGCACATGCAAGTTCAGGAGCACGACCTGCCATACATGTGGGAAGGCTGGGCACATAGCTTGGATGTGCTGATCAGCGGTGCTGTGCCTAGGAAAACTTCCTCGCCAACAGAATGGCCTCTGCCATGAGGTCGCACTAGTGGACAACATCCAGGCACTCACCACTTCGGGGACCCAGGTATGCCAGTTGCCCATTCCCTCCCCGGATAAATACTACGTGACTGTGTTCATGGAAGGCAAGCCCTGCAAAATGGAGGTAGACTCCGGGGCAGACCAACCGGTCATTTCGGCCTGCATGTTCAAGGAGATGTGCCCGGGGGGGGGGAGCTCAATTAAAACCAACCTCATTCCAAAAGCAGGAGGTTGCAGTCTGGAAAGTGGGCCTGGTTCACGTTAGGTACAGAAAGTTCAAGGGCAAGCTCCCCCTCATTGTGGTGGAGGGCGATCTGTGCAGCCTTCTAGGTCGGTCCTGGTTCCAAGCACTGGGCATCCAAGTGATGGGTATCCATGACACCCCAGTTCAAACGGACTTTCATAGGTGTGCGAAGAGTTCCCCATGGTTTTCAACGAAACTCTGGGAACATACACCGGGGGCCCCATAGCCTTACAACTAGACCCCAATGTGCAGCCTATACAACTGAAGGCCAGACGGGTGCCACTAGCTCTCAGGCCCAAGATCAAAGAGGAGCTTGACCACCTCGTGGTCCAAGGGGTTCTGGAACCAGTCGTTAATGTAAAGTGGAAGACTCCCATAGTAACCCCGATCAAACCCAATGGCAGTATACACATCTGCGCTGAATATAAATGCACGATAAATAAGGCATTGCAAGGCCATGTATACCCCGTTCCAGTGGTGAGCCACGTGTTAGCATCCCTAGCGGGAGCAAAATTTTTTGGAAAACTGGATTTGGTACAAGCACACCAACAGCTCCCTGTGGATGCAGCCACAGCAGAAGCGCAAACTATCATAATGCCCCGGGGGGGCCTTCAATGTTAGACGCTTGCAGTTCGGGATCAGTGTGGCTCTGGGACTGTTTCAGAACTTAATGGATTCCCTTCTTAAAGGCATCCCCGGGGTACAGCCGTTCTTCAACGATGTGCTGATTGTGGCAAAAACTGAAGATGAATTTGGCGACCGCCTACGAATGGCATTACAGCATTTCAGGGGGCAGGGTAAAAGGTAAAATGGGAAAAATGTGTACAGGGGGTGCCCACCATAGATTTTCTGGGGTATACAGTGGACTCGAGTGGCATACATCTGGCCCAGGACAAAATAAAGGCCATTTGTGATGCCCCGGCTCTCTCCAACAAGGCTGAGTTACAATCGTTCTTGGGAATTCTCAATTTCTACCATGCCTTCCTTCCCCACAAGGTGGCAGTAGCAGAGCCCTTATACAGACTGCTGGACAAAAGGGCACCATGGATTTGGGGTCGTCGGCAAGCCACCGCTTTCCAGGCGGTAAAAGACATTTTGACTTCTAATAGCTTGCTGGTGCACTTTGATGAGCAGCTACCTGTCATGCTTGCATGTGACACTTTGCCTTATGGGGTCGGCGCCATTTGGCCCACAGGCTGCCGGATGGGTGCGAGGTCCCGGTAGCCTATTATTCAAAGACCTTACAAAAACTGGAGCAAAACTACGCTCAAATAGACAGGGCCTGGCTATCGTGGCAGGGGTAAAAAAATTCCACGATTACCTATATGGCTGGCCCTTCACTATCTTGATGGACCACAAGCCCCTGCTGGGCCTGTTCACCCCCAACCAACAAATGCCCCAAATGCTTTTGCCATGGGTGTCGAGATGGTCCATCTTCTTGGCAGGTTATCTGTATAACCTTAAGTACCGCCCTGGGAAAGCGATGGGTCATTCTGATGCTCTGAGCCACCTGCCGCTGCCTTCCATAGTCCCAGACCCGGACCCAGCATTCCAGATCATGTCACTGGAAACCCTCCCAGACCACCTGGTGCACATGAAGGACATTGTCTGCTGCTCTTCCAAGGACAAAACTCTCTCCCGAGTTCTGAACTGGGTGTGGAGGGGGTGGCCAGAAGGACGGGTGGGCTTGGAATTCTCGGCATTTGTGTCCTGCTGGGATGAACTGTCTGTGCATAAAGGGTGCCTGTTGTGGGGAAGTAGGGTGGTGGTGCCCCTGGTACTGCAGCAGCGAGTCCTAACAGTGCTACATGAAACCCATCCGGGAATTGTACGCATGAAGGCACTGGCTCGCAGCTATGTATGGTGGCCAGGAATTGACGACGCCATTGAATCCTGGTTGGCCCGATGTCAGCCATGCCAGGAGACTCGTCCAGTGCTGCCCTGCACCCCAGCCCAACAGTGGGAGTCCACTCACAACCCCTGGTCCCGCCTGCACCTCAACTTCGCGGGGCCCTTCCAGGGGCATATATTCTTCCTTATTGTGGACTCCTTCTCCAAATGGCTAGTGGTAGTGCCAGTGGCCTCCACCTCTTCTTGGGTGGCATTAGGGTATTCGCCACACATGGCCTCCCTGACATGTTGGTATCGGATAACTCACCTTGGCCGAGTTTCAGGATTTCTGTGGCCAAAATTTAATAAAACACCTAAGGTCAGCCCCCTTTCACCCAACCACAAATGGCCAAGTGGAAAGAATGGTGCGGGCTACGAAGGAAATGCTCCGCTGAATCATATATGGGGAGTGGGAAGCATGCCTCTCTGAGTGCCTCTTAGTGCAACATTCCACCCCCCGTACGGTCACTGGCCGCAGCCCAGCAGAGCTTCTCATGGGCTGGCAGCTGACAACCCTCCTGGATCGCATGCATCCGGACCGCGCGCCTGACTTGCAAGAGGTACCAGAGGTGGTCCAGGCCCCCCAGGGGTTCGACACAGGGGACTTAGTGTTTGCCATGGATACCAGCGCAAGTATCCCGAGTACTAGGGGCCATCATGTATGAAGTCACCTCAGAAAGGGAATTCACAATAAGGCAACACATTGATCAAATACGTGCACGAGAGGCGCCCAGGGCGGAAAGATGAGGATGAGAACGCAACCTCCCCGGCTCCTGCTCATGGGGAAACAACCTCTGAGCCAGAGGAAGCAGAAGAGACAGCAGCTACACCTGCGCCAGAACCAGCGGAACAAACGGGACCATCATCAGTGCCGGAAACCTCAGAGGACCCAGTCCAGCCAGTGGATTCCCCCTCAGCAACAGGGCCTCCGCCAACAATGCCTGAAGAAGAAACCGCGTCACCACCAACCCCTATGCTCAGGCAGTTGATGCGAAAGCACCATAAGCCCGTGTACCTAAAAGACTATTTCCACTAGGGGCTTGCGAACTAAGGGGGGGGAGGGATGTTATGTGTGTGGACTCAAGGGAAGACTTTGGTGTTTCCGCCTGGCTCATTGGAGCCATACGGACTGAAGAATATATATATAATTTTTATATATATATAATTTTTTGGGGGGGCACTGTGTGACACAGAGTGATGGACTGGATGGGCCATTGGCCTGATCCAACATGGCTTCTCTTATGTTCTTATGAGCTTGGGGACGGGAACAAAGGGCTGTAGGATTCAAATCCCCACAGCCCAGGACCAACCACTAGCCCCCACCAGTTTGAATGACCCAATAACGTGCTTGTGCAGGAACCCAGAGATGTATATAAGTTCAGCCCGTGGGCCCCAACACCAGTCTTGCATTGTAACCTTTTACTATGTGATTCCTATTAAAGAGCTTGTTATCATTCACTCCGAGACTCTGCCATGTTTAGAACCCAGTATATTATAAAAAATATATAAGACTGTGACCATTTTAAAAGAAGGTAGAACAGATTGATATTGAAAGCTTTGGTCTAGCTCCACTCTCAGTTCATTGCAGTAAACTTTTCTTTCTTCTTCCTTCACCTGGACTCTCTGGCTGTATGTCTTTTATTGGCCAAGGACATTCAGTTTTACAGATTTGTACAACATGCTGTTACTGATCACTGTACTGATTTCTTAAAACTACACATACCTTTTCTATATATATATATATATATATATATATATATTGGGGGGGGGGGGGAGGAAGTTAACCACCTGATTGCTAAAACAAAGATTTTCTGTAAACCTGGGGCTTGCTTTCAGGTTTGTAGAAAAATCTTTCTTGTGTGTTCAAGGCTCCACTCTGTGGATTTAAGTATCCACAAATTTGGTCATGCTGAGAATTAAACATGTTGATCAGGATCTGTGTTGTATTGCCAATAAAAACCTGGGAGTTTTCTTGTTGGAAAATGCTAACGGAAAGGGGTTTTTGGAATGGCATCAATTATTTGTGTGGCTGGTATGACTAATGCCAGTATCATTGGGCCAGGAGTTGAGTTAATGTTCCTGACCATACATTTGATTTGTTTTCTGGAGAAGTCTAAATTATAAGGGAGATTCTTGAGTCGAGTTGGCTATTGTCCTGCAAATGGTGATCATTAATCAAAGTCAAGATGCTGATGAGTCTCAGAGAGTCACAAAAAGGAGTTCTAATTAGGGTGAGTAAGAGGCCCCATAGGATTCAAGTTACTTCCTCAATAGCATGTTTCCTTATTTTAATTCTTTAAATTAATATCAAACATGGCATTTCTCCTGCATTTTAGACATCATAGGGCCAAATAAATTACAGGGGGTAGGGGAGTAGGGACTCAAATGCAGGTTTCTTGGCATTTATGTTCTGGGAGAATGCATAGTGCAGAAACAAGAGACTATGTGGGCGTGGAGAAAATTGATGAACTTCATGATGAAGCCTTTTAAATGTTAGCAAGATATTAAAGAATCTGAATAATAGGGTGAAGACACATGACAGTCTTTTTTCAATGATGGTAGATCCTCATATATGTGTTGGTTAATATCTGGAGTGATTAAATAAATTTTAGTGTAATTAGTTTTTTTATACAACAGCTATGGCAAAAATGGTACATGACTCTCTACTGTGAACTTGAGGGGTTTTGTTTAGAAAGTCATATTCCCGAGTCTTCCACTGGTACCTTTTCCGACTTCTAGTGAAAGGCTCTGACTTGCCCTCCCTCAGCATAATATGAAGGGGATATAGATATCTCTGAATGCTCTGGTCCACATACTTAAAAGTTTTTTTTGTCTGTGCTTGTATTTGCTGAAGCCTGGCCTGCATACAAATGAAAATGCCAGCAAGGGATTTAATGTAGTTTATACTAAGGAAAAATATTGTATGTCACACCTGTCTCCTTCAAAAGCAGGTTTGCTAGTTGCTGGATTTTTTTTTTGGTGGTGGTGGTGGTGGTGGTCAGGAAGCATTACCTGAATTTAGGCTTACCATTTGCCCAGTGGCAGGATGCAATCTCCCACCTCTGCTCTCAGTCTACTGCTCTCAGGACAAAATGGGGGGAATGGTGTCAGGGCCATAGCCAGGATTTCAAGTTTGGTGGAACACATAGCCAGGAGTTTTTGTTTGGGAGGACCAGAGGGCCACCTGTTTGGGGTCACTATGAGGAAGAAGGCAAGTGTACCATCCATCTGCTCCCCTCTTGCCTGAAAAACTCTAGGAGGGCTTCCAGTAGTGGACTGCCACCTGACAGTGCTTTCCACCACCAATAACACCCTCCCTGCAGCAATAAACAAACCAATGTCATGCTGCACTCCTAAGAACTTTCCACAGTATCCACAGGGCAGGGACTTTGAAGGGCCCCCCCACAGCCACTAAGGCAAAGCCCCCAACAGCAGCAGAACTTCTGGTGCACTGAACCCAGTTTCCAGCAGTCCACTGACCAATTGAGATACCAGGAGTTGGAAAAGAGGAACGTGAACACCCACTGGAAGATGGGGATGGGGCATGCAGGCCGCACTGCCTGCTCCTCCAAGCGCATCTGCTGCCCTTCAGGAGAGGAGAGAGCCATGGCCAAGAAGAAAGCCAGTCAGCCAGTACACTGCAGCAGCACAAGGGCCTCCCTAGCCAACAGCACCAAGCTCTATAGCAGGGGTGTCAAACTCATACGTGTCAAGCTCATATGTTATGAGGGCCAGATCTGATATACCATACCATACCATACCAAACCTTTAATGGCATAATAGATTCAGATAAAAATACACAGAATATAAAAATTTAAACATTGGAGATAAAATCAAAATAAAACCGAGCTTACAGATACATTCAAACATGGTCAGAATTAAATTTAAGGATGTCAGCCAGAAATTTTGCCACAGCCTCACTAACCACCCCCTCAGTATCACTCAATAAATAATAACAGGGTGGCAGAATAGACAAATCTGGAGAAAAAGAAAGCTTGCCAAATAAATCTTTACGGAGGTTATGGTAAAAAGAACAATCAAGCAATATATGCTGGATTGAGTCAGGGGTATTCGCTCCACAGGAGCAAAGTCTGTCGGCTAAAGGGACTCGCTGATATCTCCCTTGTAAAACTTTGGAGGGAAACGCGTTTAGTCTGGCCAACATAAATGCCCTGCGATGACTTGGAGTGGTTAGGTCTGATAGATAATTGGGCATTTTGCCACAAAAAGCATAAAGACCTAAGGAAGCTGGAGAGCAAGTATAAGGGAGAGTTGGCCGTAATTTCGTTTCCTCCAATTCCCACAGTCTCAGTTTAATACATCTGAAGATATATGACTCTTCAGAGGTAGAAAAATCATCTACCTCTAACCCCAATTGATTGAGTTTAGACAGAAGCACTGCTGTCCAGGACGAAATATATGGGTCTCTTTTCATACAATCAAGAAGGCTGTTGGGATCTGTTCTAAAATGAATTTTGAGCCAGAATTTAAACACTGCAATCCAGGCTTTTGTCTCCACCAAAGACTGACCCGCTTCAGAGCAGAGAGCAAAGTAGGACACGCATTTTGGCAAACCAAGAATTTGTCTAAAGAATGAGGCTTGAATGCCCTCCACTTTCCTGGTAAAAGCTGAGATCCATATAGGGATACCATAGAGGATTTGGGCAAGCGTTTTGGCTTTGAATACTTTAATAGCTGCTGGAACTAATTGGTTGCCCCTTGCAAAGAAAAACTGTTTAATTTGAGCAGCTGAACACTTAGCCAAGTTGATGGTGTTGTTACGATGTGAAACCCAGCTTAACTTGTGGTTAAAAGTGATCCCCAAGTATTTAAAATTTTTTGTTTGCTCGATTGTTGAATTGCCAATAAACCATCTCTGTGGGCCCCAGCAATTTGAAAAGACAACTATGCTTTGAGCATAAGACTCAGAGGAAAATATGAAATGGCTGAGCATTGTGAGCTTTTGTACATAATTTGTTTCATGTGCTGGTCAGCAATGGAGAAAATAGAGGGTTTGCTCTGTAGCTTGACTGAGCAAGCCTGAAAAAGTAAGCTGTGATGCAGAAGGAAACAAGAGAGGGAGAAGGAAGTTGAAAACAGTTAGTTGCTTGTGGGCCTGCTAGGAGCCCTCTGGGGCTGATTCGGCCCATAGGCCACATGTTTGACATCCCTGCTGTATACCTCCTTCCAGCCTCATGGCTTTTCTCCTTCAGGCCCTGTCACTTGGGCAAGCCCAGGGCAGGGAGGTGAGGGCCTCTCAGCTGCAGTGGAAGACAGGGAGTGTCAAGCATCTTGTTTCTTTTATGGTTTGCCTGCATTGATAGCTGTTTTCCAATGTATCGTACATCAAAGCTATGTAACCTCTGTCTTAGTTCTCACTTGTAGCAAATGCAGGAATGTCCTCTTTGAAGATAAAACCTTCCTGGGAACACTTTCTCCGGCTTAAGTCTGAACCCAGGATGTAGCTAAACTGCAATAGAAGATAACATAGCAAGTGTGTGAATTTCACACGCTGGAGTAGAATTCCTAAGTTCCCTTTGATGTGCCCCTTAAAGCTGGTACTCTAAGTTCCCTTTTATGTGCCCCTTAAAGCTGGTACTCTTGAGGTACAATGTATCGCTTCCAATCTGCTGTCTATCAATAAACTAATACTTTGTTTCAAAATCAAGGACTGGTTATTTTGAGATCTAATGCTTGACATTTTGGAAGTGATCCTTTAAAAGTTCAACTGACCTGGCAACTTTCAAGCTGAATGGCTGAAGGAGCACCAGCTAACAGTGAACCGATTAATCCTTTGGAGAGGTTAGAGATGCGGACCCCCCCTTGGCACATCATTGACGCGAGGCGAGTTGTGGGGCACGGGCTCCCCTCTACACGTACAGCAGCTGTTCATCACCCCTCAGAAGTGGGAGCCACGAACGTCCACTACCCTGATGGATGAAGCTCCAGCCTGCAGGGAGATCATACTAACAAGACCATCCCGTGGGGGACGTGGTGGCGGAGCACCAGGGGGGGCTGTGAGGGTTGCCCTCTGGAAGAGGGGGATGGATGTAAATAACTCTGGCCCTAGGACGGCGGTGGAGCGCCACCCGGTTCCAACTCCGAAGGGGAGGACGGAGGAAAAGGCCCGGGGGAGCCAGACATCCTGGAGATGGTGAGAGAGGAGATGATAACTATGGCGAGGGGGCTGAGAGACGAGATCCAAGCCAACGCTGTGTTCATGGCACAGGAGATGCAGAGGCAAATCGACCGCCTGCTGAGACCGGACCTGAGGGGAGTACCGGGGATTCCAGCAAGGGCACCACCGGTGGTGCCACCTGCTCCACCTGTGGCACCTCCGTCTCCACCTGCAGAGCCACCTCCAGTCCCGGGGCAACCAGTGGCCCCAGCACCCCAGCCAATACTACCAGGTCCTCGATATTATGGGAGGGGGAGAGACCTGGACGCCACCTTCGATGGCGATCCAGAAGAAGTAGAATACTTCTCGATCCAAGCCAATAGCTACATGCACTATTGGGGGAATACATTCCCAGATAAGTTCAGCAGAGTGGACTACCTCGGGTCCAAGCTAAAGGGAGCAGCCTGAAGATGGTATGTGAGTCTGTACAAAACCAGGGGTCCTGAGCTAGACACCGTGGCAGGGTTCCTGCAAGCACTGCTCATCCAATATGAAGACCCCCTGCAAGAAACCTGAGCCAGTGAGTTGATGAAGATAGAGCAGTTCCAGAGGGGCCTGAACGTGAGTTTGCTGGATCGAGCCCTGCAGCAAGCATGCCCTACCATGTTGGTAGGGTGGATGCAATTGGCAGGGGAAGTGGAAACCAACATGAAAAGAGTGGCCCTACAACGACAACTGCAGCAAGGGAGTAAGGGGGGACGTGAGTCTCGCTCAGGGATGAAGCCGGATGGGAAAAAGAGCCTGCAGGCGGGGGGAGCCACCAAAACTCCCCCTTTGCGCAAATGCTATTGGTGTGGGGACCTGAACCACCTGGCGGCAGACTGCCTGGAGAAACCTCGGGACCCTTCCTTGCTCTGAAGCCTCCAGCAGCAATGCCCAAGAGAGCCTCAGCCTGGACCAAAGAATTGGCGAGGGGGAGCACTGCCGCTTCCACCATTCCTGAGGAGGAAACCATCATCCTCAATGATCTCAGCGAGATGTCCTGGGAGACGGAGACAGCAGGAAATGAGGATGACCTGCACTGAAGGGTGCCAAGCAGCAGGTCATGGATCTAACAGCACCACTGAGGGTGTGAATAACTGGGTCTTTATTTTTTGTCCCATTGACTTTGCTAAACCCGAAGCTCAAGAGGTTTGTACACGCCCGAGCCCTAATTGACTCGGGTGTATGAGGGAGATAATTACTCTCAAATTGGTGGATGCCCTCGGACTCCCACAAACCCCACTACCCCACCCAATTAAATTTGAACAGATGGATGGGACTGTAATGAGGGGCGAGCCGTGCGTGGAGCAAACCCAGAGGGTGCCTTTGGGCATAGAGGACCATTGTGACACGGAACTGTTTGTAATTGCCCCCTCAGCTTCCTTTGATATAGTCTTGGGTGTAGGCTGGCTGGCCAAACACGAGCCGGACATTAAGTGGGGGGATCAAACCATTGACTTTACAGACAATAAGTGCAAACGCCACCAATGGGTTGGATCGTGGGGACCCGAACCCCCCCCTAGAAATGAGAAGATGTGTGTGGTGGTGGAGGAGGTCCGAGCTATCCCCAGGGAATACAGAGACTTGAGAAGAGTATTCAGTGAGGAGGAAGCTAACGAACTCCCTCCTCACTGGAGCACGGACTGTGCGATTGAACTCATTCCCGGGCAAGAGCTGCCCAAGGCGAAACTGTACTCCATGGGGTGGGCGGAGAAGGCAGAACTAAGAAAGTTCATAGAGAAGAATCTCAAAAGGGGTTTCATCCACCCAGCAACCGGCCCGCACGCAGCACCGGTACTTTTCTGGGAAAAGGACGAGAGTCTTAGACTTTGCACGGATTTTTGAGGGATAAATGGGATTTCCACCTCCAATGCCTACCTCATTCCCCTGATCCGAGACCTGTTAAGTACGGTTTCCGAAGGGACAATATTTACCAAACTGGATTTGCGAGATGCATATTTCAGGGTGCGAATTAAGGAGGGGGACGAGTGGAAAACAATGTTTAACACTCCGATAGGTCAATTTGAGTACTTGGTGATGCCATTTAGGTTACAAGGAGCACCTGGGGTGTTTATGAATTTCATCAATGAGGTCTTGAGAGAATACCTGTATCAAGGGGTGGTGGTGTACCTGGATGACATAATTATTTATTCAAATGATATGGAGTCACACGTGAAACTAGTGAGAAAGGTTCTTTCTACTCTATATGAGCATAAACTATATGCTAAACTGTCGAAATGTGAGTTCCACAAAACAGAGTTGGACTACCTGGGGTTTAGAGTGTCAGGGAAGGGACTGGCCATAGATCCCGCCAAAATACAAGCGGTGTTAGAGTGGGCACCCCTGAGGACACATAGACAGTTACAATCATTTATCGGATTCGCAAATTTTTATAGGACCTTCATTCAAGGGTTCGCCCAAGTCATGTTGCCCCTAACAGATCTCTTAAAGACCAAGGGGAAGGGTCCAGAAGCGAAAAAACCGGGAACCAAGTTAAAATGGACTCCCACGTACCAGCAAGCATTTGACAGCAAGCAACTGAAGCGGTTGTTCATGAGCAAGCCAGTGCTGAGCAACCCCGACGAGCTCCGGCCCTTCGTGGTACAATGTGACACTTCCGATGTGGCCGTAGCAGCAATACTGATGCAGGCTGACAAAGAGGGAAGGTTGCGCCCCTGCGCCTATGTTTCCAAAAAATTCTCTCAAGAGCAACGCAATTGGTCTGTGTGGGATAAAGAGGCGTTTGCAGTGACTTTTGCTTTAAAAACATGGTGATCGTGGCTAGAAGGGGAGAGAGTGCCATTTGAGATTTGGACTGACCATAAAAACCTAGAGGCACTAACGGGGCGCGGAAAGCTAACCAAGAAACAAATCTGATAGGCAGGATTCTTTGCTAAATTCGATTTCACTCTCAAGCACATCCCAGGCTCAAAGAATTTTTTAGCTGACGCCCTGTCCTGAATACCCCAGCATGACAGCCAGAGAGAGGAGGTGGTAGACTCTATAATATCCCCCAACCACATAGTTGGAGTGGTCACCACTTGCTTTGGGAAGAAAAGAGAGCCAGTAGAGCCTTGGGGAGGGGGGGAATCGATTAATAGAAAAGGCCAAATTGGAAGGGGAGGAAACACCAGAGGGGCTACCATGAAGGAAAGCTCTATGTGCCTAAAAGCCTCAGGGGGGAAGTGCTTCAACACTGCCATAATAGCAAACTTTCAGGCCATTTTGGGTATGTGAAAACCCTGCACTTGGTCAATAGACAATTCTGGTGGCCACAGATGAAAAAAGACATTTCTGAATATGTCTCTACATGCCCAGTGAGCATCATGGCCAAAAGAAGGGGGGGGGACCTCCCGGGCTATTACAACCAACTAAAACTGCAGAGCGCCTCTGGTCCATTGTCTCCATGGGCTTTATTGTAGAATTACCCACTTCCCAAAACAAAACCGTGATCCTGGTGATTGTGGACACTTTTTCAAAGCAGGCTCACTTCATCAATGATTAAAGGGCTGGAGCACTTTCCCTATGAAGAAAGGTTGAAACGCTTGGGACTCTTTAGCTTGGAGAAACATCAACTGCGGGGTGACATGATAGAGGTTTACAAGATAATGCATGGGATGGAGAAAGTAGAGAAAGAAGTACTTTTCTCCCTTTCTCACAATACAAGAACTCGTGGGCATTCGATGAAATTGCTGAGCAGAAAGGTTAAAACGGATAAAAGGAAGTACTTCTTCACCCAAAGGGTGATTAACATGTGGAATTCACTGCCACAGGAGGTGGTGGCGGCCACAAGTATAGCCACCTTCAAGAGGGGTTTAGATAAAAATATGGAGCACAGGTCCATCAGTGGCTATTAGCCACAGTGTATGTGTGTATATAAAAAATTTTGCCACTGTGTGACACAGAGCGTTGGACTTGATGGGCCGTTGGCCTGATCCAACATGGCTTCTCTTATGTTCTTATGTTCTTATCCCGTGTAAAAAATTACCCAACTCAAAGAAATTGACATATTTATTTTTCCAGCACATGGTGAAAGTACACTCATTCCCTGACAACGTCATTAGTGACAGGGGCCCACAGTTCGTTGCCAACTTCTGGCTGGAGTTTTGCAAATTAACTGGGATGAGCTCCACGTACCATCCACAGACGGACAGTCAGACGGAGAGGATTAATGCGCTTCTAGAACAATACTTACGGTGCTATGTAAACTACCAGCAAACGAACTGGGTAGAGCTGCTGCCTTTTGCTGAATATGAATACAATAACAGCATTCACAGTTCTACTAAAACCTCCCCCTTCAAGGTCGTGAAGGGGTATGAAGGGAAGCCCTTTCCACTTCTGCCGGGAGGCGGTAACACTCCGACTCCCTTCGCGTTTGAACAACGGTGCGGGACATTGGGAAAAGGGTGGAAAGTGATTCAAGAGAATCTAGAAACTGCCAAGGAGGAATGCAAAAAACAGTATGATAAAAAGCATGCGCCAGAGTGGGACTTCAAAGTAGGAGAAACGGTTTTCCTGTCAACAAAAAACTTGCCATTACCACAAACTTCAAGAAAACTGGCGTTCAAATATTTGGGACCTTTTAAAATAAAAAGAGTAATATACAAGGTGACTGTGGAACTAGAGTTACCATACACCCTGTTTTCCATTGCAGCCTGCTATGGCGAGATCCGGGGGCTACGAGTTGGCATCCCTGCCCACCGGTGCCCAGTCCGATTCAAGTGGGTGGTCAGAGTCACCATGAGGTGCAAGAGATATTGGATGCTAAAATAAAAAGGGGACTGCTTTACTTCTTGATACGCTGGAAGTACTTCCCCCCAAGCTGCGATGAGTGGGTAGAAGCATCCAATGTCCGGGTCCCGATATTGGTGAAAAGATTTTACCTACTGCACCCAGAAAACCCCCGAGCGAGAGTTTGGGGGTGGGGCAGTATGTCAAGCATCTTGTTTCTTTTATGGTATGCCTGCATTGATAGCTATTTTCCAATGTATCGCACATCAAAGCTATGTAACCTCTGTCTTAGTTCTCACTTGTAGCAAATGCAGGAATGTCCTCTTTGAAGATAAAACTTTCCTGGGAACACTTTCTCAGGCTTAAGTCTGAACCCAGGGTGTAGCTAAACCACAATAGAAGATAACGTAGCAATTCCAAAGTTCCCTTTGATGTGCCCCTTAAAGCTGGCACTCTTGAGTTACAATGTATCACTTCCAATCATCTGTCTATCCGAGCACAATGGATTATCAATAAACCAATACTTTGTTTCAAAATCAAGGACTGGTTATTTTGAGATCTAATGCTTGACAGGGAGGTGGTAAGTGGTGGGACTGGGACCGTAGCCATGGTGTTTGAGTGGTGGTGCCAGGACTCTATGGGCCCTACCATAGCTACAGGCCTGAATCGCACTAATCATGACACTCTAAAAATGTCCTCCTGTTTCTATGGTAAAGACTGGAGTATTTCTTGAGCAACAAAAAATACCCAGAACACCACAAATGATGTTTTTGGACTTAAGGATGGAATTGAATCTGGAATGCTCCTAATGAGAACTAATTTTCATCTTAGTGGCCTCAGTGCACTTTGCAATTTCATCTAAATGGAAAGAACACAAACCTCCCTCTATTGTCCTCTGGTATGAGGAAGTCTGGGGCCAATTTATTATGTGTAACTTGATAAATCTTACAATAACAGCTAATTCATACACCAACTTTTAGTTAACTAGGTTCCCAGCTCTTCAGTATAGGGTAGATAATGATATTTTACCTATGAACCCACTTTACAGAAAGTGGATATTGTTTTAACAATGAGATGTAAGAAATTTGCCTTGGTTCCCTGATGTTGATGGTATAAGCTGAAATTTGTCCTCTCCATTTACTGTGTCATATTTATTTCTTAGTTTTTAATAATTGTGTTAGCACTGTGGAAATAAATTCAAATAAAATTAAAAAAATAGTAAAGACTATGGAGATTGAAGGGATTCTTAGATTGTTGTCCAGAAATGATATCACATTTATTTTCCCTTTTGTCACTGACCTTGATTGTTTGTGGTGTGCGATAGAACAATAGCAGGACTGACGGTTTCTGCAAAACACATATTTGTTCTTTTAGCAAAGTTTTCACTGTTACATCCTTGAAAAAATAATGCATGAAAAGATGAATGTATGCCCAGAAATAAATATTATAAGTTGAAGAATGAATAGATCGCTGATTTGCTTTAAATTCTTTGCTTTAACCTCGGGAGGGTGGGGGGAGGCCAAACATGCAGCTCAGACTGCATTTGTCCCACAGGGCTCCAATCAGGTCTGTAAGCAATTGGCTGTCATCTGCTTCCTTCTCTCTCTCTCGTTTTCTTCTGCATCTCAGCTTGCTTTGTCAGGCTCTCATAAAAACATAACAACAGAAGAGAAGCCATGTTGAATCAGGCCAATGCCCCATCCAGTCCAACACTCTGTGTCACACAGTGGCCAAAAAAATCAAGGTATGAGCTTTTTGTTTTCATACACAGAAAGAGTATGTGTATGTGTGTGTTTTGTTGGGCTTGTTATGCTAGAGCTCTCTTGGGTGCAACTGGATTTGCCTCATCTTTATTGCTGTATTCATGCCCTCATGAGCCAGTCTTTCTCAGTAGGAAAGCTTGTGCACTATTTAGATGAGGAATAACAACAAGCCAGTGAGGTGGATTAGACTGAGAGTGCATGTCCAAGGCAAGTTCGTCCAGCACATTATATTTTATTTTTCCATCACATTTCACATTTTTCTTTGATTTCCTCTGATTGATTAGGATTTTGCACTTAGACTTCCAAGATAGGTTGATACTGACCATTATACATGGCTGTTTTTCTACTCTTGCACTGCCTCATAGCAGTTGTAGTTATTTCTCTGGGGAAGACTATTGGTTTGTAGACAAACAGTCTGTGCCATGGTACCTTTAAATTTTCTTGACCAGCACATGGAGCAACTTATGTACAAAAGATTGCAATGCCCAGCCATTTCATGTTTTCTCCTTGGTGTTAAGTTCAGAGCATTGACCATGAGATTTCTATAATGAATGTCAATAAATCAAAAGTAGTTTTGCAACTTACAGATACACACCTGAATAGCACCTGAACAGCATACTCAAGATTGCTACAGCACTGACATTGTCTCCACATTTTGATGCAATAATTCAGAGTAAGAGGTGTCAGTTATCAGAGACCATTAAGTAAACAAAAAATTGCAAGTGAGCTAATGTTTTAAGCATGTTCTATTTTAAGTTTTAAAAAATCTTTAATTGTGTTTTTCTGTGTCATTTATAAAGCTTACATATCTGCTACCTAGCATTACATTTTACTACACATATGGCCTAACCCAACAAGTCTCTTTTATGTCAGATCTGGTCATCATAACAAATGAGTTCAACAACCCTGCTTTAAAGCCTTCCCATAGCCTTTATGTCAGAACTTGAAGAACTTCAAACGAGGCCCATGACTCTGGTTAAAGTCTAAGCATTTATTGAGAACAGTACAGGTAGAAGGCAAGTTGATTCTGATGACGAGCTCAGCAGCAGTTACATTCTTTAAGTTATTCTAGTTGCAATAACAAACTGGTTCCCACCCCTCAAGAGGCCCTGCTTGGTTTCCAAGGCTTCTTATCGATGAGAGAGGAGAGGGGGAGGCAGCTTCAAAGGTTACTGGCAGATGTTTCCCAAGGACTCCCCGTCACCCTCCAGTTGGCTTGGAATGCGAAGCATTTGTGCACACTACTAGATACAAGGCTAGCTATTTCCTAACAGTTACAATATAGATTCAGCTAAGCTAAGCAGGCATTACAATCATAGAGTTCAATAATTACAAGTTCTGACATACTGCCCCCCCTAGGCTCCCCGCCCGGGGCTTGTGCGGGTACAGTTGGTGGAATCTCTTAAGCAGTTGTGGGGCAGACACGTCACCGGCTTTGACCCACTCATCGCAGCTCGGGGGGAAGTGTTTCCACCGTATCAGATAGTGCAACACTCCACGTTGGACCCTGGAGTCTAGGATTTCCTGCACCTCATGGTGGCTCTGGCCCCTCACGCGAGTAGGGGGCGGTTCAGGGGGGCGCGGGTGCCAGGGCGTGGCCCCCGGGTCTTTACGAAGAAGGCTACAGTGAAACACCGGGTGGATCTTACTAAACATTTTGGGCAACTCTAGTTCCACGGTGACCTTATTGATCACGCATTTTATTTTGAAGGGACCAAGGTATTTGTAAGTCAGTTTCCGACACTTTTGGGAAAGGGGAAGGTTCTTGGTGGAGAGAAATACTGAGTCCCGTTCCTTGAATTCCCACTGGGGGGAGTGCTTCCGGTCGAAATGCCTTTTATAATCTTCTTTAGCTCTCTCCAGGTTCTCCTGTATCACCTTCCAGCCCTTCTGGATCCCCTCCCACCATTGTTGACAAGAGGTGGGCTCAGTGGCGTTTTCGGTCGGGGAAAGGAGAGGGACGGGCTTTCCTTCGTAGCCATTGACGACCTGGAAGGGGGAAGTTTTGGTGGAACTGTGTAAGCTGTTGTTGTACCCGTATTCTGCAAAAGGCAATAGCTCCACCCAATTGGTCTGCTGGTAGTTGATGTAGCACCTAAGGTACTGTTCCAGCAGGCCGTTCACCCTCTCCGTCTGTCCGTCTGTCTGGGGGTGGTAGGCAGAGCTTAGCCCCTGCTCTATGCCTGTGAGTTTGCAAAACTCCCGCCAGAAGTTGGCAACGAACTGCGGCCCGCGGTCGCTAATTACCTTATCTGGGAATGAGTGGAGGCGGACCACGTGATTAAAGAAAAGGTGCGCCAATTTCTTAGCAGTGGGGAGCTGCTTGCATGGGATGAAATGGGCTTGTTTGGAAAAAGTATCTACCACCACCAGTATCACCGTTTTCCCTTGAGAGGGGGGTAGCTCGACTATGAAATCCATCGAGACCACCGCCCATGGTCGCGTGGCGGTCGGTAGGGGAATGAGGTGGCCCGGTGGTTTCCCCCCCCTCCGTTTCGCCATGATGCATGTGGGGCATGAACTCACAAATTCTGACACATCTCTTTTTAATTTGGGCCACCAGAACTGTCTCGTGACTAGGTTCAGGGTTTTCACGTAACCAAAGTGCCCTGCTAGCCTGCCTGAGTGGCAGTTTTCCAGTACTTCTTTTCGCAGGGTTCTGGGCACGTAGATCTTCCCATTGTAATACCAAAGCCCCCCTTCTCCCTTTTCTACCTGTTCGGGCCGATCCCCTCCCTCTGCTTCCGTCTCGGCCACGAACCGGACTTTCCCCTTCAGTTCCGGGACTCCGGTTGTTTTCCCTGATCGAGTAGTGACTCCTCCCGCTACTTGGTCTGGGGGGATCAGGGAATCTATCACCTCCTCTCTTTGACTGTCGTGCTGGGGCATACGCAAGAGCGCGTCGGCCAAAAAGTTTTTGGTGCCGGGGATATGCTTTAGCACGAAGTCGAATTTAGCAAAGAATCCCGCCCACCGGATTTGTTTTGCAGTCAGCTTGCGACGGCCGGTGAGGGCCTCTAGGTTTTTGTGATCGGTCCAAATTTCGAAAGGGACTCGGGCTCCCTCCAACCAGGATCTCCATGTTTTCAGAGCAAACATCACTGCAAAAGCCTCCTTGTCCCAGACCGACCAGTTCCTTTGTTCGTTTGAAAATTTGTGAGAGATGTAGGCGCAGGGACGAAGTTCCCCTTCCTCGTTCCTCTGCATCAATATGGCTCCTACGGCAACATCGGAGGCGTCGCATTGCACCACGAAGGGCTTTAATTCATTGGGGTGAGCCAATATTGGTTCAGAGGTGAAGAGTTGTTTGAGCTCTTTGAAAGCTCTGTGGCATTCCGGCGTCCACGTTAGGCGCGCGCCGGGTTTTTTCGCCTCATCCCCTTTTTCCTTAGTTTTGAGGAGTTCCGTGAGGGGGAGCATTACCCGGGCGAACCCCTTAATGAACCCGCGGTAAAAATTTGCGAACCCGAGAAATGATTGTAGCTGCCGTCGGGTTCGGGGTGGTTCCCAATCTAGAACCGCTTGAATTTTGGCGGGGTCCATTGCTAGTCCCTCCCCCGACACTCGGAATCCCAGGTAGTCTAGTTCCGTCTTGTGGAACTCACATTTAGACAGTTTAGCATACAGTTTGTTCTTGCACAAGGTAGACAACACTTTTCTCACCAGGGGTACATGCGATTCAAGATCTTTCGAATAGATAATGATGTCATCAAGGTACACCACCACCCCCTTATACAAGAATTCCCTCAGCACTTCATTTATAAAGTTCATGAAAACCCCTGGCGCCCCTTGAAGCCCGAAGGGCATCACCAAATATTCAAACTGTCCCATGGGTGTATTGAACACCGTTTTCCACTCGTCTCCTTCTTTAATCCGCACGCGGAAATACGCGTCTCGGAGATCGAGCTTGGTGAAGATTTTTCCCTCGGCCACAGTGTTCAATAAGTCTCTTATCAGCGGGATCGGATAAGCATTGGACATGGAGATCCCGTTTATCCCGCGAAAATCTGTGCAAAGTCTAAGCCCCCCGTCCTTTTTCTTGCGGAATAGAACAGGGGCTGCATGGGGGGCCGTGGCCGGCCGAATGAAACCCCGCTTCAAATTTTTGTCAATGAATTTTCTCAGTTCCGCTTTTTCTGCCCACCCCATGGAATACAGTTTCGCCTTCGGTAATGTCTGCCCTGGGATTAGTTCGATAGCACAGTCCGTAGGGCGGTGGGGAGGGAGCTCGTCAGCCTCCCGCTCACTGAAGGCTTTCCTTAAGTCCCTGTATTCTTTGGGGATCGACCCTATTTCCTCAAGGGTGAGGCAGAGTCTCTCGTTCTGAGGAGGGGCCTTCGGACCCCACTCGGTGTTCCAATGGTGGTGCTCACACCGCCAGTTCGGGAATCGTACGATTTGTTCGGCCCACCGAATGTCCGGTTGGTGTCTAGCCAGCCACCCTGCTCCCACCACTACATCAAAAGAGGAGGACGGGGCTATGACGAAAGTCTCTATTCCCCAGTGCTCCTCCGTCCCCACGGGGGTAGCTTGGGTTTCTAGGGTGCAAGGTTCCCCTCTCATGGTTGACCCGTCCATCTTTTCAAATTGGATGGGATGGGGGAGGGGGGACGTGGCTAGTCCCAGCGCTTCCACTAGGCGCGGGGTGATAATGTCTCGGGTGCACCCGGAATCGATTAGGGCGCGGGCGTGCATAAACCGCTTGAGGTTGGGGTTCAGGAGGGTGACCGCCATGAACAATAACCCCCCGGTAACTCTCACCGTCAGTAGTGCCGGCGTTTTCTGGACCTGCTTTGCGGCACTGATTAAAGCAGGTCGCTGTCGTTTCCCGCCGGCTCCTGGTCCCAGGACTCCTCTATGGTGGTAACATCCTCGTCAATCGCCAAGGATGTGGCGACGGCGCCCCGGCTGGGCTCTTTGGAGCGGCTGCCATTCTTCTTCTGCACGGTGGGTGCCGGCTTGGGCTGAGTAGGGGTCGACGTTTGCCTCGCCGGGCAGTTGGCGGCTAGGTGATTCGGGTCCCCACGCTTGAAGCACTTGCGAGCCGCGGTGGTGGGGGTCGAGGTCGCGGGGGCCCGCTTCCCTTCGGGCTTGCCGGATGCGGGACTCTGCTTCCCCCCCTTCTTGCCTTGCTGCCGACGCCGCATCTCCACATGTTGGAGGTCGGTTTCCACCTCCCCCGCCAGCTGAATCCAACCCACCAAGGTATCGGGCCTCCCTTGGTGGTAGCACCGATCTAGAATGTCCGCGTTCAGGCCGTTCTTGAACGCGGTATACTTCATCACTTCGTTCCAACCCCTGGCCGCCGCACAGTGATCCATGAACTCGGTAGCGTACTCACGCGTTGTACGGTTCCCTTGCTCTATTCTTTGTAGAGCCGCGATGGCCTTCTCCTCCCGCAGGGGATCTCCGTACTGTCGGAGCATTGCCTGCAGGAACTCTGCCACGGTGGCCAGTTCGGGCTTCCGTCCCGTGTAAAGCCCCACGTACCATTTCTGAGCCGGTCCCCTCAGTCGGGAGGCGATGTGGGCTACGCGGCTTGCTTCCGTGGGGTAGCCCGCTCCCCAGTGTGTGAAAAACGTGTTGCACTGGATCATAAAGTATTCCACCGCTTCCCCGTCTCCGTTGAAGGTAATCTTCAGCTCCCGGTGTCCTCCCCCGTCCCCTCCAGCCGGGGCGACCGGCACTACTGGTGGCGGTCCCGCGGGGGCTGGGGCTGCTGGGGCGACCGGCACCGCGGGGGGTCCCGGTGCTGCGGGGCCGGCGGGTGGTGGCGGCGCCGGCGGGGGTAGCGGGGCTGGCGCGCCCCGTGGTCGCTCTCGGGCTCCGGTCTGCCTCCGGATCGCGTCCAGCTGTTCCCGGATTTCTCGGGTGATCTGGACATGGCTGGCCTGGATCTCTTCCATCAGGGCCCAGAGATCCCCCTCCATGGGTTTGTTGGTGGGCTCTCCGTTATCTGGTGCCCTTTTAGCCATCTAGCCAAGGTTCCCAGTTCGGATAAGCTCAAAAATAAGATCAGAATCAAAATGTCAGAACTTGAAGAACTTCAAACGAGGCCCATGACTCTGGTTAAAGTCTAAGCATTTATTGAGAACAGTACAGGTAGAAGGCAAGTTGATTCTGATGACGAGCTCAGCAGCAGTTACATTCTTTAAGTTATTCTAGTTGCAATAACAAACTGGTTCCCACCCCTCAAGAGGCCCTGCTTGGTTTCCAAGGCTTCTTATCGATGAGAGAGGAGAGGGGGAGGCAGCTTCAAAGGTTACTGGCAGATGTTTCCCAAGGACTCCCCATCACCCTCCAGTTGGCTTGGAATGCGAAGCATTTGTGCACACTACTAGATACAAGGCTAGCTATTTCCTAACAGTTACAATATAGATTCAGCTAAGCTAAGCAGGCATTACAATCATAGAGTTCAATAATTACAAGTTCTGACACTTTAATGCCTTCCTATATGTTAACTTCAGAAGAAAGGAATTGATTGGTTTTTGATAGTCATGCGAGTTTCAAGTATTTAGGTCTATATGGGAAAGGAAAGGTCCCCTGTGCAAGCACCAATCGTTTCCGACTCTGGGGTGACGTTGCTTTCACAACGTTTGCACAACAGACTTTTTCCAGGGTGGTTTGCCATTGCCTTCCCCAGTCTTTTACACTTTCCCCCCAGCAAGCTGGGTACTCATTTTACCGACCTCAGAAGGATAGAAGGCTGAGTCAACCTTGGGCCAGCTACCTGAATCCAGCTTCTGCCAGAATCAAACTCAGGTCATGAGCAGAGAGTTCAGACCACAGTACGGCAGTACTGCTGCTTTATCACTCTGTGCCACGGGACTGCTATAGGTCTATATGAGATAGCCACAAAAAAAAAAAAATTCTGAATCTCTCAAAGGTGGATTGAGTGAGTATCTAATCTTTCTGAAAGAGCTTTTTTGAGAATCTCAGGAACTGCATTTTATCTTTTAATCTTAAAGTAGCCAGGATCATGTATGTCTTTCTGTTTTTTATTTTGTTTACATATGAAAGCAGGTTTTTAAAATCATTGTGGGTTTTTTCATGTTTAATAATTTCAAGAGTGAATAGATTTGTTTTAAATAAAAATCTTAAAAGGCAACATGAGTGATCTTTGGCTGGGATAAAAGAGTTTAACTTGACACTTGGAACAGATACACTGAATTCACTTCAGTCAGTGGTCTTATAACCTATAGAGAGTACTATAGGAAAGATAGTCTTGATGCAGTCCTGTGATTTTGCAGTTGATGCGTTGCTTTGGAACAGGCAAATAGTCACAATTTCTATGTGTCTGTTAGAGAGAATGTTTCCCTTATGGGGGATAATCTATCATAAACCCACTAAGAAGTGATATCAAATTTGCTTCATACAACATCCTCCATGCTACTTGAGGAATTCGCTTGATCTCAATGGTCTCCATCAGGCCCGGCCCAAGGGCACATGGTGCCCCAGGCAGCCTCAATGCCCCCACCCCCCATGCTGTGCCCCACCGCCCCCCTCCGCAGTGCCACACCCCTCCATGGCACCTCCCCCTCCCTCCCAATTTTAATGCCTGGGGAACCGGTGGCAAAGCGCTGGCTCCTGGGGCTCTTTCAAGGCCCCCCCTCCCCTGCTGATCATCTGATTGGTGGGAAAAGCCATGGGGAGGTCGGCGTTTTCTATGCCGGCCTTCCAGCACTCTTAGGACATTACGTGTTGGGTGGCGGCAGCGGGAAAAGCCAGCAAGCTGCTGAAAAAGCAGCCACCGCCACTGGTGCTTCCTTCCCACTTCCCTCCCACATGATATGGGGAGGAAATGGGGAAGAAGCAGCGGTTGCTTTTTCAGCTGCTTGCTGGTTTTTCCTGCTGATTGACAGGGGAGGGTGTGCCTTGAATGAGCCCTGGGAGCCAGCACTTCACTGCCGGTTTTTTGGGCATTAAAACTGGGAGGATGGTAGGGAGCAAGGGAGGGAGAAGCAGGCAGGCAACTAGGAATTTGCCTAGGGGGTGGGGTGGGGGCTGATTTTGGCACTCCTGCCCTACCAGCACCCTAGGAAAATGCCTAGTTTGCCTAGTGGGCAAGCTGGCTGTGGTCTCCATGCATGAATCGCCTGGCATTTGGGTGCAGGGGTGGCAGCCCTACCTGCACCACTTTGAGACCACTGATATTTAAAGGATCTCTTATCTAGTGTGGCTGGTCTTCATGCATTTTTTACTTCTGCTCAAAGTTGAATGCCAGTGCATATGATAAATCCCTTCTGGATATCCTTCAGGCCACCAGTTCAAGGGCCTCTGTAGGTGTGAGTCTCAACAATATAGTTTTTCCCATAGTTACTGAGCCTCATTAGTTTTAACAAAATCATTTCTAATAAATCACCAAATTTCACAGAGTTAGGTCATTACAAGCATTTAAATTGCATTAAAAGAACAATTGATAATTTCCTAAACTGCTGGGGTGGTCATAATTATCTTCTACCATTAAGATGCAGTGTATAAATTCTATTTATAAAATGTTACAATCTATTTTCACAACCAGGCATTTCACAGAGTGAGTCAATATCATGAAATAATCAAACCCACAGTGTGGGTGAAAATCCTTAGAGCAGCTGTTGCTGTTATTAATAGCTCAGAAAAGTTATATATACTTAGTAGTCACAGTAAGCGATAGCTCTGCCTGTGTGACAGGGCCCAATATGTGCCTGGCACAGAGGTAGGGAAAACCTGAGAGCATCATTAATGGGACTGCAGAGCCATTGGTGTCTCATGTGAGCCTGAAATATCACCTTCTTGACTTGAGTTGGAAGGGACATCAGGGTCATCTAGTCCAACCCCCTGCACAATGCAGGAAACTCACAAACACCTCCCCCAAAATTCATAGGATCTTCATTGCTGTCAGATGGCCATCTAGCCTCTGTTTAAAAACCTCCAAGGAAGGAGAGCCCACCACCTCCCGAGGAAGCCTGTTCCACTGAGGAATCGCTCTAACGGTCAGGAAGTTCTTCCTAAAGTTGAGCCAGAAACTCTTTTGATTTAATTTCAACCCATTGGTTCTGCTCCTACTTTCCAGGGCCACAAAAACAATTCCACACCATCCTCTATATGAAAACCCTTCAAATACTTGAAGATGGTGATCATATCACGTCTCAGCCACCTCCTCTCCAGGCTAAACATCCCCAGCTCCTTCAACCTTTCCTCAAAGGACTTGGTCTCCAGACCCCTCACCACCTTCGTTGCCCTCCTCTGGACCCATTCCAGCTTGTCTATATCCTTCTTAAAATGTGGTACCCAAAACTCAACACAATACTCCAGGTGAGGTCTTACCAGAGCAGAGTAAAGTGATACCATCACATCACATGATCTGGACACTATATTCCTGTTGATACAGCCCAAAATTGCATTTTGCCTTTTTAGCCACCACATCACACTGTTGACTCATGTTCAGTATATGATCCACTTAGACCCCTAGATCTTTTTCGCACATACTACTGCTAAGACAAGTCTCTCCCATCTCACAGAGGTCTGAGAGGAGCAGAGCAGCTCTGATAGCTGAGACAGCTGGAGAAATTGCTGAGAATTTCTGAGTTTTGAAGGACTTCATTCTGAGGTTTGTGGGGTTGCCTAAAATTCTGAGTTGTGATAGCTGGGGAACTGCTCTTTGTTTGGGTGACTGCTCTTTATTTGGTTGACTGGTCTAAGGGTGAAAGAAATTGAGAGTGATTGCTGCTGATTGCTGAGGAGGGCCTCTGCTCCACCATCTTTGCATTTTAAGCTGCGCCTTGCCAAAAAAGGGCTCTTGGCCTGTGGCTCTTCGCCTAGGGGTCTAAGGACCAGGACACCAGATCCCTGATTTCCTTGTTCTCCAAATAAGGTAATGAAGATAGAATGCTAGCAGGGGGTTGGGGGCTTTCCAGTGTTTTGCACTGAGTGTCACATGTATGACTATCTGCCCAAAGGACAGAAGTCTTGAGTGTGTGCTCAATGCAAGGAGCCCCTGGTCCTCAGGGAATGAGTTCGTACCCTTGAGGCCGAGGTGACTGCCCTGGAGAAGCAGAGACGGTCAGTTAGGCACTTGGTGAAGGCTCTCGGGGGCATATTAGATGAGCCCCGCTCTGAACGTAGCAGCCCCGTTGCTGCCAGAGAGGGTGAGGGTCGAGAGGGAACAGGGCACTGTGCTGAGGACAAGGGGAATGCGCCCTCAGAAGGGACCTCTTCTTCGGTTGGTGAGCGGGAATCCTTTCGCACCAAGGAACCATCCCTGAGCAGGGGGAGAGGGGGGGGTTGGTAGTTGGTGATTCGATCCTTAGGCAAATAGACAGCTGGGTAGCAAAACTGTGTACTGACCGTATGGTGACTTGCCTGCCTGGTGCGAAGGTAGCGGACATTACACGTGTAGTAGATAGACTGATAGACAGTGCTGGGGAGGAGCCTGTGGTCGTGGTGCATGTTGGCACCAACGATGTGGGGAAATGCAGTCGTGAGGTCCTGGAGGAAAAATTTAGGCTGCTAGGCGGGAGACTTAAGGCCAGGACCTCCAAGGTAGCCTTCTCAGAAGTGCTACCTGTTCCACGTGCAGGGCAGGAGAGACAGGCACAAATTAGAAGTTTCAATGTGTGGATGAGACTATGGTGTAAGGAGGAAGGGTTTACGTTTGTTAGGCACTAAGATGCTTTCTGGAACAAGCGGGAGCTGTACAAAAGAGACGGTCTCCACTTGTCCCTGGATGGAACCAGGCTGCTGGCGCTTAAAATCAAAAAGGTGGCAGAGCAGTTTTTAAACTAAATCTTGGGGGAAAGCCGACAGGAGATGAAATGTCTCCGATTTGGGAGGACTCGTCTCAAAGAGATGAAGGGTTAGCTGCTATTTTTCTACCGAGTAACAGACCAGAGTTGTCCACTGTGATGGTGACAAGCAGTATGGACTGTCTGCCAGAGTCTCGAGGCGGCAGGAGGAATGTGGTGGGCCTAGCTCGCCTGGGAAATTATAGATGTTTGTATGCAAATGCTAGAAGTGTTCAAAGTAAAATTGGTGAATTGGAATGTTTAGTGTTGGGAGAAAACATAGACATTGTGGGAATTTCAGAAACTTGGTGGAATGAGGAGAATCAGTGGGACACGGTGATTCCTGGATATAAGCTATATCGGAAGGATAGGGAGGGAAGGGTTGGAGGTGGGGTGGGTCTGTATGTCAGAGAGGATATACGGTCCAGTAAGACTGAGGTCAGAGAATTAGATTCACTTTTAGAAATGCTTTGGGTTGAAATAGAGGGCCCAAAAGGAAATTTAACTATGGGAGTTTGTTATCGCCCACCAAATCAAAAGAGGGAGGACAATTATAATATGATGGAAGGCTTAAAGGCAGCGGCTAAACGTAAAAACTGTGTCGTAATAGGTGATTTTAACTACCCGCAGATTGATTGGGTCTATATGTGTTCTGGTCGAGTTAAAGAGATTGAGTTTCTTGATGCTCTCAATGACTGTGCTATGGAGCAGATGGTCTCAGAACCTACCAGGGGTGGGGCGATCCTGGATTTGGTCCTAAGTAATGCCCAAGACTTGGTGAGAGATGTAAAAGTGATTGCGCCTCTTGGGAGCAGTGACCATAATGTTATTGATTTCACCGTTTGTATAAATAGGGAGTTGTCCAAAAAGACCGCCACAACCACGTTTAACTTTAAAAGGGGTAAATACCCTGAGATGAGGAGGCATGTGAGGAGGAAACTGAAAGGAAAGGTACATACGGTCAAAACCCTTGGGAAAGCTTGGACGCTATTTAAAACTATAATCCTAGAAGCTCAGATAAAATACATACCACAAGTTAGGAAAGGCACAAACAGGCATAAGAAAAGGCCTGCGTGGTTAACAAACAAATTAATGGAAGCTGTAAAAGGTAAGAAGGACTCCTTTAAGCGGTGGAAAACCAGTCCAAGTGAGATTAGTAAAAGGGAACACAGGCTGTGGCAAATCAAATGCAAGGCTGTGATTAGGCAGGCAAAAAGGGACTATGAGGAGCATATTGCAAAAAACATAAAGACCAACAATAAAACTTTCTTCAAATATATTAGAAGTAGGAAACCAGCCAGGGAGGCAGTGGGGCCCTTGGATGACCATGCGGTAAAAGGATTACTGAAGGAGGATAGGGAAATGGCTGAGAAGCTAAATGAATTTTTTGCCTCCGTCTTCACTGTGGAAGACGAGAACTTTTTGCCCGCCCCAGAACCACTAATTTTGGAAGGGGTGTTGAAAGACCTGAGTCAGATTGAGGTGACAAAAGAGGGGGTCCTACAACTGATAGACAAATTAAAAACTAATAAGTCACTGGGTCCGGATGGCATACATCCAAGAGTTCTGAAAGAACTCAAAGTTGAACTTGTGGATCTTCTAACAAAAATCTGTAATCTTTCAGCTAGAATGGTTAAAGGGCTGGAGCACTTTCCCTATGAAGAAACGTTGAAACGCTTGGGTCTCTTTAGCTTGGAGAAACGTCGACTGCGGGGTGACATGATAGAGGTTTACAAGATAATGCATGGGATGGAGAAAGTAGAGAAAGAAGTACTTTTCTCCCTTTCTCACAATACAAGAACTCGTGGGCATTCGATGAAATTGCTGAGCAGACAGTTTAAAACGGATAAAAGGAAGTACTTCTTCACCCAATGGGTGATTAACATGTGGAATTCACTGCCACAGGAGGTGGTGGCGGCCACAAGTATAGCCACCTTCAAGAGGGGTTTAGATAAAAATATGGAGCACAGGTCCATCAGTGGCTATTAGCCACAGTGTATGTGTGTATATAAAATTTTTTGCCACTGTGTGACACAGAGTGTTGGACTTGATGGGCCGTTGGCCTGATCCAACATGGCTTCTCTTATGTTCTTATAAATATACATGGGATTTTTCCTACTGAATTGCAGAATTTTACATTTATCCCTGTTAAAATTCATTCTATTGGTTTTAGCCCAGTATTCCAGCCTGTCAAGGTCATCCTGCATCCTGTTTCTGTCTTCTACTGTATTTGTTACCCCTTCCCAATTTAGTATTATTGGCAAATTTAATAAGCATTCCCTCTATTCCTTCATCCAAATCGTTTATAAAGATGTTGAACAAAACCGGTCCCAGGACAGATCCTTAAGGCACTCCACTTGTCACTCCTCTCCAAGAGGATGAGGAACCATTCACAAGCACTCTTTGGGTGCGATCTGTCAACCAGTGACAGATCCACCTAATGGTAACAGGATGCAAACCACATTTTACCAACTTGTCAACAAGGAAAGTATGTGGAACCTTATCAAAAGTCTTACTGAAATCAAGATAAACAATGTCTACAGCATTTCCCTGATCCAGCAAGGTAGTCACTTTCTCAAAAAAAGAAATCAGGTTAGTTTGACATGACTTTTTCTTGAGAAACCCTTGCTGGCTCTTATTGATAAAATCCATTCTTTCTAAATGTTCCAGGACCGACTGTTAGATGATTTGTTCTAAAACTTTTCCAGGTATAGACATCAAGCTGACAGGTTGGTAGTTACCCGCATTGGTAATTATCCTCACTTTTACAAGCTGACGGGTCGGTAGTTATCCTCACCTTTATATACATGCTTTCCACCCACCAACTTACCTACCTTTAATCCACCCATCTTGAGATACAGAATCATAGAATCATAGAGTTGGAAGGGACCTCCAGAGTCATCTAGTCCAACAACCTACACTATGAAGGAAACTCACAGATACCGCTGTCAAATGGCCATCTAGCCTCTGTTTAAAAACCTCCAAGGAAGGAAACCGGGTTTGATTCCCCACTCCTCCACCTGCAGCTGCTGGAATGACCTTGGGTAAGCCATAGCTATCTCAAAGCTGTCCTTGAAAAGGCAGCTTCTGGGAAAGCTCTCTCAGCCCCACCCACCTCACAAGGTGTTTGTTGTGAGGAAGGAAGATAAAGGAGATTGTGAGCCGCTCAGAGATTCTAATTCAGGGTGGAGGCCGGAATATAAATCCAATGTCTTCTTCTTCTTCTCAGCTGCCTCCTCTCCAGGCTAAACATGCCGAACTCCTTCAACCTTTCTTCATAGGAATTGGTCTCCAGACCCCTCACCATCTTTGTTGCCAACCTCTGGATCCGTTCCAGCTTGTCTATATCCTTCTTAAAATGTGGTGCCCAAAACTGAACACAATACTCCATGTGAGGTCTTACCTGAGCAGAGTAAAGTGATACCATCACTTCATGTGATCTGGACACTATACTTCTTTTTTTTTTGGGGGGGGGGGGTTCAACATTTTATTATAACATCAATAACAACAAAAACAGCAACAATAGACGACCAAAAAGCAACAAATAAACAACAATTCAACAATCACAACAATAACAACAATAACCACAACAAAAATATTGTTAATAATCCTATATACATTTTATCTTCTGGAGCGAAATTACTAGAAACTAAATATTTGTAATATTATTGTATCCATTCAAATCCCAATTTTTTTGCCCATTCATACATTGGATACCAAGTTTTCTCACACTCTTCCATGTTCCCATCATTCAATCTACAAGTTAACATATCCATTTCTGCAGCATTAAGAAGGTTTAACATAAACTCTCTTTTAGATGGTATCTGAGACGATTTCCAATATTTAGCAAATAAGATCCTCGCTACTGTAATGATATAAAATAATAACTTTTTCGCTGTTTTGGATATAGGGATTTTACATATATTCAATAAGTATAATTCTGGCACATGAGGAATATTAATCTTTAACATCTTTTTACACCAGAGTGAAACTTGCACCCAATATCTTTTGGCAAGGTCGCATTTCCACCATATATGGAACAAAGAACCTTTTACATTACCACACTTCCAACATTTATCAGATACATTTGGAAAAGCTTTGGAAAGTTTTTCTGGGGTAAAATACCATCGATGAGCCATCTTATATAAGTTTTCTTTTAACTGGGAGGATTTTGTCAATTTCAAATTCTCTTTCCATATTTTCTCCCATTCGCTTAATTCGATGGTATAACCAAAATCCTGCAACCATTTGATCCAATTTTCTTTCACATTTTCATCTTGCATTTTCCAGTCAAGTAGGCAATTATATATTTTTGAGATAAGTTTCCGATCAGTTTCCAATATAATACAATCAAATTCGTTCAACTTTTTGGAAAATCCTACTTCCCTATCCATTTTATATCTTGACTTAACTTGCATTTTTAGCCACCAATCCATGTCAGCATTTTCCTCAATTTTCAGTTCGTGTTTAGAATCCAGTAGGAATTCATAAGTAAGGTGATTTCCCCAACAAAAAAGGTTGGGGTGCACTGAAGCTTCAACTGGAGAGAGCTATCTGGGGGTATATCTGTACACTTGTTTTTTTAATTTCAGACCATATCTTGAACAAAGATTTTCTTATTTCGTGTCTAAAAAAGATACTCCCTTTTTTCGGGTCCTCGTACCATATATATGAGTGCCAACCTTTAACTAGGTCAGCACCTTCCAGAATTAAAAATCTTTTATTTTCTAATAGCAGCCAGTCTTTAGTCCAAGTCAAAATACATGCTTTGTGATAGATCTGCCATTCTGGCAAGGCAAACCCACCTCTCTCCTTCTTATCTTGTAGGACTTTCAGTTTAATCCTAGGTTTTTTATTTTGCCAAACAAAACTTGCAACTATTTTGTTAAGTTGCTTAAAAAATGTTTTTGGAAGAATAATTGGAATCATCTGAAATAAAAACAATACTCTCGGAAGTATGTTCATTTTGACTGTTGCGATCCTTCCCAGCAAGGAGATTTGCAATTCATTCCATTTTTCTAGGTCAGTTTTGATCTCTTTTAATATTTTTTCATAATTATCTCTTACCAAAGTTTTCAAATCTGCTGTTAAGTTTATACCTAGATATTTAATTTTTTTCTCATGACCGAATCCTGATTCAACTTCTAATTCGGATATTTGCTCTTTCGTCATGTTTTTAGCTAAGAACTTTGTTTTTTGATAGTTGACTTTGAAGCCTGCTACTTCACCATATTGTTTTAAAGCAGTCATCAGCTTTCCAATTGAAGAGTTTGGGTTATCCAACGTAATTAGTATATCATCAGCGAAAGCCTGTGTTTTATAAATTTCCCTCTTAATCCTCACTCCTTTGATTTCCAAATCTTCTCTGATCATTTGCAATAACGGTTCCAATGCCAGAACAAAAAGGATAGGAGACAATGGGCAACCTTGCCTCGTGCCTTGCTCAATCTTTATTGAATCTGTCAAGGAGCCATTCACATTAATTCTCGCTTTTTGGCTTGTATAAATCGACCTAACCAAGTTTACAAAGCTCTCTCCACAGCCAATTGATATCAATGTTTTGAAGATAAAGCTCCAATTTACATTATCGAAGGCTTTCTCTGCATCCAATGTAATTACTGCAAGTTGTTTATCTGGATGTTCTTTATAGTATTCTAGAGCATTCATAAGTATTCTAACGTTCTGTCTCATTACTCTTCCAGGAATAAAACCAGACTGATCTTCATGTATAATATTCGAAATAATCTTTTTAAGCCTGAAAGATATTCCCTGGAGGGTAAGGCAAAGAAGAGAAGGCTATAGGAAGTTAGTATCTTGGCTGGTTGACCAATCCATTTCTTTCAGATGGCTGATCCCAGAAGGAATTTTTTTCGTATATCAAGGTAGAAGATTTAATATAACATCCTCGGAGAAAGTGCAAGAGTTTTGGATGGAACATATTGACAACCAAGAGTCCAAAATGGAAGAAGAGCAAGAAGGAGAAGAAGCTTCAGGCAGCACCTACAGTCAAAGTGCAAAGAAGAGGAAAAATGGAAAAATAATGACAAGATCGCAAGTGTTGAAAGAGAAAAGAGAGATACCAGATAGTAACCTAGGACAGAACAATGGATAAGATGGGATTAAAGATAATATCGGTGAACATTAACGGCTTAAATGAACCGCATAAAAGGAATAAGACCTTTCTCCAACTCAAGAAGACCCAGTCAGACATAATATGTATTCAAGAAACACACATCAAAAAGGAAGATCAAAGATACCTACAAAATAAGAAATTGGGCACTCTCCATCATTCTTCCGACCTCAAGAGAAAAAGAGGAGTAGCTATATATGTGAAAGAATGGATTAGTTCTAAGCTACTTTATAGTGATAGTACTGGCAGAATTGTGTTAGTGGAAGTTGAAGTGGAAGGTAAAAAGATGATTATAGGAAACATCTATGCTCCCCATAACAATCAAGATAAATTCTTTGCTGAATTGCATAAGAAGCTAAATGAATTTGAAAGTACAAATTATTGTATCCTGGGAGACTTCAATGCCGTACATGATGTCCCTAAAGATAAAAAAACTGGGAAGAAGGGGGGGGGGAGCTGCGCGGCTTACTCCCGAAAACCTTTTTCAAGATGGCAGATGAACTTAACCTGGTGGATACATGGAGAATGAAAAAACCCCAGACCTCAGATTTTACCTTCCATTCTCAAGTGCACGATACATGGTCCAGACTGGACATGTGCTGGATGTCAATATCGGTGGCAATATCAGTGGAGCAGGCTGATATACTCCCAAAAACTTTTGCTGACCGCAACCCAATACAGATAACTCTGGGAAAGTCAACCCCCAGGACTCGCTGGACTCTAAATACGCAAATCTTAAAAGATAAAGAATTTGTATTGGACTCTAAAAAAAAGATAAAGATGTTTTTTGAACATAATCGGGAACACGATACCCCAATCCAAATAATATGGGACGCCTTTAAAGCCTTCTTTAGAGGCTTAGCAATCTCCTATTCAGTTAAAAAAAAGAAGCAAAGAACCCAAAAGTACAACGATCTATTGGACAACCTACGCAGACAAGAAAACATTCAAAAAGTGAATAACACAGATCAGGTTAAAACAAAGATCCACGTCCTGCAACACCAAATAAATTTACTACTATCAGAAGAGCTTGAGAGGAAGTTAAAATGGGCTAGACAAAATTATTTCGAGAATGCAAACAAAACTAGTAGATGATTAGCTTTTAAATTGAGAAAAGAAAGAGAAAAAAAAATCATCAGATCATTGAAAGATGAGAATCAAATAGAAGTGGTCAAAGGGGAGCAATTGAAAGAAATCGTTACAAAATTTTACTCGAAATTATACAAGAACCAGCAAGCATCTGAACTTCAACAGGATGAATATATAAAACAAGCTAAGATGAAACAAATTACAAACCAGCAACGGGAATCTTTGGAAAAATCGATAACAATGCAAGAAATTGTGGAAGCGATCAAAAGCCAGAAGAATAACAAGACCCCCGGTTTAGATGGTCTACCGATTGAGTTTTATAAGTGTTTTGAAGAGACCCTTTTAATACGATATAAAAGTGTATTGGAAGGAATAAGAGAGACAACCAAGATGCCTGAATCATGGCAGGAGGCACTAATTACATTATTACATAAAGGAGGGACTGAATCTACGGACATTAAAAATTACAGGCCGATTTCATTGCTGAATGTGGATTACAAAATTTACGCGACTATATGGACACTATACTTCTGTTAATACAGCCCAAAATTGCATTTGCCTTTTTAGCCACTGCATCACACTTTTGACTCATGTTCAGCATATAGTCCACTAAGACCTCTAGATCCTTTTGGCACATACTACTGCTAAGACAAGTCTCCCCCATCCTATAACCGTGCATTGGATTTTTCCTATCTAAATGCAGAACTTTACATTTATCCCTGTTAAAATTCATTTTATTGGTTTCAGCCCAGTTTTTCAGCCTTTCAAGATCATCCTGTATGCTATTTTTGTTTTCTTCTGTACTTGCAACCCCTCCCAATTTAGTATCATCTGCAAATTTAATAAGCATTCCCTCTATTCTTTCATCCAAATCATTTATAAAGATGTTAAACAAACCAGTTCCCAGGACAGATCCTTGAGGCACTCCACTTGTCACTCCTCTGCAAGAAGAGGAGGAGGAACCATTCACAAGTACTCTTCGGGTACGATCTGTCAACCAGTTACAGATCCACCTAACGGTAACAGGATCCAAACCACATTTTACCTTGTCAACAAGGATAGTATGTGGAACCTTATCAAAAGCCTTACTGAAATCAAGATAAACGTATGTCTACAGCATTCCCCTGATCCAGCAAGGTAGTCACTTTCTCAAAAAAAAAAAAAAAGAAATCAGGTTAGTCTGACATGACTTGTTCTTGAGAAACCTGTGCTGGCTCTTAGTAATCACAGCCATCCTTTCTAAATGTTCCAGGACTGTTCGATGATTTGTTCTAAAGCTTTTCCAGGTATAGACAAGCCAACAGGTCAGTAGTTACTCGGATCCTCCTTTTTCCCCTTCTTGAAGATGGGGACAACATTTGCCTTCCTCCAGTCTTCTGGCACCTCACCTGTTCTCCAAGAATTCTCAAAAATAATGGCCAGAGGCTCAGAAATTACATCCGCAAGCTCTCTTATTACTCTTTGATGCAGTTCATCTGACCCTGAGGACTTAGTTTCTTTTAAAGAAACTAGGTGTTTATGTACTACCCCAGGGGTGGCCAACGGTAGCTCTCCAGATGCTTTTTTTGCCTACAACTCCCATCAGCCCTAGCCATTGGCTATGCTGGCTGGGGCTGATGGGAGTTGTAGGCAAAAAACATCTGGAGAGCTACCGTTGGCCACCCCTGTACTACCCCTATGCTGATCCTAGGTTGGAACTCCGTGCCCTCATTATATGTTCTGTTTTTGCAATGTTGAGCACTGTTTCCTTCAGAAGAGAAGGCTGAGGAAAAGTAGGAACTGAGCAGTTCCTCCTTCTCTTCATTACCTGTTAGAATTTCACTTTCCTGCTCTTGCAATTGGCATATCATGGTCTTTTTTTTACTCTGAACATAACCCTTTTTTGTTGTTTTTAGCATCTTCGACCTGGCTAAACTCATACTGAGCTTTAGTTTTCCTAATTCTTTCTCTTCAAGAACTGGTGATTTGTTTATATTCATCGATTATAAGGCCATCCTTCCATTTCCTAAATGAGTCTTTTTTGTTTCTCAAGTCTTTAGAGAGCTGCTTATGGAGCCACCTCAGCTTCTTTAGGCTTCTCCTATTTTTTCTTCTCATAGGAATCATCTGTGATTGTGCTTTCAATATTTTGCTTTTAAGAAACTCCCACCCCTCTTGAACCCCCTTCTCCTTGTGACCATGGGATTTTACCCAGCATAGTTCTAAGTTTGTTGAAGTGCCTTTCTGAAGTCCAGGCTATATGTCTGACTATATACAGCTTTCCCCTTCCCTAAGACTGTAAATTCAATTTAGTTTAAAGCCCTCCTTATTAGATTAGCCAGGGTGTTATCAAACACCCTTTTTCCTACCGTCATAAGGTACAAACCATCTCCCGATAGAAGACCACTATCTCGAAAGTGAAAGCCATGGTCCAGAAATCCAGATCTTTCCTGACAACACCATTGATGCAGCCAGTCATTTATTTGAAGTATTCTTCTTTCTCATCCTAAGCCACGGCCTTTGACAGGGAGAACTGACAAAAACACAACCTGCGCTCCCAGCTCTTCACCTTCTGTCCCAGAGTCACATAGTCTCTTTTAATATGTTCAGGGCTGTGATGGGCAGTATCATTTGTTCTCACATGGATCAGCAAGAAAGGATAATAATCCATGGGCTTGATAAGTCTTCCTATCCTTTCTGTCACATCCGGGATGTGTGCACCTGGTAGACAGAGGACCTCTCAGGATGACAAGTCCAGTCGGCACACTTTGGGCTCTACACTATAGCACTGTAAATCTTAGTTTTAATTGTAATTTTGATGGTTTTAATTATAATGGTTTTAATTAGCAAATTATATATATCATACTGAGATAATGTTTGTATATTGTAAATTGTAATTTTCATATGTTGTGAGCTGCCCTGAGCCTGCTTCGGCGGGGAGGGCGGGATGTAAATAAAATATATTATTATTACCCCTCTGAGCAAGGAGTCTCCAATTACCACCACCCTCCTCTTCCTATATTGGGGAGCAGAAGCTTCAGGCTTCTTATCCACAGAATCCTGAGAAACTTTCTTCAAGCTTTGTGGAGGCTGGGGAAGTAGCCCTTGTTCCAATGGTTCAGAATCAGTATCTGTGAGACCGATTGCTGAGCAGCAGAGGCTCAAAACATCTCCTGATTTTCCTACTCTGTTGGGTTACATATAGTCATTATTTATTTCATTTATCCCCTATCTTTCTTCACAATGGGTAACCAAAGCTGCTTACCTCATTCTCTTCTCCTTCATTTTAACTTCACAAGAACCCTGTGAAGCAGGAGTAGGTTAGGCTGAGAATGTGTAACTAATCCAAGTTTACCCAGTGAACTTTCACAGGAGAGCAGTGACATGAGGATGACAGATTCTAGCCGATATACTACACTGGTTTCTATGTGGTAGCTGCTGTTAAACAGTGGCAACAATTATTATACAGAATATGGGTATAATTCATAAATACAGTAAGGAATATATTGCTCAACTTCTAAACACATAACAAACATAGTGAAACAAGATTAATAATATTCTCAATTAGGATAAACACAACATTACAAAATACGTTTTCCATGTGAGTATTCCATACAAAGTCCACTAAATTGAGGAATTGCTGCGTGAGCAGAGGTAAGCAATTGAGTGCTGCCTCATCTGGGTAACTGGCATACCAGTGGCTGAAGGGTGGTGGATGGATGGGCCATCTGTTGCCATGATGTGCTTCCTCCTTCCCAGCAAGGGGCTTGTCATCTGAGGGCCCAGACAGAAAGACCATATGATTATTATATTTCTATTCTGCCCATTCCTCCATTTGGGGGCTCAGAGCAGAATACAACATAAATAGTAAAAAAAATCACAATAAAATTACAATCATAATAAAAACCAGTTACAACATTTAGTAAAGTACAACAGGATAGTCCAGCAGGATGACATAACAGAATAGTATAGCAGAATGGTACTACAGAATAGCACAGAAGAATAGTACAGCCATACAGGAGTACAGTACAGTAGAGGAGGCCAACTGATCTAATAGATAGATGCCCACCACCTCATCCCAAAACCTGGTGGAACAGCTCCATTTTACAGGCCCTACGAAAGGCTAACAAGCCAGGTAGGGCCCAGATCTCCACAGGGAGCTGATTCTATCAGGTCAGGGCCAGGACCAAAAAGGTGCTGGCCCTGGTAGAGGCAAGATGGGCATCTCTTGGGCCGGGAACTGTCAGAAGATCCTGGGAGGCCGAACAAAGCGACTTTCAGGGCATATATGGGAAGAAACAGTCCTGCAGGTATGTTGGCCCCAGGCCGTATAAGGCTTTGAAAGTCAAAACTAACACCTTGAATCAGACCCAGTACTCTATCGGAAGCCAGTGCAGGCTGCAGAGCGCCAACCATATGCTCACCCATACAGATGATGCAGTCAGCAAGCGAGCTGCTGCATTCTGCACCCGCTGCAGTTTCCAGATCACTTTCAAGGGCAATCCAGCATAGAGTGAGTTACAGTAGTCCAGCCTGGAAGTAACCATTGCATGGGTCACTGTAGCCAGGTCATGGGGGGATAGATATGATGCTAGCTGCCTGATCTACCATAGATGGTAAAAGGCAGACTCAGCAGCTGCTGTGATCTGGGCCTCCATAGAAAGGGAGGCATCCAGAATCACTCCCAGACTCTTCACCTGTTGGACCAGCACCAAAACGGCACCACCCAAGGATGGGAGCTGGATGCACGAACCTATCCCCCCTCAACTCAGGTACAGGACCTCCATCTTGGTTGGATTTAACTTCAGTCGACTCTGCTGTAGCCATCCAGCCACAGCTCCCAATGCCTCAAACAGCTGATCAGGGGCAGAATACTGTCTGCTGTCCATCAACAGATAGAGCTGTTATTATGCAGCTGCACCTACTATTCAACGGACAAGATGGGAAGGAGGAGGTGGAACTCTCAGAAAGGTTCAGGAGCTGTGCTCCTGTGAACTCCTGCTGAATCCGAGGCCTGGGAATTCAGAGCTGCTTCGGCCAGAGTTACTTTCACTCTTGCAGCCAAGTCAAGCCACTCAGGAACAAGGCTAATTCTACAGAACCAAACTGAGAATAAATGTGAATAAATGTTCTGTTATATTTCTACTTTTATTCTTTAAATGTTATAAGAATAACATAATGTATGCTGAGGCTAGTGCATTCCCCAGTCTCATATTATTCCCTTCTGGAATCCCTTTAAAGCTAATTTTCCCTTGTTTGGGTCTGGTTTGGCTAATGTGTTCAGTCTGTAGGTTTGGCTATGTTGGGAATTATATAGACCAGGGGAGGCCAAACTGCAACCTGGGAGCCACATGTGGCTCTTTCACACATATTGGGGGTTATTGAAGCCCCCACCGCCTCATCAGCTGGCTTGGAGAAGGCATTTGTCTCTTTAAATCACTTCTCCATTCTCTTGGAGAATGCATTTAAAGTTAGTCACTTTCTTTCCATGTCTACCCCCATTTGCCTTCCTTCCTTCCTTCCTTCCTTCCTTCCTTCCTTCCTTCCTTCCTTCCTTCCTTCCTTCCTTCCTTCCTTCCTTCCTTCCTTCCTTCCTTCCTTCCTTATCTCAAACATTTGACATTGATGTCTTGCAGCTTTCAAACATCTGGCATTTATTTTATGTGGCTTGTATGTTAAGCAAGTTTGGCCATCCCTGAGATAGATTGAGCAATCTGTCCAACATGTCCTCTGAATTCTTGTCTTCCTTTTTTGTAAAAAAAAAAAAAGTTGCTAATGCGTTTTCCCCTTATATCTTCTCAAAGCAAGGGACTAGAATGTTACCTTCAGGGAATTCAGAGAGCATGATATATGTTATAGATTATTCTCTCTCTCGGCTTGGCTTCACGAACGAAGATTTAAGAAGGGTGCAATAGTCCACGTTTGCTGCAGGCTCGCTGGTGGCTGACAAGACCATTATTCTAAATTCTAAATCTAAATCTAGATTATTCTAAAGTTATAACAATAGAACAGGCATGTTCAACTTTGAACAGCTAATGATCTATTTTTTCCTGGTGATCTACCACCATGAAAATTAAGTTTCAAATTAGTTTCAAATTAGATTTTAACCCACCAAAGTTAGGTTCCACCGCCCCCCCCCCCCATTTACAATGCACCTTCTGTCATTTACTGGTAAGCAAAATAAGCAAAAACTGGTAAGCAAAAACAAAACAGAGAGACGAAGATCCAGAAAGAACTGCGAACAGTTTTTCTTAAATTTTTATTGTTATAACTTTCTTTAACTGTCTTAATAACTTTCTTTAACTTTTATTGAGTAATTTGTGTTAAATGTAGGTCAAGTATTGATCTAGGCTAATCTTGCACAGTCTTTAAAACTTCACTCTTGCTAATTAGTGAGACGTCTGAGCCTGCATTTCATCCATCAGCTTTTTTTTTAAAATTATCATTATTTCAAGTATAGTTAATCTGAACAGTTACAACAATAATGATGCATCATATCCATGTAATAAGCACCATTCAACAAAACTGTTACCGTAGACTTAAATCATTTACTTGTTTAGGAATGTCTCCAACTTCAATTAGATATTCTAAGACAGGTAACCACACTGAAGTGAAATTGGTTTGAACATTGCAGTTTTCTAAATATTTGATGTTAACAGTAACTTTAGCTAACATGTACATATCCCACAATTTCCCATGCCAGTGTGCTAGTGTTAGTGGTGTTTTATTCTTCCAGTGTTTAGCAATTATAAATTTTGTTGCATAAAGTAATACAGAGCCTATTTCTATTGTTGCGGTAGTATATTGATGAGAAGCCCATTGATGCAAGAAAAGATGGTCTGGTGTTAGTCATATGTATTTGGGTAATTGCTTTTATTTGTGTTACAACCATTGTCCAGAAGTCTTTAATAACTGGGCAAGACAACCAACAATGCATATAATCTCCCACTAACCCACATTGCGCCCCCAGGCGGAATAACGAGACATACACAGGATTGGATTGAAGGGCCACTTTATTAAACTCAACGGCAAGGGCAAACATGGGGAACAGGTCAAGCCAGGGGTCAACGCGACCACCTCCTTGACCTGAAACTGGGCGAGCCCCCTGAGCCCCGGGTATGAGCCAACCAAACGGCTCGGACCCGGCCGGCCCGGCAACATGATCACCGCACCTGAGCTCCGCCATCCCCACAGCCGTGCAGCCTGGGATGCGGACACTCTCCGCGTGCCGGGATCCCAAGACTCCCTGGAGCAACCTTGGGCCGTACAGCTTACAGTTCCCCAGGGAAGCCATGCACCAAAATGGCGCGATGCAACGGGAGCTCACCAATCCCCAAAACATAATCCCAACACAAACTGCCAGTGACCAACCTATATAACGGCACCGCCGTTCCAATTGCCAGCACCTAACATCAGCAGTGCAAGGTAGGCAAAAACACCCCCAGACAAGGCCAATCAGTCTGAGGGCGAAAAATTCCTACCCGGCCCCCTAAAACGGGCGACCAGCCTCTGCCTGTACTACTTGACGGGTGGGCGGGCGGTCCGGCAACCAAAAGCAACTGCGTTTCTGGGGGCAGGAGCAGCCTTTTAAGGCCGCTCCTCGCCCCCTCCCTTGGAACAAACCATTGCCTCTCATCCGCACGGGGAGGCAATGGGCGGCCCCCAGCCTCAGCAGTCGATAGACCGCCCGGCTGGGAAAGGGCCGAATTGCCCCCCCAGGCGGAATAACAAGACATACACAGGATTGGATTGAAGGGCCACTTTATTAAACTCAACGGCAAGGGCAAACCTGGGGAACAGGTCAAGCCAGGGGTCAACGCGACCACCTTCTTGACCTGAAACTGGGCGAGCCCCCTGAGCCCCGGGTATGAGCCAACCAAACGGCTCGGACCCGGCCGGCCCGGCAACATGATCACCGCACCTGAGCTCCGCCATCCCCACAGCCGTGCAGCCTGGGATGCGGACACTCTCCGCGTGCCGGGATCCCAAGACTCCCTGGAGCAACCTTGGGCCGTACAGCTTACAGTTCCCCAGGGAAGCCATGCACCAAAATGGCACGATGCAACGGGAGCTCACCAATCCCCAAAACATAATCCCAACACAAACTGCCATGGACAGCGCCAAGCCTCTGCTTAGGCCGCTGTACCCCAAACTACAAAACACGAAGAAGCCCTTGCCGTAAGTTGGCTAAAAATAGCTCATTGCCCTTCGAAGACAGATGGACACCATCATCCCTATATAATTCCGGGATGTCGGATAAAATCGAAGGATGGGGCACATAACCCCCAAGACCCGCGCAAAGGGCCTTGCACAAGGCCCTATTGGCCTTAATCCGGGCGTGCTCCAATCCAGTAGGGTCCCAAGCGGTCCGCCAAACACGGCGCGGCAGCATGGCCGACCATAAGATAAGGACACCCGGCTACCTCTTGCCTATTAAGGCCAAATCCGACTGGGCCTAAATCGAAAAGGCCTTCCCTTTAATCAGACCCAAATCGTTCTCCCCCAAATGAATTACCAAAATCTGCGGGGGGGGGGCACTTAGGTCCCTAAACAAAAGGGGGAGGAGACCGGGCCATCTCATACCACGACAGCCCTGCCAGGTGATGACAGCTCTGTCGCTCAGGCCCAGCTGCGAACCGATCGGAGTCCTGCGGGCCTGGTGTGCCGCCCAAAAAACAATGCTGTGGCCGCATATAAGGATCCGTTTCCTCTGGTCACCAGCCACAGCGCCTAGAAGAAAAAACTATTAGACTGCAGAAAGGGGTGAAACATACCCAAATTGAAACATATCGCGTGGGTCAATGAGAAAAAACATCCTAAGACCGCAAAGGCCGGATATAGGAACGGTATGCCCCGGACTTCCAACGCCCCACTCGCCGAATGTCCTCACCCCCATAGCCTAATGCTGCAGCAGTAGAAGCAGCCCCAATTCTAAATGAATGGGTACCAAATTTGCGCCCCCCAAGGCCCAAATGCTGCAGAGCTCTACTTGTGATGGCCCAAAACTGGTACTTCGTCAAAGGGGCCTCATTGGTGTGGCGGAAGAGGGGGCCGTCTGATGATCCTCGCAACTCAATATAATGCCTGATTGCGGCCACAGGGCATAACTCAAATTCCGCACACGTACCCACCGTCACAGTGCAGTCATGCTGCTTCTGATCTGTCTTCGAACGGCGGACCCGGAATGAAACGCGGTCGCTAAATAAACAAACGTCCCTAAACTGCAGGGCCCTGGCAGAAGCATCGTTGCGGGAGAGTGTTACAAGCTCTGATACTCTAAACGCCCCAAAAAAGGTCGTCGCAGCACTTTGAAAGAGAGCCTCCTCGTAAGGGGAACCACAAACCAGGGCCCAAGAGGCATGAAGCCCCTTAAGGATAGAAGGCGAAATAGGTTGCCGGCAATCAGCACGGGGTCCAGACTCACGGGACCAGCCCTCCAGCATTTTCTGTATGCGGAAATCCTTGGTAGCATCGCGGTGCCCCCTGGCTTTACACATGAAAGCCAGTCCCGCGAGCTGGCCCCGAATAGATTTCACAGATAGGCCCCTATGCCTCTGATGCACACAGAACTGTAAAAACTGCTCAACAGGAATGGGCCAAACCTCAGGTAAACCTGCCCCTTTTCTGAAAACCACAAATTGGCTAGCCGCCCGGTCATACGACCTTTGAGTGCTGGGCGCAATCGCAAGATGGATCGCCCGGCTTACTTCTTCCTTCCAATCATCCAAAGTTCCGCCGGGATGCGCTCTGGCAACAGGTCGGCCTCCAGGGCTAATTGACGGAAACGGTCCATCTGTTGGTGAGACAGAGCGTCCGCCACCCCGTTACAGATGCCGGGAACATGCTTAGCCAAAAACAAGATGTTCAACTGTAAACAACGCAACGTGAACGCCCTAACGAGCCGCATAACAGCAGGGGACTTGGAGGTCAAACTATTAACAACATGAACAACCGCCATGTTGTCGCACCAGAAGTGCACCGAACAATTGGCCAAAGCCTCTCCCAACAGAAAAACGGCAACAACTATCGGGAAAAATTCGAGGAAAGTCAAATTCCGGCACAACTCAGAACCTAACCAGTCCTGTGGCCATTGTTCAGCGCACCAGTGCCCGCGGAAATAGACCCCGAAACCGATGGAACCGGCGGCGTCGGAGACTATCTGTAACTCGGCCTCAAGCTGCATATCAACCCGCCAGAAAGAAATGCCGTTAAAGTCCCTTAAAAATGTTTCTCAAACAGCAAGGTCCTCTCGCATTTCCCTCGTAACTCGGGTAAAATGATGCGGGGAGCGCAAGTTAGCCATCCCATCGCAGCATTGCCTCAAAAAGGCTCTGCCCGGGGCCACCACCTTACAGGCGAAATTCAAATGACCCACCAACTGTTGTAACTCAAGCAAGGTGACCTTGCACTTACCCAACACCGCTCTCACCCGAGCCAGCAAACTAACTCTCTTGTCTTCGGGCAGTCTAGAAAACTGGTGCACCGTGTCCAACTCGATACCCAAAAAGGTAAGAACCGTCGTTGGGCCCTCGGTTTTTTCTGCAGCCAACGGAACTCCCAGCTCTTCGGCTAAATCCACGAAGGCAGTTAACAACGAAAGGCACTGCCCAGAACCAGCGGGGCCCATGAAAAGAAAATCATCTAAGTAATGAGCCGTGTCGTGTAAGCCCGTTCTAAAACGCAAGGCCCATTCTAAAAAAGTACTAAAACGCTCAAACGCGGCGCAAGAAACTGAACAACCCATAGGCAGTGCCCTGTCAACATAATAACTTCCTTCAAAAGCAAAACCTAAAACATCAAAATCACTTCGCCAACTCCGCGCCCCTGCCGCACCGCCGGACTATATGCACTGCACGGTCGAAAGAAGTATACTTCACCGAACAAAGCTCCGGAGGAATTGCATCGTTTACCGAACTACCCCTGGGGTAAGAAAGGTGGTGAATTAACCTAAATTCACCTGCAGCCTTCTTGGGGACGACCCCTAAGGGGGATACCCTCAGGTTCGGCAGGGGGGGGACTTGAACGGGCCTAAAACCCGACCCTTGGCACATTCTTTCTTGATCTTCTCCCTCACAATACGCTCAAAACCCTTAACCGAACGCAAATTGGCAGCAAAAAACGGGGTCCGGAGGCCCTGATATGGAATTCTGAAACCAAAGGAGAATCCCTCAAACAGGTAACGCGCGTCGCAGGAAAGGGGATACAAGCTCAACAACTGCCTAAGAACCGTCAGCCGAATGGGGCTGGGACCCTTTACCAGGGGGCTGCCCGGGCCCACCGCCCGTCCGCTTACCGGGCCACCGCTGCTTGGACCTGGTACAGGCGGTGAAAGCATGAGGGCCTCCACAGATCGGGCACTCGTGTTTATACCTACAGCCCTTCCTGGCGCATGAGCCTTGGGAGGTGAACTCCCAGCAAAGCAGCCGTGGCTGAACCGACTGCCCCGCAGCTGCGCGGGCACCAGTAAAGGTTGTAGCCGATGTCTTCTGGACCAAATGGCCACTATCAGATCGCTCCCCAGCGTTTGGTTTTGCAGGGGCCATAAGCTGCAGCCAAAGCTGCTGGTTAATCTGATTCCACTGAAGACAAGGATTAACCGCTGCCCGCATACGAAACTGTTCGTCGTACTGGAGCCAAGAGCCCCCAGCGAAGTCATTATATGCCCGGTATATAATGTCGCAGTACTGGAACAGTGGTGCGGCTCTCCATGGTTGGGCCCTAGCGATAACACCCGCATAAATGAGGAAACCGGGCAACCAATTAGCCCAAGTTCTATCCACTTTACGGCGCTTGAGCTTCTCTTTGTCTTTTTCGTCAAGCTCATCCTTAGATTTCTTCTCCAATTCCCTATACAGTAGGCTAAATACATCAACGTATTCACCTTTAAGGATTTTCTCTCTAGTTGCGGCGGTAAGGTGATCCCCCAAGGGCATGGCAGGGTCCCCAAATGGCAAAGCGTGAAACTCCAATGCGCTGTAAGGAACTGGTGGATGGGGTGGGAACCCCCAGAAACCAGCCTGCTGCCCAGCTCACGACAATGGCGTGGAAGAGGACTGCTGCCATCCCCAGGGTAAAACACCCACCGCCGGCCCCTGGCCAGCGGCCCCTAAGCCGGCTCCAAAACCACTGGTCCCAGGGGCTACACCCCAAGGTGCCCAAGAACCTCCAGAAACCGACGTCGAGGAAGAAGCAACGGCCTGGGCAAGGGAACTGTGTGCTGCCTGCAGCCCCATGAAGGGTGATGGACCCGAATAATTAGCACCAAACACTTGAGGACCACACCCTGGCCTGGAACCTGATGCTAAACTGGGCCCCCAAGGGCCCCATGGCCAAGCCACACCCTGTTGTGTAGCAGGTAACTTACCATCACTAACCGGCGGCACCACCACGACAGCCTCTGGTTCCTCTCGCGGCTCATCCTCGGGGGGCACACCAGGGTTCACTGCACCACTGCTTGCATCCGCACCCTGCAACACAGAAAGTCTGGCCAGCACCTCTCTCTGGAAGGACATGGTAGCAGCCCTACCAGAGCCTAGCAGGCCAGTAACCCTCCGAGAAGGACCAGCCACACCCATTGCTTCTTATAGGGCAGCCAATTGTTCAATAATGGCTTGCCTGGTCTGGGCTTCCTCCATCTCCTCAGGCGGAGGCGGTTCTGGGTGGGGTCGTTTTGAAGGGCGCTTGGCGGGCTGCTTGCCCTTTTTGTTCCCTTGGCCCTTCTTAGGCCCCATTGTTTTTTTTGTTTTTTTAAATTAAGCCTATAAAGCCCCCACCCTGGGCAGCTCAAATTAGGTGGGCAACTGAGTGTCCCTCTCGCTTTTTTTTTTTTTAAAAGGGAGGGGGGGAGTGCACAAACACGATTCCCCCCCCCCCAACCAATCAGGCAGTAAGAGGGGGCCTGCCTCCCAGGATCAGGCCCACCACAGCACACACCTAGGCCACCCCAAGGAAAAAACCCTGGCCTGCCCCGTTCCACTGGCCTGCCAGGCACAGAAGCTCCTGAAAAGGAGGGGTGGGGGGTGATGAAAATCCCCCCAGGCCTCGAGGGCCCGACGCAAACCGCCCGCTGCGGCCTGACCAGGCCTTGTGAGGAGCCTTCAGCCAGCCGCACACCCCAAACGCGTCCCGCTTTTCCCCTTTTTTCTTTATTTCATTTTGTATGTCTAACATCTGCTTTTCTTTAGCCCTTTTATCTTTAGCCAGGTATTCAAAACTATTTCCTTCTTTCCCAAATTTTATCAATGCCATTAATTTAACAGAGTCCAAGTTTCAAAATTTCTTCTCCTCCCCTCGCTTTCTTTCTTATTCGAGCTTTTCCACCTTCCACTGTTATTTAGATTAGCTTAGAAATGTCCCAGAACGAGAGATAATGATCAAAGTACCTTAGCGGCTATGCTTTTTAAACTTCAATCTTCTTAGTCTTTCAGATGTTTATCAGTCCCAAAAGAGAGTGAGATCCAAACAGGCTTAAGCCAATTGAATGGCTCTTAATCCTTTGTAGATGCTGAACAATGCTCTTTTTCCATGCCAGATCTTCAAAGCTTCAAAAAAATCCTCTTCGGAATCAATCATCAGCTGAGATCAACGGCTCAAAGTATTTTGCATGTAATCCTGGGCAAATCTCTAACTGAGAAATGCAGGCAGGGAGTCTGTTAAGGCTCCATACTACCCTGAACAAAGGATTAAGTTTCCCCCTTATTCAGGAGATGACAACTCTGTTGGAAACTCACACCGGAAGCCACCTCTCATATCACTGTGCTTGTTCTTCTGGAAAGCTGCTCTTGTCTGTCAGTGACCTGAAGCACTGAAAAGGTTCAAAGATAAGAGAACATAAGAACATAAGAGAAGCCATGTTGGATCAGGCCAACGGCCCATCCAGTCCAACACTCTGTGTCACACAGTGGCAAAAAAAATTATATATACAGACACACTGTGGCTAATAGCCACTGATGGACCTGTGCTCCATATTTTTATCTAAACCCCTCTTGAAGGTGGCTATATAAGAACATAAGAGAAGCCATGTTGGATCAGGCCAAGATAGATCAGGCAGCTGGTTTTCTCCAGGCCCTTTTGATCTGGGATCCTTTTTTTTTTATAAACATCTTCTACACTTGCAGCAGGGTTCACTGGGTGGGGGAAGGAGGTATTTCTGAATTCCCTCCATTGCCTCCCCAGTTGGAATAATGAGACAGACACAAAATTGGATTAAAGGGCCACTTTATTAAATTAATGGCAAGGGCTAAACATGGGGACAGGTCAAGCCAGGGGTCATACCAGACCACCTCCTTGACCTGAAAATGGGTGAGTCTTCAAAGCCCTGGGTATGAGCCAACCCAGCGGCTCAGACCTGGCCGACCCAGCAACATGATCGCAGCTCACCCAAGCTCCACCATCCCGAAAGCCGTACAGCCTGGAATGTGAACACTCTCTGTGTGACGGGATCCCCAGACTCCCTGGCGCTGATCTCGGGCCATACAGCTTAACGGTCACCCAGAGAAGCCTTTCACCAAAAATGGTGTGATGCAACGGGAACTCACCAATCCCCAAAACATATTCCCAACAACAAACAGCCACTTACAGTGCCAAGCCTCTGCTTAGGCCACTGCACCCAAACCGACCCCTAGAATCTGCAACAGCCCTTGCCGCAAGTCGGCCAAAAAGGCTGCATTGCCCTTTGCAGAAAGATGAACCCCGTCATCCCTATACAAGTCCCCAAGACTTGCCTTAATGGAAGGATGAGGCACATAAACACCCAACCCCCTACCAAGGGCTTTACACAAGGCCCTGTTGGGCTTAATGCAAGCATGCTCCAAACCTGCTGGGTCCCAAGCTGCCCGCCACACCCAGCGCGGCAACACAGGATAATGACACCCGGCCACCTCCTGCCAATCAAGGCGATATCCATCTGGGCCTGAATCAAAAGGGCCTTTCCCTTCATCTCTCCCAAGTCATTCTCTCCCAAATGTATAACAAAATCTGGGGAGGCTGGGCCCTCACACCCCCAAATAGCAGTGGCAGGAGACCCGACCACCTCATGCCCTGGCAGCCCTGCCACTCAATGATGGCTCTGTTGCTCAGGCCCAGCTGTGAACCAACCGGCATCCATCAGGCCTGATGTGCCACCCAAAACACAATACTGTGGCCACATATAAGGATCCTTTTCCTTTCAATGACAGCCACAGCACCTAGAAGAAAAAAGCCATTAAAACTGTTGAACAGCAAAACAAACTTTAACCCCTAAAGTCAACAAGAAGCTGAAAGGGGGGAGAGGGGTGGTATGGCCAGCTAAAACATATAATTCCAGGCCTCAAGGCCGTAACGGCCGAACATAAGTTTGATAGGCCTTTGACTTCCAACAGCCTACACAACGAATGTCCTCCCCCCATAATCCATCACCGCAGCCATAGAAGCAGCTCCAATTCTAAAGGAGTGGGTGCCAAACCTTACCCCACCGAGACCAAGCTCCGCCAGTGCTCGGCTCGTAACAGTCCAAAATTGATACCTGGTCAAGGGTGGCACATCTACAAGGCAAAAGAGAGGACCCTCCGACCCTCCTCGCAATTCCATGTAGTGTATCAGTGCAGCAACTGGGCATAACTCCTTCTCCGAGCACGGCCCCCAAGTGACCGTGCAACCCTGCTGCTTTTGGTCCGTCTTTGACCAGCAGACACATAATGTCACATAATCTCCAGATAATTTTACACCCCCCCCCCCAACTGCAGGGCCCTCGCAGAAGCATCATTACGGAAAAGTGCAACCAGTTCAGACACTCAAAAAGCCCCGAAAAAGGCCGTCAATGCGGTTGCATGAAAAAGCACCTCTTCTAAACCGAGCCACAAACAAGCGCCCAGATGGCATGAAGCCCCAAGAGTATGGATGGCGAAATGAGTTGTCTGTCATTGGCCCGATGGCCGGTCTCACAAGACCAACCCTCCAACATTTTTAGGATACGAAAATCCATAGTTGTATCAGAATGCCCGCACACCTTACTCAAAAAAGACAACGCGGCCATTTGTCCCCTAATTGATTTTACAGAGAGGCCCCGTTCCCTCTGCAAAACACAAAATTGCAACAGTTGCTCGACAGGGACTGGCCACACTTCTGGTAACCCGGCCCCCTCCCTGAAGGCAAAAAACTGGCTAGCTGTCCAGTCATATGTCCTTTTGGTGCTGGGCACTATGGCGAGGTGGATTGCCCAGGAAACTTCATCCCTCCAATCTGCCACATTTCCTCTGGAATGCACACGGGAAACAGGTCGGCCTCTGGGGCTAGCTGCCGAAAGCGCACCATCTGTTGGCGAGATAGAGCGTCCGCCACACCATTACAAATACCAGGAACATGCTTTGCTAAGAACAAAATATTTAACTTCAAACAACGCAGGGTAAACGCCCTGACCAATCGCATCACCGGGGGGGGGGGGGGCTTAGATGTCAAGCTGTTAACAACATGCACTACCGCCATGTTGCCACACCAAAAGTGAACCATGTGATTAGCTAGAGCATCGCCCCAAAGGAAAATGGCCACCACAATAGGAAAAAATTCCAAAAAAGTCAAGTTCTGACATAACTCAGAACCCAGCCACTCTTGTGGCCACTGTTCGGCACACCAGTGCCCCCGGAAATAAATCCATAGTTGTATCACCATGTCCTGCAACCCAGTTCTAGCACGTAGCGCCCATTCCAGAAAGGTGCTGAACCGCTCAAAAGCGGCGCATGAAACTGAACATCCCATCGGCATCGCTCTATCTACGTAGAAACACCCTTCAAATGCAAAACCTAACAATTCAAAATCCCGTGGGTGCACTGGAAGAAGGCAGAATGCAGACTTAATATCACACTTCGCCAGCTCTGCCCCAACAGCGCACCGCCGCACAATCTGCACAGCCTGGTCAAAAGAAGTGTATTTTACCGAACAAAGCTCAGCTGGTATCGAATCATTCACTGATTGTCCCCTGGGATAAGACAGGTGATGAATTACCAGAATTCACCAGCCGCTTTCTTAGGCACTACACCCAAGAGGGAAACCCACAAATCTGGAACCGGTGGGGAAGCAAAATGGCCTAACACTTGGCCTTCAGCACACTCTATCTTTGCCCTCACAATGTGCTCTAAACCCTTCACTGAACGCAAATTTGAACAAGAAAACAGGGTCCGTGGACCCTGATAAGGAATTCTAAACCCGTGAACAAAACCCTTCAAAAGGTAACGTGCTTCGTCCAAAAGCGGATAATCCCGTAACAAGTCCTCAAGAACCCTCAGCTGAATGGGGCTGGCCCAGCGCCCGGCCGCTTATTAGCGCCCCTTGGTTTTGACCTGTTGCAGGCCGTGAATGCATGTGCCCCCCCACAGAGCGAGCACTCGTGCTTATACCTACACACTTCCTGGCACACGCGCCTTGGGAGGTAGACTCCCAGCAAAGCAGCTGTGGGTGAACCGACTGCCCTGCGGTGGCGCGGGAGCCGGTAAGAGTCGCTGTCTTCTGAACAAGGTGGCCGCTATCAGAACACGCCCCGGCATTGGGTTTTGCAAGAGCCATAAACTGCAGCAACAGCTGCTGGTCAATCTGGTCCCATGGGAGTCCAGGATTAACCGCCGCCCGCATGTGGAATTGCTCGTCATACTGAAGCCATGCCCCCCCCAGGAAAGTCATTATACGCCCTATATATAATATTGCAATACTGGAAAAGGGGGGCAGCCTGCCAGGGCTGAGCCCTGGCAATGACCCCCGCATAAATAAGGAAACCTGGTAACCAATTCGACCACTCTGGCATACAGTCCATATTGTTTGTCACCATCACAGTGGACAACTCTGATCCGTTACCCGGTAGAAAAATAGCAGCCAACCCTTCATCTCTTTGAGACGAGTCCTCCCGAACCAGAGACATTTCATTTCCTGTCAGCTTTCCCCCAAGTTTTAGTTTAAAAACTGCTCTGCCACCTTTTTGATTTTAATCGCCAGCAGCCTGGTTCCATCTGGGGACAAGTGGAGACCGTCTCTTTTGTACAGCTCCCACTTGTTCCAGAAAGCATCCCAGTGTCTAACAAACTTAAACCCTTCCTCCTTACACCATCGTCTCATCCACACATTGAGACTTCTAATTTGTGCCTGTCTCTCCTGCCCTGCACGTGGAACAGGTAGCACTTCTGAGAAGGCTACCTTGGAGGTCCTGGCCTTAAGTCTCCCGCCTAGCAGCCTAAATTTTTCCTCCAGGACCTCACGACTGCATTTCCCCACATCATTGGTGCCAACATGCACCACAACCACAGGCTCCTCCCCAGCACTGTCTATCAGCCTATCTACTACACGCTTAATGTCCGCTACCTTCGCATCAGGCAGGCAAGTCACCATACGGTCAGTACGCGGTTTCACCACCCAGCTGTCTACTTGCCTAAGGATTGAATCACCAACTACCAAAGCCCCCCCTCTCCCCCCTTGGTTCCTTGGCGTGACAGGATTCCCACTCACCAACCGAAGAAGAGGTCCCTTCTGAGGACGCATTCCCCTTATCCTCAGCATGGTGCTCTGTTCTCTCTCGACCCTCACGCTCTCTGGCAGCAACGGGGCTGCTACGTTCAGAGCAGGGCTCACCTAATACACCCCCGAGAGTCTTCCCCAAGTGCCTAACTGACTGTCTCTGCTTCTCCAGGGCAGTCACCTCGGCCTCAAGGGTACCAACTCGTTCCCTGAGGACCAGGAGCTCCTTGCATCGAGCATACACCCAAGACTTCTGTCCTTTGGGCAGATAGTCATACATGTGACATTCACTGGAAAGCCCCCAACCCCCTGCTGTTTGTTTAAGTGGCTCCCCTACTGGAGGATCAACTTACCTTATTGGGAGAACAAGGAAATCAGGGATCTGGGTTCCTGGTCCTTAGGGAGCCCCAAGGCAAAGAGCCACAGGCCAAGAGCCCTTTAGCTCTCTTGCCCTTTGGCAAGGCGCAGCTTAAAATGCAAAGAGGGTGGAGCAGAGGCACTCCTAAGCAATCAGCAGCAATCACTCTCAATCACTCTCAATCTCTTTTACCTTTAGCCCACTCAACCAAACAAAGAGCAAACAAAGAGCAGTTCCCCAGCTATCACAACTCAGAATTTTAGGCAGCCCCACAAACCTCAGAATGAAGTCTTTCAAAACTCAGAAATTCTCAGCAACTTCTCCAGCTGTCTCAGCTATCAGAGCTGCTCTGCTCTGCTCTGTTCTGCTCCTCTCAGACCTCTGTGAGATTTCCTTAAAAGGGAGAACTACTGGTCAGGAAATATTCAGCTCTTTCCATTCTTTTGTGACAAAGTGTAATCTTCCATTGCCTAAACTTGTTTCCATCACTACTGATGGAGCAAGAGCAATGACAGGTGAGGTTAACTGTTTTATAGGCCTCTGTAGACAACATGGCGACTTTCCAGATTTCCTTTCTTACCATTGCATCATTCACCAGCAAGCAAGAGACTCAATACAAAGACTGTCATGGACATCACTTTCAAAATTGTGAGTTCAGTTCATGGAAGATCACTTCAAAGATGGCTTTTCAATTTTACTCTTGATGAAGAGGCAGCGGAAATCATTTTGCACACAGATGTAAGGTGGCTAAGTAAGCACAAATTTCTGCAAAGATTTCATGATTTGCTGAATGAAATAAGAAAGTTTTTGAAGGAGAGGGGAGATGACAAAGCAGAGTTGGAAGATGAGGAGTGGTTATATGATCTGGTATTTCTCGCTGACTTTACAGGCGAACTAAGTGATATATGAATATTGAACTACAAGGTAAAAACAAATGTGAGATGATGAGTACAGTTTCATCCTACAAGAGCAAATTTGAGCTAATGATGACTGACCTTGCAAACAACACTTTTGATCATTTTCCTAATATGCAGGACCATCTGGGACAATATCCAAATTTTGTTTTTCAGAACGAGAAGTATGTGACAGAAATCTGCTCTGTTATCCAGGAATTTAAAAAAAGATTCTGTGACTTCCAAAGAATTGAAAAAGTTGTGGAGTACTTGTCATACCCATTCAAAGCAGATACGGACATTAAGGAAATTGCAGCTGCTATCAATAAAAATTACTACTTGAACAAAGCATCTCTTGAAAATGAAATTGTAACTCTTAAAAATGACATTTTTCTCAAGACCCGTGCTGAACAAGAATCATTTTGGAAGCTAGTGCCTAGAGACAAATTTCCCAACTTGAGAAGATGCAGTGAAGCTGTATACTCCTGTTTCGGTTCAACTTATTTTTGTGAATCTGTGTTTTCCCATCTGAAAATGACAAAGAGAACACAGCGTTCCAACATGACAGATGAACATCTTCAGGATTCCCTGAGACTGGCCCTCATGCAATATTCACCCAACTTCAAAAAGCTGGTGGATGAAATGCAGGCTCAGACATCTCACTAATTAGCAAGAGTGATATTTTAAAGACTGTGCAAGATCAGCCTGGATCAATACTTGACCTACATTTAACACAAATTACTTAATAAAAGTTAAAGAAAGTTATTAAAATAGTTAAAGAAAGTTATAACAATAAAAATTTAAGAAAAACTGTTCGCAGTTCTTTCTGGATTTCCGTCTCTCTTTTGTTTTTGCTTATTTTGCTTACCAGTAAATGACAGAAGGTGCATTGTAAATGAGGGGGGTGGAACCCAACTTTGGTGGGTTAAAATCTAATTTGAAGCTAATTTGAACTTAATTTTCATGGTGGTAGATCACCAGCACTTTTGTCCAAAAAAAATAGATCATGACTTGTTCGAAGTTGGACTAGATAAAGAAAACTGGAATGGACAATTTAGGGTCTAATGGCTAGTGATGGTGACACCTCTTGGGGAATGTGGGGGAAACAAAGGAATCGGGAAGAGGGGAGATGGGTAGCAGAATCTGGCTGATGATAACTGTGGAACGATGAGATGACTCCAGAAATGTTCTATTGAAAGAGGTGCTGTTTGGATGGGTGGCAGGAATACTCTTTTGTTCACCAGTGATTGTTGTGATTGTTTGTCTCTGGCTGGGCAGCCAACATCTGAATGATTAAAGCTGAGTCATCTGAATGATTAAAGGCAAGTCACCTAGATAACTGTTGCAGCAACAGTATTTTGGACAATGGCATTTATTTTCAACCATGATTGGTAAGAACAGATTCCTTAGTTAATAGAATATTTTGCTTTAAGTAAGATAATACTCTCAGGTTCAAAGTTTTGATCAAATTTTCGCTTGATTACAAATGTCATGGTGATAGATTATATTAGTAGTTTTAGTTAAATCTGTATAGCAATCCTCCCATAGTAAGGTTGTTTAAAATATTTAGTTTCTCCCCCCTTATCCTGCCTACTTTCTGTGGTCTCTTTTCAGCCTTCTCTACAAAGCCACACTTATTCCTTGACCAATGTGAGATAGTAATCTTAGCCAAACTAACAATTTCCCCTTCTATTACAGAAACTGAAGGTTTTCAGTCACTGTCAGCTTTGTTTTCTGATTATTTGGAATGTTCATGAACATTCCATATCACACCTACTCAGGCAAATGGTGTCAGAAGCTTCATTGCTACAATACAATTTAGATCTGCCTGAAGAGGAACACAAAGGATCAAATATCTTTCAGTCTACAAAAATCTTTCCTTCCTGGTCTGATGGAGGCAATTTTTGCTTATCATAAGTGAGTGTCTCTTTATATGCAAGTGATCATTTGCACCATTATGTATCCAGAATTTTGCATTATGTGCCTTGAAATATGACTATACAGAACATCAATTGTCATTGTGTAATAATGATATTTTATTATTTCCTTCGTGCTGCATTGCAGCAGTTTATTTGGGCACATGAACATTTTCTAATAAAAGGATATGGTTGAAGCTTTTATTAATACATTTCTTTTAAATTGCTTCATAGTTGATTGACAAATTGCTCATTATTAATTTAGGCCTTCTCAAGAGGTATTTAAATGGAAGCTTGATTGCCAGACTCCAACCTGCCATCTTCAGCCTTCCATAAAATGAAATTCTGGGCTTAAAAACAAGAGGCCATTAGAACCTATCAGTTTATATGTTCATGTAGCCTGATCTGGCCAGTGAAAAAGGGTAGATTTCTAGGGGAGGATTCTGACAGATATGCATTGAGATCTATTACAGCTGATAACAGTAAATTATGGGATGGGAGAGCTTATTTTTCAATTAGCCATGTAAAATGCTTACAGGTGCAAGGATAGAACATAAGGGCAGCAAGCTAGTAGGGACTTTTTAAAAAACCTGCTCTATTGAACAGTTTATAGAAAAATAATGTAACTTTCACTGTTGGCTTAAAAAAAAACATTTCTAAGTCCCTTATAGATAATAATTACCCAACATAATTACCTTATTTCTGAATCCTCTGGCTTGTCTCTGAATCTAGACCTCAAAGAGAGAGATTGCAATGACTTTTATCATTTAGCTCCTTGTGACTCAAAACTGGCTTTTTGGTCACTAAGTGGTCCAGTTCCCACCCCTTGTGGCTTTGTCCACCCTCCTGTTCAAAAAAAGAAAAAAAAAAGAGTTGCTGGGAGACCAACCTGAGCATGCAGCCTTTAAGGGTTTGCTCCTCCTCTGGAATGGTGTTTCCTGTTCAGAGCTGCCCATCCACTCATCCCTATGGCAAAGTGGGATTAGCAGATCCTTTTGGAGCCAAGCAGAGGGGTTGGAAGGGGGTTGCTTTAAAAGTGGACAAGACAGGGCTCTTTTAACAGCTTCATTTTGCCACATGTCAGAGTGGGATTGTTTCATTAGACCTAGATTCAGATTGCTTAGTACCAAACTGGGGTTAACCATAACAAAGCAGGCTTTTGCTTCAATGAGAAATATTTTGGTGAGGCATCAAATGCAAAGAGGTTTCCCAGTCAAACCTTTCATGCATTACCAATCAGTGGGGTTTGGAGATGGGCCTTGCTCAAGGATGGGGCTACACTAGTTTGCTCACTAGTGTTTGCCAGCATGGGAAGAGAATGGTGGAGTTACAGCTTCACTAAGCAATATTGTATGCAGGCAAGGATAACCTAAATGTGATTTTATGCCACCTTGCACTTGGAGCCAGGATGTGCTTGCACTTAACTTCAGTTCAGGGCCGGATCTAGGAGGGGCAGAGGGGGGTGCTGGCCCTGGATGGCACCTAGGGAGGGGGTGCCAAATTCGGCACTCCTTGGGGGGCAGGTGGAGCAAGCCAACAGCTCTGCAGATCGGCTACTTTTGCTCACTCAAGCATTACAATGCAAAGCTGCCTCGCATTCCCCCATCTGCCCCCTCCCTCTTTAAAGACCCTGCAGTTAGAAAGGGAGAGAGGGAGCCGGCGCCGCTTCCTTTAAGTCTCCCTGTTCTCACCGCTGCTCTCCCAAGCCTTCCCTCTGACTTCCCCGCCCCCTTCCCCCAGTGCTCCAACCTCCCTGTTTGCCACCGCTGCTGCTCAGGGAGAGGTCTGCAAGATCTCCTCCTTCCCTGCCATCACCCACCAGCCCCCTCAGCAGCCGCTGTGTCTTCTTCCCTGGACTTGGCTGCTCAGCACCATGACAACCTGGCTCTCTCTCCCCTCCCTTCTTTTTTCTTTCTTCCAAAGTAGTTTTCCCACCTCTCCCCTTTCACCCCCCATTATCTCCAGAGCTGCATCAACCTCTCCCCCTTCCTTTCCCCCTTCTCCCCCATCACTCTTTAGAACTGTCCTGTTTGGTTCTGGTTTCCACTCCTGGTTAGACTTCTTTACTTTCTCTGGGGCTTTTCCTTTCCTCTCCTCTGTGCAGGACTTGTATCTTGCAAAAGCTTGCCGGGAGAGGGGGGGCAACTGTTCCTTTCTCCTTCTCCACTTCCTTCTCCTTCCTCCTGACACCCTGACCAGTAAGGATAACCCCCCCTCTCCCCCCTTCTCTTTCTCTCTGTCTGTTTCCTTTCCTTTGTTTCTCTCCTTTCCTTCCTTTCACCATAGAGAAAACTACTTCACATTGGTTTGAGATGATGCTTCTGATCCCACCCCCTGCTTTACTTTTGCAAGCACCTTTTCCACATGGTAAGTTCCATTAATTTTAGTGATGTTTACATTTCCACTAAGTAGCTTTCCTCTGAAGTCCTGCCATGTTGGAAAAGCTCTTCTTATCGTGAGGATGGTATGTATAGTTATTTTGGTCCCCCCCACCCATCTGCTGCCCTGTTGCATCAACTTCCTGTGAAAAGCACTGACCACCAGCTATATGTAGCTCATTCCACTGTCCCTCATTCCTCATCTGAAGAAGTGTGCATGCACACGAAAGCTTACATTCTAAATAAAACCTTGTTGGTCATAAAGGTGCTACTGGACTCCTACTTTGTTCTATTGCTTCAGACCAACATGGCTGCCCAATTGAACTTCCTGTGAAAAGCTTTAGGGTGATGATTATTCTGTTTCTTTCTCATACCCCTTTCCCTCCAATCCCACAGTTAAGTGAAGGATGCTTGTGAGGCTGTTGCTTTGGTGCATTCAACTTCCTGTGCAAAGCCCCTTGCATTGGGATGATTATTCATGCTTCTACTGCTGCCCTTGGTGCATCAACTTCCTGTGCAGAAACTTTTGCAAATGGGCAGGGATAGGGAAAGGCAAGGAGGGAAAATGTTTACCCATCTATAGTGTGCTTCAATGGGGAGGGGGGGCATTGTCCTGGTATGCTAGCTTCCACGAAAAAACACTGGGATGCATCACAGACACTTGACAATATTCTAGAACAACCTGGGCTGCCACAAAAAAACACTGGGATGCATCACAGACACTCGAGAACAATATTCTAGAACAGAAAAAGCAGAACTGACACATCCTTATTACCCCGTTCCGGCCCAAAATGCTTCCGGAACACCCAGAACAGGCTGGAACGGGCATCAAACAACCTGGGCTGCCACAAAAAAACACTGGAATGCATCACAGACATTCCAGAACAATATTCTAGAACTGATAAAGTGGAACTCACAGGTCTTTATTAGCACATTTAGGGCCAAAATGCCTCCAGAACAGGTTGGAACAGGTATTAGAGAAATAATAGTACTGTGAAAAACAGTGAGATGTGTTAATTGCACTCCAGAATACTATTTTGGACATCCAAACACAAAAATATTGTGTTCCAGGACAAAATTCTTCTGGAACACCCAGATCAGGCAGAAGGGTCATTCAACAAATAACAGTACAAAAAACAAATAAACAGTGGGATGCATGATAAGCACTTTAGAGGAATATTTTGGAAATCCAAATGCAGAAATGTCATCCACTTATTAATCTGTTCTGAGCCATAATGCCTCCAGAACACAACAGGATGGGCATTCAAGAATTAATAGCATCACTGAAAAAGGTGGGATGGATTACAGGCACTCCAGAACAAAATTTTGGAAAACAAAACACAGAAAGAGTACACTTTTATTAACCCTTCCTGTTTTCAGGTAACAGTGCTTCATTTAACTTTCCAACCATTCAAAGCCAGTCTTTACATTACTGGTTTTGTTCACATTAATTAATCCACAGTGCACTAGGGACATCCCCCCATTGCTTTACTATTTTGAGCCACTGCATGGATTAAGATGGATTAAGGTGGTCCTGCTGAAGTGGTATAGTACAGTGGTTGAAAATACCACTGGTTCACTTTTTGTCATGTTCAGTTAAAGAAGAATTTCTGAAAGCCGCCCTGAGACACTTCGGTGAGAAGGGCGGGATATAAGTCCATCAAATAAATAGAAAACTTGTTCTGTTAGAAAACCTGGGACAACCACCACTAGTCTGAATAGATGTGACTGGCTATGTGGAGTAGTGCATAAACCATATGACATCTCTGTTCTATTGTTAGTTGGCTAAATACTGCACCAGGTCTTGTGGAATGCAAACAAACTGACTGATGTGTGAGTTAGGGTGGCCAGACCGTCCCGGTCTCCCGGGACTTTCCCGGTTCTGGCCCCCAATTCCCGGCTCCCAGGCTGGCTATACCGGGACCATTAGAAAGTCCCGGTATAGCCAGCGGGGAGCCGGCGGCCCGCGTGCGTGGGCGGGGAAGGTGGCGAGTGAGGGAGCCAGCGTCCCTGCGCATGTGCACGACGGTGTGCGCACGCGCAGGGACGCTGGCTCCCTCACTCGCCACCTTCCCTGCCCGCACGCGGGGCCTGGCGGCGGTGGCGGAGACCAGGAAGGCTGCGGAGGGGCCGCCGCGGGTCCCTTGAGGCCCTCCAGAGGCCCGCGGAGGCAGCGGAGAGGCCCCCGCGGGTCCCTGGAGGGCCTCCAGAGGCCCGCGGAGGCAGCGGAGAGGCCCCCGCGGGTCCCTGGAGGCCCTCCAGAGGCCTGCGGAAGCAGCAGAGAGGCCCCCGTGGGTCCCTGGAGGGCCTCCAGAGGCCCGCGGAGGCAGCGGAGAGGCCCCCGCAAGTCCCTGGAGGGCCTCCAGAGGCCTGCGGAGGCAGCGGAGAGGCCCCCGCGGGTCCCTTGAGGCCCTCCAGAGGACCGCGGAGGCAGCGGAGAGGCCGCCACTGGTCCCTGGAGGCCCTCCAAAGGCCCGCGGAGGCAGCGGAGAGGCCCCCGCGGGTCCCTGGAGGCCCTCCAGAGGCCCACGGAGGCAGCGGAGAGGCCCCCGCGGGTCCCTGGAGGGCCTCCAGAGGCCTGCGGAGGCAGCGGAGAGGCCCCCGCGGGTCCCTGGAGGGCCTCCAGAGGCCCGCGGAGGCAGCGGAGAGGCCGGCGCTGGTCCCTGGAGGCCCTCCAGAGGCCAGCGGAGGCCGCGGAGAGGCCGGCGCTGGTCCCTGGAGGCCCTCCAGAGACCAGCGCCGGCCTCTCCGCCGCCTCCCCGGCCTCCGCAGCCGCCGCCAGCCCCGCCAGCAGCACCAGCCGCCCGGAGGAGAGGCCGCCACCCGCCCTGGAACAAGGTAAGCGGAGGGGCCGAAAGCGGGGGGGGCGAAAGCGGGGGGGCGGCTGGCGGGAGGGGGCGGCCGGCCTTCCTTCCTTCCCTCCCTCCCTCCCCTCCCCTCCCTCCCTCCTTCCCTCCCTCCCTCCCTCCCTCCCTCCTTCCTTCCTTCCCTCCCTCCCTCCCTCCCTCCTCCCTTCCTTCCTTCCCTCCTTCCTTCCCTCCCTCCCTCCCTCCCTCCCTCCCTCCCTCCTTTCTTCCTTCCTTCCTTCCTTCCTTCCTTCCTTCCTTCCTTCCCTCCCTCCCTCCTTCCTTCCTTCCTTCCCTCCCTCCCTCCTTCCTCCCTCCCTCCCTCCTTCCTTCCTTTCTTCCTTCCTTCCTTCCCTCCCTCCTCCCCCCTTCCCTCCCTCCTTCCCTCCTTCCTCCCTCCCTCCTTCCTTCCTTCCTTCCTTCCTTCCTTCCTTCCTTCCTTCCTTCCTTCCTTCCTTCCCTCCCTCCCTCCCTCCCTCCTTCCTTCCTTCCTTCCTTCCTTCCTTTCTTCCTTCCTTCCCTCCCTCCCTCCTCCCTTCCTTTCTTCCTTGCCTCCTTCCCTCCCTCCCTTCCCTCCTTCCTTCCCTCCCTCCCTCCTTCCCTCCCTCCCATCCCTGTGGCATCGGTCCCATCGTTGTGGGGCCCAGGGGGCCGGCGCAGCAGCACGCTGAAGCAGCCTGTCGGTCACTTCCGGGTTCCTGTCCTGCGTCTTGACCTGTGTTATTAGTGACAGGCTGCTTCGGCGTGCCGCTGCGCTGGCCCCCTGGGTCCCACAACAATGGGACCAATGCCACAGGGACGGGCTCGAAACACTCTATAACCCCTCAAAAGAACAGCAGTCTAGCTCGCTTCCCCCGAGCCCTGTCGCCATAAGCCTCAAGGGGGCTCATTTTGCGGCATCTCCCGGCGGGAGGGTGGCACCCGCACGGGACACATATCAAATGAAAGAGGGGGCGCAGGGCTATCAGAAACAGCTGGCGGAGGGAGTCGGGAGACCACCCCACTGGGGGATCCACACCCCGAAATTGATGAAGGTGGCGCAGATAGAGCCAACAGAGCAAACAGGACAAAATAAATAGGCTGCATTATGCAGCACAGTTGAGAAAGTGCCTTATCCCATATACTGATGAAGTATATACAGGATTTGAGAACAAAATTGTTTCCAGCGGTGATATTTGGGGGATTTTTGGGGATGTCACAGGAAGTGCTGTGAAGTCACTTCCTGTTTCCGGCAGTGGCATTTGGGGGAAATGATGTCATTTGGGGGAAATGATGTCACAGGAAGTGATGTCACTTCCTGCTTCCGGCAGGTGGCGCGGGGGAAATGATGTCACAGGAAGTGATGTCACTTCCTGTTTCCGGCGGTCGCATGACATCACCGGAAGTGACGTCGCTTCCTGTTTCCGGCGGCGCGCGCGCGCACCTCTACCTCCCCCCCCAAAGGTGTCCCTGGCTGGCCTTCAGACATTATGGCCACCCTAGTGTGAGTGGGGGACCTGCAAAAACCCTTGGGGAGCCCTTCCACTGTCAGCCCCAGGCCCTGTGCTGTGTAGCCTGCAGCTACTTAACCTACATTAGTTTTTACTTTACTTTACCTACTTTTAAGGCCATGATTTAAGCCCCAAACCACACCAGACAGGACAGTTCAGGGACCTTGGAGTTAAAAGCATGCCTGGTGCATTTTTTGCCCTGACCCTGTTGCCTGTCACTCCCACCTAGTCCTCTATTGTTCTCCCCTCCTCTAATCTGACCAACTGTCCTTTCCACAGCATTCTTTCAGGTCATCTCTACCTTTTCATGGGAATCTCCAGGAGCTAGGCAACACAACTTTTCAGACAATTTTGTGTGATGCCTGAGCAAGTGAAAAAACATTGATGACTAGTTTGGATGAGATAGAAAGTGGCATGGTATAGCAATGGCAAACCATCTATGCTTCTCAGTTGTTTGAAATCCTCTTGCTAGCATCTATATGTTGGCTATGCTGTGGCACATGACTCCCATTTTTAATTCTACTTTTCAGCTTTTCCACAAACCAGGACATCCCTCATATCTGTAGAAATTTATCTCCTATCTCTCCGTGGCTCCTAGCTCTACCTAGGGAACTTGCAGGAACTATTGTTTGTTTAATGACTTTTCTGGCCTCTTCCAGAGACATTTTGGCCTGGAAAGAAGAAATGAATACGCAGTATTTCTAGAGGCATTTTAACTTGCAACAGGTTAATAAGTGCACAGTATTTCTGCATTTGGATTTCTAAAATGTTGTTCTGGAGTGCCTTCAATGAATCCAACATTTTTTGGTGGAACACTTTCTTATTAAATGCCCATTCCAGCCAGTTTGGAGGTGTTCTGGAGTAATTTTGGCCGGGAGCAGGAAAATAACAGAATGACATTTTTCCATTTGTATTTCCAAAACGTTCTTCCATTGATTGTTTAAAGCCTGTTCTGGAGTGTTCCAGAGACATATTTGCCTGGAACATTTTAATAAAGACTTGTGATTTCTGCCTTTTCATTTCTAAAAAATTGTTCTTGGTGGTCTGTGATGCATCCCAGTGTTTTTTGTGAAAGCCTAGGTTGTTTCGTGCCTGTTCCAGACTGTTCCAGGGTGTTCCAGAGGCATTTTGACCCGGAATGGGATAATAAAGATGTGTGAGTGCCTTTTTTTCTTTCTAAAATGTTGTTCTGGAGGGCCAGTGATGCATCCAAGTGTTTTTTATGGCAGCCCAGGTTGTTTGATGCCCATTCCGGCCTGTTCTGGGTGTTCCAAAGGCATTTTGGGCTGGAATGGGGTAATAAGGACATGTGAGTTCCACTTTTTCTGTTCTAGAATATTGTTCTCGGATGTCTGTGATGCATCCCAGTGTTTTTTGTGGCAGCCCAGATTGTTTGATGCCTGTTCCGGCCTGTTCCGGGTGTTCCGGAGGCATCTTGGCCCAGAACGGGGTAATAACTGGTTCCAGGGTGTTCTGGAGGCATTTTGGCCCGAAATGGGGTAATAAGGACATGTGAGTTCCACTTTTTCTTCTCTAGAATGTTATTCTTGACTGTCTATGATGCATCCTTGTGTTTTTTGTGGCAGCCCAGGTTATTTAATGCCCATTTCGGCCAGTTTCAGGGTGTTCCAGAGCCATTTTGGGCTGGAACGAGGCAATAAGGACCTATGAGTTCCACTTTTTCTTTTCTAGAATATTGTTCTTGACCGTCTGTGATGCATCCCAGTGTTTTTTTGTGGCAGCCTAGGTTGTTTCATGTCTGTTCCAGACTGCCCCAGGGTGTTCCAAAGGCATTTTGACCAGAAACAGGATAATAAAGATTTGTGAGTTCCTCTTTTTCTTTTCTAAAATATTGTTCTGGAGGGCCAGTGATGCATCTCAGTGTTTTTTGTGGAAGCCCTGGTTGTTTGATGCCCATTCTGGTCTGCTCTGAGTGTTTCAGAGGTCTTTTGACCCAGAACGGGGTAATAAGGACATCTCAGTTCCGCTTTTTCTGTTCTAGAATATTGTTCTCAGGTGTCTGTGATGCATCCCAGTGTTCTTTGTGACAGCCCAGGTTGTTTGATGCCCACTCCGGCCTGTTCTGGAGGCATTTTGGCCCGGAACGGGGTAATAAGGACTTGTGAGTTCTGCTTTTTCTGTTCTAGAATGTTGTTCTTGAATGTCTGTGATGTATTCCAGTGTTTTTTGTGGCAGCCCAGGTTGTTTGATGACCGTTCTGGTCAGTTCCAGGGTGTTCCGGAGGCATTTTGGCCTGGAACAGTGTAATAAGGACTTGTGAGTCCCGCTTTTTCTGTTCTAGAATATTGTTCTCAAGTGTCTGTGATGCATCCCAGTGCTTTTTTGTGGCAGCCCAGGTTGTTTTATGCCCATTCTGGCCTGTTCTGGGGTGTTCCGAAGGCATTTTGGGCTGGAACGGGGTAATAAGGATGTATGAGTTCTGCTTTTTCTTTTCTAGAATATTGTGCTTGAGTGTCTGTGATGCATCCCAGTGTTTTTTGTGACAGTCTACATTGTTTTATGCCGGTTCTGGGCTGTTCTGGCCTGTTCAGGCTTTTACCCTGTCCCATAAATTTGCTGCACTGACATTTATTTATTTATTTATTTATTCTGTAACTTATATCCCGCCCTTCCCACAAGTGGCTCAGGGCGGCTTACAACAAACAATAAAACAATAAAATCGGAACAAAGTTATTACATTTAAAATCAAGCATTTAAAACCTAAAAACCTTAAAATTTTTACATGTCAAGTAGTCCCTCAGGAGAAGCCGTGAGGTGTCCCCTCCTTCCTCATTTACAGGGAGAGAAGGTGGGGAGCTGGTCTCCCTTTTAGTTTTTGTCTGTGCTTGCCCCTTATTTTCTTCCCCTGAGAAACTTTACCCTTCTCTGTGATCAACCAGCAGACTCAGAAGAGGCAGAGCCAACTTCACTCATTTCCCCCTTGCTAGTGTTTCCACTTGAAGCTCTGATCTGATCTCCTTCTCAAAGTAATGCTGATAGGGAAAAAAATCAGGTTTTAAAAGCATATTTTTGTGCTTCTTACTAAGTAGCCAACTTATGGCACATGATTTGTCTCCTAAAATTTAGTTTAAGCATTTGTATTTGTCCCCCCCCCTCACTTGTCCAGTGGCCAGTAACACTGGAGTTGTTTATCATTTATCTATATCAAAAACATTAATTATATACATATACATAAGGAAGAAAATTTAAGGGGCGCCATTTTTTTACTCCCCCCCCCCTAAAAAAATATGTACATCCGGCCGTGCTCCAGCCTGGCATTCCTGGCTTAACAATCAGTTATTAATTGAATAAAATCCCAGCTAAAGCCGTGAATTTTGTGTGACATCTCTGTTTTTTAGGATAAGAGAGCAATTCACATACAGTTGGGTCCAACCAGGCCTGATAAATATGACCTGCCAAGATTATGGAGAATTTATTCTGCTCAGTTTTTTTCTAGAAAAAGCCCTGCAGGAACTCATCTGCATATTAGGTCACACCCCTGGCATCACCATTGTTTCACACAGGCCTTTTTTGTAGAAAAAGCCCAGCAGGAACTCATTTGCATATTAGGCCACACATCCTGATGCCAAGCCAGCTGGAACTGCATTCCTGTGTGTTCCTGCTCTGCTTCTGCTTATAATTCATTGTGTGGGAAGATGTAACTTTTCATACACAGCCCCCAAGTAAAGACTGTATGTGGCAGAGGATGAATAAGCAAGCCATGAGTTCCCTACCTTCCCCTCCACCAAACATAGAAAGCTAAATGTAAAGTGGGGCTCACAAGTGTAAAACCTGGAGCATGCACTCTAGCTAGGGTTGCCAAGTCCAATTCAAGAAATATCTGGGGACTTTGGGGGTGGAGCCAGGAAACACTGGGGGCGGAGCCAGGAACAAGGGTGTGACAAGCATAATTGAACTCCAAGAGAGTTCTGGCCATCACATTTAAAGGGACAGCACACCTTTTTAAATGTCAGCACACCTTTTTAAATGTCCATAGGAAATAATGAAGGATAGGGGCACCTTCTTTTGGGGCTCATAGAATTGGACCCCCTGGTCCAAATTTGAAACTTGGGGGGTACTTTGGGGAGAGGCACTAGATACTATATTGAAAATTTGGTGCCTCTACCTCAAAAAACAGCTCCCCCAGAGCCCCTGAAACCTCCAGAACAATTCCCCATTATACCCTATGAGAATCGATCACATAGGGAATATGAAGACGTTTCCATCTCTCCCCCCTCCCCCTCTTCTGGCCAGTCTGAAGCAGCGGATCAGCCTCTCTACTCACCATTTGCTGCCAGCTTCTTTACAGACACACCATCCTAAATTGAAGTCAAGCTTCTGGAGGTGCAAAGGCACATGGTCCTTTGCCGGTGGGGCTCCCTCTCCCCCCCCCTCGCCAGCCGGCTAATTGGGGCGGGAAGCAGCCTGGGAAAACTGAAGAAAGGCTGCTGCGATCGGGGCTGGGTGAGAAGGGCAGTTTTGAAGCAAATAATATTTGCATGCCTGAGTTTTCAAAGCATGCTGAAGCATTAACTGAAGGGATGGGGCAGGGAACGTGTTTTTAAAGTCATAGAGGCTATTGCTGTGTGCTCGATATATGTTTATACCACTCCTTCCCTTCAAATGTAGGCCCGGAAATGTGGACATATTTTGGCAGAAAAGGAACAAAACTATTATATTACTATCACCTTTAAAATAAAAATGGCCATGTTTCATAGATCTGAGACAATTCAGATTCAGTGAGAACTGTACTCTAAGGCAGCTTCATATGTCTCCGCTTCTCTTTGCCTCTCCTCTTGCGTCGGCGCCAATAGGTAGGTGGAGCCCGTGCCCCCCCCTCCAGATCCGGGCTTTACCAGTGCCTCCCATCCTCCTCCGCCGCCGCCTCCTCCCGCCTGGCCGCTCGGTGGTGGGCTTCCAAGTGGGGGGGGGGACGAGGCTCCGCGCTGCTGCCGCCGCTGCCGCAGGTTGGGGTTGGTGTGTCTCGGCCGGTGGCCTCTTCATTAGCTGGGGCCTGGTGGGACGGAGGGAGAAAAGACCTGCCACTGCTCTCCTCAGGCAGCCTGTAGCTCAGGCTGCGGCGGCGGCGGGTGGCAGCTGCGCCTGTTCCTGGGCCGGCGGCACTGGTGTTGCGGTGGCAGCGGTGGGGCACCAAAATTGGCGCCATTTCCCCCCTCCCGCTATCAGATTTTTTGAGAGCGGGGGAGGAATCGGTAAATTCGAGTGTCCCCCACCAGGGCGGGGGGGGGGTTGGGAAGCCTAACTCTAGCCACTGTGAAAATGGCAGAGACTGACTGTATCATTAGATTCTGTGCATGGGCAAATTTACATATGTAGGTTTGCTGGGAAGGATACATCAACATAAGGCTTATTCCTGCCTCTTACTACTTGCACAATCTATGTATCAGGTCTGTATTTCAAATAGCTTTTCTGGACTGTGAAATTGAAAACAGGAATTTTGTCAGATCAAATACAAATATTCACATAAAATATGGATAAACAGATCTTTTGCTTTGTTTGTTTCCTGTGGGATTCTCAAATCACAGTTTGTAGTGATAGAGACTGTAGTTTCCAGTAGCATGAAGGAACTGTGGATTGAGATTCATGGGGATCACTTTTTGCTTCCAGGTATTTCAAAAACGTACACATATACCCAGCATGAAAATATTATGTAACGTATTTGAATCAAAGGATGCCTTTGTGGACTAAACCAGGGATGCAATTGTTTATTGATTAATATATTAACTCAAGCATTTTTGACTGACTAGAAAGGGCATTCCAGTTGATTAGGCACCCAGCAATCCCTCCTCTTCTCTCTGCATATTCCCAGACTAAATTGAGGTTCACCTGCCTGAAAGTAGCTTTGAAAGAATGAGAATTCATTGATCTCCATCTCATCAAGTTTGACTCTAAAATTCCTTTAATGAATTGTTAGCTTAACTCTTGAATCAAGGGCAAATGCAGCAAGTGCACTGGGTTTTCCTTCATTTTGGGTCAGCATAGACCTTCTTCCTTGGTGTTCTGTAGCAGCATGCTCTGAGATCTTAATCTTTAGCACAACATGATTGTGTCAGGCTTCTGCTGAAGAATCTATTGACAACTGTATTCAATTAAGAATCATTTGATCAATCTGAAATGTCTCACAGTGGATTACTCCAGGGAATAGCAGAGCCCCAAGGGTATTCATCAGGCCATTACAAAACTGCAGTCCAAAGTGTTAAACACCTGAAAAAGCTGAATATCTGAGAGCTGCAAACAATGTATTGTGTTCACTTAAACAACCAAGGTGTTCTCACAGAGGATGGTGCTTCCTAGACACACATACAGTGAAGTAAGAAACACACTGAATGGGAATATTACAGAGATGACCTACAATGATTCAATAGGGAAAAAATGATTAATGACATTGCTAGAAATCTGAACATATAGTACCTGCTTTTGTTCATATTGGTGGGTCCAGCTTCTGGTACTGAAATTCTTGCTGCCCGTTAGAATACTGTTGTTTGTAAAAATAATTTAAAATGAGTAAATAGATTTCTCAAAAGAACATTGTGAATGTTAAAATCATCACATTCCAAGGGCCAAACTGTTATATTGGAGTTCTATGACTGGAGCTCCTAATATGTTATTTAGCTCTAAAAAGCACAGAGTGTGGAGATGTCAATTGAAGCTGGTGATTTTACCTCATCTCTCTCTCCCCCCCCCCCCCGCCCTCTGGTATTAGTACCATAACTAAAAATGCTCCCCTGGTTAATTAAAGCACTGGGAGAAGCTTTTTAAAAGTCAGGTACTCATATTTTAGCAAGAATGGGGCTTTAAAGGAAATTACTTCTCCGCACTTTTGCAGAGCAAAATAAGCTCCATGAATGGAGCAAAACCTTGCCCAAAGATTGTCAGTTTTACACAGTTTCTGTCAAGTCTGCTGCAATGCTTAGTTAGTTTAGTCACAAACTCTGGTTCAGGAAAAGGATCCTGGGTAAAAACCATTCTGTATTCAGATGCTGCTAGCTTAAACTCTCCTTCCCCCACCTCCCTTCCTTTGTTATGTAGCAATGCTTGGAAATGGGAATATGGGAACAAGATTATGGTGCCTTCTCAGAGATAGCCGGTGCTAAGGAAGCGCCCAAGGCCAGCCAAAGCTTGAGAACAATAAAGCAACAATAATGTGTGAATGTGCCCTGCATAGAGTGCCCCCCCTAAGGAATTCCTTTGATGTATACCTTAAATGTTTGCTCTTTGTGTATGCTTGCCAGTCTCTCAATCGTCTTCTACAGTCAAACAATATGTTACAATAAACTAGAAACTTTTTATCAAGAAGGTCTCGTTATTGAACATCAGACTTGACATTTTGAGAGACTGCCTTTTTGGAGTTCAACCTTTCCGGCAACTTGAAAAGCCCGATGGCCGACCAGACTCCGGACAACGGAGAACTCCCACCCGATACAGGACTGGAGGGAGCTGCCCCGTGGCACATATTAGACCCGAGAAGAGCCGCGGAGTCTCCCCCCGAGTTCCAGCTGGTGTTGTCACCCCGGCAGTACCAACCGAGGACCTCAACCACCATCATGGATCAGGCCCCTCTACACCGGGAAGCCATCCTGAACTGCCACACCAGGCTGATCCAGGGGGCAGGAATGGAGGCCGTAAACCCGGGCTCAGGGGAGACGGGCGAGATGGACAGCATCATCGTCATCCAGGTCAGGGAGGACGAGGACGATGGGGCAGGATGCCGGGGAATCGACAGTGGCGAACCGAAGCCCAAAGACCAGTACGAAGAGGACTACAAGTTGTTCCGCTCGATGGTCCACAAAGAGATCAATGGGGCCCTCGGAGGGCTGAGGGACGAGGTCCGTGACCTGATGGTCCAACTCGGGAGGGCCCTGGGGGGAACCGCCTCCCGAAGACCGGCCACAGCCCAAGCGGGGGCCCGAAGCCGGCCGAGCCAGCCGGCGGCAGCCGCGGCACCCGCCCCTACAAGGGCAGGTACCACGCCGGTGCCTGCCCCCCAACCTCCAGCGGGGCTGCGAAACGTGGGGAGAGAGTTGGATGCCACCTTTGATGGGGACCCGGAAGAGGTGAACTATTTCGGGATCCAGGCAAACAGCTACATGCATTATTGGGGGCACTCCTTCCCCGATGAGTTCAGCCGGGTCGACTACTTGGGCTCGAAGTTGAGAGGAGCGGCCAAAAGGTGGTACGTGAGCCTATGCGAGACCAGGAGCCCGATCCTGGATGATGTACACACCTTCCTGCAGGCCCTACTGACCCAGTATGAAGACCCACTAAAGGAGTCGTGGGCGCTGGCGGCCCTGCGTGACATGCAGCAAGGGGCCCGACCCATCCGCGAGTACACAGCCGACTTCCAGGCCAACGCCGCCCGAGTCTGAGGGTGGAACGAGGTGATGAAGATAGAGCAGTTCACCAATGGGCTGAATGCGACCATCCTAGATCGGGCCCTCACCCAAGCTCGCCCAACTACACTGGTGGGGTGGATTCAGCTGGCCGGGGAAGTGGAAAACAACCTCAAGCGGGTGGCCATGCTGCGTCAGCACCAGTCCGGGAGAACCCAGGCGAGAGGGAGCCCCGCTAAGGTCGAGCCCCCCAAAGGGAAGAAACCGGCTGCAGCAGTACCGGTGGGGCCCGCCGATGCTTCAGGTGCGGGGACCCGAATCACCTGGTTTCCAACTGCCCACACCCCCCACCACTACGGGCACTGCCGGCCCCACCTAAGCCGATCGCCCCCACTCCGAAGAAAGCCCCTGGCCGTCCTAAGGATGCGGCGAAGAGAAGCGCGGTAGCGGTGCAGGAGGAGCTGATGGAAGAAGAAGTGCTCCTGTCTGCGGAGCTGGCCGACCTGGTGTGGGTGGAAGAGCCAGCGGGAAACGAGCCCGACCTGCTGCTCTGAAGGGTGCCCAACAGCAGGTCGATCGCGACGAGGCGCCGCTGACAGTGAGAGTGACGGGGAGATTGTATTTTGTGACTGTGAAACTGTTGAACCCTAAGCTACGGAGGTTCCTACAGATACGAGCTCTTATAGACTCGGGGTGTAACAGAGAACTGATCTCCCCCAAAGTGGTGGAGGCTTTGGGACTAGAGAGCTCGCAGCTACCCCACCCCATGCTGTTTGAGCAAATGGATGGGTCCATGATGTGCGGAGAGCCCTGCACACGTGAGACACAGCCATGCCCCATGGGGATCAAGGAACATTGGGATCAGGAGTTTTTTGTGATTGCCCCTTCGTGCTCATACCCGGTAGTGCTGGGGGTGGATGGTTAGCAAAGCACGAACCCCTAATCCGGTGGAGGGCACAAACCATCAGGTTCCTGGACCCTGGGTGCAAAAACCACCTCTGGAACACGGCGTGGGGGCCGAAAGCCCCTGCCGCGAAAGAGAGGGCATGTGTGACGGTGGAGGAAGTGCACCCGGACCCCGAGGTCTACCGCGACCTGATGGAGGTGTTTAGCGAGAAGGAAGCCAACCAATTACCCCCTCACCGGAGCACGGACTGTGCTATAGAACTAATCCCAGGGGAAACCCTACCCCGAGCCAAATTATACCAAATGGGGTGGGCGGAAAAGAAGGAACTCCGCAAGTTCCTAGACCAGAACCTGGTGAGGGGGTCATCCGACCGGCCATGGCCCCCCACGCCACACCCATCCTGTTTAGGAAGAAAAAGGACAACTCGCTTAGACTTTGTACTGACTTTCGCGGAATTAACGCGATCTCCATGTCAAACGCCTACCCCATCCCCTTCATCCGGGACTTGCTGAGCACGGTGGCGGGGGGGGGGAATTTTCACCAAGCTGGACTTACGAGATGCGTATTTCCGGGTGCACATCAAGGAAGGGGACGAGTGGAAAACGGCTTTCAACACACTGATGGGACAGTTTGAATATTTGGTGATGCCGTTTGGGCTGCAGGGGGCCCCTGGGGTGTTTATGAACTTTATCAATGATGTGTTGAGAAAATACCTGTATAAGGGGGTGGTGGTGTACCTGGATGACATCATTATTTACTCCCAAGACGAGCAGTCCCATGTAAAACTGGTGAGGGAGGTGCTCAGCACATTGCTGGAGCACCAACTGTACGCCAAACTGTCCAAGTGTGAGTTCCACCGGACGGAACTAGACTACCTAGGCTTTTGGGTGTCTGAACGCGGCCTGGCCATGGACCCCGCAAAGGTCCAAGCAGTACTAGAGTGGGCTCCCTCGAGGACACGTAGACAGCTCCAATCTTTCCTCGGGTTCGCAAATTTCTACAGGCAATTCATAGAGGGGTTCGCCCGGATTGCCCTACCCTTGACCGATCTCCTAAAGACCAAAGGCAAGGGTCCGGAAGCCAAACAGCCGGGGGCCGGGCTAAAATGGACGCCTGAGTGCCAGGACACGTTCGATCACCTGAAGCGCCTGTTCACTAGCGAACCCGTCCTAAGCCACCCGGACGAGCAAAGGGCCTTCGTGGTTCAATGCGACACCTCTGACATAGCCGTGGGAGCCACACTCATGCAACGGGATGGGGAGGGAAAACTGTGACCCTGCGCCTTCATCTCCCGAAAGTTTTCAGACGAGCAGCGCAACTGGTCGGTTTGGGACAAAGAGGCGTTCGCTGTCATGTTCGCTCTGAAAACCTGGAGATCTTGGCTAGAGAGGGCAAAGATCCCCTTCGAAGTGTGGACCGACCACAAGAACCTAGAAGCGCTGACAGGGAGGCGCAAGCTGAGTGAAAAGCAAATTAGGTGGGCTGGGTTCTTCTCCAAAGTTGACTTCACCCTGAGATACATCCCAGGGGCAAGGAACTTCTTGGCCGATGCGCTCTCGCGGCTTCCGCAGCACGAGAGTCAGGGGGAGGAGGTGGTAGACTCACTAATCCCACCGTCCCAAGTGGTGGCCATGGTCACCACCCGCTCCCAAAAGAAAAGGGAATTGGACGGGATCAGCAGGGAGCGCATCGCCTTAGAAACCGAAAGGGAGGGGAAGGAGCGACCCGAGGGGGTGCAGAAAGGGAAAGACGGGTTGTGGTACAAAGGAGACAAACTTTACATCACCAGCTGTCTCAGGAGGGAAATACTGCAGCTCTGTCACTCCTCCAAACTGGCGGGGCACTTCGGCTATGTAAAGACGCTGCACTTAGTGAACCGACAGTTCTGGTGGCCCTCTCTGCACAAGGATGTGTCCAGATTTGTCACGAGCTGCCCCGTGTGCATAATGGCCAAACGGTGAGGGGGGAAGCCGCCCGGACTCTTGCAGCCGCTAGAGACCGCTAACCGGCCATGGGCAATAGTGTCCATGGACTTCATAGCAGAGCTTCCCCCTTCCCGAGGAAAAACGGTCATCCTGGTAGTAGTAGACACTTTTTCCAAACAAGCCCACTTTATCCCTTGCGCCCAACTGCCCACAGCAAAGAAACTCGCGGCCCTATTCTTTGATCACGTGATAAAATTACACTCGTTCCCGGACAAGGTCATTAGCGACTGCGGGCCGCAGTTCGTTGCCACCTTCTGGCGGGAGTTTCGTAAACTGGTGGGGATGGAGCAAGGCTTGAGCTCGGCTTACCACCCCCAAACGGACGGTCAGACGGAGAGGATAAACGGGGTGCTGGAGCAGTATTTAAGATGTTTTGTAAACCAACGGCAGTCTGACTGGGTAGATTTGCTCCCCTTTGCTGAATACTGCTACAACAACAGCATGCAAAGCTCCACCAAAGCTTCCCCCTTTTCCACCGTGTTTAGCTATGAGGGAAAGCCCCTCCCCCTACTTCCCAGGGGGGGGGCAGCAAAGACGGCCCCACGGCCTTTGAACAATGGTGGAAAGAGCAGAGCAGCAACTGGCCAGTCATAAAAGAGAACCTTGAGGCAGCCAAAGAGACCTACAAAAGGCAGTATGACAAGTCCCATGTCCCGGCGGGAGAATACAAAGTGGGGGATTCGGTATTCTTGTCAACCAAAAACCTCCCCCTAAGCCAACTCTCCCGGAAACTAGCTTACAAATTCTTGGGGCCATTCTGTGTCAAAAGAGTGATCAATCCTGTGACTGTGGAGTTAGACCTGCCAGCCACCCTGGGTAAAATCCACCCTGTGTTTCATTGCAGTTTGATCCGTCGGGACCCCGGGCCATCCAGTTGGCACCCTCCACCCGCGGGGCCCGCCCTTGCCTCGACCGCCCGCTGCCTCACCGTGCAATACGCCCCGGAACGTAAACCAACCAAGCTCCTTCATCCTGCGGTGGAGGGGGCTTAGGGGGGGCAGTATGTCAAGTTTGCTGCAATGCTTAGTTAGTTTAGTCACAAACTCTGGTTCAGGGAAAGGATCCTGGGTAAAAACCATTCTGTATTCAGATGCTGCTAGCTTAAGCTCTCCTTCCCCCACCTCCCTTCCTTTGTTATGTAGCAATGCTTGGAAATGGGAATATGGGAACAAGATTATGGTGCCTTCTCAGAGGTAGCCGGTGCTAAGGAAGCGCCCAAGGCCAGCCAAAGCTTGAGAATGATAAAGCAACAATAATGTGTGAATGTGCCCTGCATAGAGTGCCCCCCCTAAGGAATTCCTTTGATGTATACCTTAAATGTTTGCCCTTTGTGTATGCTTGCCAGTCTCTCAATCGTCTTCTACAGTCTAACAATATGTTACAATAAACTAGAAACTTTTTATCAAGAAGGTCTCGTTATTGAACATCAGACTTGACAGTTTCCACCTTCTTGCTTCACCATACCCTCAGCTACATGGTATATCACTCTGGAGGTTGCCTAATCCTCAATGGATTTATATGTGATGCAATGAACTGCTGGGTCGAGGGAAATTCTTCATTCTCAGAATCCAGTCCAGAGACATAATTTCAGATTTCAATAGCAGAATGAGGGATAAAATAGTTTCAGTATGTGATGGGATGTGTCTGTGCACAATCTCAGAAAAGTTTAAGGCTCATTCTTATATATATTTCAATTTGTTTAAAAGCTGGTGTAATTTAATTATCATGCTGGCTTTTAAATATTTCTTACATGGTTTTAAATACCCACTATAGAAATGAAAAAGTAGGTAACTGTGTTGGTTCAAAGCAATATTCAAAAGCAAAAGCCCTGGAACATCTTTTTAGTAACACCGATGGAAATAATATGACATTTTGTGCAAGTGTTCAGGTTCTTCAGGGCTGGTTCTACACTGCTGGCTCCGGGTGGCAGCGTGCCAACTCAGAAGTGAGCCTGTGGAAACAGGAGCACCCTGGAGCATCCAGACAGTGCATGGCCCACCCCACAAACAGGGACAGCCTACAGTTACCCTAGAGGAGCTTCCGGAGCACTCCTGTACCTGGCCACCACTCCCTGAGTACTTCCAGGGAACTCCCAGAGCACTACTCAGCTGTCTAGATGGCTGGGGAGGCCTCAGTGATTAGGCACCACTTGGGACATGGAACCTTTTTGAGCCAGCTGCACGCCAAGTAGGAATGGGTTGGGGACGGGAGCAGGACAGCAGGCAGATGTTTGTGTTTGGACACACTTTCTTTGTCCCCTCACCTGCAATCCCTGAGGTGGCTTAAACCACCCATCTGGTACCAGCCCAGAATTCTTTACTAGGCTACATGTGGGGGGTGGGGGTGGGGGGTGGCAAGGTGTTGCAGAGAGAAAAAAGGCCATGATCTTAAGGTGTTCCATTACAAAGATTTGGTTTCTCCTTAAGTGAAACGTCTATGGTTAATGAGGATACTGATCTACTGTAGAATCAGCTGGTGAACAAAACTTCAAAACCAGCTAACATTGATTGCTGGTCAGCTGACATTATCTGAGCTGTAGTCCTCCAGTAGCAATGGACTGAGATTGCATTTGCATAGCTATGAGGGAGGATGAAAAGAAAAACTTTCTTGAGACCATTTTGATATTGTATTTATATGGGTATTTGTGATATGTATCTTTGATATTATTTTCTTGTAGATGTTTATCTATAAATATCAGGGCTTTTTTTGTAGCAGGAACTCCTTTGCATATTAGGCCATGCACCACTGATGTAGCCAATCCTCCTGGAGCGTACAGCTGGCCCTGTACTAAGAGCCATGTAAGCTCTTGAAGGATTGGCTACATCAGGGGGTGTAGCCTAATATGCAAAGGAGTTCCTGCTGCAAAAAAGCCCTGATTAATATTAATGTGAATGTTTTGATACATTTCTACATACTCAATAGAGACTAGATGTTGTAACTTTACAAGAGTTTGTATATTTATTATAGTTGTTTCTGCTAATTTTGCTACTGCTTTTACCCCTGTGTCTCCATATTGGTGTTTGCTGATGAGATCTTAAAGCAAACATACACACAGGAGCTAAGGGAATTTCCAAATTTTTAAAGGGAATCTTGCAAGCAGGTCCACAGTTGGATCAGAGAAGGAACTCCTGTGTGCAAGGATGCATTGACAGTAGGAATAGGCATGAACTGAAGCACAAGTCATACTTCATACATGAATCAAGCTGCTTCATGACCATGCCTCCCATGAACTTTCCCCAAGCTTCCCAAACCTACATGGGAGGTTCAGATGTTTTGGGGATAGTTCCTGCCCACTTGGATTCCCAGGTACCAAACTGCTGCAGGGCTCCTGAGGAAGCCAAGGGGAGGCAATTTAAACTGCCTTCCCTTGAAGCCCCAGCCAATCCTGCAGGGAGAGGTTTCCCTGCAGGATTGGCTCTTCTGTTGGCTCTACTGGGGTGTCCAGTTTCAAGTGGGCACCCCAACAGAGCCCGAGGTGGGGAGAGGTCTCCCTGACATTTATTCACTTCCCCAGCCAGCCTGCTCTACGGGCATTTGCTAGTAGAGAAGAGGCACAGTACTGGCCTCCTTAAAATTTTACACTTAAGTGGTTTTGTGCTAATTTGCTGTCAAAAGAATGGCTTCCTTGAAATGAATGAATGAATGAATAAATAATTATTATAGAGAGTATAAGAGCAATTGGCAATCTATAAGAATAGCTTACTTCTAATAAAAATATTGCAGAGAGCTATTAGTCAGCAAACTCCAGAAGGCTTGTGCATCTGGTTAAATGAATAAGTTTGGACTGGCTTAAGCTCCTAATATAAATATATGCACTTAAGTGTCATTGAGTGAATGAGAAAACTTAAGAAAGAAGATGTTGCAGAAGACCATTAATATTGGGTTGTTACAAGAGGCTGGTAACCCTGGAAGAAATATAGAAAGGATTACTCTTGAGGAAGTCCTTTGACTAAATGAGCCTATATCCGGGTACTCATAGGACCTTTCTTGTAATATTGGAAAGTGAGAATGGACCTCTGTGATAATATTGTTATGTGAAATTGTTATTTCTAGTGAAGTACAAAAAGATATTTAAAAGGTTTTTAAATGGTTTTATTAAACATTGTAAGCCAGTACATCACAGTATTTGTTTCTTTCATTGTCTGTCTTATCAACTGTGATCCCTTTTTGTTGATTATAATGATTGACAATAGGCTTGCTAATACATCTTCGCACCTGGACAAAAGATTTCTCCTGCCAGACAGCCAAGGCAGTTGCTTACACAATATAACTGCAGCTAGAAGGATTGTTTTGCAAAGACCAGTTCCAGCCATGGAGATTGTCCCCACTGTGTTTAACTTTGGTGTCACAATAGGTAGCGATTTGGCCCCATATTATCCCATCAAGTTTCTTTGTTTAGGTAGGGTTTACATTTACACCCATAATCCTTTTTCCATACCCTACTGGGAGCCTCCCCTTCTGTGATGTCAGGGGTCACATGCAGCTATGTCACAGGTTATCCGGCAGCTACTGGGAGCCTCCCCTTCTGTGATGTCAGGGGTCACATGCAGCTATGTCACAGGTTATCCGGCAGCTATGTCATGGGTCACCTGATATCATCACCTGGGATATGAATTTGGTAATAAAAGGCCATTTTTGGACCATTCAGGTGCGTCTCTTGCAGTATACCTGCCCTTGCTGTTTAGAGCCACCCCCCCCCCCAAACCTAATCCGTTTTGGGTCCATTATAGTAAGATACGCTGGTTGTATCATGCTCCTCCTTCCCTATTTTGTCATCGCTATTGAAGTCATCCTTCTGAAGGCTATGATAGGTACAGTATCACTATTGTCTGTGTTTTCCCTTTGTGTTTCTCTATCAAATCTTCATCTCTATTTTCTTAAGAACTGAATGATTGATGAGTGCTTTTATTTTCTTCTATGTCTAATTTTCTAATAAAATCAATTATAGTTTACCAAAGTTCTCATTATTTTAAAGGGAAAAATTCTTGAGAGACTGCCTCCTATATACACAGGTTTAGATCCTGCTTAAGGTAGCCATATTTTGCCCACCTAATTCCCCTATCTCATTTGAGGGCAATTTGGTTTATAGAGGAAGGGAAGAAAGATCAGGGAGAGATCTCTTCATTGTATCCTATAAGCCCATAGAATACAGTGGGGTGATCAGGCCTCAGCTGTGGCACAACGCTAGTGAAAAATTTTAAAGTTTAAACCCCTTATCTAATGTCACACTGCAGCCATTGCCTGAGGCCTCCAATGTATCCTATGGGCTGATAGAATACAATGGAGAGCTCTTGCCCTAGAGAAGGGAGGGGGTATTTAAATGCCTACCCCTCCCTCCCGCAGCCATAATAAATCATGACTTCCAGAAAGCTGTTGATAAAGTTCCTCATCAAAGGCTCCTTAAAAAGCTCAGGAGTCGTGGAGTAAAAGGACAGGTCCTCTTGTGGATCAAAAACTGGCTAATTAATAGGAAGCAGAGAGTGAGTATAAATGGGCAGTCTTCACAGTGTAGGACGGTAAGCAGTGGGGTGCCTCAGGGCTCAGTACTGGGTCCCATGCTCTTTAACTTGTTCATAAATGTTTTGGAGTTGGGAGTAAGCAGTGAAGTGGCCAAGTTTGCAGATGATACTAAATTGTTCAAGGTGGTTAGAACCAGAGAGGATTGTGAGGCATTCCAAAGGGATCTGTTGAGGCTGGGTGAGTGGACGTCAATGTGGCAGATGAGGTTCAATGTGGCCAAGTGCAAAGTAATGCACATTGGGGCCAAGAATCCCAGCTACAAATACAAATTGATGGGGTGTGAACTGGCAGAGACTGACCAAGAGAGAGATCTTGGGGTCATGGTAGATAACTCACTGAAAATGTCAAGACAGTGTGCGATTGCAATAAAAAAGACCAACGCCATGCTGGGAATCATTAGGAAGGGAATTGAAAACAAATCAGCATCATAATACCTCTGTATAAATCGATGGTGCAGTCTCATTTGGAATACTGTGTGCAATTCTGGCCACCGCACCTCAAAAAGGATATTATAGCATTGGAGAAAGTCCAGAAAAGGGCAACTAGAATGATTAAAGGGTTGGAACACTTTCCCTATGAAGAAAAGTTAAAACACTTGGGGCTCTTTAGCTTGGAGAAACGTCGAATGCGGGGTGACATGATAGAGGTTTACAAGATTATGCATGGGATGGAGAAAGCAGAGAAAGAGGTACTTTTCTCCCTTTCTCACAATACAAGAACTCGTTGGCATTCGATGAAATTGCTGAGCAGTCAGGTTAAAACGGATAAAAGGAAGTACTTCTTCACCCAAAGGATGATTAACATGTGGAATTCACTGCCACAGGAGGTGGTGGTGGCTACAAGCATAGCCAGCTTCAAGAGGGGGTTAGATAAAAATATAGAGTAGAGGTCCATCAGTGGCTATTAGCCACAGTGTGTAGATATATATATGTGTAGATATATATGTGTGTGTGTGCGTGTGTGCGTGTTTGTGTGTATATATATAATTCTTTTGGTTACTGTGTGACACAGAGTGTTGGACTGGAAGGGCCATTGGCATAATCCACCATGGCTTCTCTTATGTTCTTATGACTCCATGAACCAGAAATTTTCAGGGATTCATGGGTTTTGTTTATTTGTTTTCCTTTGGTTCATGAAATCAATTAACCACAAAATGAACCACTCTTTTCTTCAGTCCATGCCCATCCCTAATTGACATATGTGGGTTGTTACACACACAATATAACAAAGTAGGAGAGCCAGTTTGGTGTAGTGGTTAAGTGTGCGGACTCTTATCTGGGAGAACTGGGTTTGATTCCCCACTCCTCCACTTTCACCTGCTGGCATGGCCTTGGGTCAGCCATAGCTCTGGCAGAGGTTGTCCTTGAAAGGGCAGCTGCCGTGAGAGCCCTCTCCAGCCCCACCCACCTCACAGGGTGTCTGTTGTGTGGGAGGAAGGTAAAGTAGATTGTGTAAGCCAAAATGCCCCCAAAACGAGGTTGGGGAATTGTCAGGTGGGCACCTGGCTCACTCAGGATCTTTTTACCTATGTATACAGGATTACCACGTCCATAAAAGTAATGCTTAAAATATTAGGGACTCTAATTAAGTAAAACAATTATAATTTATTAAGAAAAATATATGCTTCCATAAAAGATAAAATACTCATCAAAACACATTCAGTCCTAGGAAACATAGATAGAGAGATAGGGGAACACATGGGTAGACAAACAGGACGATATTTACCTATCGTAGTCTTCAAGGAAGGCTCCAATGGCAACAAGCGAGGAAGTGGGAGAAGGGACACGAAACTGATCAGGAATCGGGGATGGATCTATGCAGTGGAAGTTGGGATACTGATAGAAGCACACCTGTGGGTAGCTAGTCCACAGATTATAAGGACTCTCTTGAGCCCTTAGGGAATGGGAGGTACTAGGGAGGAGGAAGAGGGTCAGCTGGTGCGTGACCTCATGAAAAGGGGAGGCTTTGCAGTGACCATAAGGGCTGGACTACTATGATAGCCAATGGGAAGTTCATTGGTGTCACCTAATTGGGTGCTTGCTCTTGACCAATGGACTTGCCTGGCTCCTGGATACCTGTGAGAACTTTCAGGTTGAAACGGATCAGGGGGAGGCTCCAAAGTGACAGTTGGGGAGAAGAATGGAAAGATTACTTGGGTGGGGAGATACTTAGAACTATTGGGTGACAATAGAGAGTCAAATCATGGCCTAAGTAATACCCAGTCTATACAAAGGAACTTGGCTCTGGCTGAAGATGGTCTTCCTCTTCTTCTGTCTTCTTCTGGGCACCAGTCTTTGTCTAGAGTTCCGTTAAACAAAGAAAGTGGCGATTGGACGATTTAACCACTCCTGAGGTGGGTGGGTTGCTTGCAGGCATAGGTGACATCTGGTGTGTAAGTGAGCCGTTTGCTTTGCTGGAATGGAGTCAAGCCTGGTAGGAAGATGGCTGCGTGTGGTGTTAGCCTTCCACGGTGGATTCCATAGTCAGAACTTCATAACCGTTCACCTGGATAGCTCCTGGCGGTGCAGTTTCCTCCTCTCCAATGCTGGGATGGCTGTCATATGGAACGACGGGAAACCATCCGTTCTCCTAGTGGACACTCTTATACCGGTTTAGAGTGTCTTAGTAGTGTCCTGGCTGCTTGTACTGCATAAGTGCCTTTTGCCCCTGGATAGATTTACCCACACTCTCTGGCCAGACGTGTGTGAGTCACTTCTCCAGGTGCTCTGGCAACCAAGCTGGTAATCATGATGTTCTGTAAGGGGGCTTTTCCTCACAATTGTGAGCCACTCTGAGACTCTTCAGAGTGGAGGGCAGGATTTAAATCCAATAACTTCTTCTTCTTCAGTCGCAGCTTTAAGACCAACAAAGTTTTATTCAGAATTTAAGCTTTCGTATTAGGGTTGCCAAGTCCGACTCAAGAAATATCTGGGCACTTTGGGGATGGAGACAGGAGATTTTGGGGTGGAGCTAGGAGCAAGGGTGTGGCAAGCACAATTGAACTCCAAAGGGAGTTCTGGCCATCACATTTAAAGGAACCACACACATTTGTAATACCTTTCCTCCATTGGAAATAATGAAGGATAGAGGCACCTTCTTTGGGGGCTCATAGGATTGGACTTGGTGATTATTTTGAAACTTGGAGATTATTTTGAGGAGAGTTACCAGATGCTATGCCAAAGATTTGGTGCATCTACCTCAAAACACATCTCCCATAGAGTCCCAGATACCAGTGCATCAATTTTCCATTATACGCTATGGGAATTGAGTGCCCAGCAGAGATTTCCCTCCATCCCTCACCCGCTTTCTGATGACCCTGAAGTGGGGGGGGGACCTCCAAACTGGGGGGTCCCCTGCCCCGATCTGGGGATTGGCAGCCCTATTTTGTATGCATGCATACTTCAGACAATGGAATGGTGTACAGTGAGCAGAACTACATATAGCTGGTTGGCGGTGGTTAAGAATGCAAAGTGATACAAAGTTAGGATCCAATGGCAAAATAATGAGATAAACAAATTGAAAGAACATTTGTTCTGGATAGCATTTGAGTGGCAAACCAATAAAAGATAATAAAAGCTGCCTGGTAATTGCTCTATTGCTACAAGTCTGGGTTAAACAAAAGGGCATGTTTCTCCTAGCTCTACACCTACACCTGGATCTATACACATACAATATATCATTATAATGCTATTCACTTGCCAAATTTTAAAAAGTCCCCAGTGGCAGGTAGGATCCATGCTACAAATACATTGTGGTCTGTGCATAATGCTGGAAACAAACAAAACAAAACAAAAACAATGATATAGTTCCTAATTAATCAACTCCTCATTGGAAACAAAATCTTATTTAAAATTCAGATGAGAAGAACTTCCAGAGCATCCCTGCTATTCATGTAGGAGAGCACCCAAGTGAAATTACAGAATCTCAGCATAAAATGACAGATACTATATATACCCAGTCCATTATTACATGTGCTATATATCTTATCTACATATCAGTACAGGTGCTTGCAAGAACACATTTTAATGCATGTTTTAAAATGCACTCACTTATAATTAAAATATACTGTCCTATTTACATCAAAAAATCAAAGTAGGTAAACAAAACAGTTTTAATTAAAACAAGATTCAGACTCACTGAAATCTACATTTCCAAATTATGACATTATTTTACAGCTACAAGAAGAGTTGTCAAGTGGCTGAGTATCCCAAGCAAGCTTGTGAAGTACACTTTAAACCATGAGCTGGATTACTGAGAGTTCTGTGAGAGAACCCTGGGCCAAAAATAACAATAATATTTCTAAATCTACAGTACCCAGGAATCGTTATGGCACTCTGTAAATGCAAAACATTGCTTAGGTCAGGAGCAGGCATTTTCTATACCAGAGGTCTCAGGTTTAATCCCAGTGTCTCTGTCTAGGCCTCAGAATCTACCATCTATCAAAGCTGGCAACTCTTAATTAGATGTGTCAATAATCTGACTCAATTTAAGGTGGCTTCATACAGATATGCATTATTAGCCAAATATATATCTTCCATATGTATTTGGTGATGTCAAGCTGCTATCCTTCTTGCCCTTCAATGTGGTGCAGAGATATGGCAATAAACATGAAACTCTATTCCCATGTTGAGGGTGTATGGGGAATGACATTGCTTGGCAAAGAAACTCCTGTGCCCATGACCAATGCTACAGTCATAGAAATACCAATTTAACTGATATATGACAAGAATCAACCTTCCTCTTAGATTGTTTTCAATAAATATGAAAGAATTTATGTTCACTGCAGTGTACAAGGATGCTGCGCAAGCCCCTTTTTTCAAGAGTTATCACTTCCCAGACAGATAATCTTTCAGTGCTACTGGCTCAATTATGCAATGTGCACAGAGCCCTCTAGGAGGATAGGTGCTGCAATTTGCCAGGTTCTGTAGGGCAGCGGGAGCAGTTTCTCTCTCTCTCTCTCTTTCTCTGCTGTTTTTTTTTTTTTTTTACATTTAGTTGTGTAAACAAAACCTGACCTGCCAAGAATGCTAGCTCTATTTTTGAGTCAGAATAGATGAAAGGCTGGATTATTTTTTAAAACCTGTTTTTCAAACCTAGTGGCCACTGCAGTAGATCTATCATGACTTCATAGTGCATTCCATTTCCAGGGAAAAAATGGTGATACAAACAGAGCCATCTGATGTATATCAGGTAACCCAGCTTTGAGTGCATTTGAGTCTGGTTTTAACAGATATTCCTGCTCAAAAATTGCATTCTCTTTATTATGGTACATGTGACAGAACAAAGAAAGAAGTCTTGTCATCATCTGCAGGAAAATTGCCTGCATTCATTGGGGAATGGGTTTTATAGTGTGCGGGTTGAAGACTTCTGAATTAAAGACCAAATATCACCATTCACATTTGGATATGCACATTTTATAATTACCAAAACAACTAGTTCTCAAAAACCTGAATATTAGAGAAGTAAATCCAAAGGACAGCAAATTAAGTTATACCAAGATAATGAAATTTAAGATTTTAAACATAAAGGAGAAAAAATTCTCGAAGAATGGAGTGCTCACACCTCAAATTATCTTTAAATGACCAGCCTATGTCTTTCTCTTCTATGTTTAAAATGATGCATTAAGAGAAGATTGCTCTGTGAGAGAAGCTCAGCTGTGGATCAAGATTCCAAAACTGGACCTTTTGCATCGATTACCGGTCAGCTGAATGGATATCTTTATCTCCATGAGTAGCACCATCAGAGACTTTTCCATGCAGCTACCTGTAACAGAATTTTGTAGAGTAGTTTTGACTTTTGGAAGTATGGACTTGGGAGTCTGTTTATATATTTTTTGTGTGTGTAATTTCTAATTGTACTAAAAGTTCATTGCTTACTGTGTATTTTTTATTTTGATATTGTATGAGAGCTGTCTGCTTGATATTATTATATACTATTATGTGGTAAAGTATTAGTGAAGACTGTAATGTACTATTTACTGGGGGTTTCCTTTGTTTGAGCTTGATTACCCTCAGGACCCTGTGTGTTTGCTTTTTAGTACACATCTGGTCACAGCAAGAAGACACAGCATGAGGGCTAAACCTCAGTAGCCTGAAGACATGACATGAAGACTGAAGGATTTTAGCCTTAACAATGGCTACTACATGGCTAAACTTTATGTTCAGTTCGGGTTAGTTGCTGGGCCCTAGCAGCCAACCAAAAACAAACATGATGATGTCATATCCTTAGGATAATTACTTTACACTGGATTGATTTAGGGTGGCCTTGGATCTTAGCTGGATGGAATCCGTTAATTGGGGAGCTAGCACTAGATTGGTACCACTCTCACCTGAACATAGTTATCAGAAGACCACATTACAATTTACTTACCTCTGCAGGCACAGGCAGTTATTCTGTAGGCAAGAGGCCTAATTTGGGAATTTAAAGCAAAAGACCTCTTAATCAGAGTTTTAAATTAGGCCAAGAACCAATGTTCAGTGATTCTTGGGGAAAGAATCACTAGACTACCCACCTGCATCTTTTGTTTAGATTGTGATCCTGCCCTGAACACATGATCTTCAATCCTCTCATGTTTGTAGGTTTAAATGTACCTAGCATTGTCCTGGATTCTAACCACAATTTCAGCCCCCAACTTTATAGATATTACTATTTTTTAAAAAAAAAAATACAGGGGCTCCAACACCTAAGCTGCTGAATAATGCCTTTATACTTAGAAAAGCCTTTTTTAAAAAAGTGTTCAGTATTTCAGGACTGGTTTAGTGGACCAAAAATACTTCTAAAAAATGAAGTGTGCATGCTCAGCTCTTTCGCACCTGCACCCTGGAGAACAATGCATGCAATTAACATAATCAAGTGGTATTTTTTTTTTCTTGAGCTCCCTTCTTGACATGTGAGTTGTCTGAGTACAGGGAGGGAATTTTCCCTCTGTTGGGGAAAGTTCAAGGATGCAAAACACTGCACCAGCAGAATGTTCTGGAAATATGTTGTGGCTTGATCCTGCCCACTGCATTAACTGGCCCTTGCAATCATGCAAAAAGAAAAAAAAATCAGTTCAGTTTGTAATGAACGAAAGTTACCCCATGAAGCTTTGGTTGGAGTCAGAATGGTAATGTATGTATTCTTTTAGTCATTGAAAAAAAAGCTATGTTGCCCTAACCTGAACCTTGTCATATTTCAGAAGCTAAGCAGGGCTGACCTTGACAAGTATTTGGATGGAAGACCTCCAGAGAATACCAGGGTTGGGAGGCAGAGCCAGGCTGTATCAAGCCCAGGGCTTTTTTTTGTAGCAGGAACTCCTTTGCATATTAGGCCACACACCCTGATGTAGCCAATTCTCCAAGAGCTTACGGTAGGTCATGTAAGAAGAGCCCTGTAAGCTGTTGGAGGATTGGCTACATCAGGGGTGTGCGGCCTAATATGCAAAGGAGTTCCTGCTACAAAAAAGCCCTCTATGCCCCAGTAGGAGTCCCCAGAGGTCACCATTATTTCCAGGCACTGGCACACACACATGCACCCACATACTCATGCACATACAAATACAAACACAAACACACACACACACACACACAAGAATGAGAAGCTTAATACCTGTTGCACAAAATGGCAGCTTTATAGAACGTGTTATACAATTATTTATGCAGGATTTTTGCCATAATATACGGTGGAGACATCTTTCCATCAAATGAGAAGAGAACACCAGAGGCTCATAAGGTTACCATTTTAAAAGAGCATTATACTGGCATATATAAAGTCTTCTTTGTTAGCACAGGCACAGAATGTGTTCTACTGTGATATAGTGAGGAAATCTGCCTGTTTGTCTCAGTTTTATATTCATACAGTCACTGCTCAGCCCTAAAGCTGTTCTTTGAGCTCATTTGAGATCTACTGCTGAAATAAATGTCACATGCTGCTGAATTATTGTAAAAATAATTCTATTTATTTACAAATATGACAACAAGCTGGTAACTTACACAAACTCTCCAAAGAATTGTTAGATTTTTTCCAGAGTTACTATCCAATCAGAATGTTCCTTTTTTTCCCTAGCAATGAATCTGGATCTGCTATTAAATGCTTATTGACATATTTATCTAGCATTTTCCCCCTGTATGGAATAAATATTAGGATAATGCCTTTTATTTTAAATCCAAAGTTTTTGGCCCTTTTCTGTTTCTTCTTAACTGATTTGTCCTAAGGAACTGTTAAGCTGCTGTGGTGTACATAATGGTTTGGGCCTCAACAGATCACAGGCAATGTATATAACAGCCTCACTGTGTGCCCTCCTCGTGGTTGAACAAGAAGGGAACTGAACATAAATCCTGGTAGTACAGGGAATCTTGATAAAGTAGCAAGTAACACATAGCTAGTAGTCTGGGAAGATGTAGGAAGACCAATCAAAGCACACCCAGGAAGTCAGAAAAAAGCTTGGCTGCTGACAATGACTCAACTCTCAACTGGACATAATTACAGTTTAGCTAAATCAAAAGGAACCATGGGCTGCATGTGCATTTAAGGAGGCAAACTGCTAACAGGTAGATCAATGATGCCTTTCTCTATTTTGCACCACACTGGACATTACTGAAGACTGTGACAATTGTTAAGGGTAAGTCTCTCACATCCTCTTAATCCAGTTTCTTGCTGTAATCCAATAATCTATTTATATTAAAAAAAAAATTAGCAAGTTGGAGTTTGTTTGAATCAATTCTATTTTGATCAAAGGAGATACTTGAAGAGAGAAGAGGTAGGAAGAGAGGTTGATCAGAATTTCATTCTGCAGATGCTCAGAGACAGCCAGTGCCATCCCAAACTTTCCCACCCAGCTGCTAGAACATCACTCTATGGTAGTATATAACACAACTACAAGGAATGATTACAAAAGGATGCATAGAGCTGTGACAAACAACTACAATTAGATTTGAGTCCATTAGCAGAGGCCAAAAAAGAAAACTATGAAGAGAAATCAAAAAAGATCAAAGATAAATATTCAAAAAGAACAAGAGAAAGAAATGAAAGCAAAATTCTTCTTTACAAAGAGAAAAAGATAATAAGAGGAACCAATGACTATATCTCAACAAAGTGAACTGCTGAAAAATAGATTCCAGCTGATAGTGAACACTTCCACCAGAGTCACTTACTGATCACTCAGACTATGTAGCTACTGTCCCACAATATCTGAGTCATTTAGCTTGACCTGTTTGTTCTATTTCTGCTGATGATCTGATAATGTGTGACTTCTTGTCATTCATTACCAAAAAGGTAGGGTTGCCAAGTCCAATTCAAGAAATATCTGGGGACTTTGGGGGTGGAGCCAGGAGACATTGGGGGGGAGCCAAAAGCAAAGGTGTGACAAGCATAATTGAACTCAAAGGGAGTTCTGGCCATCACATTTAAAGGGATTGCACACCTTTTTAAATGCCTTCCTTCCATAGGAAATAATGAAGGATAGGGGAACCTTCTTTTGGGGCTCATAGAATTGGACCCCCTGGTCCAATCTTTTTGAAACATGGGGGGGGTATGCTATGCCTCTATCGCAAAACACAGCCCCCCCCCCCCCGAGTCCCAGATACTCATGGATCAATTCTCCATAATTTCCTATGGGAATAAGTCTCCATATGGAATAATAGAGTTCCCCGTAGCCATTTCCCTCCCCGCCCACTTTCTGATAACCCTGAAGCGAGTGGACGTCTCCAAACCAGGGGATCCTCTACCCTCACCCAGGAATTGGCAACCCTACATAAACAGGTTCCTATACAAAGACTCTGAAAACAATACAAAACAAGCACAAAGACACACACTTCTGTGCGTGCATTCTTTCTCTTTCTTTCTTTCTTTCTTTCTTTCTTTCTTTCTTTCTTTCTTTCTTTCTTTCTGGCACTCTTACATCTGGTACCAAATACCTTCAAAAGATAGCTCATTCCTTAGACATGAAATCAGAAAATCTATTTATAGAATTTGGGTGGGAATTAAATCGCAAATTTATAAATACATGCCGAAGTGGTTATCACCAGTGGAAGCTTCAGTGCACTCAAACCTATTTAAATGGGAAGAAATACATACCTATGGATCCCTATTAGATGACAGGGGAAATTTGAACATAGAGGAAAATGTACAATTAGATTGGTGGACAAAAATGGAAGTAAAATCTAGATATAAATGTGATAAAGAATTTGGATTTGCTAAAAAGATTAATGAATTTGATACTATAATTTCTGGAACCAATGAGAAAGATTAAAAAATCTATAATTTTTTATTAGAGATTAGAATGCAGGATGAAATTATTAAAGAAAGCATGATAAAATGGATGCGAGATATTAGGCACACTATAGAACTCTCAGAATGAGAGAAGCTATGGAGAGAAAATATAAAACTTACAAGATCATCCACCTTTAAGGAAAACCTTTTCAAAATGGTGTACAGAGGGTAAACTACACCAGAGAAATTGACTAAGATGTATCCGAATATCTCCAATAAATGCTGGAAGTGTAAAAGGGTAAAGGGTACTCTTCCACATTTGGTGGCATTGTGATAAGGCTAGGAAATATTGGGGTCAAATTAATAGCTGGATCCAAAAAATATTGAAAACAAATATTCAATACTTACCTGAACTCTATTTGTTGAATATGTTTCCGAACTCCCTGTCTAAATTAACAAATAGATTTCTATTATATGCCGTAACTGCAGCAAGATTGACTTATGCTAGGTACTGGAAAACTCAGCAGATACCAAGAAGAGAGGAATTTCTCCAAAAATTGTTGGAGACAGCGGAAATGGATTTTTTTAACAGTTTAATTGAAGAAGGAAATACGCAAGAATGTAAAGAAACCTGGAAGCCATTATATGACTGGCTGAAGGTAGTAAGTTAATTTATGGAATAGACATTTGGTAAACTAGCGTGGTTTGTCAAACAGAAGGACACGGAACATAAATAAAGTTGGTTTATGAAATGTAAGTCCTTGAAACAGATAACGATGGAATATGATGTATTTAAATTAGTTTGATCCTTATTCTCCAGTATATATTGTATGCATTTTGTCTTATTTTTGTGTGTCTCACTGTCCAAAACAATAAATTAATAATAATAATAATAAAGAAGTAAGGTGGGAAAGGTTGCACCAATGCTTAGTTCTCGTGGCCTTTTCTTACACGTCCAGAGACATGCTGATTAACATTGCAGTCAGTCAACAGTTTTTCTCCAGGCTAGTTTGGCAAGGGATCCTGGAGGTTTTTGCCATTTTCTGGGCATGCACCAGGGGTCACTGTAGTTGTATGTGTGTGGTGGGAGGCATTTGTGGATTTCCTGCACTGTGCAGGTGGTTGGACTAGATTACCCTGGAGGTCCCTTCCAACTCTATAATTCTATTATTCTAACATACAAAATGTAACTTAAAACAAAGTGGCACACCAGAACAGAAAATTTGGCACAGCCATCTTTCTCCCTTCTTTTATTTTAACTTCTGAGGACATATTTGTAAAGAACAATTCTCAAAATTATGATTCCCGATCAGCATTCTGCTGAATTAAGAATAAGGCCTGTTGTGAAGAAAAATACAGCAGGCTCTAGAAAGAGGATCTGGGTGAGTGCCCCTCCAATCTTGCTGTCTTCCCACCCATCCAAGTGAAGGCATTCACTCTCCCCCCCCCCACCCACAACCTCAAGGGGAGCTGGTCTCTGCCATCTGGAGAGCAACTATAATGCTGAGTGGTCTCCAGCCCTCACCTGGAGATTGGCAACAATGGTTCCCGAGGTGGAAATGGCTGGTTTAGAAGGTGGAGTTTATGTCATTGTACCTGTCTGAGGTCCCACCTCTCCTCAAACCCTACCCTCTCCAGGCTCCAACCCTTTAGGAATTTCCCAACCTGGAGTTGGCAACTATGAAGTCACATTGGCTGTCATAGGGGGGCCTGCTGCTGAACAAGCAGCCAGGCCTAGTTAAGGAGCAAGCAGCCAGGCCTAGTTAAGTCATGCCAGTCAGAAGAATAATTATGGGAGGTGTGGTGGGCATGATGATGGTTGTACAGATGCTGAAGCTCAGTATTCCTTTTGATTGCAGTGCATTGTTGTCACCTTTTCCTGTCATGTTCAACTTTGTGGCACTTAGAATCAATGCAAAGTTGTGGCATAATTTGTTTTTGTTTTGTTTTTGCCTGACCTGGTTGTGTTATGGTATACCATGGAGTATGGCCATTTTCTGTAGGGGAATGGATCTGACTTCAGATTCCATCTCCTCCCTCCCTTTCTGCAACCTCTACCTAGGAAAAGGACAATCTTTTTCCACAGTGGGGACTAAAGCAGGAAGGAAGCAACCTCAGCAGGATATAATGACTCAGAGTCCACCCTGCAAAGCAACCATTTTCTCCAGGAGGCTGATCTCTGCCATCTGGAGATTAGTTATATTTCTGAGTGTTCTTCAGCCCTTACTTGGAGATTGGCAACAATGGTTCCCCAGAAGGAAATGGCTGGTTTGAAGAGTGAAGTCTATGGCATTATACCCATCTGAGGTCCCACACCTCCTCAAACTCTACTCTCTCCAGGCTCCACCCCTCGAATCTCCAGAAATTTCCCAAACTGCAGTTGGCAACTGTTAAGTCACATTAGCTGTCATGGAGGGGGGGGCTGCTGCTGAACAGAAGTAAAAAGCCAGGCCTAGTTAATTCATGCCAATCAGGTGGCATCAATTTACCCAGAGGGTGCTACCAACCTAGAGTAGCAAATGTTCATGTGGAGCCTGAAAATCTCCTGGGATCACAACTGAATTCCAGACAACAGATTTTTCTCCCTTGGAGAAAATAGCTGCTTTGGAGGGTGAACTCTATGGCATTATATTCAGCTGAGGACTTTCCCTTTACTGTCTAGCAAAAGCCTCTGGCTAGTAGCTTCCCAGGGGCCTAATTCTCATCTGTCCTGGGGCGAGGCTGAGGGGAGGAGGAAGGGAGGAAGTGACAGGAATGAAGTGGCCACAATGGCTTCTGAGGAAATGCTTCATGAGGCTGCAATAGAGTGACAGCCCTTTCTGAGGCTGGTTGATGGAGAGGATACAGAGAAGTGTCAGAGATGTGTCTGTCTCTGATGTAAGACTATTTTGGTGGTTTATTCAGTGTTCCATAGTGTTATGTCTTGCAATTAAGTCTTAATGTTACAACATAGCGAACGCTACAAAGGCGACCAGTGGAAGCCCATGGGCCCCCGGATGTAGCTCGCTAAGATGCTTCGCCAATCAAGATCAAGGTGGGAAGTTTAACTGGCCAGGATTGGACCTGGCCAGACGGAGGGTTGTTCCAGGGAATGTATATAATCGGGACCCGGCCCGCGTGTCTCTCTCTTGTGATGTACTCGCCAATTAAGTATGTTGCCTTCAACACGTCTCATCACTCAGTACATTACAGTGGCAACGAAGGTGGGATTCTAGCCCAAGCGAATTCTAGTCCCCAAGCGGGACTTCACAGACCTGGCCGGAGACAAGAAAGGCACGCAATCTAGGGAGACTGAAGCGCACGCTGCCACCGCCGCCATGGCTAACCCGAGTGTGATGACGGGCCACCTTTCAGAGTTCGACCCCGCCAACCCCCGATAGGTGGGAGACCTACACGGAGCAGGTTGACTGCTACCTACGAGCGAACATGATCACAGACAACAGCCGCAAGAGGGATGGGCTCCTGAGTGTCCGCCGATTTCTCTTCCACAAGAGGGATCAAGGGGCAGGAGAGATGGCTGCAGTCTACCTGGCCGCCTTCCACCAAGTCATGGGGAACTGCAGCTTTGACAAGCTGGATAAAGCCCTGAGGGATCAATTCATCTGGGGCCTCCGAGACGAAAGACTGCAGCAAAAGCTCTTTGCAAAAGAGGAGCTCACCCTCCAACTTGCCTTCAACGAAGCCACCAAGTTCGAGAGAGCCACCAAAGCTTTCCACAACCTGCGAGCAGAAGCCGTCCACCAAGAGGAAATGGTGCCGGGCAACGCAGAGGAGGAGAAGGCACACCAGCTCCATCGCCAACCAGGAATGGGGCCAAGAGCAACCAATTGGCCATGAGCGACTGAGAGGCCAGCCAACACCAAGTGCGCAAGCTGTGGGGATCCACACGAGCGACTGGACTGCCCCTATCGCAACATAGACTACAGGAACTGTGGTAGAGTAGGCCACATAGCGCGGGGTTGCCAGGCCAAGTCCACCCGCAGACTCCAGTCCACCCACCACAACTCAACCAATGACTACTCGACTGCATCGACTAGCCTGCAGGTAATAAACTTGCCCCTTAACACCCCCGATAAGGTCAGGGTGTCGGTCTGAATCAAGGGCGCTCCATGTGTAATGGAGCTGGACTCGGGCTCCTCCATCTCCATAATTTTGAGTAGTCTCTAAGAAAACTTTGCCCCATGGCCGGCCCAGGCTACGACTGGCTGATTTCATACTGTGGGACTTCCAAAAAAACTTCATACAGATTTTGGGTTGGGCCACTGTTAGGGTAGAGTTTTAGAACTTTAGGGGCAAACTGGACATACTCGTGATCAAACGCCAGCTCACCACATTACTGAAACTGGCCTGGTTTCTACCGCTTGGTATTCAGATAGTGGGGGTGCAGCAGCTGCGAATGCAAAATTCCAAGCACGTGTGCCAGGAATTTCCGGGAGTTTTTTATGGGTCCCTGGGGTGCTACAAAGGGCCTCCCATCACCTTACCCCTCGATCCCCACGTGAGACGGATAAGGCTGAAGGCCAGGCGAGTTCTGTTCACTCTTAAGCCAAAAATAGAAGCGGAGCCTCACGGCCCAGGGAGTGCTAGAACCGGTTTCCTACACTGCCTGGGAAACACCCATAGTCACTCCCGTGAAGCCTAATGGACATGTGCGCATTTGTGCACAATAAATAAGGCACTTCAGGACAAGCCATGCTCCGTTCCGGTGGTCAGCCACGTGCTGGCAGCACTAGCGGGCTCTAAGGTTTTTGGGAAACTGGACGGCCCAGGCATACCAGCAACTCCCGGTGGACGCCGAGACAGCAGAAGCCCAGACCATTGTGACCCACAGGGGAGCTTTTTGGGTGCGGTGGTTGCACTTTGGGTTTAGTGTGGCTCCAGGGATTTTTCAGAGCATAATGGATTCTCTTCTCAAAGGGATCCCCAGGGTGCAGCCATTTTTCGACGACATTTTGATCGCCGCCCTGGACGCTGAGGAGTTCAGCAGCTGTCTGCGTGAGGTACTCTGCCGTTTCCAGGTGGCGGGACTTAAAGTAAAGTGGGAGAAGTGTTCCCTCGGGGTGTCGAGGGTGGAGTTCTTGGGGTTTGCAGTATACGCCGCGGACATCCACCTGACGGCCGACAAGACCAGGGCTATTGTCCACGCCCCAGCCCCCACGTGCAAGATGGAGTTACAAAGTTTCTTGGGATTATTAAATTTCTATCATTCGTTTTTGCCCCACAAAGCGGCCATCGCAGAACCCCTTCATAGGCTCCTAAATAAAAACGCCCATGGGTCTGGGGAAAAAAGCAAGCCGCCGCTTTTCAGGCAGTCAAGGACCTACTAGTTTCCAACGAGGTGCTCCACCATTTTGACGAATCCTTGCCAGTGATTCTGGCTTGCAATGCTTCCCCGAACGGGGTGGGTGCCATCCTGGGGAGGGAGGTTCCCGTGGGAGGGAGGTTCCCGTGGCCTATTATTCGAGGACCCTGACCCCCGCCGAGCTAATTACGCCCAGATAGATAAGGAGGCCTTGGCAATAGTGACGGGTGTGCATAAATTCAACGACTTCCTGTACGGTAGGCGTTTCATGATGGCCACGGACCATAAGCCGCTACTGGTTCTCCTCGCCCCAGACCACCAGATGCCGCAAATTCTGTCACAGCGCGTCCTGCGGTGGAATCAGTTCCTCAATTCATACACATATGCCCTGGTCCACCGCCCGGGCAAAGCTATGGGACACGCGGATGCCTTCAGCCACCTACCGCTGCCCTCTATAGACCCTGCCCCGGCCCACCATGTGATGCTTATAGAGACTCTACCAGAGAGGCCCCTCCATGCCGCCGAGGTAGCTAAGGCCATGGGTAGAGACCGCATCCTCGCCCGTGTTTTAGACTGGGTGGGAAGGGGATGGCCCGCGGGCAAACAAGACACAGAATTCAGGGCATTCACATCACACAGAGAAGAACTGTCCATGCACAAGGAGTGCCTTCTCTGGGGAAGCAGGGTGGTGGTTCCCCCCCCCCTCCCATTGAGGAAACAAGTGCTGAAAGCCCTACATGAAACATATCTGGGAATAGTGCGGATGAAGGCCCTGGCACGCAGCTATGTACGGTGGCCGGAAATGGACAAAGAGATTGAAGGGTGGGTTCGAAGGTGCCAACCCTGCCAAGAATCCCGGCCTGATCCGGCCAGTACCCCTGTCCACTGCTTGGACTCCAATAGGAGGCCATGGTCTCGGTTACATCTAGACTTTGCGGGGCCATACCAGGGCCAAATATTCTTTATTCTTGTAGATGCATACACCAAGTGGTTGGAAGTTATTCCCGTAGCTTCAACCTCCACTGCGGCGGCGGTCAGAGCCTTGCGTAGGGTCTTTTGCACGCATGGGATTCCCAATACCCTCCTCACGGACAATGGGACCATGTTCATCTCCCGGGAATTCCAGGAGTTCTTGAATAGGTACCTCATACAGCACATTCGGTCTGCTCCCTTCCATCCGGCCATCAATGGCTAAGCAGAGTGCATGGTGCGCACCATTAAAGAGGCCCTGGGGCGCATTGTACAGGGAAATCGGGACCACTGCCTGGCAGCCTTCCTATTCGATAACAGAATCACCCCAACCCCATCACCGGGTTAAGCCCTGCCGAGTTACTAATGGGGAGGGGGGAGCGGGGGAGAACTGACAACAACACCCCCGGAAACTGCCCAGCCCATGCCGGCCGCACCGACTATACGGGCGGAAGAGCACCACAGCGGCGGGAGCGACCCCCCAGAGGGGAGATTCTGGAAGAGCAACAAACAGCAGACAGCCCTCTTCTGGCGTCACCCCAACTTGAGGACCCCGCTGCCCTGCCAGCCATGGTGGCCGTTCCAACTCCCCAAGTAACCCCGAGGAGGTCGACCAGGGAATGCAGGGTGCCAGCCAACTTGAAAGACTTTGTGTCCTGAACTGGGGGGGAGGAGTGTTATGTCTTGCAATTAAGTCTTAATGTTACAACATAGCAAAAGCTACAGAGGCGACCAGTGGAAGCCCACGGACCCCCGGATGTAGCTCGCTAAGACACTCCACCAATCAAGATCTGTGGCAGGAAGTTTAACTGGCCAGGATTGGACCTGGCCAGATGGAGGGTTGTTCCGGGGAATGTATATAATCGGGACCCGGCCCGCGTGTCTCTCTCTTGTGATGTACTTGCCAATAAAGTATGTTGCCTTCAACACGTCTCGTCACTCAGTACATTACACAAGGCCTGCAGTAGGCGGGCCTGCAGGGGAGTTAGTCAATGGGAACCTAGAGGTGGTGACTGACACATGATGGGCCAATGGTTTGTTGAGTTCACCCGTCAGCCAATGGGAGCACTCTATTTGGCCACCACCATTAGGGAATTATTATCCCTGATACATAGAACTAAGCTAAGAATCTTAGGGAGCAGGTAACACAAGCAAGAACTTGAGGTATATATATTGAAATTCCAAACCAAAAATATACACAAAATTGCTGTTTGAGGTTCTTACCATGATTTTCAAAACTAAACAAAAATCTGGTATTCTTGGGCATTATGAAAAAGAACCTTCATGTTGGTTTTCATGTCTGGATGTTTACCACTGTTAGAAGATGCATGCTTCTCTTTAATTCTCCTGATTTCCTAGGAAATAGCATTCTCTCTTCCAAATAAGTACTTGCAAAGAATCAAGGGAGTTAGTTGTTGTAGATTTTCCAGGCTGTATGGTCATGGTCTTAGGATTGTGTGACCTGATGTTTTGCCAACAACTGTGACTGGCATTCTCAGAGGTATAACACAGAAAACTGGAGTTCTCTCTTGGACAAAGTGAGAAGAAGATGGTAGGCAGGTAATTTATATCTATTCAGGAAGGTAGGGTAGGGCTGAGTCATTATCTTGTAGTAGCTTCCTGGGCTGTGACATGCTAATGGAGGAGCTTTCCTGAAGAAAATCAAAGCTGTTGTGGTGAGTGATCATGAAAATGCCCATTTTTGCATTTTGGATACTAAGCCAACCTTTAAAATCCATATTGCCTTGGATGGTGTAAAGAGTGTAAAGTGCTGGATGTGGAGACGTTCAGCCACAATCATATTTTATTAACATCCACACAACAAGGCAACATGGCGGGGCCAGGCCCCCACTTATATGCATGCACCCAGAACAACCCTCTCCCAAATCCAGTCCAATCCTGGACGGTTAAAGTTTGCACCACAGTTCTTAATAGGCAATCAGTTAAGTTCTTCCCTAGTCAGGTGACACGTGGTCTCCTGTGGTTCCCCTGCATATACGAGGCAATGCTGTGTTGGAAATTCAGGGACCAAAATGCAGTACACAGTAGATTGTAATAAGAGATAGGCAATACTTTGTTGCAATCATTTATGCTCAGGGTTTATCCCTTGCCTTCTCATGGCTGCTGCTCTCTTGAACTAAGATGGACTCTTTTTCCCTCCTGAATGTATGTAAAAATGGTCCATTCAACAAGCTCTGAAGTTTTATTGTTGCTTTTCCCCACCCCCCAGACTCTCTTTCTCTTGCTGTCAAATGGTCCACTCTCACTTTGGTCTCTAGTGTTTTATGATTTAGGTGTAACACAGACTGCCCTTATGTCCTGCTCAGGCAAGTATCATCTGCATTTCAAGTCACTGAATGGTTCTTCACTATAGAAGTGAATCATCTCCACATCTCTTTCCTTTCCACCAGGTAACCACAGAGAAGCACCTTAGTACTGTGACTGCACAGAATGCAATTTCAAAAATGATTCTTTCAGACTGCAAACCTTGGCACTCATCTTGGGGTTGAAGACATTTCACTGCAGTTATGATGCCTATTCTGGAAATAGAATCAAGAAAGTGTTCTATCAGCCACTGAGCCAACAATGATTCTAGAAAACACTGGGGAAAGACTGCCAACGTATATAATTACTTCTGTTGCAATACCTGTAAGATGACTAGAATGGTCTGTTTCATGTGCAGGGATATGCAGCTTAAAAACAAAAATGGTATTTTTTTTTAAAAAAAATCCAGGTATCAGGAAACTGAAAAATACTGGCACTCCTGTTTTTCTGGGTTCTAAATACTGGTTTGGTATTCAGATTCTTTTGGAGGAGGAGTCTGGTAATATTTGGCTCCATTATTCCCCATAAAAAACTGCACCAATATAGCAGCAGAGCTGCTGGTGATTATCTTTTACATAAGACCAATATTTCAAGTGAATTGTACCAAGAAGTCCAATTCAATGGGCTCATTCATCCTCCATTGTTTGCTGGGGGTGGGGTTCCATGATTTCTCTAGGGCAAGGAAGCATCAAAGGCAAGCAAAGCAACCTCTAACCAAAAGCCTCTCAAAGCAGACAAAACCAACAAACTCCAAACAACAACAACAAACAATGCAGAACCCTGGAATTGTGGCAGAACCATGGGGCACTGTAGCAAGTCTAAACATAACAAATGTACAACCCATTAATCTTCCAAACTAAATCAAATAGGACAACTGTGCAAACACAATAAATGTAAAATCAGAGAATCTAATATACAACCTGAAAAAAATTGCAGGCAATGTCAAATCCAAGAATCCACTACAAAAAGCAAACCAGAGATGAAGTTACTTGTAAAAAATACAACGTTGCAAGACTAACTGAAACAATTTTAAAGGTCAGTATCAAAGCCAAACCAACCTAGCCCTGGCAAGACATATTCAAGTCCTGGAAAATGCAGACATATCAGAAAAATAAAAGGTGTGTGTGGGGGGGGGGGCGGACTAAGTCCTTGAAACCTTAAAACAGTTGTTCCCAATATTTTTAGCTATTATTGAATATTTCCAGAATTTTTGGGGATACATTTCCCAATATCTAGAAAAATCCTGGATATTCTCTGGAAACCATTGGGAGACCCAAATATATCTGGAAAATACCAATAAGATCATATAATCATTAGAGTTGGAAGGGTCCCAGGGTCATCTAATCCAACCCCAGATGTTTTTTGGATAAATATTCAGACTGGATATATCCAAATGTATATCCCTATTTGTATGCATTGTTATATCCTGAATATCTTTCTGTCCCATGGAAGTTTCAATTTCATTTTGACTATCTACCTTGCTCTGAAATATCCTTGAGGTCTCAAAATCAGTCTGTAAAGCACCAGAGGAAGGAATAATATAAATAATGCAAATGATTTATTTATTGTTACCCTGACTAAGTTATAAATGGATCTTTTTGGTTCAGTTTTTTAAAAATTAATTTAGAAACAAATGCATCCCCTAGTTACAAAGGATTTATAATAGGTGGACATCACATTTGTTAGTGTGGAAATGACTTCACGTAACTTTGCTCTGAAATTTTAATTAATTAGATAATTTTGAAATTAATTATATCAATTATCTTTTTTCATGCAGGGTGATAGGGTGACTTTGAGACAGGGCACAGAAAATGTTTTAAAAGTTAATACTCACTTTTAGAACATGTGAAGTAGTATTCAGGAAACTACCTTTTATAGCCAGTGTATTCACTGTTTCATGTTAAGAGACAAATGAGAAATGAGGATGTAAGATACATAAACATCTCCTATGGGTTTTTTTAAAGGGTTAAAATAAAATGAGAGGAAGGAGGAGATTTGGATGGTGGCCATGGCGTAAGGGAAAGGAGCTTTAACCCACATTGTTTTCCAAGTGCAAACTCTCTACCCAGAATTGTTCTTTGTCCAAGTGAAGAAAGGATGTATGTACCCATTTCTCTGTTTTTTCACAGGCCAAATGAAGGTTGCTAGCTGGATGTGAGGGCAATCTGGCTGCAACATCTGTCACCCCATTGATCACCAGGGTTGATTCGGCTGATCTGGCTGGCTAGGCGGGTGTTCCCTACCTCCCTCACTGCTCCATGTGCGTCCCTCCTGAAGCTGCGCACTCAGTGGAAGAGGACGACCATCCCAGATAGAAGGAGTGTACCATTTTTCTGTCAAGGGTATACGATAGCTGCGCTTCCCTGCTAGAATCTACAAAGAAGCTCAAGGTCCATTTGTAGAAGAATGTAGGGTAGTCAAGTTTCCAAGACTGCAGACACATCCAAGTGAGGTGCTGCATGTGACAGAATGCCATTCTTTAAAGAAAAAAAAAGTTGCTAGCTGCCTGAAGAAGAAAAAGTCATGTCGCTCCTGTCATAGAGCTTTAATTAGATATTATTTCCCAGGTGATATTATTTACTGCTATCTCCTTAGACTAAATTCCTATTGTAGCCAAAAGGCACTACCTAACTTATAGAAGCACCACAATAACCAATGGGGCCCCTATGCTCTGACCTGAACCAGAAATTCTGTAAAAACAGGTCAAGGGGAAACACTCTCTGCTTGGGCCAAAAGCCAGCTAAGGCTCTCCAAAGAGGTTTCTGGCTAAGGTTGCAAAACAACATCCTCGAGGCTTGTTCCAGTTTCTCCTCCCCCCATCCTGTAATGAAATGTCTGTAACATTTCTGTAATGTCTGTAATGGTGCTGAAATTGATTAATTTAATACTATACTAATTAATTGGAAGGGAAACTGAGGGGACTACTAAATTAATTATTTATGATAATTAGTTAACTAGCAGCAAGTATTAGAAGAACAGATAGGGGAGGATAGAGTGAAAGCCAGGTGAAGACAATTGGGAACAACTGCGAGGAGTATACTGTGAGCTCATTTCAAGTTAACGTAGATGTTGGCCCAGGGGATTCCAGTGCTCCTGGGGAGGGGAAGATATGGCGGTGGGAATAGACAATTATATAAGGGAAGGAGACAGAGACAAATCAGTGCTCGGCCACCTTCCAGTCTATTGCCCATCCCAACGGTGACAGGTAGTGGGCCTAAGAGGAAATGCTCGTCTCCGTCACTGGTGTTATGCAACGCCAGGTCCATCAATAATAAGACCTCGACCCTTAAGGAGTTCTTGCTCCAGCAGGACGTGGACCTGGCTTGCGTGACCGAGACCTGGGTGCGGGACGGAGAGACAGTAGCGCTCTCCCAGATGACCCCCCCAGGCTACTCGGTCTTTCACCAGTCACGGAGTAAAGAGCGGGGGGGAGGAGTGGCATTATTCATACGGGAGGCTTACTCCTTTCGGGCTCTCCCGGCCCCAAAGATCGATGGCATCGAATGTGTCGGTCTGTGGTGGGATGTTGGAGAGGGGTTGGCGATCTGGCTGGTGTACCGTCCGCCTAACGCACCAGCCAGCGCCTTACCATCACTATTGGATGCAGTGGCGGGCTGGGCATTGGAGTGCCCAGGGCTTATGGTCCTGGGTGACTTCAATGTCCATGCCGATGACACGGCCTCCACTCAGGCGATGGACCTAGTGTCTTCCATGGCGACACTAGGACTCTCTCAACTTGTCACAACACCCACGCATCAGGCCGGACACACACTAGACCTGATCTTTGCGTCTGGGATTTTGGTGAACGATATCGCAGATGAAGCGGTTCCATGGTCGGATCACCTAGCCCTTAAGGCCCGTATGGAGATGTCACCCCAACCCTTTATGGGCGGAGAGCCTATTTTGGCTCGCCCTCAGGGCCTGATGGACCCGGAACGGTTCCAAACGGCCCTGAGGGATCCCTGGCCCACTGGCGATTCCCTCGATGACCTGGTGGAAGTCTGGCAAGACCAACTATCCAGGGCCATTGACGAAATTGCACCCCGGCGCCCTCTGCGCCCTCGCATGAGGCTGGCTCCATGGTACACCTTGGAGTTACGCCAGCTGAAGCAAGGGCTCAGACGACTAGAGAGGCGGTGGAGGCATACTCAGGACGAAGTGACGAGAACATCCTATAGAACGTTTATGAAGTCATATGAGATGGCAGTCAAGGCTGCAAAGAAACAATACTTTGCAGCCAAGATTGCATCTGCAAATTCGCGCCCAGCACAATTGTTTAGGGTAATTGGAGATCTTGTAACACTGCCACAAGGCAAACCAAACGTTAGAGAATTGGAGATAGGCTGTGAGGCATTTGCGAAATATTTTGCAGATAAAATCTCGTCACTCCGCCAAGACCTGCCTATCACATTAGATACAGTGAGTGAAACTGAGGCTCCGCGCCTGTCTTCAGATTTACTGCTGGACCACTTCGACCCACTCAGCCTGGAAGAAGTTGATGGAATTCTTTCTGCTGCTCGCCCAACAACATGTGATCTGGACCCTTGCCCCTCTTGGCTGATTAAATCTTGCCAGAGGGAGCTTAGATGTCCTCTACGGGACATCAGAAATAGATCCCTCTTAGAGGGGCGTTTTCCAACGCCTCTGAAAGAGGCCTTGGTCCGTCCCCTCCTGAAAAAATCTACAGCAGACCCGGCCGAATTGGCGAATTACCGACCGGTGTCTAATTTACCATTTTTAGGTAAAATTATCGAGAGGACAGTGGCGTTGCAGCTACAGAGATTTCTAGATGACGCTTCTATCCTGGACCCGTGCCAGTCTGGCTTCCGACCGGGTCATGGGACGGAGGCGGTCTTGGTCGCCTTGGCAGATGACCTCCAACGGCAACTGGATCGAGGCGGTGTAGCGGTGCTGATGTTATTAGATCTGTCGGCTGCATTTGATACGGTCGATCATCAGCTACTAATCCACCGCCTCACCGACATTGGGGTTAAGGGGTCTGCTTTACAATGGCTCTCCTCCTTCCTCATGGGTCGGGGACAAAGGGTGGCGATTGGGGGAGAACGATCCCAGAGGCACACACTAGATTGTGGGGTGCCTCAGGGAGCAGTCCTCTCCCCGATGTTATTTAACATCTATATGCGCCCCCTTGCCCAGATTGCCAGGAGGTTTGGGCTGGGCTGCCATCAATATGCTGATGACACCCAGCTCTATCTGCTAATGGACGGCCGGCCCGCCTCCGCCCCGGGAGACTTGGATCGGGCGTTACGGGCTATCGCAACGTGGCTTAGACTGAGTGGGCTGAGGTTAAATCCGGCAAAGACAGAGGTTCTCTGTGTGGGTCGCGGCGCTCCAGGAAGGGAAATATCCCTCCCGACCTTCGACGGTGTGCAGCTAAAGGAGGCGCAGCGGGTGAAGAGTCTGGGTGTCCTGCTGGAGCCTTCATTATCAATGGAGGCCCAGATAACAGCCACTGCCAAGTCAGCATTCTTCCATCTGAGGCAGGCGAAGCAGTTGGCCCCTTTCCTGGAGCGTCGGGACCTAGCGACGGTGATCCATGCGACGGTCACCTCACGACTGGACTACTGTAACGCCCTCTACATGGGGCTGCCTCTGTGCCGGACCCGGAAATTACAACTATTGCAGAACGCGGCAGCCAGGCTGCTGCTTGGTCTCCCAAGATGGGAACATGTACGGCCGGGGCTACGCGAGCTGCACTGGTTGCCGATTGTATACCGGGTCCAATACAAAGTGCTGGTTATTACCTTTAAAGCCCTATATGGCCGAGGACCGGCCTACCTGAAGGACCGCCTCTCCCCGTACGAGCCCCAGAGAGCACTGAGGTCAGTAGGAAAAAACAGACTGACTACCCCTGGGTCAAGAGAAGTTAAACTACAGAACACCCGCTCACGGGCCTTCTCGGCTGCGGCCCCATATCTCTGGAACCAACTTCCAGAGGAGGTACGGGCTCTGCGGAACCTTGATCAGTTCCGCAGGGCCTGCAAGACCACTCTTTTTAAATTAGCTTTTATGAACAGCTGAAGTACAATTTTACAACGAAGAAAATCCTCCATTAGCACTAACTAGAATAGCGTCAATGATAATGTTATAGTTTGTTTTAATTAATGTTCTACTGGTTTTTAAGGTTAAGTTAATGCTTAATTTAATGTTCTTAATGTAATGGTTTTAATTAATGCACCATTGGTTACTATGTTGTTTATTAATGTTTTATTTATTAATGTACCATTGGTCACTGTGTTGTTAGCCGCCCTGAGCCTGCTTCGGCGGGGGAGGGCGGGGTACAAATAAAATTTATTATTATTATTATTATTATTATTATTATTATTATTATTATTATTATTATTATTATTATTATTATTATTATTATTATTATTATCATGTCACCCCGCAGTCGACGTTTCTCCAAGCTAAAGAGCCCCAAGCTTTTTAACTTTTCTTCATAGGGAAAGTGTTCCAAACCTGTAATCATTCTCGTTGCCCTTTTCTGCACTTTTCCCAATGCTATAATATCCTTTTTGAGGTGCGGTGACCAGAATTGCACACAGGATTCCAAATGAGACCGCACCATCGCTTTATACAGGGGCATTATGATACTGGCTGATTTGTTTTCAATTCCCTTCCTAATAATTCCCAGCATGGCATTGGCCTTTTTTTATTGCAATCACACACTGTCTTGACATTTCCAGTGAGTTATCTACCACGACCCCAAGGTCTCTCTCTTGGTCAGCCTCTGCCAGTTCACACCCCATCAACTTATATTTGCAGCTGGAATTGTTGGCCCCAAAGTGCATTACTTTGCATTTGGCCACACTGAACCTTATCTGCCACGTTGACGCCCACTCACCCAGCCTCAACAGATCCCTTTGGAGTTCCTCACAATCCTCTCTGGTTCTTAACACCCTGAACAATTTAGTGTCATCTGCAAACTTAGCCACTTCACTGCTAACTCCCAACTCCAAATCATTAATGAACAAGTTAAAGATGGAACACGTGGTCAGGGCCAAAATAGTGAAGGAATGTTGGAAAGGGAGGGTCATGGCCCATTTGAGAACTCGCCATTACTTTCATTACGAGTATCCCCCTTAGGAGTGGTGCCTAAGAAAGCGCCAGGGGAATATAGCCTGATTCATCACTTATCTTACCCCAGGGGCGGATCGGTGAACAATGCCATCCCAGAAGTTCTTTGTTCTGTTAGGTACATTTCCTTTGATCAAGCGATCAAAGTGGTTCTGAAAAGGCAAAATGAAACATTAAGTCTGCATTTTGTCTTTTGCCAGTACATTTGAGGGGAAGTACTACATGGATAGGGCCCTACCCATGGGCTGTTCGGTGTCCTGCACGGCTTTTGAAAGGTTTAGTTCCTTCATTGAATGGGCACTGCAGGCTAGGTTGGGGTTGACCGATACCATTCATTACCTGGACGACTACCTCTTCATGGGCCCCGCCGGGTCAGGACAGTGCGCCAGATTATTGCATTCATTTGAGGACCTTGCTCGGGAACTTGGGGTGCCATTAGTGCATGAGAAGACTGAAGGCCCCAGTTCAGTTCTTACTTTTTTAGGCATCAAGTTGGACACCACGCAGCAAACCTCAAGGCTGCCGGTGGACAAAGTAGAGTGCCTCAGGGTCAGGTTGGCTTCTCTTAAACAGCAGTGTAAGGTGACGCTATTGCCTCTTCAGCAGCTGGTGAGGCATCTCAACTTTGCATGCAAAGTTGTAGCCGCGGGTAGAGCATTCTTGCGACGCCTATGCGACACAATGAGGTCCCTGAGGCTCCCCCACCACAGAGTGCGAATGACAGCTGTTATGTGAATGGACTTGGAAGTATGGGAGGAATTTTTGAGTTCCTTCAATGGAATTTAATTTTGGTGCGATGAATTGAGGATAGAAGTGGAGCTCCAAATATCCTCAGATGCTGCTGGGGCTACTGGTTTTGGAGTATATTTCAGAGGGCACTGGTGCGTGGAGCAATCGCCCGTGTCGTAGTTGGAAAGTGGGTTATGTAGGGACTTAACCTTTTGGGGGGGGGGTTTCCCATCGTGGTAGCCGTTTGGCTTTGGGGAGATCAGTTGGCCAACCATACAGTGCATTTTTGGTGTGATAACATGGCCGTCGTACATGTTATCAATTCTTTGTCATCCAAATCAGTTGTGGTAATGGATTTGGTGTGATCGTTTACATTGGGTTGCCTCCGGTTGAATATTCTTTTTCTTGCCCGGCATGTTCCGGGAGTTTGTAATGGGGTAGCGGATGCACTATCTCGTCAACAGATGGAGCGTTTTCACCTGCTTGCTCCGGAAGCAAACCAGCAACCAGCACGAATGCCACCAGAGCTTTGGCAGCTTGGGAGGCGGAAGCTGGTAGGGCAATTCAACTAGCTTTAGCACCTAGTACCCAAAAAGCATATGGGAGGGCAGAATTACAGTTCCGGGCTTTCAGGGAGGCTGCCGGGCTCCCTGACAGCTGGCCGGTACCGGTGGCCCACATTATTCAATTTTGTGTCTATCAGAAGGAGAGGGGGCTGGGACTGAAATCCATCAAGGGGCAATTGGCTGCACTGGCTTTTATTAGTAAAGCGCAAGGCTTTCCGGAAGGCACCAGCGATTTCAGGGTTAAAAAGATGCTGGAGGGCTGGACAAGGGAGCGGGGGCCCAGGGTGGACACACGGCAGCCAATATATCCTTCAGTGTTACAAGGGCTTCACAGGGTTTGGCCAGAGGTGTGTTGCTCTTCGTTTGAGGCCTCTCTTTTCCATGCGGCCTCTTTGGTTGCTTCAGAGCAGTGAGCTGGTGGTGTAGTCGAGGGCAGACCTTTCAGGCTGGAGGGCTGGACAAGGGAGCGGGGGTTCAGGGTGGACACACGGCAGCCAATATATCCTTCAGTGTTACAAGGGCTTCACAGAGTTTGGCCAGAGGTGTGTTCCTCTTCGTTTGAGGCCTCTCTTTTCCATGCAGCCTCTTTGGTTGCTGTGGTTGCTTCGGAGCAGTGAGCTGGTGGTGTAGTCGAGGGCGGACCTTTCAGGCCGGGCTCTGTGTGCTGGTGATGTAAAGTTTGTAGGGGGACAGGTTAAGCTGACGGTACATCGGTCAAAAACCGACCAGCATCAGAAAGGGATGGTCATTATGATCGGCCAATGTGCCGCAGCAGAGCTGTGTCAAGTTAGAGCTCTGGAGCAATATATTTCGCTCAGGGATGTGGGTGATGGCCCTTTGTTTCGGCATGTGGAGGGCCCCCCCTCAAAAAGTATCAATTTTGGGCGGTGACCGGTAGAGCCCTGGCTGAGCTGGGTTTGGGGGGGGGGTCAAATTTGGGACCCATTCGTTCCGAATCAGGGCTGCATCTACGGCGGTGGCAATGGGTTACACCCCCCCTGCCATACAGCGGATGGGCTGATGGCGGTCATTGGCTTATAAGTCCTATGTGCGCCCGTTGGTTAGATAAGTTCCTGGGATATAATTGCAGTTGTTGCCTGTTGGCATGTTATTTCTGGGATCTGACCTTTTTTCTGTTTTTCAGCTGCTGTGGCTCATAGTGCGAGGCGTCGCATCCTCATCTGCGGGCACAGTATGGTGTTCTGGGTAGCCCATCAGGCTTGGAGATCCCCAATTGGTACACAGCTGGGTCTCAGCGAGTGGGCGTCAGTGGAGTGGCTTGGTCATCGTGGCCTGCGTTGGCCGGGCATCATGCCGTTGCTTTTCCGAGAAAGGAGAGCACCCTCTCCGGATATATTGGTCATTCACCTGGGTGGTAATGACCTTGGCTTTATTAAGGGGAAGGCCCTTTCCTTGCAAGCGGTGGAGGATCTGCAGGCCATCAAGCGGAGATGGCCGAGGGTCCTTTTGATCTGGTAGGCAATTTTGCCACATAGGGTTTGGCGGTCTGCCCTTCATCCTGCTGGTATCGAGCGCGCCAGACGCAAGGCCAACCGTTCCTTGCAAAAGGTCATGGAAGGTGGTTTGGGCATATTCCTTCCCCATCCGGCGATACAGGTCGAGAATGCGGACCTTATAGGCCGGATGGGGTTCATTTATCTGAATTGGGAAACCGGGCCTTTCTGGACGAGCTAAGAAGGGGGTTGTGGTCGGCTCTGGGCTGCCCGGTGGGCGTGAATGCCTAAGCAGAGGCTTGGCATTGGCGGTGGCAGGATGAGGTATTGGCTATAGTATTTTAGGGGAGCACCTATGGCTCTGCACCAGCTGGTGCTGGTGGTCTGTACGAACTGCAGATGGGCTTTATGGCTCAATGCGGGGAGTGCAGATCACAACAAAGCCTCACCGGGGCGGATCCTTCCAGTAGGTTGGATGCCGGCCTAAGTGGAGGTGGAGTTTGGGCCTGGCTGCTCAGCACCAGCCAGATGATATTGGGCTTGTGCTGGGGGCAGGGTGGCTCGCCCTCCCAGAACAAGGCGGGGTCCTGGGTTTGACCCCAGGGCTTGTCCTGTTATGCCTAGACTTCTTGCCATTCCTGCTCATTCAAGTTATGTTAATAAAGCAGCCCGGTTTTCATCCAACACTGTGTCAGCCTCTTCATTCCGACTTAGAGCAGGTTGAAACTAGAAAATTTGTAACTAAAGGTTTTTCAACAGCTGTTTTCCAAGTCCCCCTCTCTCAACATTCTGTCAGCGCCATTACAGTTGGATATGAATATTTTAATACATTAATTTAAATTTATTCTTGGCACATCAAGTCATGGTTACCATATGACTTTCTTTGGGTCTTGAAAGTCTGAACATAGAATAAATAACGAATAAGTAACATTTATTTCTCAGTTTGCCTGTCATTTGGTGTGATGCAATAATATTTTACTTGCCATTTGTGCCATGAGGGTATGAAGAGTTGTACCTGCAATCTGAGTTTTTAAGAAGGAAAAATGGAATAAAGAGAATAAAGTGATAACTTCTTATAACAAGAGAGAGAGATTGTTTTTTTAAAAACTAAGGTACAAGAAACACATGCGATGTTTAACAGTGCAATCGTAACGCACACACTCCTGACATCATCCTGATATTAGCTCAAATTTACCTTAAAATGCTTCTTGAATTATAATTGTCACAATAAAACCTAACTCCCATCATACTTTTAAAATTACTTTTTCCTATGTGGCTGCAGTGGCATGATGAAGATTTCCGTCTGTCTGTTTTATATGTTTTGGTTATTTTCACATTTTTTGTGAGGTTGGTAGGGATTTATGAGAATATCAAAGAATTTTTCAGCATATATCTGTAGAGTAGATCAATAGATTGCTGTGTTATTTGTCATTTCATAATATGGGTAAATACTCCATAGGGCTAAATGCGGCTAAATAATCCAATCTTTTACTAGTTTGATGTCACAGATAACAGAATGAAACTAATTTATAGAAATATGTGTTCAAATCTCTCTATATAAAGAAGTAACATGTTTTGTCCCCTCCTCCCCACACACACATCTGTAGTTTTAACATGAGGAATGAAACTTCTGGAGCCTCTGCTTGGTGAAATTCAGGATCTTCCATTAGCTTCTGCAGTTCACAGTGATCTACAAGTCTCTCATTTAAGATCATATTTAAGGGGAGGGAGGGAGGATTAGTTAATGGCTTTTTTCCCTTTCTCCTAACTCTCTTCCTTTGCAGTCTTCCTAATTTGTACCTATTGCATGTATTCCTGTGTCAAAGTCAGTTCATTTATTCAAAGGACATTCTAACTCATTGTTCCTCAACCAATGTTTATTCCTTCTGCCCTGCTTAAGACAGGGAATCAGTAGTGTAAATTGCACAAACAGATGAATACAACTAAAATTGAAAGTAACTAAAATGCTGTGGGATTTGATTTATTGTGATATACCCTTCAATGGCAGCAACTCCATATCTTCAAAGGTGGTGGTAGTGGTGGCGGTGGTATGTGTGTATGTGTATTTATCTCACATGCACTAGGCATGCTGAGGACTTTATGGCAAACAAAAGTTTCAGGTCAAAATACTCAAACTGATTTTTTCTCTCTTTCTTTTTGTTTGTTTTTCATATGCACTTAAAAATTGGAGTAGAGTTGTGGGGTAGGGTGGTGGTGAGAGAATCTAATTGTGAAAGAAAACAGTGCCATCTTACAAATGGAAATATCTGAATTAATTTAGACAAAACTGAATAGCTCACAAGTCAATCAGTTTCCTAGTCAAGACTCACAAACAGGATATGAACCACACCTGCAAGGCATTTGATCATACCTACTAAACAAACAAATGACTAAAGGATACAACTGAATAGATAGATACAGATTAACTTTTATTTCATAGTTTCTTAAAATCTATAACACACTTATCCACTTAGCAAGAAGAAAATGTATAATAAATTACAAAATTAAGACCTGAAATGCAAAAATTAAAACACCAGGCAAATTGGGATCAATGCAGTAATACATTACATTTTGTTACAAAGCTGAGTAACTATCACAATAAGACAATAATAAAACCTTGCTACACATTTCTTAATTTATATCCTGAGGACTGGCAGGGAAGATGTCATTTGAGGATATTCTTTGCCCTTGGCTCCACATAACACATTAAAACACTAAATATTTATGAATGCAATATACAAAAATATAGTAAATAGCTGCCTATTCTTAGAGCAAGTTCCGCTTTATGATTATTTCAATCAGTTAAATTCAGCAAAATAGCTCCTCTAATGTTTTCTTCTGATGCTATCTAGCTAGAAGAGAGCCAGTGTAGTATAGTGGATAGAGTGGCAGACTAAGAGTCCGGGAAACCCGGGTTCAAATCCCCACTTCTACCACAAAAACTTGCTGAATGGCCTTTGGAACATCACAAATTATCACCCTGGACTAACTCACAGAGTTGTTGGAGGGCGATGGAGGGAGGAAAGTATTTTATAAGTTGCTAAGGAGCAGGGCTGGCTTGCCCACTAGGCAAATGAGGTGGTTGCCCAGGGCACCGGGAGGGTGGATGCGCCAAATTGGGCTCCTCCCTTTCCAGTGCCCCAGGCAAGTGCCTAGTTTGCCAGCCTCCTCTGCCTGCCTGCCGCTACCGCCACTCGCCACCCACCCCTTCTTTCCCTTCCCTTCACTGCCCTGCCACCATGATCATAGCGCACAATGAGACGAGGGCGGCAGCACCCCCTTCCCTTCCCTTTGCTTCCCTGCCAGACCCAACACAGCATGAATCTTATCTTTAGAAGGACGGGGCTGAAGTGAAGGCTTGGCTCCCCCTCCCTTCCAGTTCTGGAAAGGAGGGGGGAGAAGCCTTCACTTCAGCCCCGTCCTTCTAAAGATAAGATTTACGCTGCGTCAGGCCCAGCAGGGCCCAGGTGCGCTGAGCTGTGAACGCACATGGGGGGAATGAAGGGAAGGGGGTGCCGCCACATTGCCTCATGGCACGGGGGGTGAATGGGGTGTGTGTGGTGCTCACAGGGTGGGGAGCGGCAGGGGGGGCACCTGCCTGGGGTGCCACACACCCTTGGGGTGGCACTGCTAAGGAGACAAGCAGGATATAAGTGAATTAATGCAAATGCAATTTATGTTCCTCTCTCTTTTTTCTCTCCTCTCCCTCCCTTCTTCCCACATGACTAATGAGCTGGCCAGCCTTTAATAACCACATCCTTCTGCCAGTGAGCAAGAGCTGATAAAACTTGGATGCTTGGAAACTTATAATGTACCAAGTGACACCAGTGGAGAACCGTGGTATTTCAAATGTCCCTGACCAGGCAGAATTCAAACCATCTGAAGAACCTGAACAATTTAGCAGCCAATGGCTCAGGTTTTTTTGAGCCTGATTTGGAGTCAAGTCAGACAGTGGGGAAGCCTACTAACTCTTCAGTTTAGTCTTTGCTTGATCCAGCCTATTGGATCATGCATTCAGTAAGCTTCCCCCGCTTTTTCCAACAAGCATTTCACATGCTCTCCCACTTCTCTGTTTGATTAGACTTTTCACCAGGCCTCCTCTATTCCTACCACTCTCACTAATAAATTAGGCATTGTCCATTAGGGACTCAGACTTAGTTCTCACATTTGTTAACTCTTTTATTACCTGTGTGCTAATTTGCTGCTATTTACAAATCTTAAACTGTAATTATTCCAATCTTAGCTATACTTATGCATCTTGACTCTAATAGCCTTTCCTGGCAACTCCCCCCCCCGCCTATATGTAACATTTGTGGAAATATGTTTCAATGTATCTGAAGAAGTGTGCAGGGAAACATGCTAAGTATCTCAGTTCTTGCTTATACCCAGAATTGCGCGTTGTTGGTATTGGTGCTACTTGACTCAAACTAAGTTCTCACTTCTGTTTGTTAAATCTTGTATTTGTGTGATGATTTGCTGTCATTGTCAGATCTTACCAACTGCTTTAATCAATTTCAACTATACTTATCAACCAAGTATTTATGTATTTTGATTCTAACTAGCCCTTCCTGGCAACAAACCTCCCACCTATATGTAAGGCTTGAGGAAATCTGCTTCACTGTATCTGAAGAAGTGTGCAGGCACACAAAAACGTATACCCAGAATTAAACTCTGTTGGTTTTAAGTAGTGCATTTTTTGTAGAAAAAGCCTAGCAGGAGCTCATTTGCATATTAGGCCACACTGCCTAGCCTGGGAGTAGGGGTGTGCATTCGGTTCGGCTGAACCGAAACAAACCGCCGAATCACCCCTGATTCAGCTGTATACGGAATCGCATACAGCCGAATCCAATTGGGGCCTATTATACGGGAGCTGAATTTGACTCCCCGTATACTTCCATATAGATATTCGGAAGTATATGGAAATCCATGGAAAAGGCGGGAAAGGGGCTTCTGCAGACTCAGGGGAGCTGCTTGCCTCCTTTCCCACCTTTGGTAGCCTTTTCCCGCCTCTCCCATAGCCTCCCTGGAATCAGGGAGGGGGAGGGGGAAGAGGAGCCCCAGCAGCCAATCCAAAGCATGCATTTTCAAAATGGCCGCGCTCAACGGCCCTTAACTGCCTCGCTGCGCTGAAACAAAATGGCCCCCGCACGCGCCGAATGCCACGAACGCCCAGGCTCCCTTTGCCACCCAGCAAAGCCGCTCCGACAATATGGCCGCCACGCGCGCCGTGTGCAAGGCACACCCTGCTTCCCTTGGTGCCCAAACTCCCCTTTAAAATGGCCGCCGCGCGTGGGGCGGGCTGAGCCCAGCTGCCGCTGTGCACACCCGCCTCCCTTCGAAGCCTCAGGGAAATGAACACCCCCCGAAATGGCCGCCGCCAGCGCTACCGGCCCCTTTCGTGGGCCCCGAACCCGCATCCAACGGAGAAGCGAAGCCGTCAATCAGCCAGCACTGGCCGCTCGCGCTGCCGCCCGCGCCGCTCGGCCACCGCTTCAACAGGCCGACAGGAACCGTTCCTTGCCGCTTTGAGGCCCAGCCGACCCAGCCGCTCTTGCATGTGACTCTCCCTCAGGGGAATGAACACCCCCCGAAATGACCGCCACCTGCGCTACCGGCCCCTTTCTTGGGCCCAGAACCACCATCCAACAGAGAAGCGAAGCCGTCAATCAGCCAGCAGCGGCCGCTCGCGCAGCCGCCGTCACCCGCACCGCTTGGCCACCGCTCCAACAGGCCGACAGGAACCGTTCCTCGCCGCTTTGAGGCCCAGCCAACCCAGCCGCTCTCGCACGTGGCTCTCCCTCAGAGAGCCAAACAAGACTGCCAGAGCCCTGGGCGGGGCCGGGGCTTATATAGCCCCGACGCCACGCCCAGAAATATACCCGGATGTGCCGGAGCCGAGCGGTCTGGTGCTCCCTCCTTCCGAGGGGGCAAAGACGGCCCCCAGCCTGAACGCCGGCGATGCCGGCTTGGCTGGGAAGTGCCGGACCTTCTACCTCTAGGAGCTCATTGTTGTCACAATTGAGTCAGCATGGTATAAGAGCCTGGGGCGGCCAGGTTGAAATCCCTACTCTGCCACATAGCTTGCTGGGTGACCATTGATGAATCATTCTTGTGCAGCTCACCATACCTTACAAGGTTGTTGTAAGAAAAAAAGTGAAGAAAGGGCAAATTATATATAACTACCCTGAATTCCTAGGAGGAATGATAGATATGTACTCAATAAATAAATAATGCAGGGAGAGTTTTTGTTATTTCTTCCATTGATTTTAAAAGTAAACATTGTACAATGAAGTAGCATATTCAAGGGACAAAGGTATAGTGAGATTCATTCATTTAAAGTCATAACACAGCTAGGAAACAGCTGAAAGCTAAGAGAAATCTGCACAGTGGGAGGTTTGTACTAGCAAACAGCAATTCACACCTGTTAATTACTGCAAACAGTCTTGCAGATTGCATTTCTCATGACATTTATCCATTGTTTAGAGGCAATCATGATCACCTAAGATCTTACATTTGTGGTTTAGGACCTTCACATCACTTGCAAATTAGTTCTCTTGTACATGTCAATAAAGACAGACTGACATTTATCAGAAAGTCCATTAAGCCACTTGAAGTGGATTTTTTTGCATCTCCCAGTCAATTACATAAAAGTTTGAACACAGGACAAGATAACCAAACCCTAAATCCATGGAAGTGTGCATATGGAAGAGGAATGGTCATTCAAAATTGCTAGCTGATTAATATTATGGACAGTCCCAAGGAATCCTGCACTGCTTCACTGAATTCCTTGGGCATGTAGGGAAGAGACCTTCAGTGCTAATGGAACTAGTAGCATTTTCAACTTTGAATGCTCCCCACACACACACAATAGATGAAAGCAGTTTTACCTTCAGAAAATCTCAGTATGATTCCAAGCTGTTCTAATAAATCCCAAGAAAGTATCACTCATCTACTTAATGCCTTGCAAAACCTTCCCTGTAAATGGTATTTCATATGGCTTGCACTGTGTGGAATCATGCACCTCTGAACCACAAGCTCAATTTTTTTCTGTGAAGCAGGAAATATTTTTGTTATGGGAAATACGTGGTATGTAGTCAGTATTCTGTGCAGCATCTTAACAAAGAATTATCTTAAATGGTACACTAAATCTAGACCATAATAACCTACAAGGTTCAATTTGAATTTTAGATTTCAGTTGCATTCAATAACTCCAAATCTTCCTGTTTTAGCATGGACAGTCCAAATTTTCTGGTATAGAACATTATTAAATAATTATTTTTTGTTTCCTTCTTGAAACTGTATTTGCAATAAACTTGTTTGAAATTTTTTTAAAAAAATGTATTGACAAATTTTAAATGAATTGCTAGATTTAGATTCAAGATTCAGATCACCTTCCATCTGAGGGATTAATCTAGTTCAAATGACACATGTGCCTTGATTTTCATATAGAGGGCTGCAAGATGAGTACCCTGACCCATCCTTTATCCTATGCATGAGTACAGTATCTAAGCATGTCTAAATTATAGATGGGCTTTGTCCCCATAATTGAGAACATTGAAAAAGCAATGTTCCTGATCACAGGAACAGTAACAAAGCCTATGTGTATACATTTATTTATTTATTATTTATTTGTTCGATTTATATCCCACCCTACCCCACCAAAGCGGGCTCAGGGCGGCTTACAACACAGAATGCTAACAGTAAATCAGTTTAAAATACATTAATGATTATACAATAAAATATATAAAATACATAAAAATACATAAAACTCACATCAATATACTATGCTACCTCTTCCTTACATGCCATTCTCACTAACTATACCACCTCTATTTTACCTGAATTTAACTGAAAGGATTGTCTAAGGTAAAAATCACACACAAAGTTTGAATGTAGGTAACCCTTACACTGCTGAATCCAATGTGTCCTTAGTTGTCATTGAAGAGATAAGGTGTTCAGATGTGGTTCAGTAGTACCTGTTCCTTATACCATCTTCAGTTCTCGATACAGCAGCTGGGTTAGACAAGCTTTAAGTAGTTTCTGCTATACTACTGTCATTTTGATAAATTAAGATTGAAATATTTGTTCCTCTTACATGGGGAAAACTGTATCAAAACAGCCCAGTGGAATATCAGATAATGTGTCCTATCTCTGGTACAGATGCTTGAGAGGAATGTAAAATCCCTGGGTACCTCATTGTGCAATTCCTCAGGAAAGGGCAGGAAAAGGAAACATATCCCTTATCCAAACTGATGACCAATTTCCTCCTTGTATTATTAAAACAGATGATTTGTCATTTCATCCGAGATACTGTCAAATCATTGCAGAGGCAATTCCTTCTCATTTAAATGTCAGATTCCAATTTCACATGTTCATTTTCAACCTAGCACTAATTTCCATCTGTCTGGGAAAATCTATTCCATTTGACTTATATCTATGAAGTCATGATGCCACTCCCTGATAAGTAACATTTTTACTTATGCATTCTAAACACTGTGGTATGAAACAAGTTAACAAGTAAAATCACAATTTCCACATACCTGAAATCAACTCTTCTGTAATTCTACTTAGAAAAAAGTCCTATGTTATATAATGACTCTTACTCACAGGAAAATGTCCTTAGGATTGCAGACTTAGATTATTCTTACCCCTGAAAGTTCCATAGAAACATTTCCTGCATCAAACTACAAGGCATGAGCATTGCTGAAAAGTAATATAGATTACTAGGAATAAGCCACATTGTAGAGCAGGGGTGACCAATAATAGCTATCCAGATGTTTTTTGCCTACAACTCCCATCAGCCCCAGCCATGCTGGCTGGGGCTGATGGGAGTTGTAGGCAAAAAACATCTGGAGAGGTACCATTGACCTCCCCTGTTGTAGAGAAAAATACAATGGGCCCTAGAAAGAGGATCTGGGTAAGTGCCCCCACCCTTGCTCTTTTCCCACCCAAGTGAAGGCATTCACTATGTCCCACCTCAAGGGCAGCTGATCTCTGCCATCTGGAGTAATTCTGAGTGATCTCCAACCCCCACCTGGAGATTGGCAACAGTGGTTTCCCAGGAGGAAATGGCATTGTACCTGTCTGAGATCTCATCTTTCCTCAAACCCCACCCTCTCCAGGCTCTACCCCTTAAATTTTGAGAAATTTCCTAACCAGGAGTTAGCAACCCTCTCTCCTCCCCTTTATCTGTCCCTCTGACTTCAGCTTTCCATTGTCTTTCCCCTCTCTGCAGCCTGTACATAGAAAAAGAACAGTCTTTCTTCACAGTGGGAGGGGGGCAAAGCAGCTTACATCATTCTCTTCTCCCCCTTTGATCTGAACAACAACCCTGTGAGGCAGGTTAGACTGGATGTCTGTGACTGGTCTGAAATCACCCAGTCAGGTTCCACAGCAAGAACCTGGGTCTGGCAGACCCCACTTTGAAGCCCTAACTCCTATGCCCTCCTCAATCTCCACCACAGAATCTCCAGGAATTTCCCACCAAACTGGAATTGGCAGCACTGAGCTCTGCCTCAGAGACCTTTAGTGATAACTTTCAGACCAACAGTCTGCCTCTGATAACATGGTTGGTCTTAAGCACAGGACTTAAGTCTCTCCATGTTTCCCTCCATATCTCCCTCACACTGTATCTGGTCTGTTGTCACAGGATGCCATTTTTCCCCCTTTCCAGAGGAGAATAAAGGGGAGTCCTCAGTTAATCAAGGGAAGCCTTTCTCTGGCTGTTTCCCTCCCCCTCCCTCCCTCAGCCAATTGAGGGAAGGTATCAGCTTGTGTTCAATCGCTTCCTATCGATACTAACCATATTGCCTATACTGTTTATTTGTTCAAGACTAACCTCTTTGCCCTGTAGTAGAATGCAAGGTATGTCAGAGGGAGGGAGGCCTTGGGCGCCAGGGGTAATAAACGGCTGGCAGTACACAGAGAGACACCGCGCCGTTTCCCAGGCCAGGCAAGGCCGCCAAGCGAAAGGGGGAGTGTGGGTAGACTCAGGAAAGACAGATAGCAAGCGTGTGAATCAAACACCTCTGAGGGAGAAAGCAACTTTTGTTTTAAGGAGTGATTTAAAGGGCCCTGCCTTTGATGTGCCCCAATATATGCTAGTACCCATCCAATGTATGTTATCACTTTCAATGGTCTTCTCCAGTAGAAACATTGTGTATCCAATAAAGAAACTTATTTCTGAAGAAAGAGTTCTTTTGTTCTGGAATCTCAATGAACACTACGCTGACAGAAGGGTTTCTCTCTCTCCTCTGTGAATCATTGTGACAGGCAGCTAAGCCAATGGGAGAGTAAGGAGAGCCAGTAACTGCCAGAACTAAGGTTGGTTGCCTTTTACTGACAGAATCAGCTTTGCTGGCTAACCAGCCACTTGGGCAGGAGAGAGGAGCGGACTCAGCCAATGGCACACAAGTACTCTTGATTGATAGACTGATGGACCAAAGGTTGGTGCATCACAGTCCCAACCAATCAGGTTGCTCTGTTTTGCCAAGATGAAAGGGTTTTTATTATTTTATAGATAATATGGAGTAGAGAGTTAGATTTGAAGCACAAAGGTATGGGTTCAAATCTTCAACCATCCTAGAAGCTTGCTGTTGACCCTGAGCTACTCATTATCTATCAGCTTAATAGGGGGAAAATGGAAAATTTCCATGACCACTATAGCAAAATGGCAGAATATAATCCTCTGTATATCTGTTTCTCAAGTGTGGCTCATCTGCAGGTCTCTAAATTCATGGATCAGGGCCATACAGAATGAATTTTTGCAAACTTAAGGAGACCCCTTCCCCAAGATTTGCAGAAAAATCTAAAACTAAATAAGTTGGGTGATTCATCCCCCCTGAACAAAAGTGTTGTCTGGGCAAGCACAGACAATGCTCTTACCTTCTTCTCCTTTGTTGGGGGCTGGTAGGGTGCATTACTCAATCATTCAAGGATGTGGAAATGGTTAAAAATTCTATTACAGAAATTGTTAGGAAGGAATGCAAAATAAACGAGTTAGTAGCATAAAGCCCTTGATTATATCTATGGTAAAGCTACCTTTGCTATTCTAGCTACAAGTCAGTGTGTGTGTGTGTGTGTGGAGGGAGAGTCATATAGTCAGGGAAAGCGCAGAAAATGTTCTGCTTAGACAGTTGGAGCATCTTTCATGTAAATAAAGGCTAGAGCTTTTTGCTTTTGATTTAATTTAGGGGAAAGAATACAATTAGAGGGGGGCATTCTAAAGGTTTATAAAATTATGCCTGGTGTGGAGAACGTGGATAGAAGAAACATTTTATACATCTCTCATAATGTAATAGTATGGGGGTACCCAATGATTTTGATGGCCAATAGAGTCAGGACAGAGAAAAGAAACCACAACTTCAAACAATACATAATTAACATGTGATGACTGCCATTAGTTAAGAAGGCTTTGAAAGGAGCTTAGAGATACTGATAAAGAATAATTCTATGAATGACTGTTAGTAATGAAAGCCAGATGGAAACGGAATATACAGATGCATAATATGCATCAATGCTGGAGGGAAACCAAGGAGAGGCTTTGGTCTCTAGTCTCTATATACTGCTTAAAGGTCTTCCAGAGGACTGGTTGCCACTATAGAGACCAAGATGCTGAGTTAAATGAAACTTTGATCTGACACTGTGTTTGCTTGTTTAGAACAGTTATACCACACTCTTCTTTCAACACAGGCATTCCAAATGGCCAGCAACTGCATGCAACAAAATAATTGCAATTTCAAAAAACGGAATATGCTTATAAATGAGGCTGTGATAAACCTAAACAATCCCACTTCATCTTTGCAGGGCCCTAGAGAAAGCAGAGGGATCAAAATCCCCACTTCAACCCTCAGATGATCCTGCTACCATGACTACCTTTACTGTAGATATAGTCCATCCCCTAGAGAGAGTTGCCAAGCAGTTTTAGTGATTGAAGTTCTTATGGGCTTGAGGCTTTTATTCTAGAGGCCACAGTTAGCCCCATTTTTAAAAAATAATAACTCTGCAATGCTGTTGGAGAGGCATGAAGGTGACAAAACTCCTCACCCCAGCCATCCAGAGACCTGTTTCCATTCATGTCCCCCACCAGAAGGTATAATCTTTTATAATAAAAGCCTAAAAGTCCTCTGGTGAAGCCAAATCCAGGCCCCTCATTGGCTAAGCCTGCACTCCATGAGCCACTGGCCCATCATGTGTCCATCAACCCCTCTGACCTCACATTGGCTCACTGTCCTGTCCCCCGCCCTATGCCCTCCCCCACCCACCGCTGGCCCTGTCAGGCAAGAGCACCATCAGATGGCCACTGACCTCTGACACAGACAGTTCTCTGCTGGAAGCTTACTGATTACACCTGCCTCTCCTCAGGGGCCTGTGTCTTCCTTCTTCTCATTTTTCTTTCTCTCACTCCTCTCTCCACTTCTTTTTTCTACCTCCCCCTTCTGTCCTTTCTCTCATTCTTCTCCTTTTCTCTATCTTTCAGTCATTTTATTTCATTCTGTCTGTCTAGCTTCCTCCCTTTAATCCACACAAACAATAGCAGTTAACATCTCTTCAACTGAGAAGGAATGTTCATTCACAGCAGGGAGGGGCCACTTCAGAGGGAGTGAAAGGGAGGCTTGCAATGGCTTTCCTCACAGTGTCATTGCCAACTCCAGGTTGGGAAATTCCTGGAGATTTGAAGAGTGGAGCCTGTAGAGGATTGAGTGTGAGAAAGGGCGGGGCCTCAGAGAAGGCCACCCTCAAAGCCAGCCATTTCCTCCTGAGGAACCATTGTTGCCAATCTCCAGGTGAGGAGTAGAGATCACTCAGAATGGCAGAGATCAGCTTCCCTTGAGGTGGGGGGCAAAGCGAATGCCTTCACTTGGGTGGGTGGGAAGGCAGCAAGAATGGGAGGGCACTCGCCTAGAGGCCTTTAGTGATACCTTTCCAGGTTGGTGGGAAATTCATGGAGATTTGAAGAGTGGATCCTGAAGAGGATTGGGTGTGAGGAAGGGCAGGGCCTCAGACAAGGCCACTCTCCAAACCAGCCATTTCCTCCTGAGGAACCATTGTTGCCAATCTCCAAGTGAGGACTGGAGATCACTCAGAATGGCAGAGATCAGCTCCCCTTTAGGTGTGGGGGGGAGTTAATGCTTTCACTTGGGTGGGTGGGAAGACAGCAAGACTGAGGGGGGACACTTGCCCAGAGGCCTTTAGTGATACCTTTCCAGGTTGGTGGGAAATTCTTGGAGATTTTGTGGTGGACTTTGAGGCGAGCATACAAATTAAAGCTTCAGGGTGTGGTCTGCAAGACCCAGGTTCTTAATGTGGAAGCTGACTGCATGATTTTGGACCAGTCACAGAATTCCAGCCTAACCTGCCTCACAGGGTTGATGTTCAGATCAGCTCAGAAAGAGGGGGGGAGGAAAATGATGTAAACTGCCTTGGTTTCGCCCCCACACACACTGTGAAGAAAGACTGTCCTTTTCCTATATAAAAGTTGCAGGGAGGGGGAAGCTTGATGGAAAGCTGACATCAGAGGGGCAGATAAAGGGAAAGAGATAGGGCCGCTAACTCCAGGTTAGGATTTAAGAAGTGGGGCTTGGAGAGGGTGAGGTTTGAGGAGGGATGGGGCATTCACCCGGAGCTTCCTTTTAGAGTCTGTTGTATTTTTCTTCACAACGGGCCTCACTCCTAGTATAATAATAAGCTGACAATTTCCACTGTAATGTTACTTCTATGCTGATAACAGACGGGCATTTTGGGGCGGTTGGAAGGCGTCAAGCCATCCCCATCCCATCCATGGGGCAACATGGGCATGTTTAGATGGTTGTTGCACACCATTCCTGTCCCCATACATTTCCAGTAGTCACATGCATGCGCGCGCGTAAAAAACCAGATGCGGCTTGGGTCGGAATGGCAGTTTCACACCACTAAGGCACCTCGCTTGTGTCCTTCCACTTCCAGACGCAAAGAAGGCAACTGGCGTGCTGCTCAAAAATTTGCTTCCACTTTGGAAGTGGTAGCATTTTTAGTCGCGCTGAGGAGGCTGGACAGGGTGAATACGGAACAAGGATTGGCGGCAGGTCCGGATGGCATACATCCAAGAGTTTTGAAAGAACTCAAAGTTGAACTTGTGGATCTTCTGACAAAAATATGTAATATTTCATTGAAATCTGCCTCCATTCCTGAGGACTGGAAGGTAGAAAATATCACCCCCATCTTTAAAAAGGGTTCCAGAGGAGATCCGGGAAACTACAGGACAGTCAGTCTGACTTCAATACCGGGAAAGTTGGTAGAAACCATTATCAAGGACAGAATGAGTAGGCACATTGATGAACATGAGTTATTGAGGAAGACTCAGCATGGGTTCTGTAAGGGAAGATCTTGCCTCACTAACCTGTTACATTTCTTTGAGGGGGTGAACAAACATGTGGACAAAGGGGACCCAATAGATATTGTTTACCTTGACTTCCAGAAAGCTTTTGATAAAGTTCCTCATCAAAGGCTCCTTAGCAAGCTCTAGAGTCATGGAGTAAAAGGACAGGTCCTCTTGTGGATCAAAAATTGGCTAATTAATAGGAAGCAGAGAGTGAGTATAAATGGACAGTCTTTGCAGTGGAGGACTGTAAGCAGTGGGGTACCGCAGGGTTCAGTACTGGGTCCCATGCTCTTTAACATGTTAATTAATGATTTGGAGTTGGGAGTAAGCAGTGAAGTGGCCAAGTTTGAAGATGACACTAAATTGTTCAGGGTGGTGAGAACCAGAGAGGATTGTGAGCACTCCAAAGGGATCTGTTAAGGCTGGGTGAGTGGGCATCAACGTGGCAGATGAGGTTCATGTGGCCAAGTGCAAAGTAATGCACATTGGGGCCAAAAATCCCAGCGACAAATACAAGTTGATGGGGTGTAAACTGGCAGAGACTGACCAAGAGAGAGATCTTGGGGTTGTGGTAGATAACTCACTGAAAATGTCAAGACAGTGTACGATTGCAATAAAAACGGCCAACGCCATGCTGGGAATTATTAGGAAGGGAATTGAAAACAAATCAGCCGGTATCATAATACCCCAGTATAAATCGATGGTGCGGTCTCATTTGGAATACTGTGTGCAATTCTGGTCACTGCACCTCAGAAAGGATATTATAGCATTGGAAAAAGTCCAGAAAAGGGCAACTAGAATGATTAAAGGGTTGGAACACTTTCCCTATGAAGAATGGTTAAAATGCTTGGGGCTCTTTAGCTTGGAGAAACGTCGACTGCAGGGTGACATGATAGAGGTTTACAAGATTATGCATGGGATGGAGAAGGTAGAGAAAGAAGTACTTTTCTCACTTTCTCACAATACAAGAACTCGTTGGCATTTAATGAAATTGCTGAGCAGTCGGGTTAGAACAGATAAAAGGAGGTACTTCTTCACCCAAAGGGTGATTAACATGTGGAATTATATATATATATATGTGTGTGTGTGTGTGTGTGTATAAATTTTTTGCCACTGTGTGACACAGAGTGATGGATTGGATGGGTCATTGGCCTGATCCAACATGGCTTCTCTTATGTTCTTGTTTGTGTGTGGGGGGATTTTTTTGGGGTCAATTTTAGAGGTGTATCTGAGTTGGCCCAAAGTGCAGGTCTGTTCCCTGTAAGTGAGTTATTTCACCTTACTTGTTAGTTCTGGCTTGTAATTGTCAGTTTTCTGTTACTGATTTCATACACATGTGATGGACTAAGTCTGGATTCCCCATTCTGCCTATAGATACTGTCACTCAATTATATGCCAATGTTTTCCAAGAAACTTCTCAATATTACAAACATTTGATGACAGCAGCTAGAATTGGTTTCACAAGGCACTGGAAACAAGATATGCTCTCTAAAGTCTAGGAATGGATTGATAAAATTTATTTTTATTTTATTTATAAAAGAAATACTTATACTTATTAAACATATTAAGAAATGGATGAGATATACAGCAAACTGAGATACTAGGGAAGCCTCTAATCCTAAAAGTAGAGGAATGGTTTCACTAAAGCCTCTTTCCATTTTTGTTTGATGGATGGGTAAACATTGGAAGATTTCTGTTCATCACAGCATATAGGTTATATACATTTTGATCAGCATGGCTAAAATATTCTTTTTTGAACTTTATATAAGACTTGTATTTGTATGCAATGAATGTAAATATAATGCATAGCTTGTAATTAAAAAAAGAAGTGTTCTTGCTATTGATTGTCAGGGATTGTTATAATTCCACTTGATTTCTTAATAAAAGAAAGAAAATGAAGGGGGGGAGAACTTGCACTGACACTTTTACCTTACCAACAACAGAACTTGATAGTTTTTATAGAACTCCATTTATTGAAAGTAAGGGTATGCCTTAGTGCTCTGCTGGGTTGGGGGGAGAGTGTAAAATAATGTTACTGAACTGAGACTGATAAGAAGTAACTATCTGAAGTTCCATGTTCTGTCCTTGTTCCTCTTGACTTTTCATGTCATCAATGGCTCTTGTTGAATGATCACTCCAAACTCTCATTCTACACTTTCAACGATAAACAGGATTGAAAAATCTTACACATTTCTCGTTTCACAAGTCAGCAGCTGCTTTGTGCTGTCTCAAGGAGAAGTTGTATTTTTGTTTTTGCATCTCTGACAGAATGAATTTCTTTACAGGAAAACAAACACTTGATTTAAAAGAATAAAATAAAGGAACATAAGAACGTAAGAGAAGCCATGTTGGATCAGGCCAATGGTCCATCCAGTCCAACACTCTATGCCACACAGTGGCCAAACCCCCCCCCCCCCCGAAAAACAAGTGCCATCAGAAGGTTCACAAGTGGGTCTAGAAGACCTTCCACTTTGCCCCGGCTCCCCAAGCACCAAGAATACAAAGCATCACTGCCCCAGACAGTTCCAATAATATACTGTGGCTAAGAGCCACTGATGGACCTCTGCTCCATATTTTTATCCAATCCCCTCTTGAAGCTGTCTATGCTTGCAGCCGCCTCCACCTCCTGTGGCAGTGAATTCCACATGTTAATTACCCTTTGGGTGAAGTACTTCTTTTTATCCATTTTAACCCAGCTGCTCAGCAATTTCATTAAATGCCCACGAATTCTTGTATTGTGAGAAAGGAAGAAAAGTACTTCTTTCTCTACTTTCTCCATCCTATGCATAATCTTGTAAACTTTTATCATATCACCCCACAGTCGACATTTCTCCGTGCTAAAGAGCCCCAAGCGTTTTAACCTTTCTTCATAAGGAAAGTGTCCTTATGACCAAGAGAGAGATCTTGGGGTTGTGGTAGATAACTCTAAACCTGTAATCATTCTAGTTGCCCTTTTCTGCACTTTTTCCAGTGCTATAATATTCTTTTTGACGTGCGGTGGCCAAAATTTACACAGTATTCCAAATGAGACTGCACCATCAATTTATACAGGGGCATTATGATACTGGCTGATTTGTTTTCAATTCCCTTCCTAATAATTCCCAGCATGGTGTTGGCCTTTTTTATTGCAATTGCACACTGTCTTGACATTTTCAGTGAGTTATCTACCATGACTCCAAGATCTCTCTCTTGGTCAATCTTTGCCAGTTCACAACCCATCAACTTGTATTTGAAGTTTGGATTTTTGGCCCAATGTGCATAACTTTGCACTTGGCCACATTGAACCTCATCTACCACGTTGACGCCCACTCACCCAGCCTCAACAGATCCCTTTGGAGTGCCTCACAATCCTCTCTGGTTCTCACCACCCTGAACAATTTAGTGTCATCTGCAAACTTGGCCACTCCACTGCTTACTCCCAACTCCAAATCATTAATTAACATGTTAAAGAGCATGGGACCCAGTACTGAACCCTGCGGTACCCCACTGCTTACAGTCCTCCACTGCAAAGACTGCCCATTTATACTCACTCTCTGCTGCCTATTAATTAGCCAGTTTTTGATCCACAAGAGGATCTGTCCTTTTACTCCATGACTCTCGAGCTTACTAAGGAGCCTTTGATGAGGAACTTTATCAAAAGCTTTCTGGAAGTCAAGGTAAACAACATCTATCGGGTCTCCTTTGTCCACATGTTTGTTCACCCCCTCAAAGAATTGTAACAGGTTAGTGAGGCAAGATCTTCCCTTACAGAACCCATGCTGAGTCTTCCTCAATAACTCGTGTTCATCAATGTGCCTACTCATTCTGTCCTTGGTAATGGTTTCTACCAACTTTCCCAGTATTGAAGTCAGACTGACTGTCCTGTAGTTTCCCGGATCTCCTCTGGAACCCTTTTTAAAGATGGGGGTGATATTTGCTACCTTCCAGTCCTCAGGAATAGAGACAGATTTCAATGAAAGATTACATATTTTTGTCAGGAGATCCAGTTCACCTTTGAGTTCTTTCAGAACCCTTGAATGTATGCCATCCCGACCTGGTGACTTATTAGTTTTTAATTCGTCTATCAGTTGTAAGACCTCCTCTCTTGTCACCTCAATCTGACTCAGGTCTTTAAACACCCCTTCCAAAATTAGTTATTCTAGAGTGGGCAAACACTTCTCATCTTCCACAATGAAGATGGAGGCAAAAAATGCATTCAGCTTCTCAGCCATTTCCCTATCTTCCTTCAGTAATTCTTTTACCCTTTGGTCGTCCAAGGGCCCCACTGCCTCCCTGGCTGGTTTCCTACTTCTAATATATTTGAAGAAATTTTTATTGTTGTTCTTTATGTTTTTTTTGCAATATGCTCCTCATAGTCCCTTTTTGCCTGCCTGATAACAGTCTTGCATTTGATTTGCCACAGCCTGTGTTCCCTTTTACTAATCTCACTTGGACTGGTTTTCCACCACTTAAAGGAGTCCTTCTTACCTTTTACAGCTTCCATTACTTTGTTTGTTAACCATGCAGGCCTTTTCTTATACCTGTTTGTGCCTTTCCTAACTTGTAGTATATATTTTATCTGAGCTTTTAGGATTGTAGTTTTAAATAGCCTCCAAGCTTTCCCAAGGGTTTTGACTGTATTTACCTTTCCTTTCAGTTTCCTCTTCACATGCCTCCTCATTTCAGAGAATTTACCCTTTTTAAAGTTAAACATGGTTGTGCTGGTCTTTTGGGGCCCTATTTATACAAATGGTGAAATCAATAACGTTATGGTCACTGCTCTCAAGCAGTGAAATGACTTTTACATCTCTCACCAAGTTTTGGGCATTACTTAGGACCAAATCCAGGATCACCCCACCCCTGGTAGGTTCTGTGACCATCTACTCCAAAGCACAATCATTGAGAGCATCTAGAAACATCCCAAAGCACCCTGTAAAAAAAACCAGAGACCATAGAGTGCTCTATTTTTATTGTATATATGTGATGGAACAGTCTGGTCCCCCCCCCCCCCCAATATCCGTGTAAAGGAGTATAAAGCAGTGCCATACTAAAGGTCTAGAGGCAAAATGTAGTGACCTGGATGGCAGAAAGAAAACTCTGCTATAGATGTTTACCAAGAAACAGCTACACTTTTGTTGTTGTCCCTCAAGCATATACAGCATTTAGTAAGTATTCTGATAAGGTTATACATACCTAGGCAGGAGACAGTTGTTAAGGAAGTTGAAAGTGGTATAAGAAGAGACATCACTGTTGTTAATGTCTACATGTTTCTTTTTTCCCCATTATCAGCTCTGGTCAAACAAGTTTGCAGGTTTTGAAGCACTACAGAATCCTCTAAAACAGGGCTGTCAAACCTATGGCCTGCAGGCCAAAGCCAGACTGCCTAGGGCTTTAATCCAGCCTGTAGTTCTCTTCTCCCCCTGCCCCCTCCTCTACCTGTCCTCACCCTTCTAAGCTCAAGCTGGAGCTGTCCATGAGCCCAGGGAGCAGAGGGCAGGGCTGCTAAATTTCCCAGTTCATCTGAACTCCATTGAAATACACTGCAGCACAAAAAATTGCAAAGAAAATCAGAAATGGATTTCCTTTCCCAGAGTAGTCTATATGAATCAACAGACCTTAGTGGAAATGGGGAATAACCAGAGGAAAGGGAGAGAAGCAATACCATCTGATTTCCCCTCATTTCTAAAACATGTCCTACTGTGAATGATTTTAAGAATTTCTTCTAACTTTGAGGATAAGTTTTTGAAGAAACAGCAGGCTGCTTAAAGAAGGGGAGCTTTCCTCTGTGCTCTTCCGTTGGATCCAACTCAACAAAATCATAATTATAATAAAGAATTATCAGCATTTTTAAAATTGTAAAAAACAAAACAACAAAAGGAGATTAAAGCTTGCACTGACTGACATTAGATCAACAGGGAATCATTGGAAAGCTTTTTTAAGCTACTGCTGCCAAGTTGTGGAACTCCCTACCCCAGGAAACTCAATTGGTGCACTCTTTAGAAGCCTTATTATTTCTGTTTTGGAAAGACTTTGAAAAGAGTGAATGGAATGCTATTGTTACTGTTCCCTCAGGGACCTTGATTGATGTTCTGTATATGTTATTAGTTCTATATGATTTTATGTTGTATATTTTTTATGAGTTTGACTGTGAACAGCCTTGGGTGCCTCAAATAAGGTAGAAATGTGGCATACAAATCAACTAACTCAAGGAACAAAATAAACAACAGATTAAACAGCACAGTAGCGGTTAGAAGTAGAAACAATAAAACCATCAGGTAACTCTAATTGCCTCCCCAGTCGGAATAATGAGACAGACCAGATATGGATTAAAGGGCCACTTTATTAACTTAATTCAACGGTAAGGGCAACCATGGGGACAGGTCAAGCCAGGGGTCAAAACCAGACCACCTCCTTAACCTGAAAATGGGCGAGCCCCCAAAGCCCCGGATTTGAGCCAATCCAACAGCTCGGACCTGGCTGGCCCAACAACATGATCACCGCTCACCTAAGCTCCACCATCCCCAAAGCCGTACAGCCTGGAATGTGGACACTATCCATGTGTCGGGATCCCCAGGCTCCCTGGAGCCGACCTTGGGCTGTACAGCTTAACGGTTACCCCAGGGAAGCCATTTACCACAAATGGTGGGATGCCATGGGAGCTCACCAATACCCCACAAACATATACCCAACAGTAAACAGCCATTAACAGTGTCAAGCCTCTGCTTAGGCCACTGTACCCAAACCGCCTAAAGCCTGCACCAGCCCTTGCCGTAAGTCGGCCAAAAAGGCCTCATTGCCCTTTTTTGAAAGATGGACCCCATCCTCCCTAAACAAATCCGCAAGACTAGCCCGCATGGAGGGATGAGGCACATATCCTCCCAGACCCCCACCAAGGGCTTTACGTAAGGCCCTATTGGCCTTAATCCGGGCACGCTCCAAACCCGCTGGATCCCAAGTGGCCCGCCATTCCCGGCGCAGCAGCATGGCTGACCACAGGATGAGGACACCTGGCCATCTTTTGCCAATCAAGGTGATATCAGCCTGGGCCTGTATCAAAAGAGCCTTCCCCTTCATCAGGCCCAAATAATTCTCTCCCAGATGTATCACCAAAATCTGCGGAGGAGGACCCCTCATGCCCCCAAACAGCAGTGGCAGGAGCCCCAACCACCTCATGCCCCGGTGGCCCTGCCACTCAATGATGGCTCTGTCGCTCAGGCCCAGCTGCGAACCAACTGGCGTCCGTCAGGCCTGATGTGCCGCCCAAAACACGATACTGTGGCCACATATAAGGATCCTTTTCCTTTCAACACCAGCCACAGCACCTAAAAGAAAAAAGCCATTCACTGTTGAACAATAAAATGAACGTTAACACAACCCTGGGAAGTAAAGAGCAATTAATCAAGGAGGGGCCCCAGCCTCATGGCCACAATGGCCGAACATATGCTCAATAAGCACCAGAACTCCAACGTCCTACGTGACGAATGTCCTCACCCTCATAACCCATTGCTGCGGCTGTGGAAGCAGCGCCAATCCTGAAGGAATGGGTGCCGAATTTGACCCCCCCCCCAAGCCCTAGCATTTTCAGTGCTCAGCTCGTGACCAAAATTGATACTTAGTCAATGGTGACGTATCTGCATGGTGAAAAAGGGGGCCCGCCGACACACCTCGCAGCTCCACATAATGTCCCAGTGCAGCAACTGGGCATAACTCCTTCTCCGAACAGGGCCCTAGTGTAACCATACAACCCCATTGCTTCTGATCCGTCTTTGACCAAAGTCCCCGACAAGCAGGGCCCTTGCTGAATTATCATTGCACGAGAGCGCTACCAACTCAGACACTCTAAAAGCCCCGAAAAAAGCCATCAATGTGGCTGCATGAAACAGCGCCTCCTTGTAAGCGGAAGCGCAAACAGACGCCCATGTGGCGTGCAGCCCCAAGAGGATCGATGGGGAAATAGTTTGCCTATCATCAGCCCAGTGACCCATCTCCCGTGACCAACATTTTTTGAATACGAAAATCCTTAGTTGTGTCCTAATACCCCCTTGCCTTGCTAAGGAAAGACAATGCAGCCATCTGCTCCTTAATGGATTTTACTGTGAGGCCCCACTCCCTTTGCAAGACAGAATTGCATCAGCTGGTCAACGGGGACCGGACAAACCTCCGGCAACCTGGCCTCTTCCCTGAATGTTAAAAACTGACTAGCCGCCCGGTCATATGACCTTTTAGTGCTAGGCGCTATGGCAAGGTGGATTGGCCAGCTAACTTCATCCCTCCAATCTGCCACAACTTCGCTGGGATGCGCACAGGAAACAGGTCGGCCTCCAGAGCTAACTGCCGAAAGCGCTCCATCTGTTGGCGAGACAGGGCATCCGCCACACCATTACAAATGCTGGGAACATGCTTCACCAAGAACAAAATATTTAGCCTCAGGCAGCGCAATGTAAATGCCCTAACCAGCCTCATCACCGGGGGTGGGGGGGTGGGACATAGATGTCAAGCGATTAACAACATGTACCACCGCCATGTTGTCGCACCAGAAATGCACTGTGTGATTGGCCAGAGAATCGCCCCAGAGGAAAATCGCCACCAGTATAGGAAAAAACTTCAAAAAAGTCAAGTTCCGACATAACTCGGAACCCAACCATTCAGGTGGCCACTGCTTTGCACATCAGTGCCCCCGGAAATAAACCCCAAAACCGGTGGAGCCAGCAGCGTCGGAAAAAATCTGAATCTCCGCTTCCAACCGCATAACTCCCCGCCAAAAAGAAATACCATTAAACTCCTCCAAAAATGTCTCCCAAACTCTAAGATCACTGCGCATCCCATTGGTAACCCGAGTGTAGTGATGCGGCAAATGCAGGACAGCCATACTGTCACAAAATTGTCTTAGAAAAGCCCTGCCAGGGGCCACCACTTTGCACGCAAAGTTCAGATGACCTATCAGCTGCTGTAATTCCAGGAGGGTGACCTTGCGCTTCCCTAGTACCGCCCTAACACAGGCCAAGAGGCTCTCCCATTTATCCTCTGGCAGCCTGTAAAACTGGCGCATAGTATCAAGCTCGATGCCTAAAAAGGTCAAAACCATAGAGGGGCCCTCTGTCTTTTCGCCCGCCAGTGGTACACCCAGCTCCTTGGCCAACCTCTCAAAAGCTGCTAACAAACGAAGGCACTGCCCAGAACCCACTGGGCCCACAAAGAGTAAAATCATCCAGGTAATACGCCATATCGTGCACCCCTTTTCTAACCCGTAAAGCCCATTCTAAGAAGGTGCTGAACCGCTCAAAGGTGGTGCACGAAACTGAACACCCCATCGGCAGCGCCCTATCCATGTAATAACTACCTTCAAACACAAAACCTAACAATTCAAAATCCCCTGGGTGCACAGGGAGCAAACGAAATGCCGACTTAATGTCGCATTTCGCAAGCTCTGAACCAACTCCGCACCGCCGCACTATCTGCACTGCCTGGTCAAAAGACATGTATTTTACCGAGCAAAGCTCTGCCAGGATTGCATCATTCACCGAATGCCCCCTAGGATAAGAAAGGTGATGGATTAACCTAAATTCCCCAACAGCCTTCTTAGGCACCACCCCCAGGGGGGACACCCGTAAATTTGGCACTGGAGGGGTCATGAAAGGGCCTAACACTCAGCCCTCAGTGCACTCCTTCCTAATTTTTGCCCTCACAACATGCTCCAAACCTTTCACAGAACGCAAATTAGAACAGGAAAATGGAGCCCATGGACCCTGGTAAGGAATTCTAAACCCCAGGGAAAACTCTTCCCAAAGATAATGTCTGTCTTCTAAACATGGATAATCCATCAACAATGCCCTTCAGATGAATGGGGCTGAGCCCCTTTTCCTGCATGCTACCCAGGCCCGCCAGTCGGCCGCTTGGCAACTCCTCTAGGTTTGGACCTATTACAAGCCGTAAATGCATGGGGTCCCCCGCACAATGGACATTTGTGCTTGTACTTAATAATAATAATAATGAATTTTATTTGTATCCCGCCCTCCCTGCCTAGGCAGCTCAGGGCGGCTGACAACATTTTATGCATATACAATAATAAATAAAAACTTTAAATTTAACAATAAAAACATTAACATTATAAAAACCAGTTAATATATTTAAAAATTCAGATTACAAGTTAATTTAAATTAATCTGGCATCAATGGTGGCATTCTGACACTGATTTCTGCCAGTTTAAATAATTCCATGGTAATGTAGGTCCTTAAAACAGGACCGTGCTGGCGGGTCCTTAATTCACAGCAATTCAGCGGTCGATGTATGCTTGTTTAAAGAGGACAGTCTTGCAGGCCCTGCGGAACTGATCAAGGTTCCGCAGGGCCCGTACCTCCTCCAGAAGCTGATTCCATAGGGCAGGGGCCGCAGCTGAAAAGGCCCGTGCTCCGGTATTCTGGAGCTTGACCTCTCTCGGCCCAGGGATAGTCATTTTATTTTTCCAACTGACCTCAGTGCCCTCTGGGGTTCATATGGGGAGAGACAGTCCCTCAGGTAGGCTGGTCCTCGGCCATACAAGGCTTTAAAGGTAATGACCAACACTTTGTACTGGACTCGGTATGTAATTGGCAGCCAGTGCAGTCCGCGCAGCCCGGGCCGTATGTGCTCCCATTTCAGGAGCCCCAAAAATAGCCTGGCCGCTGCGTTCTGCACCAGCTGCAACCTCCAGGTCCGGCACAGAGGTAGCCCCAAGTAGAGGGCATTACAGTAGTCCAATCTTGAGGTGACCGTTGCATGGATCACTGTTGCGAGCTCGCGACGCTCCAGGAAAGGGGCCAACTGCCTTGCCCGCTTCAGATGGAAGAATGCTGACTTGGCAGTGGCTGCTACCTGGGCCTCCATTGATAATGAAGGCTCCAGTAAAACACCCAGACTCTTTACCTGGCGCGCTGGTTTCAATGGCGCGCCGTCGAAGGCTGGGAGAGCTGTTTCTCCTCCTAGAGCGTCGCGACCCACACAAAGGACCTCTGTCTTCACTGGGTTCAACTTCAGCCCACTCAATCTGAGCCACGTCGCAACAGCTTGTAAAGCCCGATCCAGATTCCCTGGGGCAGAGCCGGGCCGGCCGTCCATTAGTAGATAGAGCTGGGTGTCATCTGCATATTGATGGCAACCCAGCCCAAACCTCCGGGCAATCTGGGCAAGGGGGCGCATATAGATGTTGAACAACATTGGGGAGAGAACTGCTCCCTGAGGCACACCACAATCTAGGGTGTGTCTCTGGGATCGCTCCCCCCCAATAGCCACCCTTTGTCCCCGACCTGAGAGGAAGGAGGAGAGCCATTGCAAGGCCATCAATCAACATGAATCAACATCAAAATAATTCTGAACATGAACTATAATTTATAATAATTTACTGAGCATAGAGGTAGTCTTTGAAAATTCAGACTAAGTGAAATCAATGCAAACTGAAGCTAAAAGTAGACATTGCTGAAAACACTGGTCTTTTATCTCTGGTAATGTGCAGCAAAATATATGATGCAACATCTGACTTTGGTTTCCTAAAGTACTTACTGTGTGAATACATGAATGCTTAAAAGTCAAAACAAAGGAATTACTAATATTGCAGTCAAATAAGACTAAAGTTTGCTATCCGTTATTAATACAGTGTCAATATATATTACACACATACAAAAACTCAGGTGAAGCATTCATTGATTTTTGGATAATAACCAAGTTCTCTTCAACTGAATCTTACATAGCCTTGTCAAACCAAGAAATGAACTGTTGGCACTTCCCAGAACAGGACTGAACCAGAGGAAAACCAAATGAGTGACCTAACAACAAGCATTCTGTCCATAAACTGGAGCACAGCAGGAGCTGCAGACAACAGACTAGGGGAACCAACAGTTAATTAACAGCAGTTTTATCCATAAATCAGTCTCATGGTTACTGATAATCTTACAGATGAAATACCTAGGTTGCTTTCTGTTGCTCCACCATTAAGTTGCTCAGCACAGCAGCACATGATTCCATGGTTGGGGGCTGGGGTGAAATAGCGAGACCCAAGGCTAGAGGGAAGAAAGGAGGGAGGGAAGGGAAGCGAGCCAGGCCAGCCAAGGAGGAAACAGGTTGCCTGCATGGAGCCTCACAGACTCCCAGCTAAGTCAGCCAGACTGAGCCAGCCAAGGAAACGGCTGCTGCCAGCTGCACAGAGGTTCTTTCGGTAGTGGCCTTTCTCAGTTTTAGTTTGAAAACAGCTGCTGCCCACCATGTGTGCCTGCTCTGCCCCCTCCGGTGCCACTGCCAATCACCAGCCAGTCTGCGCAGGATGTCAGCAGGATGCTGGGAAAGAGCACTGCCTGCTGGGAAAGCGAGTCTCAGAGTCACGCTGCCGAGGACAGCAGAGGGGTTCATGAGGAACATGCTGGCCACGAAAATGGGGCGGGGGGGGAGGGAAGCTGGCCCAGGGCCCCCAGAGACACGGGGCCACTAGGCAAGTGCCTAATTTGCCTTATGGTTAATCCGGCTCTGGTCTTTTTTTGTAGCAGGGACTCCTTTGAATATTAGGTCACACACCCCTGATGTAGCCAATCCTCCCGGAGTTTACAGTAGGCCCTGTACTAAGAGCCCTGTAAGGCTCTTGGAGGATTGGTTACATCAGGGGTGTGTGACCAAATATGTAAAGGAGTTCCTGCTACAACCCCCCCCCCCGCACCCTGTCAAGTCTGCAGATTCAATAACGAGTCGATGTAGATACAAAGAAACTAGTTTATTGATACTGGATGCTTGTGGCCTAAGCCAAGGCTTGAAGAGACTAAAACCATACAGTAAATACATGGCATATAAAGAGTACTTCAAAAGCATTACTACGGGCAGGGAAATTGTGCAGGGGACATTCACACATAGATGTTACTAATACATTCTCATGTTGATTAGGCGTATTGGCCTTGATGTTTTACCAGGCTCCTACGACTCCCCTGGGCCTGAGCTGAGAAGTTTCAGATAAGACTTTTCACACATCACCATTTCAAAGCAGGGGAAAGCTTCTAAGAAAAGAGGGGGGGAACAGTAGAGAGGCACTAGCAGCATTTGGTTCTACTTTGGTTTTACCCAGCATGCTCTTTGGTTGAGCCAGAGTTATATTCAGACTTGATACACCCATCTATGTCCATTAAAGTCGGTAGGCTTAAGGTCTTTTTAGGTAATTGCCAAGAATCTTACATATCTGTTTCCATGATCACATGCACAGCATTATATAAAACAGTGTCATATGTGACAGAGCATTTCACTGATGACATTATCAAGTAAGAATATCATGCAACAGAGGAATTCTGAAGCAGCACTTATATATGTCAGCATATCCACAATGCTTTTCACAACTGGAGGAACTGTTACATAGAGAATTTAATTACCGAAACTCTCAGGGCCTAATAGAAAAGATGCTTGATGGTAAATGTGTCAACTTTGTAGAGAACCGTACATTAACTGTATCTGCCTTCTGAAATAGGATTGAAAATAAATCATGGATTTTTCTGATAAGATTTTAAAATTGGTTTGCAGCAGTCTACATGTACCCATTTTTTTAAAAACAAGTATTTTAAATAAAATAGGATGACACGTTTTACTTGCAGCCATCAATCATTTGACAGGACGGTACCTCTTATATCTTTAAATACATTGTGCACATCAAGGGTGCAACCCTAAAAATGTTTACCTTGGAGTAAGCCCCATTGAATAAGACTTACATCCCAGTTTTGATGTTGCAATTAGAAGCAGAAAACTGGCTTAGGTGGGTGGGAAGAATGACTCTCTAAAGCTGGTTATATCTCTGTTTGATTAAAAAGAAAATAGCTTACAGAATAAAGTGAATGGATTAAAAACTACTCTTGCCCCATGCCTGCTTTATTCTTCAAACTGCAGTCCTGATGGCTACATGGTATGGGGCAAAAATTCTTCAGAAAGAATCCCAGAACTACTTGTGTCAGGTAAATCTACCTTGGTGTTATGGTTGCCAGTTCCAGACTGGAAAATACCTGGAGATTTTGGGGGGTTGGGCATGAAGAGGCCAGGGTTTGGAGAGGGGAGATTTCAATGAGGTATAATCCCATAAAGTTCACCTTCCAAAGTGGCCATTTTCTCCAGGGAACTGATCTCTGTCACATGGAGATCAGTTGTAATCCCAGAACCAGGGCTTTTTTGTAGAATAAGCCCAGCAGGAACACATTTGCATATTATGCTACATCCCCTGATGTCAAGCCAGCTGGAACTGCTTTCCTGTTCAAAAAAAGCCCTGCCCAGGACATCTCCAGCAACCAAATGGAAGCTGGCAACCCTATTTGGTGTTGGTTTGAAGGAATATACTTTACCCTTTTGGAAGTGTAGTCACCTTAGAAGATAAAACAAAGATTCCAAAAAGTGATCTTGACCAGATACATGAATTAGAACCAATTCAAAGGAATTCTCAAACTATATTGCAAACAGTTTTGCATATAAAGTGACAGTTTTCATAAATCAAATAGTATCAAGATAATGAGCAAGACAGTATATATTTTTTTAATCCAGAGTTGTTTACAGTCTCAAGGCATGCATCAATACAATAGGACATCAAAGGGGAAAAAACACATTTCTTAACATTCTCCATGTGTAGATGGGTTATAAAATGGACATTGGCATCCCATCCTGACATTTCATCTTTGCTCCGTAAGTTGCTAATTATATCAGACATCAGGAATGTGATTATGTTAGATTGGGTTTCATAAGAAATATTTTTACTGTCAATGTTGGACTTTAATTTCCTACCTCCACTGCAATTACTACTTACAGAAGACACATGGAATATGCTGTAAGCGGTATCATAGACTGGGAAGTTAACACAGCCCTGGGGGGAGTAATCACTAGAATGGCCCATACACACTTGACTACTCAGTCCTAACCACCACCACAAAAAAAAAAACACTTTTATATGTCTAATTCTTAACCTGGACTCAGATGAGTGAGGATTTCTTTTTTTAAATCATATAATGGGTGAGAATTTTGTACATATTTAATCACATTCCAAAGGGGATGGGGAAACAAAATCTGATTTGTTTACTTTTTAATGGGAACCACAAAGAAGGCCTCAATATTTATGGACATAATGCTTCCAAGTTACCAAGAATGCTACTGAAATCTCGCTAGACTATGTGGTGAGATCCTAGAGGGAATTTGGGGGTGAGGGCAGGGTCTTTTCTAGGGCTGTTTTGGCACTTAAGGAAGGGCTCATCAGGGTCAGGTCTTGCCATAATTGCCAGGTGACTTGCTACCACATGACTTCCATGATTTACCCAAGCAGATGGATGCAGATAAAAGCATGGTTGGTCAGATGGCAGGAAGAAGTGAAGGGAGCAAGGAAAGGTGAAAATATGGAGGAGGGAAAGAGGAAATAATGTGGGAATGGAGATACAGGGGAAAGTGCAGTGCCTCTTACACATTCTTGTAGGTTCCCCACAGTACAACTGAACCTGGACTGGACTGGCTGGTACTGTTCATCTTGGCTTGGGCCAGCCTTCAAACTGGCACCACACAACTTGGCTTGAATTTTTCAAGGAAAATACTGCCCAGAAGGAAGAAGGAAAGCCGTGGGGCTTCCAGAAAAAGAAAATATTATATAGTGGGGGAGGGGGAAATAAGATGTTCACCATAAGTCCTTGTGGATATCTTACTTTTTAACTGTGTTGCCATCCTCAAGGTGGGGCCTGGAGATCTCCTGGAATTACAAGTGATCTGTAGACTACAGAGATCAGGTCCTTTGAAGAAAATCGATACTTTAGAAGATGATGTCTATGGAATAATACTCTGCAGGGATCTTCCCCTCCCCAGCCTCAACATTCTCCAGGCTTCACCTCCGTCCACATCTCCAGGAATTTCCCAATGTGGAATTAGCAACATGAATGAGGACTTAAACATAGTTATGGCTGTTGTAGATGGCGATTTAGTATAGTAATGTCACTAACTCTTGGCCTTGAAATGTTCACAGTGATTTTCTATATATTTAGGTGTATCTGCTGATTTTACTTCATGAATCTGATTAAATAGGTTATAGTTATGAAAGATTAATTTTAAGTTGCCATAAGATTTATTTTTTATTTTGACACAAGAGACTTCAGTGGATACCCCTCTCAAATTTCTCTGAATTAATTATGCAATTTGTTCCAAGATTTTACCTAGGCCTACACCCTTCACTTTATTTTTAACACTTGGACTGAGGCCTGGAAGGATAATACTTCTGAGTGTGCCTTTCCTCAACCCTGAATAACTTCAATCTTCTTTCCCCACACATACTTAATAATTCAAGAGAATATTTAAAGAAGTGGAGAAGGCAGTGGGATCATTGAATTATATTTGAAATTTATGCACAAAGAAAAGTAAAATAACTGCATGCCTTATATCTTTCATAAGAATAAAAGAAGAACCAGATCAATCCAAAAGTCTAGATCAATGTCCTCTTTCTGCAGATGCATCTGGGATACTCATGAGCCGCAAATGAAGGCAACAACTGCCCCACATAGTTGCTCCACAACAACTGACATTCAAAGTTGTATCACCTTTGAACATAGAGATTAATCATCAGAGCTAATAGCCACTGGTAGACCTATGCACCCTCATAAATCTATCTAATCCTCTCCTTAAGCCTTCTAAATAACTGCCTGCCTCATTTTATAGTAATTAATGTCATCAATTAATTATGTATCATGTGATGCAGTACTATCAAGTTCCTGTTGGGTGACCCAAAATTCTAGTAATAAGGAAGGAAAAAAATCTGTTTTCTCCATGTCATTCATTAGTTTATGAGCCTCTATGGATTATAATTTAATACAGTTTCATAATTGTCTAAAATAGTGTTTCCCATTTGCAGGGTCATGACCCGGTACCGGGCCATGGAAGCCTCACTACCGGATCACAAGAAAAGCCAAAGCTACCCCCGCCCCATCTCTGTGTTATGCAGAATAGAGCTGGGCTGCCTCTTCTTCCTTCTCCCCTGCTCCCAGTGTTTGAGAGAAAAGCTAGCATCCACTGGCACTTTAGACCCATGAAGTGTTCTTCAAAGTATGAGCTTTCATGTGCCTTGCAGCATGTTCTTTTGGGGAGATTTCTCCGGGAGGCCTGGGAGGCAAATAAGGATGTGGGGATTTTTTCAGCCAAGAGGGGTGGGGAAGTGGGCATTCCAGTAGCTATTTTTTTTTTAACCAGATGACCCCTGGACAGAATTTTTGCTGGCTGGGATCATCTGATGGTGAGGAAGGCTTTCTTTCTTTCTTTCTTTCTTTCTTTCTTTCTTTCTTTCTTTCTTTCTTTCTTTCTTTCTTTCTTTCTTTCTTTCTTTCTTTCTTTCTTTCTGTCTTTCTTTCTTTCTTTCTTTCTTTCTTTCTTTCTTTCTTTCTTTCTTTCTTTCTTTCTTTCTTTCTTTCTTTCTTTCTTTCTTTCTTTCTTTCTTTCTTTCTTTCTTTCTTTCTTTCTTTCTTTCTTTCTTTCTTTCTTTCTTTCTTTCTTTCTTTCTTTCTTTCTTCTTTCTTTCTTTCTTTCTTTCTTTCTTTCTTTCTTTCTTTCTTTCTTTCTTTCCCTGTAAGTGATGCTCTGTCTATATTCTTGGTGTGTGTGTGGGGGGGGGGGGAAGCAACAGTTGTAAGCCAAAATGCCCTCAAAACGAGGATGGGGAATTGTCAGGTGGGCACCTGGCTTAATAAGGATCTTTTATCTATGTATACAGGATTCCATGTCCAGAAATTAATGGTTGAATCTACCAAGGACTCCAAATTAAGTAAAACCATTTCAATTTATTCTAGAAAATATAGGCATACATACAAGGCAATGTGCTCATGAAACATACATATAGTCCTAAGAAAAAGAGAGAGAGAGAGAGGCAACACATGGGTAGACAAACAGGGTGATAATCACCGATCAAAGTCTTCAAGAAGACTCCAATGGCGATGTAAGAGGACGGGGGAAATGGACCCAAAACTGATCAGGAATCGGGGATGGATCTAGACAGCGGAACTAGGGTACTGCTAGATGCACACATGAGTGGAGTTGGGTCACAGGTTATATAGACTGCCTTAGACCCTCAGGGGATGGGAGGTACAGGGGTGGAAAAAGGGGAGGCTCTGCAGTGACCATAAGGGCTGGACTTCTGCAGTAGCCAATAGCAATTAATTGGTGGCCTTTAATTGGATGCCCATAACTGACCAATAAACAAACTTGGGTCCTGGTTACCTGATTGAACCTCCAGGTAACAATGGACCAAGGTGGGGATGCTCCAAGATGACCGTTGGGGAGAAGAATGGGGGAAATCACTGGGGGGAGGGGTGCTTAGGACTATTAAACTTATCTAAAAAGGTGACAATAGATGGCCAAATTACTACCTAAGGTAACACCCGGTTTACACAAAGGAACTTGGCTCTGGCTGAAGATGGTCTTCCTCTTCTTCAGTGTTCTTCTTGGCACCAGTCTTTGCCCTTAGTTCCGTTGGACAAAGGCTTAGGCGTTCCAGCAGGGTCCATGCCTAAGCTTGATGGCCTCATGGATGGGTGACATCTGTTGAGTATATGAGCCTCCTGCTTCGCTGAAATGGAGTCTTGGTACTGCTGGAAGATAGCTGGTGTTAGCCTCCCAAAGTGGATTCTATGGTCAAGGCTGGAAACCGCATGGCCTGGATAGCTCCTAGTGGTGCACTTTCTTCTGCTGCAATGATAGAGATGGTATTCGTTCAAAGCAACTGGAAACCATTCGTTCTCCTTGCTAGCACTCCTCAGGAAACATGGAGTGATGCTTTAGAGTTGTGGCTTTTAGTACTCGTAAGTCCTTCCCAGGCTGGTAGCCAAATCCAAGTTCTTCTAGCAGATGTGTGTGAGTTCAGTCTCCAGGCACCCTGGCAACCAGGCGGGTGACTATGATGTTCTCAATTTTAGAGGTATTTTCTTACACAGTGGGATGGCTTCTAGTGCCCTGGCCCCACTGGTGGACATTCTGGTGCTTTTTGGGCATTGTATGAGGGAATTTTGGACTGGATAGTACACTGGCCTGATCCAACATGGCTCCTCATGTTTATGTTCTTTCTTTCCATGTCTTCCTTTCCTTTCCTTTCCTTTCCTTTCCTTTCCTTTCCTTTCCTTTCCTTTCCTTTCCTTTCCTTTCCTTTCCTTTCCTTTCCTTTCCTTTCCTTTCCTTTCCTTTCCTTTCCTTTCCTTTCCTTTCCTTTCCTTTCCTTTCCTTTTCCTTTTCCTTTTCCTTTTCCTTTTCCTTTTCCTTTTCCTTTCCTTTCCTTTCCTTCCATTTCATTCTTTCCCTTTCTCTTTTTTTCTTTCCTTCCATTTTTACTGGATAAAACTTTTCTGTTCATCATACTGTGGTTGCAGACATAGGAGCTCTGCCAATGAAAAGTTAGCACTCCCAGTTGTAGCCAACTGGCCTTCTATGAGATTTCTGTGTGAGTGAGTGAGTGTAAGAGGTGTGGTGCAGAAAGAGATTATTGGAGATTACTGCGGTATATCTCAACAGCACTGGAAGAGATGATACTATAAACCTGGCACCATTTTACTGGTCCTGCTATTAACAGCTGTCTGACACCAAAATGAAAATCCTCCTGTAGATATTTAAAAGGATGAAAGTAGTTCACTGGCTAAGTATCTGCACAACAGATCTGTACCCCAAATTCTTTATTTTCCATCAGAAATTTCTCCATATCTTGCACACTTGTGATGGTACATCTCTTCCCTTTGTATTCAAAACCCACACCTTCTGGAAGAATCCACCAATATCTCAGTTCACTCTTTCTCAACTGATTTGTCAATTTTTTATATAGTTTTCTGACACTTAGAACTTTTCTTGGTAATTCTTTCATGATTCTGACTTCACTGTCCTCCACCACCAAATTACCATCATATTGTTTACTTAAAATTTTACCCGCCAGGTCTCTTGTTACACATCTTACTACCACATCCCTTGGTAGTTTATTTTTCCTTGCATACTCTGAATTGACCCTGTAAATATAGTCATAGAAATAGTAAGTCTCTTCAGGGTCATCACCAACAAATTCAGCAATAATCCTTATTATGTATGTTCTTAAGTCCATTCCATCTTTTTCAGGCACCCCTCTCAAACATATCTGATTCTCCATTAATTTGCAATCTTGCAGTACTGCTTTTTCCTGCATTTTTTTAATAGTGGAATCCACTGTGTTAATTTTTACATCATGGTCTGTCACTTTATCTTCAACATCTTGAATTCTTTTTGATATTGCTTTAACTTCTTTAGTGAGTGCTTCTATATCTTTTTTTAATTCCTTCTTGCTTTCACTTACAGATTCTTTAATCACCTTCACCAGTCTTGCTTCCATGGCATCCATTTGTTCTTTGTTTCAGATTTTTTAACTTCTAGTGTCTTGGCTCTTGTCTGTATCGGTTTCCCTGGCTTTTGGGCTGACATTACTGCCTTCCCACTGTAAATATAAGCACTAAAGTTGATGTCACCAAAACTTTTGAAACTATACAGTCTTATAGATTAGAGCATGCCCTTGCAGATAAGCCCAAAATCACTGTCCTCCTAAGCTCCAAAGCCAATATATTAGTTGTTAAAGTTTTAACATTTCCAAAATGGCGGCTGTGCGATCTTTCCTTTATTTTTCAAAAAAAAAATATTTTTCTTATAAATTGCTCCCAGATAGCTTTAAATCACATAGTCCAGTATATTTAACCTTCAAATGTTGATATTTATTGGCTCCACTCTTTTTAACTGTCCCGTTCTTTTAAAAAAAAAAATTACAAAAAATTACCTTCTTATAATGGCCGCCAATGTTTCTCTATGTTTACAATCCTAGAGAGGCTTATTTTTCCCTTCTTTTAATGGCCACCACTTTTCTTTCTTGCCACGAAGTCTCATTCTCTATGATATAGAAGTCTTGTGATATTTCTATGATGTCACTTCCTGTGACGTCTTGTTGTTCTGCAGTTCTCTTCTAGTGTCAGAGGAGGTAGCTAACCACAGCTATGTACAACAATTCCAATTTTTTAGTTGTTGCCTTAATTTTCTCAGTTCCAGTTTTCCCCCACCACCTTCTTCTTTGTTTTAGTGTCTTATATTAGTATCCAGACCATTATTTTTCTTCTAAATAAATCTTAATTTAGTCCTGGAGCAATAGATAAAGATCTTTACCTTTTTAAGACATGATCCTTCAAAAAGCACTGGTCAAATTCCATTAGATATTAATTAGTCCCAAAGAAGCTTTGGCTCATGATGAATTTAAGTCGATTCAATGACTCCAGATATCCTCTGTAGACGTTGGAATGCGATTCTTCTCCAGAGACTCTTCAAAGCCAAAAAAAAAAACCCTGGTGGGATTCTTCGTCAGCCAAAGTAAATCTCCTCAGAATGTTATAAGCATGTCTTGGCCACCTTCTTGTCTAGAAGATGTGGACAGCAGGCATTAAAACATCTTCTCTGCCCAGAACAGAGGGTCTGGTCTGCTCCTCACTGAGAAGCACGTCAATCCTCCATGAAGCCTCTGCTTCATAAGTTTTGTACAACTGATAATTTACTATATGGTTGAGATTTCCACCAACTATTAATTCACCTTCCCTGAATTTTTTCAAAAGTGTCTTCTAAAAATTGTATTTGTTCCTGGTTAGGAGCATACAAAGAACATAAAGTAACTTTTTATTTTCTAATAGTCCCTTCCCAAAAATAAATCTGCCCTTTTGATCTTTTAGCATGTCTTCACAAACAAAATATACATTTTTTTGACAGTAGTATCACCACACCTCTGGCTTTGGAGGACCCACTTGCCTGAAATTGTAGGGTAAACCAATTATCATTAAATTTTTTTTTATTGTTATCTCTTGGATGGGTTTCTTGAAGAAAAAGCATATCCGGATGTAGTTTTAATAAGTTAGAATAAACTATGTTTAATTGGATTCTTAAGACCTCTTGTATTCAGAGAATACACTTTAGTTTGTTGAACCATTCTGATTAATAATGAATTCTACAGTATAATTGATAAAATGAAATTGTATTACTATTAATATTATTAATACAAAGACTTATCTAATTATAATTTAAATAAACAGTCACCTATTATTTTGTAGATTCTCTCAAACCACCTATATAACTAAATAATAAACTTTAAATAGCAAAAATCCAAATTAAATATTTTTTTTTATTTCACACAATTAAATTATGGTTACTCTATTATAAAACTACCTATTCTGTTATATTTAAGCTATGCCTGATTTTCCAGGATGATTTCCAATCTAGTTGGCTCAAAGCAGTGTATAGCTGAATTCATAGAATTGGCTTTTCACCTCAGCTACTTTTATCTTACGGACTTGAGCAAGCTAAAGGGTTAATTAAACTTAGAACTGAGGACATAGAGAGACAGTCTGATATCTCTAGAGCATCAAAACTAGGGGTGTTGTTAAATATCAAAAGCATTACTTAACCGGCATATATCTGTCCTCAGTGGAAAGAAGAAATCTTTGAAGGGCACTTGCTTTAGCTAGATGTTCTGCCCTTCCATCTGTAGTTATGCAAGGCAGGTATAATAAAATTATCTACTCTGAAAAGCTATGCTCATGCCCTTTAAACGAGGTTGAATCTGTAGAACATGTTTTTCAGTTGCCCATATTATAAGGAGGCTCATTTTAGAATTATTACTTCATTAATTGATTGGACACCTGGTTATATTAATACAAACAAAGCAAGACTTCATTGGCTCTTATCAGATAAGAATTCACGTATTACACATTCAGTTGCTGAGTTTTGTGCATTGATTCTTAGACTGCGGGATTTGCATTTTAAAAATTCTTAAATTTAGATCGCTAGTTCTGTATACTATGTTTGTTGTTACTTTTCTAAATTATGTTTACACTGTATCCTGGTCTTGAGACTAATAAACTAAATTTGAACTTGAGCTATTCTATCACTAAACATATCCTATAAACCAGGGGCCGCCAACCCCTGGTCCATGGACCGATACTGGTTAGTAGGGTGTTAACAACCAGGCCGCACAGCCCTGCTGCCCCCCCCCCCCACAGCAATACACAACCTTGCCGCCCTACCTGCCCCTGCAGCACCTCATCCCTCCATTTGTACTCCAGGAGACAAGGGCAGTGTGTCTTTTTCGGCCAGTCGCTTGTGCTGCTGCTGCAGTTTCCCCACCTATCAGCTGACCAGAGCCAGGGAGGCACTTCACTGCCACCTTCCCTGGTCTTAAACTTGGAGAAATGGAGGGAGGAGGGGGCACTGCGGGGAGGAAGAGGCATAATGGAGAAATGGGGAAATGGAGGGAGGAGGAGGCACCGCAGTGGGGGTGGAGAGGAGGAGGCATCATGGGGAGGAGGAGGCATCATGGAGAAATGGGGAAATGGAGGGAGAAGGAGGTGCTGCAGGGGGTGGGGAGGAGGAGGCACCACGGGGGGGAACCAAATTCGGTGCCCCCACTGTAACAGCCCTGGGGCCGCAGTGGACGAGCCATCCCTGGGGCCAAAAAGGTTGGGGACCACTGCAATAAACAACAAACTATTTTATACCTAATTCTAATCTAAGATCTAACAATCCTAACTAATCTAACTCTTATATTCTATTTTTAATTTTAATTCTAATCTTTCTAGACAATTCTATTCTAACACAAGCTAGTTTAAAACCTATGGCTCCTGTTAACTCACTTTTTGAAGTTGTTGTATGATAGGTTTCAGTTCTCTCCTTTTGGTAATGGTGTCAGGGGGGAGATCTGGAAATGCTTCAAATTTGAGATTGTGGTGTTGAAATGTCTTTCTTTGTCTTGCCTACTGGAGAATTCTATTTTTGACTCTGTAGTCTAGGAAAGAAAATATTATGTCTCTTGGTCCTTTTCCTTTAGGATTGATTGGAGGTCCTAGATCAGAGGTGTCAAACTCATTTGTTCTGAAGGCCGGATCTAACATAAATGAGACCAGGCCATGTGAAACTGGCCCATGTGTGTACCTATTTAAGATTAGGTAGAGCAAGTATAAACTTTATAAAGAACACAAACACAATTAAAGGTGTTGTTTTTTTTTTTTTTAAAAAGGGAAGAGCCTCAGCCACTGGAGAAAATAGAGGTTTTGCTCTGTAGCTCCTGTGCAATTGAGCAAACCTTGCAAAGCAAGCTGCTTTGCAGAAGGAAGCAAGAGACAAGGAGAAGAAAGCAGATGACAGCCAGTTCCTTGGGGGCCTGATAGGAGCCCTCTGGGGGCCTGATTCGGCCCCCAGGCTGCATGTTTGACACCCATGTCCTAGATGATATGGCTTAATTATAATAGGCACTGTATCTTCTTCTAAGTGTAGTTCTTTTGCTATCCAATGTGCCATAAAGGACTGTAAATCCACCATTTCTGACAAATTTTCAGTAAAACCTCTAAATTTTAGGTTATTCTGTCTGATTTCAGTTTCTAGCAGTAATATTTTAGAGACCATTTGTTCATGGTCCTTTTGAATCATTTGATTCTCCTTTTGAATAGTTTTGGCCAGGGTCATTGCGCCTTCTGCCATTTTGCTGACTTCTAAGAGATTTGTTTTGATTTCGGCCAATTGAGTCTGCATTGGCCCAAATAACATTTTGATTTTTGTTAAAAAGTTATTTTCCAATTCATTTAAGTCATTTATTTATTGGAGAGGGCTCTTCCTGCACATCCATTGTTCTGTCCACCATTTTGTTTTCATCCCTTTCCCAGCCCGCAGCTTGTTTTCCAGAGGATTTTTGTAAAAGCAATTGCTTACCAGCCATAGTTTTCTGCTCAAACTTGATCCTGACAATGTTCTCTCAGGTCAACTAGTCTTTTTTTTCCATTTGTGTGCTCTGATAGTGCTTTTTAGCTGATTATTGTCAGGTTCAGGAATGCACAGTTTCTTTAGGTATCCACCTTGTCGACTCCAATGCCACGCCTCATCGGGAAAATCTTTTCTAAACTAGATTTACAGGACACATACTTTCAGGTCTGGATAAGGGAGGGGGATGAGTGGAAGTCAGCTTTCAACACCCTGATGGGACAGTCTGAATACCTAGTCATGCCTTTTGGACTACAAGGGGCACTGGGAGTCTTTATTAATTTCATAAATGAAGTGGTCTGAAAGTACCTGTACAAAGGGGTCGTGGTTTACCTTGATGACACCATTATTTACTCTGATGACCTCACCTCCCATGTGAACATGAACATAACATATGAAGCTGCCTTATACTGAATCAAACCCTCGGTCCATCAAAGTCAGTATTGTCTTCTCAGACTGGCAGCGGCTGCTGCGAATTTGGTGAGGGAAGTATTGAAAACCCTGTACAAAAACAAACTATGCCAAACTATCCAAATGTGAGTTTCATAAGTCAGAACTTGACAACGTGGGCTACCAAGTGTTGGGGAAGGGAGTAGCTATGGACTCAGCCAAGGTACAGGGGATACTTGACTGGGATCCCCCCAGAACTAGGAAGTCACTACAATCCTTTATCGGGTTCACAAAGTTCAATAGAAATTTTATTCAAGAGTTTTCACAAATAGTGATCCCCTGACAGATCTCCTAAAGACTAAAGGGAGGGGGCCAGACACTAAGAAGCCAGGCGCCAAACTAAACTGGACTGATAAATGCCAAAAAGCATTTGACCAGTTAAAATTACATTTCATAAGTGAACCAGTACAACTCCATCCTAATGAATTGAAACCATTTGTGGTCCAATGTGATGCAAGCATTGTAGCTGTGGGCGGGATCCTCCTCCAGCCTGACGAGGAGGGGGAACTCTGGCCCTGCGCATATATTTCAAAAAAGTTTAGCTCTGAACAAAGGAATTGGTTTGTGTGGGGCAAAGAGGCATATGCCATAAAATTTGCATTAGAAACATGGAGACTGTGGCTAGAGGGAGCCAGAGTCCCTTTTAAAGTGTGGACAGATCATAGGAATGTAGAAGCACTCACAGCACACCGAAAATTAATGGTAAAACACATCAGATGGGCGGGGTTCTTCTCTAATTTCAACTTTGTACTTAAGCACATCTCAGGTTCACGTAATTTCCTGTCTGACGTGCTCTCCCACCAACTACAACACAACAGCCAGAGGGATGAGACTATTGACTCATTATTCACCCCCTTCCAACTGGGCGGCACCATTACTACACACTTCCAAAAACTCCACCTGCCAGAAAGAGACCTCTGTGGGGAGAAAGTGAGAGCGGCCACAGAAAAGGAAGAGGAGGACCACCCATCTGAAGTGACTCACGGGGAGGGGGGATTATGGTACAAAGGCAATAAGTTATACTGCAGTACTATATAATGAAATATTGCAACATTTTCATGACAACAATCTGGCAATACACTTCGGCTATGTAAAGACGTTGCACTTATTACAGAGACAATTTTGGTGGCCACAAAATTAACCTGGAAGCAGCCAAAGAGACTTACAAAAAACACTATGACAAAAAACACTCCCCTACTTGGGATTTTAAAGTAGGTGAAATTGGCTTATAAGTATTTGGGGCCTTTCAAAATAAAGATAGTGACTCTGGAACTAGACTTGCCCAAGATGTTTAATAAAGTGCATCCTGTCCTTCATTCCAGCCTTCTCAAGAGGGATCCTGTTGGGTCAAGGTGGCACCCTTGACCTGCATCGCCTGACCCCATACCAATGGGAGACCATCACGAAAAGCAAGAAATTTCGGATGAAAAAATGAAATGGGGGACTCTGCATTTTATGATCAAATGGTTATACTTCCCCAACACACAATGAGTGGGTTTCATCGGACCAAGTCCAAGCATCCTCATTGATTCATAAATTCTATAAGAAATTCCCTTTGAAACCCCGGGGGGCCACTTAAGGGAAGGCAGAATGTCAAGTCCTTTATATAATGTCTATGCCTGGTGTATGTAACTGAAGTTGTGTTGATAGAATCAAAAGCTAAGCTGCTGTGCATTCTAGGAGTGGGAAGCAATCCCCAAGGTCATGCCTCCTACCTGAGAATGTTCTTATCTATTGCTTTGTAGTAATGGTGAGTTTGAGAAATGATTTGTAACCCATGAAGTTTGAATTGTTTGGATTGCTTACGTGCACAAAATGAAGCACGCTTTTAACTGCTTGTAGTGAACTATATAAACTGTGGCACAGAGTGGTAAAGCTGCAGTACTGCAGTCTGACCGCTGCTCACAACCTGAGGTTGATCCTGGCAGAAGCTGTGTTCAGGTAGCCGGCTCAAGGTTGACTCAGCCTTCCATCCTTCTGAGATTGGTAAACTGAGTACCCAGCTTGCTGGGGGGAAAGTGTAGATGTCTGGGGATGGAAATGGCAAACCACCCTGTAAAAAAAAGTCTGCCGTGAAAACATCATGATGCAACATCACCCCAAAGGTGCTTGCCCAGGGGACTACCTTTTTTTTTTAGTGAACTATATAAACTCTACCATTTTGAACCAAGTTAGTTTCTACATTGACCCAGTGTTGTGAGTACCTAGTATGACCTATTAAAACTTATCTGAAACTATGGAGAGCTTATTTATATGAAGGAATCCAGGAACTCGACACTCAGATGGCAAAAATTATGTAAAATTGATTTAGATTCTAAGCTTTGATACCAAATTTGGAATAGCTTTGAAAATACATCATCAATAATTGAAATGAGGCAACAATCTTTGGAAATTATGACATTTTGGTACAATACTCCATCATAATTTTCACATATAATCCCAGAATTACAACCAAAATGTTGGAAAAATTGTAATGAGAGGCACTCATCTCCATTTTTGGTTATTTTAACCCCTTTTGTACAGAAGTAACTCAGAGAATAAAAACAATCACAGGTTATCAAGTTGAGATCTCACCTTAAGCTTTATTATTAAATTTGAGATTAGGTGAGAAAATACCTCCTATTGTAAACAAAACTATAGCAATCTTGATATATGCTGCAAAAACAATAATAGCTCAACTATAGAAAAATATACAAAAGCCCACCACTGGTCCCTGGCACAAAAAGATCTGGAATCTTTCCTTAATGAGCAAAATTACAGAAAACCTAAAATCTTTGGTAAATCCTACTCAGTCTACAAATTTTGCAACTATTTGGTTTCCAATTTTAGAATATTTAATTTTTCAGGGTGAAGTACCAAATATTATTACGAAATGGTATCTATACTAAACATAACTTTGAATATATATATATATATATATGAATGAAGATAATTCATGTTTAAATGAAATGGAATAACTACATATGCTCTTTTTGTACATATGCTGTACATAAATGTATATAACTACATATGTACATAACTACATATGCTCTACATATGCTGTTTGTTTTAATCTTTATTTGTTTTAATCTTTATTTCAATTGTCTGTATTTTGGTATAAAGTAGATGTAGTTATGGCATTATGTGTTGTTTTAAAAGTTAATAAAATGTTATTTAAAATTATTTTTTTATAATATAGCTTAAATATTATTTAAAATAATTTATTTTGAGATTCTTGCAAGGCTATGGAAGCAATCTTCTAAAAATTTATAGTAGACTGGTCAATCAGTGGCTTTTACTTAGGGTAGGTAAAAAATGAATTAAGCTCTGATTAGCAGACACTGGAGGCGAACAACAGGGCAACAGCACTCCCTTAGTCAAGGCCTCAATTGAAAGCTTCCAGAAGCATCTGAATGGCTACCTTGGAAGATAACATTCTGAACTCCAGATCCCTTCAGTCTGATCCAGCAAGATACATTTTAGGTTCATTTTCCTGGATTCAGGGTAGGGAATATTCATGGATATAACTTCTAGGTGAACTTAAGCAGGTGGCCTCTCAATTAAAAATTAAATTTAGACATATGACTGTGACTGTCTTTACAGTCCTAAACCCACTCAGTTACTTTGATGTAAGCCTTATTCATTCAAATATAAATCATTTCCTGTTGTGGACTTTGGATCACAGCCTACATATCCAAATTAGATATTCTTTCTTAGTTTGTCAGGCAATTGCTACCACCATCATCATTACCCATTTCATGTTCTTTCTTTCTTAAGAACATAAGAGAAGCCATGTTGGATCACGTCAATGGCCCATCAAGTCCAACACTCTGTGTCACACAGTGGCCAAAAAACCCAGGTGCCATCAGGAGGTCCATTAGTGGGGCCAGGACATTAGAAATTCTCGCACTGTTGCCCCTCCCAAGCACTAAGAATACAGAGCATCACTTGCCCCAGACAGAGAGTTCCAACAATACATAGTGGCTAATAGCCACTGATGGACCTCTGCTCCATATATTTATCCAGTCCCCTCTTGAAGCTAGCTATGCCTGTAGCCGCCACCACCTCCTGTGGCAGTGAATTCCACATGTTAATCACCCTTTGAGTGAAGAAGTACTTCCTTTTATCAATTCTAACCCAACTGCTCAGCAATTTCATTGAGTGTCCATCAGTTGTTGTATTGTGAGAAAGAAAAAAAGTAGTTCTTTCTCTAATTTTTTTCCTCATTGGATAATCAGTTTATAATGCTAATTGACATGCATTTCTTTTCTTTAGAAGTTAGTGACTGCCACAAGTTGAAAGGAACATAATCTCAGTTGGAGATATCAAGTCTGTTAATTCACTCAGACAGGTATTCGACAGGTTTGCTTAATGTCATTTGGAGCCCTCACACTTCACAGTGCTTCACTGGAGCCTTTCATGGAATTGCAGCCCTCACACTTCACTGTGCTTAAGTCCTGTTAAAAAGTATAAAACATACAAACGATCATGCTTTTTATTATGCAGCTTGCTCATCTTGGGTGGTTTCACACAGGAGATTTTGCCCGACTTAGACCTGCCTCCCATTCGGATTAAAAGCAAACCATCACACAAGCACATCTACCCTCCAAGCCACAACCATTCTCACCCCATTTCCAGACACCTCTTATCTGCATCAAAAAGCTACCTGGATTTTCCCAGTATCATCCCCCTGAATTGGATGTAGGTCACATAATCAGTTGCTGTCTGAATGCCCCAGCACAACTCATAAGCCGAAAAGCTGTGTGATCGCACCAAGCCGTTTCCGGCATGGTTGGTTTTTTCCCCCCTAACCCCACTTGTGTGCTTCTCTGATTGAGTGTACACACTGGGGCCTATTCAAAAAAGACAATCCTTTCCACAGTGGTCTGTGGTTGAGCCGGGCTAGCAGTGTGAATGGGCAATCATAGACTACTACCGGGATCCTGACGCTACAGCAGCGGCTGCCTGATAGCCCAGGGAGTGGATTTTTTCACAACGGGATAAAATCATGTCAATTTCATGGTGTGAAACCAGCCCTTGACTGAAGAACAGATGAGTTTCAGAAGAATGATCTCTCAGAAGCCCTTTAAAACTCACAGGAAAAATTGAATGCTGCCATTTCTTTTTTTGGTGCCTTGATGTTTATCGTTTTCTCTGCAACCTCACTGTTCAGAGGAATGCAAGGAAGGTGAAGAGAATCAGTTTTTTGACTGGGAATTTGCCAATTTAAATTCTCAAATCTTTCTCCCAGATCTGCATAAAGGGAGAATAATAAGGGGCATTTCACATGATGTGAAAACCAGTGAAAAACATTTCCATATGATGGCAGCTTTAGGTCATATTTCTACTGGGTTTGTTTGCAAGCTGTTTCTCTGGAACTTAGGAAGGAAGGCACAAAAGACACAGTCTGGATTTGATAAAACCACAGCTTTGTTACATTTCTGAGGTGCAATGATTGCTATAGATAAATCCTTTATCTGAAGAGGGTGCCTAGGATAAGGTTCCCAACTTCATGGTGGGAGATTACTGGAGATTTGGAGATGGGGCCGGGGAGGCAGACTTTAGGAAGGGTGCTCATCAGGGATGGATGCTATAGACTCCAAGGTCCTTATTTTCTTCAGAAGAACGGATCTCTGTGGTTTTAATTCTGGGAGATCTCCATCCCCCTTCTGGATGTTAGCAATTCATGTATAGGGACCTCTCCCCCCCCCCATATAATTTTTATTTATTTAAAAACACTAAATAATAAAAACAAAAACAATGATTATAAGAGTGTCATTACATACAAAGAACCAATGAATAGAACAGTACAGATAGATAAAGTAATACAGGTTCATATTTATAATAAGAATGAATCCATTGGTAAGTTTAGGTAAGTTCACATAACATAACAATAACAATGCCAGACTATGCATGTTATGGTCTAGGGCAGGGTTTCCCAAACTTTTCTTTCCTGTAGCCCAGTTATTTTTACACTTCTTCTTCATGGCCCACTAAAATTCGGGGCCAGGAGACTTTGGAAGTGGAGCAGGGAGACATGAATTATATCATTTCCTGTGGTGTCACTTCCAGGTCATGGCCAAGTGATGTCTCTTCCAAGGCACACTGAACCAAAACTCCACCAAAACCAAAACTCCACCTTTTCCTGTGATGCCACTTCCAGGGCATTCTCTCAAACCTGCCTCTTCTCCTGAAGTAACTTTGTTTTCAGAAAAATCTCTCTGAAACTCATGCTGAGCCAAAATGGGGGTGGAAAGTGGGTGGTCTGCAACTTTTTCATACATTTCCCAGGTTCTCTCTTTCCACCTATCTGTTTGTGTGTTCTTCTCCAGTTTGCAAGCACTCCTAATGCCCATGTTCAATTGTCTGCACCACCTACACACCTCTTCCTCAACAGCACTGGCCAGTGTATGCAGTTGGAAGTGCTGTTGCCATTGCTATCAGGAATGCCAGTGCTATGTACCACCCACACTGGGCCCTGGCAGCTGCTGTACCTCAAAATATGCTGACACATTTAGTAGGCCCTTCCTTCAGCTGCTACTATTGGAACACTTCCTCAAACTACAACCAAGCTTGCCTGGTTTCAAGAAAATCTTTTGACAGCTATTTTTCATACTTCTCCTTGACTGGGAAATTGCTGTGAAATGTAGCAGAGAATTGTACTGCAATTAATGAATTAATTTCAAGTTATATAAAGTTCATACAAGCTTTTCTACAGTTATCTACAGTGTGCAATAACGACCCAATAGACTGCCTGGACTCACACCCCATGGATGAATGACTGCTAACTCGCTAGTAGTATTAATTATTATTATTGTTAATTTAATTATAGATTATTTCATCAATCAATTAGCGATAAAATTAATATTCAGATTTAAAAAAAAAATCTTAACTTATTACTTAGGATGGGGGGGAGGGATTATTTATTAATAAGTTTAAGAACCAATGAAATTGTAGAATCCGAACTAATTGATTGTAAGGTGGATTGGGAGGGTTACTAAATTAACTTGAGACATAAATAGTGAGTTACCAACCAGGAATCGGTGGGGTTGGTGTGGAGGGTAAACTGAAGTGGCAGGAGGAGACAAGGTGGAGAGTGATACCGGTGACTTTATCTTGGGCTGATTCAGATGTCCGGCCAGGGGATTCCAGTGCTCCTGGGGAGGGGAAGATATGACGGTGGGAATAGACAGAAATATAATGGAAGGAGACAGAGACAAAGTGGTGCTCGGCCACCTTCCAGTCTACTTCCCATCCCAATGGTGGCGGGTAGTGGGTCTAAGAAGAAATGCTCGCCTCTGTCATTGGTGTTATGTAACGCCAGGTCCATAAATAACAAGACCGCAACCCTTAGGGAGTTTCTGCTACAGCAGAACGTGGACCTGGCTTGCGTGACCGAGACCTGGGTGAGGGACGGGGAGACAGTAGCTCTCTCCCAGATGTCCCCCCCGGGATACTCGGTCTTTCACCAATCACGGAGTAGCGGGCGGGGGGGAGGCGTAGCACTACTCATACGGGAGGATTACTCCTTTCGGGCTCTCCCGGGCCCAAAGATTGATGGGATTGAATGCGCCGGTCTGGCGTGGGATGTTGGAGAGGGGTTGGCAGTTTGGCTGGTGTACCGTCCGCCTAACGCACCAGCCAATGCCTTACCATCACTATTGGAGGCAGTGGCGGGCTGGGCGTTGGAGTACCCGAGGCTTATGGTCCTGGGTGACTTCAACGTCCATGCCGACGACACGGCCTCCACTCAGGCGATGGACCTGGTGTCGTCCATGGCGACACTAGGACTCTCTCAATTTGTCACGACTCCCACGCATCAGGCCGGGCACACATTAGACCTGATCTTTGCGTCCGGGATTTTGGTGAACGATATCGCCGTAGAAGCGGTACCATGGTCGGATCACCTAGCCCTTAAGGCCCGTATGGGGATGCTGCCCCAACCCTGTATGGGCGGAGAGCCTATTTTGGCTCGCCCTCGGGGCCTGATGGACCCGGAACGGTTCCAAACGGTCCTGAGGGATCCTTGGCCCACTGGCAATTCCCTCGATGACCTGGTGGAGATCTGGCAGGGCCAGTTATCCAGGGCTATCGACGAAATTGCACCCCGGCGTCCTCTACGCCCTCGTACGAAGCTGGCCCCATGGTACACCTTGGGGTTGCGCCGGCTGAAGCAAGGGCTCAGACGACTAGAGAGGCAGTGGAGGCATACTCGGGACGAAGCAACGAGAACATCCTATAGAACGTTTATGAAGTCTTATGAGATGGCAGTCAAGGCTGCAAAGAAAGAATACTTTGCAACCAGGATTGCATCTGCAAACTCGCGCCCAGCACAATTATTTAGAATAATCGGGGATCTTATAACGTTGCCTCAAGGCAAACCAAACGTTAGAGAATTGGAAATAGGCTGTGAGGCATTTGCGAGATATTTTGCAGATAAAATCTCGTTGCTCCGCCAAGACCTGCCTACCACCTTGGATACAGTGAGTGAAATTGAGGTTCCGTGCCTGTCCTCAGGTTTAGTGCTGGACCACTTCGACCCGCTCAGCCTGGAGGAAGTCGACAGAATCCTCTCTGCTGCTCGCCCGACAACATGTGATCTGGACCCTTGCCCCTCTTGGCTGATTAAATCTTGCCAGGGGGAGCTTAGATGTCCTTTACGGGACATCATAAACAGGTCCCTCTTAGAGGGGCAATTTCCAACACCCCTAAAAGAGGCCTTGGTCCGCCCTCTCTTGAAAAAAGCTACAGCAGACCCGGCCGAATTGGCGAACTATCGACCGGTGTCTAATTTACCGTTTCTAGGTAAAATTATTGAGAGGGCTGTGGCGTTGCAGCTTCAGAGGTTTCTGGATGACGCTTCTGTCCTGGACCCATGTCAGTCGGGCTTCCGGCCGGGCCATGGGACGGAGACGGTGCTGGTCGCCTTGGTGGATGACCTCCAACGGCAACTGGACCGAGGCGGCGTTGCGGTGCTGATGTTGTTAGATCTGTCGGCTGCATTCGATACAGTTGACCATCGGCTACTGACGCGCCGCCTCGCCGACATTGGGGTTGAGGGGTCGGCCTTGCAATGGCTTTCCTCCTTTCTCCTAGGTCGGGGACAGAGGGTGGCTATTGGGGGGGAACGGTCCCGGAGGCGCACACTGGATTGCGGGGTGCCTCAGGGAGCAGTTCTCTCCCCGATGTTGTTCAACATCTATATGCGCCCCCTCGCCCAGATTGCCCGGTGGTTTGGGCTGGGTTGCCATCAATATGCAGATGACACCCAGCTCTATCTACTAATGGACGGCTGGCCCGACTCCGCACCAGGGAATCTCGACCGGGCTTTACAGGCTGTTGCAACATGGCTCAGGCTGAGTGGGCTGAAGTTGAACCCAGCGAAGACAGAGGTCCTTTGTGTGGGTCGCGGCGCTCTGGGAAGGGAAATAGCTTTCCCGGCCTTCGATGGTGCGCTATTGAAAGCAGCGTGCCAGGTAAAGAGCCTGGGTGTTTTACTGGAGCCTTCACTATCAATGGAGGCCCAGATAGCAGCCACTGCCAAGTCAGCATTCTTCCATCTGAAGCGGGCAAGGCAGTTGGCCCCTTTCCTCGAGCGCCGGGACCTCGCAACAGTGATCCACGCAACGGTCACCTCAAGACTAGACTACTGTAACGCCCTCTACTTGGGGCTACCTCTGTGCCGGACTCGGAGACTGCAGCTAGTGCAGAACGCGGCAGCCAGGCTGTTGTTGGGACTCCCAAAACGGGAGCATATACAGCCGGGGCTGCGTGAACTGCACTGGCTGCCGATTGTATACCGAGTCCAGTACAAAGTGTTGGTCGTTACCTTTAAAGCCTTATATGGCCGAGGACCTGCCTACCTGAGGGACCGTCTTTCCCCATACGAACCCCAGAGAGCACTGAGGTCAGTCGGGAAAAATCTAATGACCATCCCCGGGCCGAAGGAGATTAAATATCAGAGCACCAGAGCACGGGCATTCTCGATTGCGGCTCCTACTCTGTGGAACCGACTCCCCGAGGAGGTGCGGGCCCTGCGGAACCTTGAGCAGTTCCGCGGGGCCTGCAAGACTGTCCTTTTTAAATTTGCACATCCGGACTGTTAGGAAGATCAGAAATTAAGGAGCCGCCAATGCGGTTGAAGAACTATACCGCAGAATAACTGTATTTATTGAACTGGTTTTTAATGTTATTAAGTTTATTGTTGATGTTTTATATTGTTAAACTTAAAGGTTTTATTATTATTATTGTATGTTTTTATAAAATGTTGTTAGCCGCCCTGAGCCTGCTGAGGTGGGGAGGGCGGGATAGAAATAAAATTTATTATTATTATTATTATTATTATTATTATTATTATTATTATTATTATTATTATTATTATTATTATTATTATTATTATTATTATTATTATTATTATCCCAAAAAGGATATTTATGAGGGACTTGCAGCTTTTTATTGGCTGTGTTTCCCATGCCTTTAAAAGCAACCTGTTGTGCAGATAGTTAGCCAGTGAACTAATTTCATCCTTTTTAATATCTACAGGAGGAGTTTAATTTTGGTGTCAGACATCTGTTAAAAGCAGGACCAGTAAAATGGTGCCAAGTTCATAGTACCATCACTTCCAGTGCTGTTGAGATATACAGCAGTAAACTCCAATAATCTCTTTCTGCCCCACACCTCTAACTCTCACTCACGCATACAGAAATTTCATAGAAAGGCCAGATGGCTACAACTGGGGGTTCCAATTTTTCATTGACAGAGCTCCTATGTCTGCAACAACAGTATGATGAACAGGAAAGTTTCATCCAGTAAAAATAGAAGGAAAGAAAGGGAAAGAATGAAATGGAAGAAGTGGAAAGAAAGAACATAAGAACATAAGAGAAGTCATGTTGGATCAGACCAGTGGACAATCCAGTCCAAAATTCTCTCACACAATGCCCAAAGAGCACCAGAATGTCCACCAGTGGGGCCAGGGCACTAGAAGCCCTCCCACTGTTGCTTCCCCCCACCCGCAGCACCAAGAATGCAGACAGAGCATCCCTTGCAGATTGAAAAAGAAAGAGGGAGGGGGGACAAAGGGGAAAAAAGCCTTACTCACCATCAGATTACCCCAGCCAGCAAAAATTCTGCCCAGGGGTTGTTTGGTAAAAAAAATAGCTACTGAAATGCCCACTCCCCGCCCCTCCCAGCTGAAAAAAATATTCCCCCCCCCCTTCTTTGCCACCCAGGCCTCCCGGGAAATCTCCCCAAAAGAACATAGTGCAAGGCACATGAAAGCTCATACCTTGAAGAACACTTCATGGATCTAAAGTGCCAGTGGATGCCAGCTTTTCTCTCAAACACTGGGAGAGGGGGAGAAAGTAGGAGAGGCAGCCCAGCTCCTCTCTGCACAACACAGAGACAGGGGAAGGAAAGAAGCCAAACAGAACTCAGGCTTTGCAGCCTGTGTCAGTCTTCAAGGCTAGCTTTTCTCTGCACAACACAGAGACAGGGGAAGGAAGGAAGCAAAATGGAGCTCAGGCTTTGCAGCCTGTGTCAGTCTTCAAGGTTAGCTTTTCTCTGCACAACACAGAGATGGGGGAAGGAAGGAAGCCGAGTGGAGCTCAGGCTTTGCAACCTGTGTCAGTCTTCAAGGCTAGCTTTTTTCTGCACAACACAGAGATGGGGGAAGGAAGGAAGCAGAGCAGAGGTCATGCTTTGCTGAGGGCGGGGCTAGCTTTGGCTTTTCTTGTGACCCGGTAGTGAGGCTTCCATGGCCCGATACCGGGTCCCGACCCTGCAAATGGGAAACAGTGGTCTAGGGACGTCTTTGCAAGTCAATGCACAGGAAGCCACATCCATCTCTGGTTACCTCCCTTGGGTGATTCCACACTTCCTCCAGTCCTTGAGCAGTAATTTTTTGATATTTTGATTCTGTGTGTATTGCATGCAATAGTTCATACATTTTGCATGAATTTTCAACAAAGAATCATCTGTATTTTTAAGAAATAATATGGTATGGTTGATCATTGATGACAAAAACAGCTGGTGAAAACAGGTGTGGCTTTTTATCTTACAACTGACCAGAGGAGAGTTTTATAGTTGCTTATTTTTTTAAGTTTCAAAATTTTATTTAAAATTGCAAAAAATACAAAAAGCAAAATAAACTAAAAGGAGCAAGACTTACAGAGCATCGAATAATTCAAATGATATTTTACAAATACAATCTATGACTAATATATCAATAGAAAATAAAGTCTAAGTACTTCCTAGGCAGTTTACATTCCTCGTATTCTAAGAAGCAATGTAATGTAAAAAAAGGAAACAATATCTCCTCAAAATCTGATTTATATAATGAATTACCTGCCATTGTGTCACAATTTTATCAGAAACTAGCAAATTCCAGACCTTAAGAAGCCATTTTTGAACTGTAGGCACATTTTTATTTTTCCAGTATTGACCTAACACTTTTTTTTTATTGCTAAGAAAAGAATAGCTACTAGATTTCTTCTCAATTTAGTCATAGTAATGTTACCCCAATAATTTAGCAATACCAACTTACGTGTATTAGGAACTGTAGTTCTAATTATTTCATTAGTAATTTAAAAAATCTTATTCCAAAAGGCTTTAATAGATGGACATTCCCAACAGCAATGTATAAATGAGCCCAGGAACCCACACGGTTTCCAACAATTAGAAATAGATACAGATTTACTATGGGAAAACTTTTCGGTGTCAGATACCATCTTGAAAACTTTTTGTGGTTCTGTAACCTAATAATAATTTATTTAGATTTATACAATGATGACCAGATACGTTCCCATTGTAACTCATCCAAAGTAAGATTACAATCTCTATGCCAAGCCTTTTGCTGAGAAGTTAAGAATGACCAATCTTTTTTATTTAAGAGTTGTTAAATAGATTTCAAAAAACCCTTTGAATTAAAAAAGTCATCTTTCATTAATTTCTCAAAAGATGTTAATGGTCTCTGCAAATTAGATTTTAAGTCACTAACTATTGTCATAGAATGTAGTTGCTGATGTTGGAACCAAGATGTATTCATTCCACACTTTATCTCCATTTATTTATTTTATTTATTTTTGTAAATTTATAGACTGCCCTTTCCCAGGGTGGGACAATTGACTTGCCTCGACCAGGGCCAGGGCTTTTTCAGCCCTGGCCCCAACCTGGTGGAATCAGCTCCCCAGGAGATATTGATAGGCTGATCGTAATGACCTCCAGGGCTCATATGGGGAGAGACGGTCCCACAGGTATGCTGGTCCCAGGCCTTGCAAGGCTTTAAATGTCAGTACTAAAACCTTGAAGTGGATCCGGTACTCGATTGGTAGCCAGTGCAAACTGCGCAGCATCAGCCGACTGCTTGCCCGTACAGGTGATTCAGTCAGCAATCGTGCTGCTGCATTCTGCACCAGTTGGAGCTTCCGGATCAGCCTCAAGGGCAAGCCTGTGTAGAATGAGTTACAGTAGTTCAGCCTGGAAGTGACTGTTGCATGGATCACTGTAGCTAAGTCCTGAGGGACCAGATAGGGTGCTAATTGTTTGGCCTGCCAAAGATGGTAAAAGGCAGATCGTGCAACAGCTGTGACCTGGGCCTCCATAGAGAGGGTGGCATCCAGTATTACAACCAAGCTCCTCACCTTCTGAACTGGCACAAGAGATGCACCATCCAGAGTGGGGAGCCAGATGTCTAGCTGTTCATGAGACCCGAACTTTCCTTTGTGGGTTATATCGCATAATCTAAATATTTTATATACCTTTCAGGGTTTAAAAGATTCTCATGATTTACCCAGAGCAAACAATTTTTAACCTAGGAAGGCATTTACTGACGATATTGCAAGTGTCAACAAATTCCTATATTTAACCCAAATTGCCAGAGATTACAATAAAAATTGATTCTTATTTGAGTTCCAAGGTCTTTCTCTAAGATGATTCCAAAGCACCTCATTAATAGCATATGGATGAACACTTTCTTGTTCAGTCGAGACCCATTCTTTCAAATGATCAGAGCAAGAGTAAAAAAGAATTGCTTTTAGTTGAGCTGCTATGTAATAAGTATGTAAATTTGGAAGGGCCAAACCACCTTTACATAATGGTTTCATTAACAATTTAGTACTAATTCTTGGAGACTTATTATTCCACAAAAAGTTCTTCCACAGAGTTTGCTGATCGGTAGATGTTGAAAGAAAAAAAGAAACCTGAGAAAAATATAGCAAAGTAGTTCAACTTTCTCTAGCAGTGACAGGTTAAATTTCCTCCACACTTCCAATTGTTTTCCGATTGATGTTAAAATTTCATAATTGTGACTATACAGATCATTTAAGCGAAGTGGAATATAGATCCCCAAGTGTCTCCAAGACTAAGTTACACACTTAAATGGAAAATTATCACTAAGAAATTGCTTGATCTCAGAAGATGTAGCAATCAGGAACAATTCAGATTTAGATAAGTTGATTTTAAAACCTGATATCACACTAAAGGTTGACAGCTGCTGCATAAGGAAGCGTATAGACTTTTTTGGGTTATTCAAATAACATACTATTATCTGCAAATGAATTCAGTTTATATTCTCCTGAGAGAGTAGAAATTCCTGTTATGTTAGGGCCATTTCTTAGAGCATGTACCAAAGGTTCTAACGAAACAGCAAAGAGTATTGGGGACAACGGGCATCCTTGGCATGTCCCTCTGTTAAGAGGAATATCTTCCAATTTATAATTATTTACAGACACTTGCACCACAGCAGAATGGTACAGGGCACAAATTGATCTCAAAAAGCAGGATCTGAAGCCCATATATCTCAAAATTTATGATAAGATAAGATAAGAAATTTCTACCCTATCAAACACTTTTTCAGCATCTAAAGCTACAAAAACAGATGTTGTTAGATCGGCAGTAATGGACCAAATTTAAGGTCTTATGTATATTGCCATTAATAATCTACCCTGTATAAATCCAGACTGATCACTATGTATATAGAGAGGGATTATTTATTTTAATCTGGAAGCCATAATTGTGGAGAATAAAATTGTGATTTAGGATGGATATCAGGCAATATGATGCAGGATTCATTTTATCCTTGCTGTTTTCAGGAAACCAGAATCCTACCTGTCTCCAACCATTAAAAGTTTTCAGCAGAGAATATAAAATCAAAGGTTGGAATTTCCTGTAAAACTCAACAGGGAGACTATCCCTACCTGGAGTTTTGTTATTATTCAATTTACTCAAAGCCTCTTTCAGCTCTGATGCCTCTATAGGTCGATCCAAAAAGTCAACATGGTCCTTTGATAGCTTAGAAAAAAAATGAATTGACTGTAAGTAATTTAAAGTTTGACCTGAATTTGCTACTTCAGATGAATAGAGTGATTTATAATAAAAATAGAAAGTTGAGGTAATTTCCTTTAATGAAGTTTGAACTACACCTTGAGGGGTCTTAATAGCATACACTAAACAGGAAGCTACTTTTTTGGAGACCCTTGATTTCTAGTAGATTTTGATACCTTTGTAACAATTTTTTGCCTCAATGATTAGATTTTTTTTTAAAATTCCAACATAGCAAGTTTCTTTCTTTCCAATTCTAGTTTTCTAAAGTTTTGTTTTCCCCCAAATCTCATATGTCTCTGTTCCAGAATTTCAATTTTTGCAGTTAAGTCTAAAAACTTTCTGTCTATTCTTTTAAAAGATAGATGCCAATGACAACCACTTGCCACATATCACCACTTCAAAAGGCATCCCATATTATATGTTGTGTTACACTGCAATTGTCATTAAACTTAATTTCTTATTATTACTTTCTTATCTAAATGAATAGCGTACGCAACCTAATGGGGTTCTGAGGAGAGTCTGCCAGCAATTTCATCCTCCTGAGCCAATCAGTCCTGGGACAGTGAATTTAACAGGCCACAAAGAGGTTCCTGCTTCAGCAACTTTCTTCAGTCCATAAACTATGAAAGGTTCATTCAGGTAACATGCACACAATGCATTTCTTGAGCACTCTAAGATCATTAAAACTAGCTAATGCAATAACAAATGAAACAAAAACACTTTATTTAAAAAATTAAAATTTAAAAAAAGATTACACCTTTAGTACAAACAGTGCTGTCCTAAGAAGATTTATACACTTTTTCAATCTCTCTAAATCAATGGATTTAGAATAGTGTAACTCTTTTTAGGATTGCACCTAGGAAAATTTTGCAGCAGTTCTTTGGTTAATGACAGGGTATTTGCCTCTGCATAACCAAAGCTTGTACAAGATTCTGAAATGCAGTACATAGTGCAGGCACAGTATCTTCATGGCTGACACAGGAAATATGTTGTCCTTTTTAAAAGGCTCCAGGAGCATGGCTTCCCCTTGGTCTGCTGCTGGTCTCTCATCCACCTGATGAACTATTATATCACCTACATTTAACTAGTTTACAATCCAAAGTGTCATGAGGAACTTTGTCAAATGCTTTGCAAATAAAATATGCCTATAAAATATTTTCACCCATGATCCTCTAACCTTGCAACTCATTAAACAAAGATTTGTCAGTATTCTCCCCACTCCATTCAATTCAATGCAGGCTAATACTAATTAATACCTCGTTTTCTAGATGTTTCCAACTGATAATTTGATTATATGTTTGATCTGTTCCAGTATTTTGCCTGGCACTGAAGTCAGATTGACCTTTCTGTAGTTTTCCAGATTTTTCTTCTCATCCTCTTTGACGTTTCAGATAGTATTTTTCAGTCTCCAGTCTTGTGCACCTTACTCAATCTCCTGAATTTCTCAAAGATTATAATTTTCTTACAATAAATGGCAAGTGCCTTTAGTAGGCATAATTCATTCAGCCACTAAGTCTTCTTTAAGAAATCCCTGATTAACATTATTCTTGAACTGCAATAATCATTCTTTGCATCCCACTAGTTTTGTGAGGTTGAACATATTTTCCCTCTTGGGAGAAAATGGAGACAAAATTGAACAGTTGCTTTCTCTTTCTCCTGGTCACTCATTAACATTTCACAAAACTTACTGAGAAGCAGGGCTATTGCTTCCTTCACCTTTCTCTTAATTGAAATATACAAGAAAGAACTTTTTTATTGTTCTTAACACTCACATATACACACACAGAGAGAGAGATTAGCTTTCCCAAGATTGCTGCCACAAGTGGGAGATAAACAACTGTACTGACCTATCATTTATTTATGTATTTGCAAAATTTATATCACACTTTTAATTGAAACAGAACATTATAAGAACATATCATTTTATATGTCTTTTTATTTTTATCTTATCAATCAACTTTTTATGAACACATTCATTTTTATGTTTCCCATTTTTCTTTGTCTCTGGCATTGCTTATGAGTGTACACATTTGTAATATTTTTCAGGATAACACACCATCTTGGATTCTTTCTCTGACAGGTTAGCTACATAACACTTCTGTATTAAAATCAGCTTTCAAGAAATTCAAACTACATATTTGAATACACTCATTTTTATCTATCTTCATTTACCAAGACTTTTCCATTGGTTTCAATCAGACCTCCTTTTTCTAAAACAGACAATTACCAGTGAGATATGTCAGGAATGTGTTGGGCATCCCTTGCTTAATAGTGTTTGTCTCCCAACATATTTTTGTTTGTTTAGAAAATGTGTATACAATCAGTGTCTATCTGGCCCAATTATACAGAATCATAGGAGTTGGAAGGGACCTCCAGGGTCATCTAGTCCAACCCCTGCACAATGCAGGAAACTCACAAACACCTCCCCCTAAATTCACAGGATCTTCATTGCTGTCAGATGGCCATCTAGCCTCTGTTTAAAAACCTCAGAGGAAGGAGAGCCCACCACCTCCCGAGAAAGCCTGTTCCACTGAGGAATCGCTCTAATGGTCAGGAAGTTCTTCCTAATGTTGGGCTGCAAATTCTTTTGATTTAATTTCAACCCATTGGTTCTGATTTTACCTTCTGGGGCCTCAGAAAACAATTCCACACCATCCTCTATATGATAGCTATTCAAGTACTTGAAGGTGGTGATCATATCACCTCTCAGCCGCCGCCTCTCCAGGCTAAACATCCCCAGCTCCTCAACCTGTCTTCATAGGACTTGGTCTCCAGACCCCTCACCATCTTTGTCCCCTCCTCTGGACCTCTTCCAGCTTGTCTATATCCTTCTTAAAATGTGGTGCCCAAAACTGAACACGGTACTCCAGGTGAGGTCTTACCAGAGCAGAGTAAATTGATACCATCACATCATGTGATCTGGATACTATACTTCTGTTAATACAGCCCAATACTGCATTTGTGTTTTTAGCCACTGCATCACACTGTTGACTCATGTTCAGGGTATGATCCACTAAGATCCCTAGATCCATTTTGCACATACTACTGCTAAGACAAGTCTCCCCCATCCTATAACCATGCAATGGATTTTTCCTACCTAAATTCATTTTTTTGGTTTTAGCCCAGTTTTCCAGCCTGTCAAGGTCTTCCTGTATCCTGTTTCTGTCTTCTACTGTATTTGCAACCCCTCCCAATTTAGTATCATCTGCAAATTTAATAAGCATTCCCTCTATTCCTTCATCCAAATCGTTTATAAAGATGTTGAACAAAACAAGTCCCAGGACGGATCTTTGAGGCACTCCACTTGTCACTCCTCTCCAAGAGGATGAGGCACTATTCACAAGCACTCTTTGGGTGCAATCTGTCAACCAGTTACAGATCCACCTAATGGTAACAGGATCCAAACCACATTTTACCAACTTGTCAACAAGGTGGAGAGTGTTAAAGCTGCAGCCCTAAGCTCTGCTCATGACCTGAGTTCGATTCCCAGCAGTAGCTGGTTTTTCAAGTAGCCAGCTCAGTCTTCCATCCTTCCGAGGTTGGTAAAATGAGTACCCAGCTTGCTGGAGGAAAAGTGTAGATGACTGGGGAAGGCAATGGCAAACCACCCCATAAAAAGTCTGCCGTGAGAATGTTGTGAAAGCAACATCACCCCAGAGTTGGAAACGACTGGTGCTTGCACAGGGGACCTTTCCTTTTTTCCAACAAGGGTAGTATGTGGAACCTTATCAAAAGCCTTACTGAAATCAAGATAAACGATGTCTACAGCATTCCCCTGATCCAGCAAGGTAGTCACTTTCTCAAAAAAAGAGATCAGGTTAGTCTGACATGACTTGTTCTTGAGAAACCCATGCTGGCTCTTAGTAATCACATCTATTCTTTCTAGATGTTCCAGGACCGACTGATGATTTGTTCTAAAACTTTTCTAGGTATAGACATCAAGCTGACGGGTCAGTAGTTACCTGGATTCTCTTTTTTCCCCTTCTTGAAGATGGGGACAACAATCTGATTGGGCTTGGTTGTAGACAGCCAAAAGACTGTTTGAAGTGCCCTATGTAGCAAAACATGATAAAATCATTTTTAAAATAATTAAAATTAGTCAACCATAGAAGCCCAGTCATTAAAACCAGAGCATCCAAACAACATACAATATTTAGTAGATTGAGACAATCTTCATAAAATAGATATCTGTGTAATAGAAGCCTTCTATTATTGTGTCCAATTCTGGAGGTTCTGAGGGCAAGCCCAGGGCTGCTGCACACTCCAGGATTTCTTTCTTGAGGGTGGCTGTAGTCCGACTCTTTTTTTCCTGGCCTCCCTTCAGCCTGCCTTTTAAAGATCCTCCAGGGGGAGAAGCACCCCCCAGATTTCTCTACTCTTGAAATGGGTTTTTTCCTACTGGCAAGGCTCCAAGCCAATGAATTACTGGCTAAGGTTCTTGCTTCTGGTCTCCACCCAACCACCTCTCACAATGTGTCTATGACCAGCCCTGCCACTAAGCAAAATGGGTGATTTCTTAGGGCACTCACTTTCTGGGGGCACTGAGCTGGGCACCCCATGTGACTCAGTGATATTATCAGTGCGGGGGGGGGGGCAGGGTGCCAGAAGTTATCATTGCCTGGGGTGCCAGACAGTCTGGGACCAGCCCTGACTGTGTCTGGCTAGCTCTTCCTCAATTCCTATTTCTGCCTCAGCTGATAGCTGCAAAGATGGCTGGGGGAAGGATCACTGCCTTGTTCTCCTGCTGTAGTGAGTGCAGGGTTTCCAAAACTAGACATTTTGCTTACTCAAATAATTTGCATTTTTTTCCAGGAAAGCATCATTCACCCTCTATTTATTTCAGCATTCTGCAGTAGACTCAAACCACATTATTTTATTTATTTCTCTGTTTAGTATTACCAGAATGCTCCCCACAGGGTTACCATGTTCAGCCTCTTGAATCTCTGTGCAGGTGTATACACACTTGGTATTTTTGACTCCCCCCTTTCTTTCTATTGCATCGATTGTTTTTGAACAATGTTGTCTCCTGAGGTGATATTGTTAGTAATTGTGACTTCATTATAGCCCCGTGGAGTTGCAGTTATTTACATGAATGCAAAACTAGAGAGTGATTTTGTTATGCCCACATGATCCATCTCTTCTTGTGTTCATATTGTATCAGTCTCTACCTGTTACCTGTTTCAAAACACAGGAGTCCTATGAGATTTCATTAATTCAGAACAGTCCCACCTTGAAATAAGTAATGAGGGATACTGAAAACTCACTGCTACCAAAGATTGTCACATATGGCCAATAAGGGATAGTAGCAACATTCACTAGCAATACTACTGCTTATTGTTTTTGTGTAACTGTTGGTCTGCTGAAGAGAATATGGAATATTTCCTACTCTGAAGTGTTTACAGTTTGAAATGTGGATATAGATGAAAAGTTGAAGTATGCTGGTTCATTTATCCATTTCATTTTTCCCAAGAGCATTGCAAGGAATTCATACTAGACATGCTTTCAAAGTTCATGATTGTTTGGGTCACAGTAAAAACTTCAGGTAGGTAGCCATGTTGGTCTGAAGCAAGAGAACAAAGTTTTAGTCCAGTGACACATCTAAGACCAACAAAGTTAAATTCTGGTTATAAGCTTATATGTATCTGATGAAGTGTGCATGCACATGAAAGCTTATACCCAGAATCTAACTTTGTTGTAAAAGCAAACACTTCAGCAGCTCAGAATGCCTTCCTTTGAAGTGAGCAGGCCTCAGATTCAGCAGGAGCTCACAGGAGCACAGCTCCTGAACCTTTCTGATAGTTCCCCCTCTTCTTCCCAACCTACCTTGTCCTTGGAATAGTAGGTGCAGCTGCATAACAATCCCTGGATTAGGAGAGTGGGCAGCTAACCAGCCACCAGGGACTTTGCTACGCTCCCAACAGCCCACACTAACCTCTGGAGAAGCCTGCACCACCCTTTCTCCACTTCTTATGTGATTTTGGGCAGCGGGTGGCTTGCTGGGGGAGTGGGCAGCCCAGGAGAGCAAGGCCCGCTTGGGCTGGCTGGATCTCTAGCCAGCCCAAGCAGGCCTTGCTCACCCAGGGCTCTCCTTTTTTACATCGGGTTGCTTTTGGCTGGGGGGCAGAATATGCTAATGAGTTATGCTAATGAGCTCCACCACCTACTTTTTTTTTTACAAAACAACCCCTGGATATGAGGCTATATGCTTATCACAGCTTTCAAATTCTTCCCTGGCTCAGTTTACTATAACTGATCCAGAGAAGGTTTCCTTCTTTCCTCTCTTACCTTACCTTGACATATCGGCCTGGTAGCTGGGAGTGATGTGGAAGCAGCAACAGTAGGCAAGAGGAGGGTGATTTCATATTACCTCCGTCCATATCTTGTTCTTTCCCTCAACTGCCTTGGATGCATAGCATGCTCACGAGATTAAAATTGGTCTGAATTTGTGGCTAGACTGTATACCAGTTGGAATTTAAAATTAATGGCAAAATATATCTTTCCTTCAATGACCTTGACTGTAAAAGTTTGCTTGCAGTTCAGCTTGACAGGATTTAGGGTTTTTTTTAACTAAATTTTTCCAAATCAAATTACAACTTTGTACTGCTAATCAAGTAAGTAAATTATGTTAGTTGGGAGATCTTTCCTGACAACTGCAACATTGTAAAAGAAATACCAGCTATTAAAATACCTTAAGGCAGTGTTATATCTAAGTGACCTAAGACAATAAGCATGTCCACACTGGATTTTTATTGCTTCTTGGCTTTTTGATTACTTCAGTGTTTTTGTTTGTTTGTTTTGTTTTGCCTTCCTTACACATACTATTGTTTACCCATTGTTGGTCCCCTAGTTTTTCTTTTCTTGTGTTCCCCCCCCCCCCAAATGAACAGTTGTGGTGGTCTGACAAAAATGAGAAAAACTCAGGATACAAATGGAAGAGCAATTACTGATGAAGAATATTGTGTGCAAGGGAGGGGACAAGACAATGCACTTAAGAAAAAGAAAGAAAGAAAGAAAGAAAGAAAGAAAGAAAGAAAGAAAGAAAGAAAGAAAGAAAGAAAGAAAGAAAGGAAGGAAGGAAGGAAGGAAGGAAGGAAGAAAGAAAGAAAGAAAGAAAGAAAGAAAGAAAGAAAGAAAGAAAGAAAGAAAGAAAGAAAGAAAGAAAGAAAGAAAGAAAGAAAGAAAGAAAGAAAGAAAGAAAGAGGAAAACCCCAGTGTTGTGGAAGTAGGTGGAAGTAGCCTCTTCACTTTCTTTTGAAACAGTACAACAATTATATAGAAGAAGACTGCAGATTTATACCCTGCCCTTCTCTCTGAATCAGAGACTCAGAACAGCTTATAATCTCCTATATCTTCTCCGCCACAACAGACACCCTGTGAGGTGGGTGGAGCTGAGAGGGCTCTCATAGCAGTTGCTCTTTCAAGGACAACCTCTGCCAGAGCTATGGCTAACCCAAGGCCATTCCAGCAGCTGTAAGTGGAGGAGTGGTGAATCAAACCCAGTTCTCTCAGATGAGAGTCCGCACACTTAACCACCACATCAAACTGACTCTCTGTATATAATCGACTCTTCATATATAATGGACATATATAATAAACTCCATAATGGGTCTATATATGAATGTAAACTCATTAATGTTGTAAATCTATTATCATATAGGCAATATTTACTTATCCCTCATGTGTTCTTAACTAGACAGGAAGAGTACTGTTCTTCTCTCTTCTGTATCAAATGCAAAAGTTCAGCTGTAAAAGAGGAGGATATTTTCTTATATTCTCCTCCCTAAGCTAGTTTCTTCTACTTCCGGCTTCAGAATGGAAGTAAACCCTACAGAAGTCAGCAGGAGGGGGATTCTGTAGTGAAAAGATCATGACATAATTCTTCTCCTTCTCATCTCTAAAACTGCTGGTTCTCTTTTATACAACCGTTTCATCCTCCTTCCATTCCCTGTTGCTGCTGCTTGCCCATTCTCTTTCGGAAGATTTCTTCAAATTTCCTGGTAGAAGGCTTGCATGACTTAATCCACTATTGTGAAAATGATACGGCTATTCATCTTGTTATTGCTAATAAATGACAAATTTACAGAGTGCATGCAAAGCATCCATTTCTATGCTGGGATAAGGTTAGTGTACTAGATCAGGGGTGGCCAATGGTAGCTCTTCAGATTTTTTTTTTGCCTACAACTCCCATCAGCCCCAGCCATTGGCCATGCTGGCTTGGGCTGATAGGAGTTGTAGGCAAAAAACATCTGGAGAGCTACCATTGGTCACCCCTGTACTAGATCATTACTGACCATATGTATCCATTTTCTTGGTTTATCCAGGCTGCTCTTTGAGGGAACAATAGAAAGATACTGTAGATCTTGACTGTGATGGAATGTGCTTCATTTTGGAGATTCCAACAATCTATAAATGAAAAACTCCCCTGAGATTTACATGGAAGCAGAATGAAGAGAAGAACCTGTTTCAAAATGGTGGTCACCCCTTTGGATAAGCAGACAGTAACCAAAGTACTAAAATGGACAGGAGTGGGTGAATTTAACTCAGAGGATCGCTATATCTATTACTGTGGGCAAGAGTCCAATAGAATAAATGGTGTGACCTTTATAGTTAACAAGAGAGAGGGGAAGGCAGTAATGGGATACAATCTCAAAAATAAAAGAATGATCTCAGTCTGTATCCAAAGCAAACCATTCAATATCACAGTAATCCAAGTCTATGCCCCAACCATTGATGCAGAAGAGGCTGAAGTGGACCAGTTCTATGAAGATCTAACACCAAAAAAAGATATCCTCCTCATCATAGGGGACTGGAATGCCAAAGAAAGAAGTCAAAAACTAACCAGAACAACTGACAAGTTTGGCCTTGGAGAAAAAAATGAAGTGGGGAAAAGCTAATAGAGTTTTGTCAAGAGAACAAGCTGGTCATAGCAAACACCCTCTTCAAACAACCTAAAAGGCAACTCTACACATGGACATCACCTGATGGGTAACACAGAAATCAGATGGATATTATACTCTGCAGTCAAAGATGGAGAAGCTCCTTACAGTCAGCAAAACAAGACCTGGAGCTGACTATGGCTCAGATCATGAGCTACTCATTGCAAAATTCAGGTTTAAATTGAAGAAAACTGGAGAAGCCATTAGGCCATTCAGGATCACATCCCTTATGAATATACAGTGGAGGTGAAGAATAGGTTTATGGAACTAGAGTTGATAGACAGAGTGCTTGAAGAACTATGGATGGAGGTTCGCGGCATTGTACAGAAGGCAGCAATCAGCACCATCCCAAAGAAAAAGAAAAGCAAGAAAGGAAAGTGGCTGTCTGATGAGGCTTTACAAATAGCTGAGGAAAGAAGGAAAGTGAAAGGCAAAGGTGAAAAGGAAAGATTCACCCAACTGAATGCAGATTTCCAGAGAACAGCAAAGAGAGATAAGGAGGCCTACCTGAAGGAACAATGCAAAACAATAGAGGAAAATAATAGAATGGGAAGGACAAGAGATCTCTTCAAGAAAATTGGAGAAATAAAAAGAACGTTTCATGCAAAGATGGCCATGATAAAGGACAAAAATGGTAGGGACCTAACTGAAGCAGAAGAGATTAGGAAGAGGTGGCAAGAATACACAGAATAATTATACAAGAAGGGTCTCAATGTCCTTGACAACCACAACAGTGAAATTGCCGATCTTGAGCCAGACATTCTGGAGTGTGAACTCAAATGGGCCTTAGAAAGCATTACCAATAACAAAGCGAGTAGAGATGACGGTATCCCAGTTGAGCTATTCAAAGTCCTAAAAGATGATGCTGTTAAAGTGATGCACACATTATGTCAGCAAATTTGGAAAATGCAACTGTGGCCACAGGATTGGAAAACGTCAGTTTATATTTCAATCCCAAAGAAGGGTAATGCCAAGGAATGTTCAAACTATCACAACATTGAACTCATTTCACATGCTGGCAAGGTCATGTTAAAGATCCTACAAGCTACGCTTCAGTAGTATGTCGATCGGGAACTACCAGAAGTTCAAGCGAGGTTTTGGAGAGGTGGAGGAACTAGAGATCAAATTGCCAACATTCGCTGGATTATGGAAAAAGCATGGGAGTACCAGAAAAACATCTATTTCTGCTTCTTTGACTACACTAAAGCCTTTGATTGTGTGGATCACAACAAACTGTGGCAAGTTCTTAAAGAGATGGGAATACCAGCCCACCTCACATGTCTCCTGAGAAACTTGTATAAGGGTCAAGAAGCAACTAGCAGAACAGGCTATGGAACAACTGATTGGTTTAGAATAAGAAAAGGAGTTTGATAAGGATGTATATTGCCACCCTGTTTATTTAATTTATATGCAGAGGACATCATGTGGAATGCCGGCCTGGATGAAGCACAAACTGAAATTAAGATTGCCGGGGAAAACATCAACAACCTCAGATATGCAGATAACACCACTCTAATGGCAGAAAGTGAAGAGGACCTAAAGAACCTCTTAGGAGTCAAGTTGCACCTTTAAGACCAACAAAGCATTATTGGGAATGTATGCTTTCGTGTGCTCTAAGTACACTTTATCAGACGATGAATCAGGTACCTGATTCCTTGTCTGATGAAGTGTGCTTAGAGCACACAAAAGCTTACATTCTGAATAAAACTTTGTTGGTCTTAAGGTGCAGCTTGACTCCCACTTTATTCTGCTGCTTCAGACCAATATGGCTGCCCACTTGGATCTAAAGAACCTCTTGTTGAGGGTGAAAGAGGAGAGTTCAAGAGTAGGCTTGAAACTCAAAATCAAAAAAACTAAGCTCATGGCATCCATCCCCATCACTCCTTGGCAAATAGAAGGGGAAGATGTGGTAGTGACAGACTTCACATTTCTGGGATCCAGGATCACTGCAGATGGTGACTATAGTCATGAAATTAAAAGATGTTTGCTCCTTGGGAGGACAGCTAAGGTGAACCTAGGCAGTATAATAAAAAGTAGAGACATCACCCTGCCAACAAAAATAAATATAGTCAAAGCTATGGTATTCTCAGTAGTAGAAGATGAAGAAGATATTGGATTTATATCCCGCCCTCCACTCCGAAGAGTCTCAGAGCGGCTCACAATCTCCTTTACCTTCCTCCCCCACAACAGACACCCTGTGAGGTGGGTGGGGCTGGAGAGGGCTCTCACAGCAGCTGCCCTTTCACGGACAACCCCTGCCAGGGCTATGGCTGACCCAAGACCATGCTAGCAGGTGCAAGTGGAGGAGTGGGGAATCAAACCCTGTTCTCCCAGATAAGAGTCCGCACACTTAACCACTACACCAAACTGGCTCTCTCTAGTAATGTATGGCTGTGAGAGTTGGACCATAAGGAAGGCCGAGCGCAGAAGAATAGATGCTTTTGAGCTGTGATGCTGAAGAAGAATCTTGAGAGTCCCTTGGACTGCAAGAAAATCAAATCAGTCAGTTCTAAGGGAAATCAACCCTGACTGTTCCCTGGAAAGTCAGATGCTATTGCTGAACCTGAAGCTCAAATACTTTGGCCACCAAATGAGAAGGGAGCACTCACTGGAGAAGATCCTGATGCTGGGAAAGACAGATGGCAAAAGAAGAAGGGGACAGCAAAAGATGAGATGGCTGGACAGCATAACTGATGTAACTAGCACGAATTTGGGCAGACTTTGGAGGATGGTGGAAGAAAGGAGGGTCTGGCATGACTTGGTCCTTGGGGTTGCAAAGAGTTGGAATTGACTGTGCAACTGAACAACAACAACCTGCTGGGCTGATGGTGAGGCCACAACTCTGTTGGAGACCACAACAGGCGTAATCCCAGCCCAGAAGAAGCACACCACCTTCCAGTTCAAAGGGTAAAGAGAGCTGGAGCAGTCCGAATGAATGGGGAGGGAATGGGTCTCTGGTCAGCCAGACTCCACACAATCTAAACCTCCTTCCCTAGGCCCAGCATTAAATTCTGCAGTAAGCCTATGCCTCCTCCCCCACCCGCAAAGCTCTCCTGCCAAGGAGTGGAAAAACAAGTCCATGCATGCTGGAGCAGCAATGTCAGTTGCCAGAAGCCAGTTGCTGATCACCTGCTGCCTTCACCAAAACTACTTCCCACTGTCATGGGCTCCTGCCGTAAGCCCCTAGGCTGAGTCTGTCCACAGGCATTGTCGACCAAAACCATTGTTCACACACTCACTCCAGTGAGCCTCCTGCAATGCCAACAAGACAGCAGTCAGCAAAGTTAAGGCCAACAAGCTGCAGACCACAGGAAGCTGGAAAAGCCAGGAGCAACTAGCCTCACAAGCTCAACTGCCCGCCCCAATAGCCAGCTCACACATGGTGTTCCCCAATTGAATCATTCTCCCCTTGAGGGAAATTGTTAACAGGTCCCTATCTGAAGGGACCTTCCCTGATCCTCTTAAGGAGGCAGTAGTCTGCCCCCTTCTAAAGAAACCATCATTGGACCTAGCCATATTGGCAAACTATTGGGTGGTGTCAAACTTGCCTTTTTTGGGCAAGATTATTGAGAGGGCAGTAGCAAGGCTGTTACAGAGCTTCCTGGATGATGCTTCTATGCTCAACCCTTTTCAATCCGGTTTTCATCCGGGTCATGGGATGGTTGCCCTCACAGATTTTTATTTATTTATTGGATTTATATCCCGCCCTCCCTACTAAAGCAGGCTCAGGCGGCTCACAGCAAATAAACCAAAACTATAAAACAAAAGATAAACACTAGGATTTAACAATTAGGACAGATTAAGTGATAGCAATTAAATTAATTTAAAACAATTTAAAAACAGTTCTGATGTTAATATCGTAGTTGCAATGTGTTCAGCAATGTTGGACATTCTCTTATACTGTTCTTCAGTTGAAGGCGAGTCGAAAGAGTGCTGTCTTACAGGCCTTGCGGAACTGAGCAAAGTCCCGCAAGGCCCTTACTTCTTCCGGGAGTTGGTTCTACCAGTAGGGGGCAGCAATAGAGAAGGCCCTCTTTCTAGTTGACTTCAATCTTGCCTCCCTCGGCCTGTGGATTAACAGTAAATTCTGCGTCCCAGATCTAAGTACCCTCTGGAGAACATGTGGGGAGAGATGTTCCCTAAGGTACATCTCTCCCCACATGGTAGATAGGTAGATAGGTCCTCGGCCATATAGGGCTTTAAAGGTAATAATCAGCACTTTGTAGCGAATCTGGTATACTACTGGCAGCCAGTGCAGCTCCTGCAGCCCTGGCTGTATGTGCTCACATATAGAGAGCCCCAATAACAGTCTGGCCACCGCATTCTGCACCAACTGCAGTTTCCGGATTTGAGACAAGGGCAGCCCCATGTAGAGGGCATTGCAGTTGTCCAGTTTCGAGGTGACTGTAGCATGGATCACAGTTGCCAGGTCACCATGCTTGAGGAAGGGGACCAACTGCCTCACCTGCCTAAGATGGAAGAAGGTGGATTTGGCAGTGGCTTCTATCTGGGCCTCCATTGTCAATGTAGGCTCCAGCAGCACCCCCAAGCTTCTGACTCTGGGCACTATCATCAGTGGTGCCCCATCAAAAGCTGGTAGGGGGGACCACTGCGATGCAGGCAAAGGGCCTCTATCTTGATTGGATTCAACTTCAGCCAAGTCAACCTAAGCCACCCTGCCATGGCTTGCAGCGCCAGGCTTAGGTTTTCTGGGGCAGAGGCATACCGGCCATCCATCAGTAGATAGAGCTGGGTGTCATCGGCGTCCTGATGGCAACCCAGCCTGTATCTTCAGACAATCTGGGCAAGGGGGCGCATATAGATGTTAAACAACATTGGGGAGAGCACCCCCTGAGGCACACCACAGTTAAGGGAACTTGGTTTGGGAAGCCAAGGAGAGTTTGGCATTCTGGGTAGTGTACCGGGCACCCAACGCACCCCCAGAGAGCCTGACTGCCCTGCTGGATGCGGTATCAACCTGGGCACTGGACTCCCCCAGGCTATCAATCCTGGGGATTTCAATGTCCATGTTGATGATGCAGCATCCTTGCAGGCCCAGGACCTAGTGTCGTCCATGGAGACACTGGGACTCAGCCAGTTTGTTTCAGTTCCCACTCACCAGGTCGGCTATATGCTCGACTTTGTCTTTGGGGCTGGGATAGCACCAAATCTGGTAGCTGTGGATACAGTTCCATGGTCAGATCATTGTGCCTTGAAAGTCTGTCTGGACCTGCAGCCTTCCTCCTGCTTGGGTGATGAGCAGATTTATGCTCACCCGCAGAGCCAACTGGACCCGGAGCAGCGGAATGATGAAATCTTATCTGTGAAAAAAGTTGCAAAAGTCTCACAGCCAGTATCCAATTTCCTACAATTTGGTCTGCCTTGTGGCAGAGTTGTCCTCCGGAGGCATCTGGATAGAGGTGGTTCGGTGGTACTGATGCATTTCGACCTGTTGGCTGTGTTCGACATGGTCAATCATCATTTACTGACCCACTCCTCGCCAATGCTGGGATACAGGGGTTGGCCTTACACTGGTTCCCCTCCTTTCTCCAGGGTCGGGGGAAAAGGGTGGCAATAGGGGAGGAGCTATCCCAATGACACCCACTTGTGTGTGGTGTGCCACAAGGGGCAGTTCTCTCCCCGATGTTGTTCAACATCTACATGCATCCCCTTGCCCAGATTGCCCAGAGGTCTGGGCTGGGATGTCAACATTATGCAGATGACACCCGGCTATATCTGCTGATGGGTGGCTGGTCTGACTCATCCCCAGAAGATCTGACCATGACACTACAAGCTGTGGCAGGGTGGCTCAGGCAAAGTCAACTGAAATTGAATCTGACAAAGACGGAGGTCCTGTATCTAAGTCATGGCAGTCCAGGACCAGAGGTCTCACTACCAACCATCAATGAAGTGCACGTACATTGTTAAAAGCTTAGGGGTATTCCTGGACTCCACTTTAACAATGGAGGCCCAGGTGGCAGCCACTGCCAAATCAGCCTTTTATCACCTTCGGCAGATAAGGCGGTTGGTCCCCTACCTCGAAAGCAATAACTTGGCGACAGTGATCAATGCTACGATCACCTCAAGATTGGATTACTGTAATATCCTCTACATGGGACTGCCCTTGTCTCAAACCCGGAAGCTTCAACTAGTACAGTTGCTGCAGTCAGGCTGTTAATGGACCTTCCCTTGTGGGAGCACATTCAATCTGTGCTGAAAGCACTGCACTGGTTGCCCATTGCATACTGGGTTTGTTTCAAGGTGCTGGTTCTTACCTTTAAAGCCCTATATGGCCAGGGACCTGCATACCTTAGGGACTGCCTTTTCCCACATATTCTCTGGAGAGCACTTTGGTCAGGGTCACAACATCTGCTTTAAATCCCTGGCCTTAAATAGGCCAGGCTCATGACAACTAGAGCCAGGAACTTTTCTGTTGTAGCCCCATGCTGGTGGAATGAGCTCCCTGAGGAGTTTAGGGCCCTGTGAGAGCTTGCACAGTTCCACAGGGCCTGTAAGATGGTGCTCTTCCACCAGGCATTTGTTAATTAAGATCACAAACTACAACAGACTCTGAAACATCTGGACCACCTATTGCATGAACCTAAGATCTGTTTTTCTATAGAATACCCAGCTGGAACAACAAAATAGAAAAATTTAAAAATCATTATAGTACTTGAAATGTTTTGATGTTTTTATGTCTTAATGTAATTTTATATTCCATGTATCTACTTGAGCATGTAAGCCACCCAGAGCCTGCTTTTGTGGGGAGGGCTGGATATAAATCGAACAAAATAAACAAACAAATAAATGTTCTCATTTAGAGAAATGGGGGAGCAGGCAAATACTGTCTTCTGGCCAAGACCTATCATGGCACCAGAACATGATAAACAACACATTTTTTTCCCCTGGGGATGTTTGTTGCAAAGCCTAAGAAGCCTATGCATTCTCCATTCTGGAAATCACAGTAATAACTCAAAACAAAAAATTTCATGTATAGTTTTGACTTGTGGATTTCAGGATGCACACCCCTAGACAGAATAGATGATATGGAGTAGGCTGCAGCAAGAAGATGGTATCATCTGAACTGAACAAACCCCACCCTGTACATTTATTTATGTATCATTCTCATAACTTGTTTTGTAATTCAAGAGTTGGGCAGAGGAAGGTATGAGATTTCACTCAATTCCTCCTTCATGCTTTAGCATAATGTGCCATTGTTATACCACCAATATGCTCTACATGTGTTTTGTGGAGGACATAGCCAGGATGCAGTGCAGCACAAGCAACCCTCAATAACACTGGGCACTTGTGATATTGAACCTGTGGAAACTCTGTGCCAAGCCTGGCACACACAAAATGGAGTTTGGCATCACTTTGGTGAAGCTGACCTAGCTCTCAGACATGCTGTGACCCCCAAGCACAGCGCATACAGGCTATACAGATAAGTATGCTTCCATCTCCTTATCTCTGACTAAAGTGTGACCCTCGGGCTTGGGAGAAAGCAAGCACCTAGCTAATCTTATCATCCTCTCAGCCTCCAGGAAATGTATAAACTAAAAAAAGTCCTTTTCACTTGAATTTCTGTCCTCTCATCAAACCTTTGTCTTCTGCCAATAACACCTCCATGTGTGTGTGTGTGTGTATATGTATCAATATTTCCTGCCAACACCCTGTCTCCAACTCCTGATTCTTCTGCTCCACCCAAAATATTAATTATTCTCCTGTTCCCCTCTGAAGAATTCAATCACCCTATCTAGCTTCATTCTTCTCCCATCCCCATTCTAGAAATGGGCTAAACACCTATAAGGCACACCCATCGTTCATCACCAAGCTTCCTGAGACCCTGTCCTGGACATGTGTGTGTATATACCAATGGCAGCTGTGATAAAGTAAAGGCTTTTAAATTATCTTCATTCATGGCAGCTTGAATGCAATTCCATGTAAGTAGTTAAGAAAAGTTTAGAATTGACTGCTGTGTTCCCCTCTGTCAGTTTCTACTGGTATTCTAAAAATACACTGCATGAATAGTTGTCTTAGCTCCAAAAATCACTTTGCCATAAAAGTTCCCTTTATCGAGTATCAATTGATGTGAAAACATGTATAATTTAACTCAGGGAGTATGTAATTAGAAAATTAACCTTTTACATTTCTTGCCTTAATAAGCCACAACAAATGACTGGAGCACTGTACATTAACAGAGAGCTGTATTTAGCCTAGGTGTGTTGGAAAGGGGGGGGGGGACACCCTCAAATATGATCAAATTATGAGTTCTTTTTTAGAATAATGCAAACGTTAGAAGAAATTCATATGAATGTTTTGCACTTTCATACATTGAGAACAGGTGAGTGGATTTAAAATTAAGCATTACTAACAGGCCCATAGCCAGGAGTTTTCATTTTGTGGGGCAATTTTTTTTCTTGTGGGGCCCTCAATATGCTTAGACATAGACTTGAATTTACAATAATAAATTGCAGAGAAAACAAAAACTGATTTTTAAAACCTATTAGCACTCCTTCCCCCCCCCCCCACCATCAATTTATGTCTTTCAGGCAGCTGATAAGGCACTAAGCTCAAAACTGAGGGGAGGGGGGATGAGCTGCTGTCTCCAAAGCAGCAACAGACAAAATAAATCAAGAAAAGCACACCCATATCATGAACTGAGGTCTGGCATCTTTAACTGGAGTCTGACTTGGCATCTCATTCCTCCCCCCCATCCCCCAATTAAAAAATTGTGTGGCTGTTTAAATGGCATCCACAGCCAGGAAATGCTGGGAATTAACCTGAAAACTTTCCTCCATGAGACCCTGGTGAGCTGCTGCCAGACTGAGCACATAATACTGATGTTGATGGGCTTATGGTCTTATAAGTAGAAGGCAGCTCCAGCTGTTCATGTGTGTTTATGAATAATACTAATTGAATCATAGAGTTGGAAAGGACCTCCAGGGTCATCTAGTACAACTCCCTGCACAATGCAGGAAATTCACAAATAACTCTTCCCACTCCATCCCCACCTGGAGTCTGGCTTGGCATTCCATTCCAACCCCCCCCCCCACTTAATGCAGAAGTTATGAGGCCCTTTAAATGGGGATCCCCAGGTCCCATCTGGAGCCTGGTATCTCCATAGACAGTCACAGGGATTTAAATGATTCTGGAGGCTGAACTACAGTTTACCTGGCATATCCACGAGAGGCAGGTAAGAGAAAGAGCACACATCAGGCATCAGAAGTTTGTTGCAGACAGTAAACACAATTCACAGAGCACTACAGAAACACAACATGTGATTGAAGGGGAGATGGGGTAAGGGCTTGCCAGCAAGTGAGGGAAGAGAAAACAAAGCAGGTAATTGGAGAGAGAGAAAGCAGACTTTGGAAATGGGGCTTGTCTCCCTGCTGGGACAGGATAGTGTGAGGCTTGCAGCAGGCTAGACTATGCAACAGGGGGAGAAAAAGTAAAAAAAAACCCCAACCCCGTTTTTACCCCATCATTTCCTCAGGAAAACTGTGTTCAAAATTCTGCAGATAGATATATATATATATATAGATATATAATGTATATATATTTACATTACAAAACAATATACATATCCCCTCAAGTCTAAAAAAAAAAAAAACCATGGGTGGGGATTAAAACCATCTGAAATAATAGAAGCATTGCCTATAGCTTTAAGAAATAGATGGCCTGTGGCTGTTGCTAGTATTGCCTGCTTCCAGGGCTTGGTTTCTACTATTGAAAGAAATTGAGCCCTTTCCAGGACTGTTTTGGCCTTTCGGGGAGGACACGGAAAGGCCAAATAGCCTTTTTGAATAAATGTGGGAAATTTTGCTTAATTGGACAAGATGGCAGAAGTATCATGGGATCAATAACCTATGTCTACCAGAGTCAGTATTTTCCAGAAGCTCCAGAGTCAATGACGAGATTGTAACTAAAGCAAAATTATATTTATTGGAGAAACTGCAAGCACACAAAATAAAATATGCATTCAACACAAGCAATTCAAAACTTGGAAAAATAGATACGAAAAGATAGGGACATTTGCATTATCAGGAGCATTGTTGGTGGGTTATACATTACCTGTCCAAACAAGAATCAGAGACTCAGTAGCGCAAGGGATGGGGCTTGTATGATGACCAGTACCACATGATAGGGGACCCACAGTGATCAGGAGTGGGGGTGATTTTTCAGCAAGATAGCAGGTAGGAAAATGCAAACTGAATGGCTGAAAGGCCTTAAATATCCAGTTTTGTAACCTGGGGCAGGATCCAGTGAAAGAATTACCTTGCAGGTTAATAGTTCCCAAGAAATTTGACAAAAGCACCCAGATAGTGGTAATTGCTTATCTAAGTGGATCATATATGGACAGCCCAATCCAAACATACGTGGCGGCTGGCTGCTCGTGCATAGGCGGAACTCAGATGCCACTCGTCAGCTCCCAAAGAAGTCTGAGGCACCTGAGCACTACGTGGGTGAGCCCTGCACCCTGCCTGTAGATGTGGTGAATACACTGGAGCTTGGGCTTCGAGGGTAGCATGAAGGCAGGGATGGCAGGGGGCGCTGCCACAGGGATGCCAGGAATTGGCTGGCGCCAGCCGGGGTGCCACCCCACATGACCCTCAGTGGCAGAGAGAGCAATCCCCGCTGATAGGCTGCCCGCATGCCCCACCCCCGTCACTCACACACCCAGTCCCATGGTATGGCTGTGCAGTCCTTGGGAAAGCATCCAGGGAGCACTTACCGCCAGTCCATGGAGCACTATACCCGGCAAAAGGGTGGAGGCGAGCCCCTGGCAGTGTCTCTCCCATGGGCCGCATGCCCGGATGGCACCCCCAAGGCCACAGAGGCCCCCTGCCAGGACATAGTAGGCCACCCGCTGCAGGAACCCATGCAGCACAGGTGCTGGCAACTTTTGCCATGGTGGCTGCTGCTCGTTCCTGCCTGCTGCATACAGGACACACATGAGGGGTGCAAGCTGGCTTCAATGCATCCCCCCACCCCCAGATCCAGCCCCCCCCTCAAATAAGGACTCACCGCACTGTGCAGGGACAAGATTTATTAAAGCAGCAGGCCTCAGAGGGGCTGTCAGCTACCGCCCTCGCTGGAAAACACCTCGAGTCACGGAGGGCATGGGCAGTCGCCCGAGGGATGGATCTGTGGGGCTGGATGCACCATCCTGGACAGTGTCCCCAATGGCACCCGTGTGCAGCATCCCCCTGCCCACTTTGCAGGGGGGGGGTTGCCTTGGGACCGGCAGGAGCAGCCACTCAGCCGGCCAGCAGGGACTGGTTGATATTGGTGAGCAGCTGCTCCACCCTCACGCCCCACTCCTGTGACTGCCTTGCCATGGCCAGGAGACTGGACAGGTGGCCAGTGGCTGTGGAGATGGTCCCCTCCATTCCTGCCATCCACTGTTGGCCCATGGCCTCCCGCCATTCCCAGTGCTCCTCCAGCTGGTCCCACTCAATGGCCGCCTACATGGAGGACAGGGTGGCAGGGATTCTTTGAGCTTGCTGTGGTCTCCCAACCCTGGGTTCAGGCTCTTTGCCACATGCACACCCTTCTGCATTGTTCCCAGCTTCTGGCTCCCTCAGCTACTCCCCCTGGCTAGGGCCGGGAGGAAGGGTGGAGGTCGCTCTGCACACATGGCTGCCATGGCTGGCCCTCCCAAATTCCCGGCCCCCTGGACATGGGGAGGGGATGTGGGCAGATCCAGGGTCTGCAACATGAGCAAGACAGCTAAGGCCGATCGTCTGCACGGGGATGCTCTCCGCAGGTTCTCCACCACATTGGCCGCCAGTGTTATGGTTTGGCTACCTGCAGAATAGGACAGGGGTCAGATGCTAGCACAAGAGGCAGTTGCAGATGCGGCACGCCCCATGCTCACTTTCGCACCTTGAGGGGACTCTTGCTGCTCATCATCTGTGGTCAGACGGAGGTCAGCCATGGCAGCATCCATGCCCTCATCACTCGATGTGTCCTCCCCCCGATGTGTCACCTCCTGACGGTGGTCCAGACGGCCTAGGGGCAGTGGGGAGTGGCAGACCTGGCCACCTCCCATTCTGGCAAAACCATTCCTTGGCTGCCTTGCCAGAGCACCCTCCCGATTCCAAGTCCACTGTGGAGCTTGTGGCAGCCCTTGAGAATTCCTTGGAGTCACCTGGGGTGGCAAATGGCAGGGCCATCAGTATCTGGCAGCCCAGTGGTGGCGAGGCCTTCTGGGCGGTGGGGGGGAGGATGGTGCTGACCCAATGCAGATCACCTCAACACCGTGGTCAGCCACTGCCACTGGACAGATGAGGGGTCCCATGAGTGCCTTAGAGCCAGTCAGGGCCCGGGCCACTGCCTCCTCATAGGTTGACCCTTCAGCAATGACATACTGGATCCACTTCTTGGCAGGGTGAAATGAGTCATTCCAGTACTTCAGGGTGGACTGCTCTGTGTGGGGGACCTGGATCACAGCTGACACTTGCACAGCTGCCATGTGCCAGAAACTCCGCCGATGGGAGGTCACCCCAACGGCTCTTGTGGCAGCGAGCACCACCGTGGCATTCTCAGCCACCAAGCCAAATAGGACCACCTTATCTGCCTCAGCCCAGTTTGGTTGGCAGTGGCTCTCAGCCAAGGCTGATCTGTTTTCTGCCATCCCTCCCACGGGCAGTGGAATGCAGGTGCTGCTGACTGCTGCTGGCTGATAATGGCCTCTCTCATGTTGCTCTGCCCAGCTTTTCCATGGGACACCAGCAGAGTATCTGTCGGCCTTGCCAACCCCCATCTGCTGCTCATGCAAGGCCCCCGAAGCTCCAGTTGTGTTGGGAAGCCATGGTTGCAAGCCTCAGGGAGCCAGCACAGCAACCTCAGCCCGTGCCACAGCGTGGAAACTATGGGGGACCATGGCGGGTAGTTTCCCCTCCTCCCACCACCAGAACCCCCCCCCCCGGGTTCGGCCACAGCACATCCTCCCCATTCTCTATGTGTGGGTTGCATGGTGGTGGTGGAAACGCCATTGGGTGTGCAGTTACCAGGAGTGGCTGAGCATTTTGCATCTTGAGGATACCAACTGTCTGGACTGTTTTTGCCTGGACTGCGCTGCCATCCAGGACCTGTGTGAGCAGCTCGGGCTGAGCCTCTGCAGCCAGGTGACCGGCCCGTGACCTATCCCCGTCCTACAGAGGATCCTCATCTCCCTGCGGTTCCTGGCGACGGGCTCCTTTCAGGGTGTGGTGGCCAAAGTCCTGGAGGTCTCCCAGTCATCGGCCAGCTGCTGTCTCCACTCCTTCCTATACGCCATGCTGCAGACCTCCAGCAGCATGTACGGTTCCCAACAGGCGAGGAGGTGTTGTGGGCTACCAGAGCTGGCTTTGCTATGGTTGCGGGGTTCCCCAATGTCATGGGGGCCATGGACTACACCCATGTCATCCTGGTGGCCCCTCAGGAGGATCCCATGGTGTACTGGAGCAGGCATCACTTCTACAGCCTCAACGTGCAGGTATCCTGCAATCACCAGGGACTCTTCACAGATCATGTGGCAAAGTTCCCAGGGAGTGTACATGACACCCAGATCTTCACATCCTCAGTCCTCAACCGCCTCCTGGTAGCCTGGTCGGATGAGAAGGGGTGGTTGCTAGGTAAGGCCACCGATGGCGGCGTGGGGCATCTCTTGCATCCTGTGCCCTCACCTTCCTGTCTTCCACAGGTGACAGCGGGTACTCCTGGCTGCCCTACCTGCTGACACTCTACCAGGAGGACGTGCCCAAGGACTGGGCAGCATACAACCAGGTGCACAGGGCCACTCCCATGGTCATCGAGCGTGCCTTCGGGCAGCTGAAGATGAAGTTCTGGTGCCTGTACCACATGGGTGACTGATGCAGCATGCAGCCCCTGCCTGTGGCCAAGCTGGTCGCTGTGTGTGTCATGCTGCACTTTGCCACCCGTAAATGTCTGCCGGCCCCCCAGGACCTCCCCCTCCTAGACCCCAGGTTGCCGATGGGGAAGGATGAGGAGGCAGGGGCATGGGCCGCCGCCCAGCAGGACCTTGGGGGCACTTGCATAGGGAGCATGTGCGAGCTCACATCTGGACTGGCCGGTGCGTGGGCAGGGCTCCCAGGAACGAGAGCATGCCATGAGTTGGCATGCTGTGGGCACTGGCTGGCCTTCAACGCCATGGCCAGGGCACCCGTGCACCAACCCTGGGCCACCGGTGGGACACCACGCGCTCCCATGTATGCTGATGCCTCTGGGGCACCTCAATCTATTATTAAACCAGTATTGTTGGGACCACTCTAGGGGTCCCCCCAAAAATTCATGCATTTGTTGGAAAAGGAATGGGGGAAGACAACAAAATGGCAGGCAGAGTCGAAGTCCTAGGGGGGGAACACAAAAGAGACAATGGAGAAAAAGGGGAAGGGGGCAGGAACCCCAGTGCAATGCCGGGCGTGGCTCGGCAGGGTTTCCACATACTTTGGCTGCGGGACTGTCAGTCAAGTCACCACAGCAGACATTCTTTGAGGTGCGAGTGGCCACAGACTCCTCTCTGAGGAAAGGCCACCCCGCAGGAGACAGCAGCCAATGGTGACAGAAGCCGCCGATCACTCCTCTCCACATGCCTCCGGGGCTGAGCAGATGCTCCTTCAAGTCTGCAGTTTTAACTCATTTGCATACCCAGTAGCCTCTGCGGCTCCCCCCTGCACCTCCTGTTTCTGGCCCTCGCATGACCCCACCAAAGCTGCTCTGAAGGGTGCTGGTGGAGCCGATCAGACCAACACTCTCATCCAGGACCAGCCCTGCCCCTAGCATGTATCAGTTGTAAATCACCTCAGAAAACAGTGGAGGTGGCTTGGGTTAGCGAGCTACTCCTCTGCCTCATTATGCTGGTCCTGTGGGTTCGAGGCCAGGCTGCGGCAGGACTGCTTCCAGGCCCCGCTTCCCTCTTTATCATGCCTGCCATCCAGCCACCATTCTTTTTTGATGACCACATCGGCACCCAGGGCCGCCCCCCTCCCCTGTGGACACCCGTCCCAATCTCACCCCCCCCCCCTGTCAGTGGCATCACAGGCCTAGGCAGCGTGGGCTCATAACTCTGGGCCAGTCAAGTGTCTGCCTCGCTGTCCATCAGCCCCCACCTCCCCCGCTATTGGGCCAGGGCTTCAGCCCACTGCATGTCCCATATAGCTGCACCAGTTGGGGGCCCTGAGATTCCCCCAGGCCACAGAGCCATGCCCTTAGGACGGCCGTGAGCAGAGTGTGTGGGGGAATCCATGGGGCGGGCCAGGATGGGAAACCAGACAGGAGAGACGAAGTGGCTGCACATGGCAAAGTTTACTGGTCTGCGAGCAGGGAGGGCATGATCCCATGAGGTGGTTTGTGGTTCCCACGGCCCGAGATGCCAATGATGGAGGATGCACCAACAGCTGCGGGGCTGAAGGGACCAGCCGGGTGTACTTCGTCAAACACTGAGGCTGCAGTGCTCCGCACACACCTGAAAGATAGAGGGAGGGGGGGAGCCTTGTCGGGTACAGGCTAGGTATCCCCACCTGGGCAAGTCTGCAGGGATCAGGACAGGAGTTGGAACATTTATAGGAGGGGGGGGGGCGCTGATTTCTCCATATACCATTTGCGTGGGGATTTCATTATGTACACTTCTAATGTCTTCTGCAAGTTCCTGTAGAGTCCCTTTTCAACATGAAAAAGACTATGCTGGTGATCATGAGAGCTGCATGGACATGAGTTTTGTGAGACTATAAGAAAAATATGGCTAGATCCAATTGCATATTTCATGTTTTTGATTTTGCATTTATTTAGTATCCCAACAGTCATTTTCATGTTGGACCCTACAATACATTTGTTACATATACTATTGATATGTAACAATATGCATTGTTGTAAGTCACCCTGAATAAAACTTTATATTGAAAGTTTATCATAAATGTAATAATAATTACTAACATTTATCTCAATTTATCAGCTTGCTTTGACTTTCAAAGTTGCCCACCCTGACCCTCTTGCATAAACTTTAAGTCAACTCATTTAAATGCATGATAGGTGGCCTTCTATGAAATGTTTCATGCATAATTCAATCAGTTCGTCTATAAAGTATTACCCATGCCATCATAAGAAGGTCTAGTCAGAATCCTACTCAGGTCTATCAAGTGGGGCTTTCTTCCAAGAAAATGTTCTTAGGATGGCATGGTATAGCATCCAAACCTTAAAAGGCTCACTGAAAAGAACTTCATATTACCATAATGTAGAGAAAGAATAAACATGTCTGTGTTATTCTTTCAGATAAAGTTACATGGGCTAATGCTACATGTTAGTTTGTAGATTTCCAACACATGAATTTATTTATGAACTATACCATGAAGGGGGAGGGAGAGGAGGAAGAGGAGAAGATAACATTGGATTTATATTCCACCCTCCACTCTGAATCTCAGAGTCTCAGAGTGGCTCACAATCTCCTTTATCTTCCTCCCCCACATCAAACACCCTGTGAGGTAGGTGGGGCTAAGGGCTCTCACAGAAGCTGCTCTTTCAAGGACAAGCTCTTCAAGAGCTATGGTTAACCCAAGGTAATTCCAGCAGCTGCAAGTGGAGGAGTGGGGAAACAAACCCGGTTCTCCCAGATAAGAGTCCACACACTTAACCACTACACCAAACAGAAGCAGCAGCAGAAAAAAATGCATTGTTTCCTTCCATTCTTCCTTCAGTCATACTCTAGGTAGTGAGAAAATTTGCTATGAAAGCTATGTTGGATTTACTTTGTAATAAATATGTTTAGGGTTGTGGGCTTTATATTTTTTGCTGCTGCAGCACAGATACAGCAGCCATTGTGGACTTACCAATGTGCTTCAGATAATCAATACAATAATCCTTCAACAGTCCTTGTGTCAGCCCTGGGACTATCCTCAATTAAAGAAGGCTTTGAGTGTATTCAGAAAGCTGGCTTTATTGATAGATAGAAACAGTAGTGTTACACATCTGTGTCAGAACTGGTTCACCTTTGGAATGACCAGTCCTTTGTACCTTATCTAGGGCCATTATGCAGCCTGCCAAAAGTACAGTGAAAAAAAGCCCATGTAAAGCAATACAAATTGGTTCCCACCAACACCTTTCTCTCACTAAACATTTGGCAGCTGAGCTGTCTCTGAGAAGTGATAAAAGCATCCTTGAGGCACAGACGTACTCCCATCTGCTGGGCCAGAATGAATAGGTGTGATTGTTACAACAGACAGACCAAAGCTTAGGCAAAGCAGGCACTGTGCACCCTCCTCCATTCTTAAGACATTCAGTATTCAGAAATAGAAAAATGGCAAGGCTCCTTGAAAACTTGTAGGCCTCAAATCACCATTCTCCAGTTTAAGAAACATCTTCCAATAACTTATTTTAATTTAGCTGGCATTGGTAACCATTATAAGTAGATATGATTCCAATAGTATCTCATTCATGACAATCTGATATGACTTTAGACAAGTGGCTCTATTTCTCTGAATCCTCAATTAACTGATCTAGAAAAAGGCCACTAATTTTTTTTTCTATATTTCACTTCCATTTATGTGTCTTTGGCAACATTCCTTTATATACACCTAAAATAGTACTTCTGCCATCAGTGTGACTCTTGGGAATTTCAGATTTTGAAGAGCAAATTGCATATATTCTAATGTCTATCATACTCAAATACTGCAGAGCAGAATTTTATAAATGCTTAAAAAATAAACACACCATTTGGTAGACAATTGGTTGCCAATGTCTGGAATAGCTGATGTAAGAAATGTCACACACTGTATTAATGGCTCGTGTTCATGATATTCAAATTAAAGCCAATCAGCTCTTACTGTTGTACTCCCTGCAGATATAAGATGGATCTGTTGTCAATCTTCCAAGATCACTTTATCTACCACATTCTCTTTCTCATTTAGCATATATCTTCTCCCTAAATCCTCATATTGCTGAAAGCAACTGTTCTCTAGAATGTGAGGAAAGAAAATCATGTAACCATAAATTCTTATATTTGATTTGTGCACTCGTACATTCCCTTATTCAATTATTAAATTAAAATCAATCATGTCCGGAGTACATGGGTGCAGAGAAATTCACACTGAATTGCATAAATATTTGGACAGATGTCTGAAAATAAATCAGTCCATTAATGTGGAAAAAGCAAAGACTGTTGGGAACAAGAGAGGGCTATTCATCCAAGCACTTCTGCTGACTTAAGTGGGAGAGAAGGAAAGCATTAGTTTCAGTTCTCATTTGGCTACTAGTGGATAGTTCATTTAAGAAGGCAGCATAAGGATGATGTTGGGATTAGGATGGGATCTCAATATAGCTAGGCAAGTTAGTAAACCCCCTGAAGATGAGGCTTAGTCTAGCTCAGCATAGTTCATATGTAAGCAAGGGTAAACAATGGCAGCAATGAACTGCTTGTGGAGTTTGGGAGTAGGGTTGAGTAGGGTTGAGTTGCCGAAAAAGCATTGGCCATGAGCTACCTAGTACATCGCGCCCTTAAATATGTCAGTTTATGACATAGACCAGCCATTTAAATAACTAGTTAAACCTAGTTTTGATGGTCTTGTGTCTTAATTTGGGAATGGTGCTAAGGAAATGCTAGCAACAAAAGAGAATAAAACAAAAATGGCTAACAATGACCATATGCAAAATCAAAGGAACTAAAAATGGAATATTTGAACATACCTGCATTTCTTTATCTGTAATACCTATAGTAATGTGAACAGAAGCCAGATGCACACAAACACACTATTTATGGAAAGGGCTGTGTGTTTGGTTTGCACCTAAGAACCGTGCTTATTTAATTACCATCACAGTAGTTACACAGTATACAAATTCAGTGAATTGGCCCTAGGTGTAAATAATCTCATATGGTCTGAAATACAGTACAATATTTTCATAAGCTTCCCTAGAAAATATCCATTTAGAAGGAATAATTCATCTCTCTAAACGCTGATTCTTTGTGATGTCTAATAACTGTACTATTCATTTCACATCCTCTTAGGGTCAAACTAGATGTAGGAGATCATGGATACTATTAGTTTTGAAAAGCCAAGTTACAGTCACCTGGTGCTCCAAACTGCTTGGACCCCTGCTTTATGCACAGTCTATGGGACTGAGGTCACTGTAATACAGTTTGCCAAAATGACAGACAAAAACAACAAACAGTAAATACCCTCTTCATATATGTGCCTGCCTGTGTATATTTCTTAGTTTTGAGTTATGTTTCATTCATATATTATTAACTTATTGCTGTATTTTAACTGTTTTACTATGACTGTGATCCGCCCTGAGCCCATAAGGGAAAGGACGGAATATAAATTAACCAAATAAAATAAATAACTAAAATAAATATTTGTGTGCCATGAGGCTACAGCAGTAAATCATCACCATGGTAAAAGCTTTAGAGTTAGAATAAGGATAGATGAACTTCTGGAAGATAAATTAAGGAAGTAAAATCCTATTGTTATGGGTAATACTATGCAGATTATAATGTCAGGAAGACTGAATAAATTAAAATGGTTGGAACTTGCAAAAACTTCAACAGACAAGTATTTGAAGCAGAGATTTACAAAACACTGCCAGTAATACTAAGCCAAATGAGCTTCTGTGTTTGTTTGCTTGTTTGTATTTAAATGCTTCCACACATTTGCAGGTTCTTTTTCTGACAGCTGAAGGTGTTTACATAAGATTCCCATGTTTCTTTTTTTTATGTTAATGTGACCAGGAAATCGTTAAGCTTGTCAATTTAACATGGAAAATGTATCTGCCCATGCATCCTCTAATGATGACATGAAACACCAGCATAAAGATTTAACTAGGTTATATTAATGGTTGAGCTGCATAATTGAATGTTTTCCTCCATTTTAGTGGGGGGAGGGATTTACTTCTTATGTACAGTCTCTGATGGCTGCTAGTCTTTGGGCAACCCCACTCTAAACTCTAAATCTAGTTTATCTGGCATCACTGTAATATTTTGGGTTGGGGGGTGCCTATACTAAAGCTATGCCAGGAGGTTCCAAGACTTCTCCTCCTATTCTTATGGCATACAACAATGCCCTTCTGAACCATGGGATTCACCAATACGAACCTGATTTAGGAAAACCAATATTTATTATTAGATGCCACAGGATCCTTGCCAATTATTCCTACCTATGCATTTCCTAGCTTTCTCAATCCATAATAACCAGGCTTAATATTGCAATTATCAATCCTTTCAAAGAAAGTGGAACAGGCAAAAAAAGGTCATCTTTCAAGCCAATCTGAAGGGATCCCCATCCAGATCTTGTTCATTCCCAACATTTGGCTACTCCTACATTGTCTATGTTGAAGTGACAGGGCAGGTAGCTGCCATGGCCCCAAGCCTGGGGCCAGGAGTCAGAGCTGGCTTAAATAGGATGTCAGGCCTGGCCTCAGACTTTGATCATTGTTTTTTTTTTTTGGGGGGGGGGTGCTGGTATGGAAAAGTCCCAGGTCTAGACGTGGAAGTGATGTCACTGCTCCCCCATTTCTAGGAGTTCACTCAACTCTGTGGTGCATACCAGAGGTTTTCTTTTTATTTTATTTAACTATCTAATGACCCAATGGTTTGGGAAAAGGAAACACCACTGAGATTTGGTCAGTTCCTAGATTGTCCCTTTCAGATCTATTATTGTAAGTAATGTCAAAATGTCACTGGTGAGCCCCTTCCCATTTTCCTTCTCACTGCTCAGCAGAGTGAGAACAGAGACAGGAGTTCCTTCACCCTCAGCAGCACATAGCACCTCTAGGCATAAGTAGCTGGTCCCTGTGTCACTTCCCTACCTACTCCTCTTAGAAAAGGTGGCAAAAATCTTCTTTCCATCCAGTGTGGGTGCAGAACAAGCTTCTTAAGAGTGTATACCTCTTGTGTTGACAACTGCAACATGATGCAAAATTTAAAGACTATTGGGGAACCATATGTATTTTCAGTGCCCCCTTTCTGGAGGAATATCTCTTGGCAAATCAGTTTAAGTTGAATGGTTTGTGGGGAATCATTCAAACATGCAAACATGCAACCCCTGCCTGTACAATGTAGTGGTAAATTCTGCTCCCCAGGTTACATTTGTGAGTAGTTTTTCCCTGCTGTTTTGGGGCAAAGAAAGTTTAAAGCTCTAGGTATCTGCTTGTTTTAGTGGGTTGGTTAATAGGTTTATTTTTAATGGTTGTGTTTTAATCATTTTGATTTATTCTTTTAATGGTAAGCTTCCTCAAGCAGGTCTCTGGAGAGGTAGCATATACATTTTCTAAATAAAAATGAGTTTAATTTCTGCAGATAAGTCATTTGATAAAGTTTTTAAAAGTTTAACTCATAATTTAAATGTTCTATCTTCACTGTGTTGTGTGTCAGCAAAACTTTTATCACTTGATTCTGTTGAGTGAATAGTTGGCCTAAGAGCTATTTCAAATGTTATGTTGATGGTGTAGCTGTATCTAAGACCATATGGGCATCTCTCACTTGAACATATTTATGTGGAGTGGTCCCCATGAGACCAATTTTAGCCATGCCAGCAAATTTCTTGGCATGGCTGAAACTGAACAATGCAGGAGCCACTTTATAGAAATGATTTTCCATATGGAATGGGCCCACGCCATTTACATTCTTGGCAGCAACTGCATACCAGAATGCATATGAAACAGACATTCTCTTTTTAAAAAGGATTCAGATATTGTAAATAGTGCCAGTATGTAAGTGTGGATTTATAAGGAATATCCCCACATGAAACTGACAAAGCTAAACTGTCTTTTGCGGGGCTTTTTTTGAGCAGGAATGCCACAGGAACAGAGTTCCGGCTTGCTTGGCATCAGGGGGTGTGGCCTAATATGCAAATGAGTTTCCACTGTGACACTGATGATGTCAGGGGGCATGACCTAATATGCAGATGGGCTTTTTCACCAAAAAAGCCCTGGTCATTTGATCACTTTACTGCATTATGATAGAACATGGAAATAAGGCCTCATTGTTTTGTTCAGTGACAGGGGAAGATCCTTTCTGTTTTTTTAAAGATGAAAGACACAGAGAAATGACAATACATGAACACATCTCACTGAGAGCCAGTCTCCTTCCTCACAATAATATGTACAGAAACATGAAAATGCCTTTCTTAATGATGTAATACAATGGGGTGATGAACCTGTTTATTTAATCCATTACTATGTTAGTAGGCCTGATCTGTTTGGTTCTTTTACACCATGTTATCCCATTTCAGTGTCATTTATTTACAAGTGAAATGCACAAAAACAAAAGAACTGAGTAAATTTAATGGGGAATTGGGTTCAAGAAAATAGCACAAAAATAAAGACTCTCTGGTTTAATATGCACAAAGGAGAATTTGGTCCCACCCCGGCCAAGCCACCATATTAGCCCCGCCCCCGCTCCAAACCGCGCAGTTCTTTTTGGGCTCTCAGCCAGGACAGATGCACGTTGGCATTCTGCTGGTTAGCCGAAAGGAGGGGCAGCAAATTCTCGGCGCTTGGCAGCGCAGCTAGAGCAGCAAGGTCTACGGTGTCCAGGGGACAGTGAGGAAGCGTGGAGGCAGCGGCCTGGTGATGTGGCAATTTTCATCCCAGGCGGGCTTCTTTTCGATGGCGGGAGATGGACAGAGTGGCAATTTTCCCCCAGGCAGGCCTTTTGGGTGGCGGTGGCTAGTGGAGCAGCGACTTCTCAACCTGGGCATGTCTTTGAGGTAGCAGGAGACCCTGGACCCTTGGGCCTAGGCCCCCCTACTCTTTCTAACTGTGGGCAGTGGGCCACATGACCCTTCCTTCCCCCCTTTCACTTTGGGGCCTGCATTGACAAAGGACTGAGGAGTAGGACTAGGTGGGGGTTGTAGCCATTGCCTTGTTGGTCTTCCGCGTTTACTGAGTAAGAGCTCTGAAGACGCCAATAAATCCAGTCCTGTACACAGCTGTGTTTAAACTAGCTATATACAATTTATTTACAAATATGATACAGACTGTCAAAGCGCTTCGCTTACAATTCACCATCCAACCTCCACAAGTAGTAAAGTACTTCTGTACATTTATACATATTCTCCAGGTGATGGACCAATCAGGTTAGTGCTGAGTCATGCTCACCTCAGCTTGGCTGATGCAATCTGGCAGTCTGCCAAATGCCCCTGCCAGCCAGATCATCTACTGTCATTTAGATCTTGTACTGTCAGCAGTGGTCTGATTCCTGTACATATACTAACACCCCTCCTCAAGTACAGACCACTTGTTGCAGCATATCCCTTAATGTTATGAATTTTTCCACAGTGACATTTTAATGTACACATCAGCAACATTACATTGCATCAACAGCATTCCTTTTATATTACCATTCTTATTGTCATTGTGTCATAATTTAGTACCTTAGCAGTCAGCATTGCCTTTCTTTACACATCAGTTGCTGTTAGACAACTTAGTTTATGTTGGCTTCTCCCAGCCCATTACAATCACATTCCTGCTGGCAGCTCCCCAAGCTTGCACACTTCAGTGTTTATTTAACAATCACATGGTTGTTTAATGTTTCGCCTGCCAGCCTTCATTCTTCCCCATAGTCCAAATCTAACACACTTTGATAGCACTGAGGCTCTGTGGCAGGCACATAGTTTACGGCTGTGTCAAACCCATACCTCTTCGGAGGAACCCCCTTGTTTATCTGGGTCGACACTCTGACTTCTGGCTGTCCACTCTGTGTACTAACAGAGCTTTCCCCTTTTACAGCCTCTGAATTGTCAGAGCCCTGAGTTCTCTCCCTCCCCTCTGCTGAGGAAGTCTTCTTGTTTGATAGTTATTTGCCCCTCCTCACTCTGCTGAGACACCGGTAACTTTATACTGCTGGGTACTTCATTTGCATGCACCCTGCTCCAGCTTTCGTCCTCACAGAATGAGGCAGACCTGCTAAACCGCAGCATATTTCTCTCATCAGCGAATATATACACTTTCATCCCATTCTGGTACCCTAAGAACAGCAATTTCCTTGCTCTGGCACCCCTTTTTCTTCTTTTGTCTAAAGGCACATTTACCCAAGCCTTGGAACCAAAGATTCTTAGAAACTCCCAACTTGGTTTCTTCCCATACAGTACCCTGTAGGGAATGTCATCAGTTGCTTAGGTCCACAACCGGTTTATAATAAAGCATGCTGTTTTCAGTGCCTCTCCCCAAAAAGCTATTTTTAGTTCATTATCTTTTAACATAGCGTGGAGCATTGTTTGAAGAACTCCCCCTTTTCTCTCTGCTACCCCATTTTCTGATGGGGTAGAGACATTAGCCATTCTGTGATGTATTCCCTGGTCTCTGAGCCAGGAGGCAAATTGATTTCCAACAAACTCCCTCCCCCCCGCATATCTGTCGGCAAAGCACCTATTTTGCAGTTTAACTGCCTTTGCACACGCTTTGCCTAGTATTTGAAGGTTGAATACACCTCTGATTTCTGTTTCATCACATATACCCAAGTAAAACAACTGTGGTCATCTACCAAGATTAGGGCATATTTGTTCTTAGATACAATGGGAGCATAAGGACCAATCACGACGGCATGAATTAGCTGTAGGGGCCTCTCAGAGACTCTATTGCTCACCTTTGCCACTGGGTAGGCCTTGGATTTTGCCTGCTTGCACATGTTATAGTCAAGGTATGCATTGCAGGACTCTATCTTTTCCCCTTCTAGAATGGCCAGAGTTTTATGAATAGTATTATAGCTTGCATGCCCCAACCTCCTATGCAACCTATGGATACATTTATGGTGAGACTGCTTGTTACCCACAGCTTGTGCTTTCCCTTCAGTCTGATCTAGCACATACACATTATCTTTTAATATACCCCTGGCCAATTGTTTACGTGCCTTAAAGATGTTACAACTATTTACATCAAAAGTTACAGTAAAGCCTGCCTTAGTCAATGCAGAGACACTTAACAGGCTTGTCTCAAGACTAGGCACACACAATACATTTACAAATTTGTGCTTCAGTCTAAAAAAATACACAGTCCCTTGGCAGAGAACCTCAGCCTTTCTGCCATCAGCAAGACTTAAAAACTGCAGATTTGCAGGTTCAGTGTTCTCTAGCAGTCTCTCCTCACAGCAGAGCATCTGGGTGGCCCCAGAGTCAATAATCCACGGTGCTCTCTGCAGACCCGATTCAGTCTTCACCAGTTTCACTTGCTGGTTCTGCGAAGACCTCTGCCTGCCTCTCCATGGCTCAGGGCAACTTCTCTTCAGATGTTTTTCACTGCCGCAAAGGAAACATTTCTTCTTTACTTTCAGCACTCTTTCCTCCAGTGTCTGCTGCCAGCTCGAGGGGTCTCCCACATGCTCCAGCTCCAGCTTCTGCTGGCTTTGACGAGCGTGGGCTGCCTGCTCTCTGCACTCTTGCTGTCTTTGGTCTTCTGCCAGAAGCTTGCCAGTCACATAGTTTAGAGTGAACTTATTAGTATCCTGGCCCTCGAACACCATTAACAGCATATCAAGTCTTTCATGCAGAGAGCTCAGAATAATGTACACTTTATCCTCTTCTGGAATTGTTTTACCTCTCTGCTCCAGTTCCTGAAAGCATGCAGATAAGCTGTTGAGATGGTCTCTCACCGTCTCTCCAGCCAGCATTCTCTTTCGATACAGCTTCCTCATCAGAGATATCAGTGAGCCAGCTGTTGTCTGCATGTAGACGGCCTTGAGTGCGTCCCAGGCTTTCTTCGCCTGTTGTTTTCCTGGAGACAGAGCAGATAGTGGTCACATAGTCCACAAACAGCTGAATACATCAGGAGCCTGCAGTTGTTGAAGGGTTACCCCGTGTTGGCCAATAAAGCCTATTTGTTGGAGGGTTTTACTTATGGTTTCTGGATTCCATGCCAGGGCCCCAGGGCTCCTTACATGGCGTCCAACCTTAGTTCAGTTTTAGGAATGGAGCATATTGTATGGGCAAAGATAGTCAAAGAGTGTGCTGAAGACCTGGGACCTTTTGATGTCCCTCCCCCCATCGCTAGTTTGTGAGTATCCCCCCTGGGAGTGGTGCCCAAGAAGGCGCCGGGGGAATACCAATTGATCCATCACCTCTCTTACCCATGGGGAGGGTCAGTGAATGATGCAATTCCTGACCACCTTGTTCGGTCAGATACACTTCATTCGACCAAGTGATCAAAGTAGTACATAGTTGTGGTGCTGGGGCAGAGATGGCTAAATGTGACATTAAGTCTGCATTTCATCTTCTGCCAGTACACCCCAGGAACTTTGAGTTGCTTGGCTTTGTGTTTGAAGGAAAGTACTACATGGATAGAGCCCTGCCAATGGGTTGCTCAGTTTCATGTTCAGCCTTTGAGTGTTTCAGTTTATTTTTGGAATGGGCATTCCAGGCTAAGTCAAGGTTAAAGAATAGAGTTCAGTAACTTGATGACTTACTTTTCGTGGGCCCCACGGGCTCAGGGCAATGCGCCAGGTTGCTTGATTCATTTGTTAGCCTTGAGGATGAGTTGGGTGTGCTGCTGGCGCATGAGAAGACAGAAGACCCTGCTCCTGTTCTAACATTTTGGGGCATTGAGTTGGACACTGTGCAGCAAGCTTCACGGCTGTCTGCAGACAAGGTCGAGGGCCTTAGGGTTAGATTAACAACTCTTAAGGGGCGATGGAATGTGTCTTTTTTCCAGCTACAGCAGCTTGTGGGGCACCTCAACTTTGCTTACAAAGT